>NC_140074.1:101779483-102414297 GCF_964194135.1 Talpa europaea | reverse complement strand
CCTCCACCAAGTAGGCCTTTAGTGGTGTGGTGTAAGGTTAGGAGTGTTCTACAGCCCTAAGGTCTCAGTTTCTGTCTCTCCAGTTATTGTGGCATTGGTTTGCCCTGTGGCCTCCCTTCTCAGATGAATGAAGAGTTGTTGGTTTTCAGTTAGGACAGTGTGACAACATCCAAGCTTTTTAGAGGCTAAACTAGAAACTGTCTATATTGATTTTTAACAGATAACACATGACAAAAAAGGAGAAAAGGTATAGCAAGGATTTTTTACCAGTGCATTCTGTTCTTAGTATGTAACTGTTACTGTATTCCAGTGTATCCTCTTGATGCACAGAGAAACATTTGGCTGATTATATGTTTGTTTTGTTTATTTTTGTACTAGTTGTATCTTAATATATGGTGATTAATGATTTACCCTTTTTATTTAACAATGTATCTTGGGGATTATTCTTTCTTTGCAATGGCTGCAAAGAAAGTATGTCTTTGATGGATAACTTAGATATTTCCAAATTGGTCTTTTTTTTTTTTTTGTCTTATGTGCTTTGCAGTTTTGTGACTTAGTGTGCAAATTTTAGTTTCTTTGTATCTGACAAATACATTTAACATTGTTTACTATTTTAATTATTTTCAAGTGTGCAATACAGTGGAATTAAGAATATTAAAACGCTGTTATGCAACCATCACCATCATCAGAACTTTCTTTATCTTCCCAAACTGAAACTCTAACCCCATTAAGCACTAACCTTTTCTCCAGCCTCCACACCAACCATTCTACTTACTGTCTGTGAATTTGCCTCTCTTTGGTACAGATTTTAATTTTTTTTTGAGATTTTAATTTTTAATGTGGATAAAGGTTATCTATCTTTTCCTTGATGCTTGTACTTTATGTGTTATCTATATCTGAGGTGATAAGAATGCCCTCATTTGGTAAAAGGTGAAATATTTATATAATCTGAAACCAGAGTGTTGTGATGCCTCATTTGGGAGGGTAGGTACTCCACCATGCCACCACCCCTTAATTTAGCCTTTCTCATTGTATAAAACCTAAAGAAAGGTAGGAAGAGGTAGATGGAGAGCAGGATCTTTTTTTTAAGATTTATTTATTTATGCATAGAAGAAGTGGGGTGTAGGTCAGAGGTGCAGGTGGATGAGAGGATTCACCAGAGACAGAGTGGGGTGCAGAACAGGTAGACTTACTGAAATAAACTGCTAAGGGGAGCAGCAGGCGAGACAGCCGAGGTCTGCTGTGCCATGTGGGTCAGCTCCCTGGCCGGGGATGAAACTCAGGCTAAAGTGACTATAGCATGATAGTGCTGATTTAACCCCTACACCACCAGGGAGTCCCTGGAAAGCAGGTTCTATGGACAGGAGACCTCAGGAAAGTGACTGCTAACCTGGGTAACTGTTGCCATGTCCCTATATGTAAAGGGGTGTGTGCTCTCCCATGCCTTCTGATTCACCATCCAGATAGAGCACCTCAGAGATGGGGAAGCCTCAGGATAGTACTCTTGCTGATGATGTCAGGTGCCCCAAATATCCTGGAGTTCACCCTCTGGAATAGCTGCCAAGTTCCACCTAGATGACCACTTTGAGGCCACTACATGTAGTTTTTCTTTCTTTTTTTTTTTTTAATATTTAAAGAGCAGGTTTATTAGGGAAAGGGACAGAAGAATAAAGGACACTTGCATAGACACAAGCTGCCTGTAGTTCTTCTTTTTTTCAAGCTTCACAGGTAATTTGTGTCTTTTATGCCAAATTCAATGTTACAGAAACATGTGGTGTAATCAATGCATGTCACCTGTGGCCTCATCCCCAAAGGAAACTTCAGAGCACAATAAGGTACTATATCTTATTTTTCCTTTCTATTTAAGGAGTACATTTATTTCCTTATTAAATATTGCATCATGGCCTTTCTATATGCACAGGGATAGATTTATCTCAAAAATATGTGTGGGAATGCAGTCATTTAAATTTTTATTACAGAAGTGGTATACGAATGCATTCTGAGTCAACAACACATGAAGTGACACTCCTCCCCTAGTTTCTTCCATTTCTCTTTTCCATTCTTTTTTTTTTTTTAAAGATTTATTTATTTATGCATACAAGAACTGGGGTATAGACCAGAGGTGTGGGGAGTGAGAGGATTCACCAGAAACAGAGTGGGGAACAGAACAGGCGGATCAACTAAAATACACTGCTGAGGGGAACAGCAGGTGAGTCAAGAGAAGTCTGCTGTGTCATGTGGTTATCTCCCTGGTCGGGGATTGAACTCATGCTGCAGTGGCTGTGGATAGCTTCATAGTTTGCATCTTAACCCCTTGCGACACCAGGGAGGCCCCATTCTTTTTTTTTTTTTTTTTGCATTTACACACACGCATGCGTGCGCACACATACACACACAATTTCACATATTGATAGATTTGAATGTCTTTTGTGTCTGTACAGATCTAACTTACATTTCCTCACTGGATATATAGTCTTTGAATATACCATAATTCAGTAGTTCTGAGACTTACCTGAGGAACTTAATAGAATATGGTTGTTCTAACAACTCAGCTGAGCCCTCTCCATATCTCATGCTGGGCTGAGCCAGTGTAGCCATAAACAGGTCCGAGGTGCCTAACAATGGGAACAAAGTCCTGTCCATCAGCCCTGTTTGCATAAACACCTTGTATTTCTGAGTTTCTGAGGAAGGGTTTTGTAGGCTAATTTGCAGCATCGGAAATGATGAGTCAAAGGGGATAGGATTTAATGATATGGCCAAAGTGAGCCCCAACAATATACACCTCCCCTCCTCCAACAGTGCAAGTGTCCTGTCTGTCCGTCTCTTCTCCACCACTCATGGATAACACTGTGCAAGAGTGTATTTTGCAAGTCTGATATATATTTAAAAATATATACTTATTTTAATAGATTATGAAAGCTGAACAACGAATGCCCTTTTTTGTTAACACATTCTTTTGGATTTAAGATTTATAGAAATCTGAACCTTGGGGCCTCCCTGATGGCACAAGGGGTTAAGAACCGCACTATGAAGCAATCCGCAGCCTCCACAGCATGAGTTCGATCCCCAGCCGGGCTAGGAGCAACCCACATTGCGCAGCAGACCTCTCCTGTCTCTCCTGCTGCTCCCCTCAGCAGTGTATTTCAGTCAGTCTGCCTGTTCTGTTCCCCACTCTGTCTCTGGTGAATCCTCTCACCCCCTCCCGCATCTCTGGCCTGTACCCCAGCTCTTGTATGCCGAAATAAATAAATCTTAAAAAAAAAAATGGGCAGAAGAGCTAAAAAGAAATTTCTCCAAAGAGGAAATGCAAATGGCCAACAGGCATATGAAAAAATGTTCACCATCACTTGTAATCAGGGAAATGCAAATCAAAACCACAATGAGATACCATCTTACACCAGTGAGAATGGCACATATTAAAAAAAAAACAACTAGGGTCTCCCTGGTGGCGCAGCGGTTGAGCGCTGGGTTGGGAAGCTGCCCGCAGCCTCTGCAGCACCGGTTCGATCCCTGGCTGCCGGCGAGGGTCCCACATGGTGCGCAGACCTCTCTTGCCGCCCACTGCTCCCTTCAGCAGTGTACTTCGTCAATCTGCTTGCTCTGCTCTCCCCTCTGGTTCTGGTGGATTCTCT
This sequence comes from Talpa europaea, assembly GCF_964194135.1. Classification (NCBI taxonomy): domain Eukaryota; kingdom Metazoa; phylum Chordata; class Mammalia; order Eulipotyphla; family Talpidae; genus Talpa; species Talpa europaea. Next base: position 102,410,665 of record NC_140074.1, on the reverse strand, counting down.
CACCCTTCCGCGCTTCTAACTGTACCCAGTGCTTGTATAAATAAATAAATAAATCTTTTAAAAAAAATAGCAAAATGAAATATTTATCACTGAAGTCCCAGTTATTATTGTTTTTGTTACCTTCTTTCTGGATGGCTTTTTAATGTGGTTTAGAAGATAATGTTTTCATTTTTCTTTTCATTACCTTTTTTCTATCCTTCCTCCTCTCATTTTTTTTTAATGCCAAAGAAGATACTAATTAGCAATGTTGGAATCCAGCTGGGACTGAGATGTAGAACAGAAAGCATTTAGTCAAACTCCTTGTACAGGAATTCCCAACGATGGTCTTGGCTTTTGCTTTAGTACTTTGTCACTACCTGAGGAGGTGATGGGCCTGTCCCACTGCACGCAGTTATTCATTTGAACTTTAGGTTGTGAGAGAAAAGAATCCAGCTCAAATTGTTTAAGCAAAAGATGTAATTATGGGCCTCCCCGGTGGCGCAGCGGTTGAGCTCTGGGTTGTGAAGCTGCCCGCAGCATCTGCAGCGCCGGTTCGATCCCTGGTTGCTCCCGGGCTTCTGGAGGAGGGTCCTGCATGGCGCGCAGACCTCTCCTGCCGCCCACTGCTCCCCTCAGCAGTGTACTTCGGTCCTTCTGCCTGCTCTGCTCCCCGCTCTGGCTCTGGTGAATTCTCTCACCCTCCCGCGCTTCTGACTGTACCCAGTGCTTGTATAAATAAATAAAATAAAAAATAAATCTTTAAAAAAAAAAAGATGTAATTAGCTGCCACCGAAAATGAAATGTGACCAAGTGGCACTTGATGGATGTCTCCACATCCCTTCCTTGCTGTTTGTAATTACCCCCCCTGGTGGCCACCATCTGAGGTGCCTGGATGATTCTTTATAGCATGTGACCGAGTGTCTCATTCACCCAGCAGAAGATGATATTCCCCTTAATCATTTCAACACAGTGAAAGGAGTTAGCGTCAATGGACCAACTTGGATCACTTTCCTATGCCTCCAGAACTAATCAAGGTGTTGATGTAATTTCAAAAGAATGTAATTCCTGACTCAAGGCTGTGGTCACAAGCCCTGATTTGTTATTAAAAATTGAGTTAAGTCAGATTACGGTTGACTAAAGGACAGGTACTTTCCCTAAAAAAGTGGGCTGGTGGTGTTATAATAGAAGGGGTATAGTTCCAGGACACAACAAACAATTGACAAAGCTGTCCCTTCACTCACACTTTGCTCACGTCTGTCTTTTTCAGCGTTTCCTTCTTTTCTTGCAACTCCTGCAGATGTTTTCCCACTGTTACCCCATCGTAATTCTCCCAAAGCAACTGTCCTTTTTGCCTGTAGTCAATGATATACCTGGGGGGGGGGGGGGCAAGCAGGGGTGGGGGCGGGAGGAGTGAATTGGGCATGGTGGTCTATTCCAAGTGTATTGGCTATGCAGACTTTAAAAACAATCATGAAACCATTATTTAATCTTTTCATCATCACCATACTATAGTAATTCTAAACACTGTCAGGATAAGATAGTCCTTAGGGGAAAAAAGACAAAACCAAGAAACACTATTTCTAGCACCACCAAGGCTTCCTTAAGGAAATGCCTTAATACTTAGTGGTCTCACTCCAATTCCTTCACAGATGCTGAGAAATTCTATCTCAGGCATGTTTAGGTTCCCTGACCTTATGGGGGTGCGGGAAGGTCTGGATTTTGTGACCAATAAGGTCTCAACGTCCTGTGAGTGTCCCTTTCTCCTTGGGATTACTTACCTCTAGGAGTGGGCTGTTCCTCCTTCCATTTCTCAACCTTCCCTGGGAGGGTACTGAGTAACCTCCTACCAGGGCCAATTCTTTGGGGGCTCCAAGTGGAGGAGAGATGCTCATTGCTAACAGTTCATTTTCCTGACTTGCTGGCTTCATTTCACTGGGATCCCCAAGGCCTTGCCAGATCCCCAGTAGTGCTCTAAGCTGTTTTCAGAGTGGGGCCTGCAGGTCTTTCCTTGTTAAACCACATACCTACATGAGGGTGGATTGTCTTTATACCTTTCAATGAAAGCAATATATTGCAACAGATTGAATACAGAAGCAGACGTGAGAATCTGCTTATTTTCTCTAAAGCCACACTTTAAACAACTATCACTCTTTTCTATTTTTGGGACAAGTACAGCTATCTTTTTTTAATAAAAAAGGTAATTTATTGTTTTTAAATGAAAAAGTGTTTTTTAGTTTTAATTTACCTTTTGGTTAACATTGAAAGATACAAACCACATTAGCAAAGCTTTTTGAACCATCAATCACATTTAGAGTTTAACATGGTCCTGAGACTAATCCTCTTAGGAACATGAGACGGTATCATTATTCCCACTTCATCAATGAATAAACCATGGCCCGGAGAAGGGAAGAGATCTGTCCTTTGCCGCACCACCATTACATGTCAAAGGTAGGATTCGAAAACCCAGCCTCGTGTTCAAGGTGCTTCTGTTTCAATGAAACCCACTCCTCACACAAAAGGACCACTTAGAAGTGCCTCTCTGAGCCACGTTTTCTCACCTGTGAAGTGTAGTTTTCAACCTCACGAGACTGCTGGGGTGATTCTGCGTCAGATCACGAGCAAACGGTGCTATTAACCCCATATGCGTGTGTCACATCCCATTCTACAGAAAACTGAGGGTCAGAGACAAATGCCTATTGCGGTTCCACTACGGAGGGTGCCCAGCTTCCAGCTTCGCGCCAGGCCAGTGCGACCGTCCCCCACTTCCACCGCTCCAGACCCGCGTGGCCCATCTTTCCCATCCCCCACACATCCCAGGCCCGTCTAGTCCCCAGATCCCACTTGGACCGCTTGTCTCAAAGTAACTAGCTCCCAGGTGCCGTGCTTCATCACTGGCGGCGCGGAACACCTCCCAATCCCTCCCGCTTGCCTCATTTCCGGCGCTGAGACCGGAAGTCCCTCTTCCGGTTCTCAAGACCGCGCTCCGGAAGTGAGTCACTTTGCCAGTACCAAAGAGGGCGATCAAACCATCGTCCACCGTAGTTAATGGAGAAGAAGCTCGCCAAACCCGGAAGTTGCCCTATTCAACCATGGCAACCACAGGGGGCGTGACTTCCGGCGGCCCGCGTCTGCAAGTCCCGGCGGCTGGGTCGAGCGGAGGCGGTGGCTGACAGGCGCTCCTCCCCCCGACGGCGGCGCCTGGTGCCCAGGCGGGACCGGCGGCTACCAGCTCGCGAACCCGCGAGGCGCGAGGGCCGTACCGGGGGATGGACGAAGCGAAGATGGACGAGAATGAATGGGGATACCATGGCGAAGGCAACAAGAGCCTGGTGGTGGCCCACGCACAGGTGAGCGGCGGACCGTCGGCGTGGTCCCGGGCCTTTACCCTGCGTGGGGTCGGTTCCGTTTGCCCCACATCACACCCTTGGGTTGATACCACGTCCCACACTTTCTTGCTCCTTGGGTAGGTTCCTCATCTCCCCGGTATCATCTCCTCTGGTGGGTTCCGCGTCCTGCCAGCATCATCCCCTCCGGGTGGGTTCCATATCCCCCCCTTTTCTCCTTCTCGTCCCCCCCGGGTAGATTCCTTGTTCCCCGAACGTTATTCCTGCCTCTGTACCTCACCGGCACCTCTGCCCCTGCCTTTCACTAGTTCGGTACCACGTGCAGTCTCACGACGTGCTGCCTCCAACAGCCCAGCCGCGCTGGGGCGGAGGTTGTGCGGTGAGGACTCCTGTGGTAGCCTGAGCCAGTGCGGAAGGGAGGGCGGCCCTGGAGGAAGAATTGAAGTTCCTGGGATGCTGTTACCGCCAAACACCAATTAGAGCCTCGTGAGACTCGTGGAATTGCTGTTCTGTCTGCTGCTGCTAATAATAATGGAGCACTGCCCACAGGTTCTTCCCCACAATCTTTCAGAACTTAAAGGGTTTCCTTTCTTAAGTCAGTGAGAGTGAGAGTTTCAGAAAGTTTAATAAAGATTCCCAAGGAGGTGAATCCAGGAGGAGGAATATGTGGATTTGTGTGAGGCGCACAGGTCTCTGATATTTTGCTGTCTGATACAAGCAGGCAGGAATATGGTAGGCTGGGGAGGTGAGGGAGTTGATAGGTATCCTGAGGGGTTAAGAGTAAGGGAGTTGGAGTCACACTTCGCTGGGTGGAGTCCTGATTCTACCACTACCCTTTATGCATTTGCAGAGTGGAACTAGTAACAGAATCCTCTTTGAGGAATTGCTTGAAAGGTGAGATGGGCAGGAGCTGGATAAGTTATACTGAACAAGTCAAACTATCCTTCTCAGAGGAGACCTCAGAGGTTCAGAGTCCTGAACTGAGTACAGCAGCTTGCACCGGCCTTGACCGGGCCCTGCTCTGTTGTTCCAGTGTTGGGCACATTGGGTTGGCTCTAGAGTAAGCTGCAGTCTACCAGGTGGCACTTACCGTCTGCCTTTGGGCTTTGTTACCCATTAGCACAATTGAGAAACTAAAGAACAGAGACAGCAGGCTTTGCTCAAGATCTTTAGTTGAATTAATAATGGACAAGGCCTAACCTGAGGCCTCTGTGCAGTCTGCTGGGTTTCCTTGTGTTTCAAGGTCAGGTGAGGTATGATGTGAGTCCCTTTTATTGTTGGGTTATTTGGGCAACCCCTAGGTACATTCATAAGACACACATTCATTTTCCAATTCCTTAGTAAGGTTGGATGGTGTGTTTGCATTTTATATAAAACTAAGACATTTAGTAAGGCTCATGTACTGAGTTTCAAAAATAGTGTCAAGTGAAGGAGTAAGCTCCAGACTGGAGTAAAAGGACACCCAAGAAGAGCATTTGGCTGTCTTTTCCACCATCTTGCCAAGTGAGTGTTCGCCTCTAGGGCAGTTCCCCCATCCACACTTCAAAGCTTGTGTTTCTTTTCCCTTTTAAACTCATCAGGCTTCCCTGGGCCTGTGCTCATTCTTTATTTTAAGTCTAAAAATTTGTTCTGCTATGCTCATTCCTGCTTGGTGATTGTTGGCTCATCATTTGAACTTAAAGATTATTATTGCAACTAGTCTTACACAAAAATGTTTACAGTGAGTGAAGGGAGAACAGTCTCCCTTGGCTGTGGAGAAATCTTTGCTCTGCCTGGGCCTGGGCAGCTGGGGAGGGGCAGAGAGCCTAGTAGATTTTCAAGACCCCACTGTGCCCATGTAGGCATATGTGTGAGTGGGACAAAGAACTGGACAAGTGAGAAGAGTGGCCTTTCCAGGTTTGTTAGAGATTGAAAGAGGGCCACTTTCTTAGAGAAGGCATCATTTACTCTTAGAACTAAAAAATTTGTTCTCTTTCCTCTCTGGTATCAGAAGATGATGTACCTTTGGGCAGCCAGTCCTGAGGCCTAGCATCTGCACCGGCACACTATGAGAGAGACTGAGACAGGTGACATCCTTCACGGTTAGTGAGTCAGGAGAGGCTTCCAGAATTCTGGACTTGTAGAAAGCAGGACCTGGAGATAGAGGAGCTAAGTGCAGCTGCAGGAGGGGGTGGGATTGGGCAGTAAGATGACAGTGAGACCCTGACAAAGGCCCATTCCCAACAGGTTACCATCAGCTTCCATGAAGCCCCTTCACACAGGGGAGGCTGGATGCCTATTTGTATCACTCAGCCCAGTGTCCAGCACCTTGGGTACAGCTGTGCAGTCAGTCCTCTCCCAGGCACAGGCCCTTGGCCATGGTGCCAATACTCTGGGCTGGCCTGGCTTGGATCTTGTGGGTACCTGGATTTCCAGGTTCTGACCTTGTGGGAGGGGTCTTGGGCATGGGCACTTCCCTAGCGGCACATGCTTTGCTTACTTCAGCTGACAATGCCGTCACTTGTTCAGTGGCCATAGCATACCGACTGCTCAGGCTGAGCTATGGTCAGTGAAGCCTGAGCCTGCCCTCACATGCACTGTTGCTGAGTTGGCTTTGTCTCCTATGGGGCGCCTTCCTCACCTTCTTATGTCTAGTTGGCTTACGTTCAGCATCCTGTCCTGTGAAGGTCACTCTAAGTCTGGTTTGTCATTTGATCTCTTAAGTGCCTTCAGTGTTGGGAGTGAATGGGGCAAGCAGGGCAGCCAGCTGTCTCTGGGCACTGGGTACAGGGTGCACACTTGCTACACCCTCCATTACACTGAGTGTTTGTGACCTTTTCCTTTTTGACAGAGGTTGTGTAAAAGTCAACAGGACCTTTATTGAGAGCATGGAGGAAGCACTTATTCTGATCTTTTCAGGTTTTGTAGCCTAAGATTCTGGCCCCTTTCTGTGACGTGATGTTCTGGTTCCTGAGAAGGTAGGCTCAAGGTGTTGTCTGGGCTTTTCTCATTTTGTGCTTTAGGATTTCTAGTTTCTTGTTATTCTTCTTAATGAAGATGTTGCGGATAAGTGTTACATTCTAGGTTTTGGGGAATATGGCATATTCCCAAGTATAGGCCACTCTCTTCTTTTTTTTTTTTTTTTAATAGAGGCATGTTTTTTATTTTATTTTATTTATTTATTTGTTTGTTTGTTTTGTTTATACATGCACTGGGTACAGTCAGAAGCGCGGGAGGGTGAGAGAATTCACCAGAGCCAGAGCGGGGAGCAGAGCAGGCAGAAGGACCGAAGTACACTGCTGAGGGGAGCAGCAGGTGGCAGGAGAGGTCTGCACGCCATGTGGGACCCTCCTCCGGTGGCCGGGGAGCAGCCGGGGATCGAACCGGCTCTGCAGAGGCTGCGGGCAGCTTCGCAACCCAGCGCTCAACCGCTGCGCCACTGGGGAGGCCCCTAGGCCACTCCCTTCTTTAATTTTCTCCTGAATGTAGTTTAGAGTCTTAACTTTCAGATGCCTAGTTTTTTAAACAAGTAATTTATTCTGTATTTGAGATTTTTAATGCTAATCTTCCAGGTTGGTGAGCTGCTGTATTTCTCTCTCTCTCTTTTTTAAATCTTTTCTTATTTTTTTAAAAGATTTATTTATTTATTCATTTATTTATTTATTTATTTATACAAGCACTGGGTATAGTCAGAGGTGCCGGAGGGTGAGAGAATTCACCAGAGCCAGAGCAGGGAGCAGAAAAGGCAGACGGATGAAGTACACTGCTGAGGGGAGCAGCGGGCAGCAGGAGGGGTCTGCGCGCCATGTGGGACTCTCTCCGGTGGCCGGGGATCAAACCGGTGCTGCAGAGGCTGTGGGCAGCTTCACAGCCCAGCGTTCAACTGCTGCGCCACCAGGGGAGGGAGGCCCTGTGACTTCTCTCTTGAGTGAGCTCCTGGAGCTCATCAGAGAGCTCTGTGTTTGCCTACCTTTGTTTATTCCTGGAATTATCTGCAATTGAATGACAGCTCCATACTTAGGATTTGTTATTTTCAAACCGTGTTCCCTTTGGTGATTTCCAGCCCCATGACTGGGCTGGGCCTTGGTAAGTGCCACGCTCTGCCTTCCTATTGTTTGAGATGCTGTTCATCCAGGCCTGGCCTCCTCAGTGGCGTGGCAGCTCCCTGCCCATGACTCCTTTTTCTCAGAGCTTGGTCAGGATAGCAGTGGCCCTATTTATTTGTCTTCTTGGAGATGTGACACCAAGAAGAAGTTTCTGGGAAGTGTCTGTGTCTGCTGCAATAGGATGAGTGTGTTTGGACACCTGCTTGGAGCCATTATGCGGCCTGGGGTGGCTGGGAGGCCATGAAGTCCCGGCAGACCTGCTCATGCTGCTGAGGACACTCACTGTGTTCTGTGCCTTGTGGTCTGTCTTCAGAACTCTCTTGTCAGGCTGTCAAATTTTTGATCCTTAGGAACCACCTGAGTGTCCTGTCCCCAAATGTTACCTCTCTTACACCTCCACTGTCCCGTCCCTTGTGTAGAATTCTGTCTAGGGGCAGCTGGGAGTTCAGATGGAGCAGTGGAAGCTTGGGAAGAAAAGTGTCTTGCCAGCCCAGGCACCTGCTGGCCTTACCTGCAAGCTGCCACCTTTGTGTGGTCTCCCTGCAGAGCCCTGGGCTTTCTTGATGGGACATCTTGTGATATCACTCCTCACCCTCTGGCTGTCAGTTTCCCTGAGGTGTCCTGTCCACCTTTTCCCCCCTCTTATCCACTGCTTGTTGAGAAAAGCTTTCTTGGGTACCTGCTGGTGGTGCCTCATCTTCCCTGACAGGAAAGGTAGGGCTGAGCCATTTGATAGGTGATTCCTATCTGATAGGGCGGCATCTGATAGGTGATTCCTTCTGTTATATTTGTCTGTCTTCCTTTCTCTTGAAAGTTACCTGATCTGTACATTCTTGGGGTCTTTTTGCAGCCCCTTCCTGGGTCATCTCTCCCTCTGCAGGACATCCAGCCTGGGCCTGTCTTCTAGCAGGCTGGCTGCGGCATGAGACACCGATCGATGCCCTGGTGCTTAATTCCACCCACAGATGCCCTCCCTTGGTCTTATTTGGTGGGGAGGGGAGGCAGGTGTCACTTTTAATATGTTATCTTCTGTGGTCTTTGATTATTATTTAACACTTAGTGTATTTTCTTCCATTATATTCCTTTGTTGGCCAGTCAAGAATCCTGCATATCTGTTTTCATGTACTGCTTTTTCACAGAAACTTACAACAAAAATATGTAGAATATGTAGAAATGTGCACATGCATATCAAACACTTCACTCCTTTCTTCAAGGCCTTCAATCCTTCGTCTTTGAGGCCATAGAGTCTCAGTGACTAGAATTCCTATTATTGTGCTTTGAGAGTGATGATTACAAGCAGATTTGCTGAATGTTTGACCACTTGAGTGGTTCTCAGAGGGGATCCAAGGGCGCAACTCTCAGGCCCCTGAGAGTTGTACGGGTCTATGCCCTTGACATGGGCCCGGGACTCTCGAAAACACAGTGCTATGACAAGTCATACCCAGTTAACTCCCTACATTTTGAGGTTGTGTGATGTGCTGATGTGTTTGTATGTGTCACTCCTCTGTGGGCTATTTTCAGCTTGTTAAAATTCTTTGTTTTCATCTAGCGTTCAGGGTGTGAGCAGGTGCTGTATGTTTCTATCACCAAGGACAGAAAAGGTGGGCCTGACCCCAGAACTGTGCAAAAACCTCACTTAGCCCCTCAGCCATGTCCTTCCACTATCTTAGCATTTGGTCCTAGACATTAGACATCTAGTTTCAGATACTCATTTTAAAAGGAAAAGAGTTATTTCCTTCATGGCTGGAAAGATCTGTTCAGGCTGGTGGCTTCCTGGTGCTTACCAGGCTTCATGGCAGGAAACCTGTGTGGCTGCCTCAGTCCAGATCTGTATGGTGGTTCTGTCTGTGAGGGCTGGTATGGTTGAATTCTCACCTCCGTTGTCTGGAATTAGGGTCTCTGCATATCAAATTGTCTTTCCCCTTGAATATTGATGAATTGTAATTTCTTGGAAACAAGCCTTTTTCTGCCCATTTCAGGCTGGACTACGGAGAGGAGGACACTGTGCTTGATTGTGATTTCCCTAAGTCTGGGTTTGGGGCCCAAAGATGTGGTGTCTTTCCTGGGTTTTGAAAGTAGCATGCCATGTCTTTTTAGGGTCAGAGGGGCTTGGGAGGCTGATCTGGTCTCCAGGAGAGCTTGCTCCTCAAGCATTTTTCATTTAGAAAGCCGCTTTTTTGGCTCTCTAGCACAATGGATAGCACATTGGACTTCTAGAAAGTCACTTTTTTTTAAAAAAGATTTATTCATTTATAAATTTATTTACTTACAAATTTATAAATTATAATATATAATTATAAATAAATATAATTAATATAAATGTAATTAAATATAATTATATTTATTTATAAATTCACTTATAAATTTATTCATTTATAAAGAGCTGGGGTACAGGTCAGAGGCATGGGAGAGTGAAAGGATTCACCAGAGAAAAAGCGGGGAGCAGAACAGGCAGACCTACTGAAATACACTGCTGAGGGGAGCAGTGGGCAAAACAGGAAAGGTCTGCCGCGCCATGTGGGTATCTCCCTAGCGGCAGGGAATTGAACCTGCGCTGCAAAAGCTGCAGACAGCCTCACAGTAAGGACCTCAACCCACTGCGCCACTGGGGAGGCCCTAGAAAGCTGCTCTTTTAACCTTTCCTCAATCTGCCACCCCCTCCTGCCCCGCCCGCCTGGCTCGGAGGGCTCTACCTCTCTGGGCAGGTATGACTTCCCAACTTCATTCTGCCTGGAGTTTCGTCTCCCACCAGGAGTGGAAGTCCTCCAGTGAGAATTAATCTCTCCATTACTAGGACTTCTCCTACCTCCAAGATATTTCTTTGGAGAGTGGCTGTCTCAAATGCTATGCTTGCTTAAAATGTTTTTGTTGTTGTTTTTTTTAAACTGGCTGAGTTTTGAACCTTATGCAAATATAATTATACCTACACATCATTTGTATGTTTGTAGTGTGCATGTATGAACACGGGCTTATTCTGTAAGCACTACTCCATAGCTGTTTCATTTGTCAGTAGAGGATAGGCTGTACCTCTGTGCATATAAATGTCCATTGTCTTTATTTTCTTGTAATTGATGGCACATATTCCATGTTCCAGAATGTGTCCCACTGTACTTCCCCACTCCACTATTTGCAGTTACATTCACATCTTTTAAATGTAGCTACTAAGATCATTTGCACATCCTTAATTATATATTTTTTTTAAAAAAGATTTATTTATTTATATAAGAACTGGGGTACAGGCCAGGTGTGCGGGAGGGTGAGAGGATTCACCAGAGACAGAGCGGGGAACAGAATAGGCAGACTGATGAAATACATTGCTGAGGGGAGCACAGGCGAGACAGGAGAGGTCTGCTGCGCCATGTGTGGCCCTCGCCAGCTGGCCAGCCAGGATCAAACCGGCGCTGCAGAGGCTGCAGACAGCTTCACAGCACTGCGCTCAACCGCCTGCGCCACCAGGGGAGGCCGCTTAATTATATTCTTAAGATAAATTCCTGGCAATGGGTTTGCCAGGGCAGAGGGCAAATTTTTCCTGCTTTCACTCTGGCTCTAGTGTGTCCTTGGGCGTGATTGGTGCTGGCCTCCCCTTCCCGGAGTACTGGGTGTCCCAGCCATCTCCTCCACAGCCACCTACCCTTCCTGGACTTTGGGCAGTTGCTAATCAGTTTTTTCTTTGTTTCCAATAGCGTTGTGTGGTGCTGCGTTTTCTGAAGTTTCCTCCAAATAGGAAGAAGGTAAGATTGTCTGGCTTACCACTTAGTAAATAAAGCAATTATTTAAGAAAACTTTGATTATTTTTCTAGACACAAAAGTATCATGCTAATCATAGAAATTTAAAAATGATGCAAGCATTTGCTGCAATTAGTGGTGTGGCCATCATTCCTGCTGGATCCAGCACTTTGACCTATTGGGGTCACTATGTGTCATGTGGTGAGTCCATGTCTAGTTCAGAAACCCTGCTTGTGACAGGAATTCCTAGGATCAGCTGTCAGCGTTGTAGTAGTGATGTCCTTACACCCTGCTGCCTCAGTTTCCCCATTTGTAGGATTGTATCCGTGAAAGTGAAGTCTGTGATACTGCAGTATACAGCTTTATAGGTCACAACAGGGCGTTCTGATGGAACATTTCTGTTTGCTGAGTTGGGTTTCTGTTTGTTGAGTTGTCCAAGTAGTCCTTTGGATGCACTCAGAAAGTCTTATGTCACACACTGGCTGACCTTGAGGTGGATATCGCTGTTCAACTTATCTAAATTGCAGTGGCCTCAGGGAGATATGGCTGCTCCTCTTTTTTAAAAAAAAAAAAAAAAAAAAAGATTTATTTATTTATATAAACTCTGGGTACAGTCAGAGGCACGGGAGGGTGAGAGAATTCACCAGAGCCAGAGCGGAGAGTAGAACAGGCAGTGATGAAATACACTGCTGAGGGGAGCAGTGGGCGGCAGGAGAGGTCTGTGCACTATGTGGGACCCTTGCCTGGTGACCGGGGATTGAACCGGCACTGCAGAGGCTACGGGCAGCGTCACAACCCAGCACTCAACCGCTGCACCACCGGGGAGGCCCCAATGGCTGCTTCTCTTTTGTGACCCTGGGGGGAAGGAGGTGCAGCTCTTACCTTGAAAAGGAGAAAAGGCAGAGCTGGCCATAACCTGCAGTGGGTAGGGTAAAAATTGAGCACAGAATCTTGGTGTAGGAGACGCTCTCACATCTGAGTGAGGCGGGGAACAGCCAGAGGGAGGTGAGTGAGGTGGCCATGGGTTGACTCTGGGGATGAGGGCATGTAAGGAGTTAGTGTGTTAGAGACGAGGGGAAAGGGCGCTGCTGGGACAGAAGTATCATGCAGGGGACACAGTGGTCAGTGCAGAGGACGTGTCTGCGGGGAGAGAACGGCGGGTATTTCCTGGCTCAGTTGCTGAATGGCAGTGCCAGGGTGTCCTATTAGTGTTGAACTTCTAAGTATGAATTAGAACTGTCCCAACTGCCTCCAGCTTCCTAGCTGCCAGCTCTGTCTGCAGAGCACAAGCTTGGGGATACCCAGTGTTCTCCCAATGCCTCTACCAGCAATTCCTGTTTAGATTTCTTTTTTAAAAGATTATTTATGCGTACAAGAGCTGGGGTATAGGCCAGAGATGGGGGGGTGAGAGGATTCACTAGAGACAGAGTGGGGAGCAGAACAGGCAGATCCACTGAAATACACTGCTGAGGGGAGCAGCGGGTGAGACAGGAGAGGTCTGCTAAGCTATGTGGGTCAGCTCTCTGACCGGGAACTCGTGCTGCAGGGGCTGCAGATATCTTCGTAGTGCTGCAACTTAACCCCTTGCGCCATTAAGAAGGTCCCTGTTTAGATTTCTTGAGGCACTGTCTTCCAAGATAGCAGTTTGCCTTGATTTGTCACATAAATGGCATAATGTGATACCAGCTGCATTGTTGGTGGGGAATCATATGGTAATTCTGTTGACAAAAAGAGCTTTTTGTCAGCTTGTGCCAGAGCTGATCAACCACTGAATGTGTCTGGGGCTTTCTGCCACTGTTATGCTACTCTCCCCCAGGATCATCATCAAGTAACCCCACTGCTGGAGAGATGCTCACCACCAATCTTTGACCTCTTCACCTTGGTTCAAACTGAGAGACAGGAAACTTCCTTTCTCATCAGAGTCCCACAACCTGTCTACTCTTTAAGAGCCCTGGACTAGGGAGAAAGTAGTTTATTCTGTAGTTGGAGGCTGAAAAATAAAATTTACCTGGTGGTTTTTATTTTTATTTTTTTAAAGATTTATTTATGCACATAAGAACTGGGGGACAGGCCAGAGCTGTGGGGATGAGAGGATTCACCAGAGACAGAGTAGGGAACAGAACAGGCAGATTGACTGAAATACACTGCTCAGGGGAGCAGTAGATGAGGCAGGAGAGGTCTGCTGTGCCATATATGTGGGTTACCTCCCTAGCCAGGGATTGAACTCATGCTGCTGTGGCTACGGATAGCTTCATAGTACTGCGTCTTAACCCCTTGAGCCACCAGGTAGGCCCTACCTGGTGGTTTTTAGACTAGAGAGATTGTCAAAATCAAACTTCTCAGAAGGCATGTGCAGACTGTTTTTCAGAGGTGGGGAGGAGAGTGGCAGTCAATTGGGGTTTTAAAATCATGTGGGGACCTGGATTAAAGTGCAGAGGTGAACCTGGGGACTTCAGGGGGCAGACCCCTACAGGGGGTCAGACTCTGTGGTGAGGCTTACCTCCCGCTGAGTCCAAGGCCACCAGCTTCTGTTGTGGTAGCAGATTTCCTCCCTCAGATACCCATCCCTGAGTCTTTCTGTGCTTGTCTTTTGTAGACCTCAGAAGAAACATTTCAGCACCTGCAGAACATAGTGGACTTTGGCAAAAATGTCATGAAAGAGTTTTTGGGGGAGAACTACGTTCATTGTGGGGTAAGTGATTTCTGTGTATGTAGTCTAATAGGGGTTGTGTTCTGTAACAGTAATACCAACTTCTCAATTATAGTTTGGAATTTGTACTTAATGACAATGCCTTGTGTAGTTATAGTTTCCAAGATCATCTTTGTTGCAATGTGGAGGGAGCACAGCAGATAGTATTAGCACATCTTCCAGCTGAGAAGCACCAGGGTGCGAGAGACTGAATGAGAGCCCTACTTTCTGGCACCCCAGCTTTCCACCTCTCTGACTCCAGAGCCATCAAGCTTGGTGAGAGAGGCTTTCCAAAGAGGTTCAGGCAGTGAACCTGAAGGGTTGGCTCTCACCTTCTGACATTGGTGGGTTTAAAAAAAAAAAATTATTTATGCATACAAGAGATGGGGAGGGAGTGAGAGGATTCACCAGAGCAGAGTGGGGAGCAGAACAGGTGGATCCACTGAAATACACTGCTGAGGGGAGCAGCAGGCAAGACAGGAGGGGTCTGCTTGCGCCATGTGGGTTAGCTCCTTGGCTGGGGGTTGAATTAGTACTATGGTGGCTGCTGATAGCGTCCTAGTGCTGAGACAACATCTTGTGCCACCAAGGAGACCCTGGTGGGCACATTTGAGGGAAGTTAGGGAGAATACCCCGCACCAGGAGGTATGCCCCTATCTCATGGGAGAGCTCAGCTAATGGCCCATATGGGGGCAATGGGCTCTCCCTGCCTGGTGGGCGATCTGTATTGCTGGCTTTTTCTTTCTCATGGAACCAAGAGGAATGTCTATTATAGGTGAGGTCCATTATTTTAACCCTTTGCACTCTGCTGTCCCCTCTCAGGGGACATTGGTAGCCAATGTCCAGAATGGTTCGGAGTGCAAAGGGTTAATTGCAGAGGAGGGGCCATGCAGGAAGCCAAAGGGACTCTGCAGTCATGGTGATCCTCAGAGCAGGTGGCCTGGTCCCCTGCCTGGGACAGCCACTTTTGTGTCTCTGCTTCTGCTGCTTAGATCAGAGTACTGAACAGATTAATAGGTTTGCCATTCTGACTTAGAGAGCACTGCCTCTAGTTTGCAAATCCCAGCACCTTGTGTTTATCTTGAGGAAAATGATATGAAGGAGGTCCAGTGGGAGTTACTTTGAAGCTCAAGGATTGCCTGATAAATAGAATTTTTTTTTTTTTTATAGAGGCATGTTTTATTTATTTATTTATTTGTTTGTTTGTTCGTTTGTTTTGTTTATACATGCACTGGGTACAGTCAGAAGCGCGGGAGGGTGAGAGAATTCACCAGAGCCAGAGCGGGGAGCAGAGCAGGCAGAAGGACCGAAGCACACTGCTGAGGGGAGCAGTGGGCGGCAGGAGAGGTCTGCGCGCCATGTGGGACCCTCCTATGGTGGCCGGGGAGCAGCCGGGAATCGAACCGGCGCTGCAGAGGCTGCGGGCAGCTTCGCAACCCAGCGCTCAACCGCTGCGCCACCGGGGAGGCCCCTGATAAATAGAATTTAAACAGCTCTGCCAATCAAGTGTCCTCCAAAGAGGGACCTTTGACATATACTAGGTTGTACTGGGAGTGGTGGTGGTGGGGTCCCTGTGGGCTCTGGACCCTCTTCCAGGGTGACCCATGGATCCGACCAAGCTGGGTAGCTGTTGGCTGGGGCCTCAGCAAGACCACAGGGCTCTGAATCCTGAGAGTGCCCTGAGAGAGAACCTGTCCGGAATTGTGTCTACATTTCTATTACATGTTGTGGTTTCACGGGTCAGCCCCAGGCAGTGTGGGATTACAGGGGCACTTGTCATTGGTGCCACCCTGGGTGCTGGTACCACAACCACCTGTCCAGATGAACTATGAAAATCCCAAATTTGCCAGCTGTGAGAGCTGCTGCGCTTCTGACCTGCCTGTGCTGTGTGTACTGCCTGCTTCTTGGCCTGGCCACTATCTGAGTGAAGGCCAGTGCTGATGAGAGAAGAAGGTCACATTCTGGGATATCTGGCTATTGACATTCCTCCTCTGTGTGAAGAGATCTGCGAGAGTGAGATACAGCCTGCTTATCCTCCAGGTGGTGTCATGAGACAGAGCCACTCAACCTGGCATGGTGGGAAGACGGATACAGAGTGAGGCTCCAATAGGGCTGGTGCAAGACAGTACTTAGGTACAACCAGAATGAGTAAAGATGGTGTTTTCTCTGACTCCTGACATGAGTTAGAACAAAGCAGGGCCTTCTAGAGCATTTCCTCCTGTGTGTCCTGGGACAAGGCCAGCTCCATGATGACAGTGATAGACACACCCTTCACACCTACACTGCCTCAGCCCTGCCTGGCTGGTCTGGAACTGGTCTGGGCCTGTCTCCTGGGAGCTGGAGGGTTAGAAACAGGGAAGAGTCTGACCTCCTTGTTTTTCTAGGCATTTGCTGTGCAGATACCAAAGTAGATGAGACATAGGTATTTTAGGAGTTTTATCACCATTCTGTGGATCTGATCCTCTGGAGGATAGGCAGTACCTGAGCAGGTACCTGTTTCATATTTGAACTTTACTCCATAGAAATGTTAGCTGGACCACAGCATGTACTTAGTGAGGCCATGCTATTTTTCCAAAGCTTCTGAAAGAAAGTGGGCGTTCTGCCTACCTGCTTGATCCTTCCAGATTGGTGGCCTTTGTCCTCTCTGCAGCCATACCTATCCCTTTGAGGAAATTGGTGTGGCCACACCTCTGGGCACCTATCCCAGCTCCAAGGCACACTTAAGCAAGAGGAATCTTTTTTTTTTTAAAGATTGATTTATTTATACATACAAGAATGGGGGTACAGACCAGAGGTGCGGGTGGTGAGAGGATCCACCAGACACAGAGTGGGAAACAGAACAGGCAGATTGAATGAAATACATTGCTGAGGGGAGCAGCGGGTGAGTCAGGAGTGGTCTGCTGTGCCATATGGGTTGCTCCCTGGCCAGCCGGGGAATCGAACTTGTGCTGCAGAGGCTGCAGACAGCTTCTTAGGTTAAGCAAGAGGAATCTTAACTGGTTCTTCTTAAGTTTAGTATATTGTGCAGGTGCCAATGTCTGTGCTCCAGAGGTCAGGCAGAGTGATCCATTGGTCAGGCAGAGTCTGAATCAAGGGTTGATGAATGTAGCAAACATTTAAAAGGATGCTGACTATGAACATTTTATTTTGAGTTGGAATACAATCAGAATGCACATAAACTCAGGAATTTAAAGTTGTTGGTGATTATGGACTTAGCTGGGCAGTTAGCAGATGCTCTGTCTAGTTGTGGGATCCCTGGATATGGACTTGATCCTGCTGCTCTCTACATTTCTGTGCTCATATTTGCAACTCCTGTGACCAAAGCTTCTCCCAGCGGGTGCAAGTTGGGTGCATGGACTGAGGTGTCGTCACCAGCACCTCCCAGCTTTGTCCTTGTGATGTGCCCTTTCTAAGAGAGGATCTTGATGCAATTACTTTATCTTTCTTGGCACAGATGGTTAATCTGCCATCCAAACTCTTTGTACTTTCTGTTTCTTTACAGTAGAGTGAGAGCTAGAATTTTGTGAGTTGATCCCAGTTTGAATTTTTACAGTTCCACCTCTTTCATTGTTTCACCTAATCTAATTCAGAGCTAATTTTTTAATAACTCACCCTTTGTTATTTTATAGCATGTTTAGGGTAAATGACAAGTCATGAGTTAAGGTGGCACAGCAGCTTGGGAAGGAAATGATTGAACCATGGCACTCAGCAGAAAGCATGTCTGTAGGACAGGTAGCCAAGTGCCATTATGGGCCAGAGGTGGGACTGGGCCCCAGCATTGTCTTCTGAGCAGGTCTCTCACAGCCCTTGGGACTTCTTCAGAAGTCAGAAACTGCCACTCTGGAAACACGGGTTGGGTTGTAAGCAATGTGGCTTAAATAAAAATTTTTATTTTGGGAAGATGTAAAGAAACAGCAAAGCAGAGAGAAACTACGCTTGTTTTCTACCATAGTACACTGAGCTGTGAGGCCAGTGGGAACACGGACATTTCCCCAGAAACTGCTGTTGGATCAAGGTCTTGGCTTCCAGCCATATCTCAGGGAGAGTGTGACCTGCAGGGGGCCTGCAGGGACACCTGGTGAAGATGTTTATGTAGGTATCCACTGCCACAGTCCCACTTTGTTACCCAGGGACTGATGAGGGAGGATAGGAGGAGCATGTGAGGATCACTTGACATCACCTGCAGTGACACTGGCTTGGATCGCTACTGGGTGACACCAGCTGTTCTGAGACTTGTCACTCAGTGCATGGAAACCATTAACATCTCTGTTTGATCTGGTCATGTCTTTAAAATCAAGCACTTTAGGGCCTCCCTGGTGGCACAAGGGGTTAAGTCTCAACCTATGAAGCTCACCATAGCCACTGCAGCACGAGTTCAATCCCTGGCCAGGGAGCTACCCACATGGCGCATCAGACCTCTCCTGACTTGCCCACTGCCCACCTCAGCAGTGTATTTCAGTCATTCTGCCTGTTCTATTCCCCACTCTGTCTCTGGTGACTCTTTTCACCCCCCACACCTCTGGCCTGTACCCCAGTTCTTGTATGCGTAAAGAAATAAATCTTAAAAAAAAAAAAAAAACAACAAAATAAAATCAAGCACTTGATCCTAAAACTCAGTGAGTGTTTTCTTATTGTGATAAAATATACATAACACAATTCACTATTTTAACCATTTCTTTTGAAGATTTATTCATAGAGTGGGGAACAGAACAGGCAGATCTACTGAAATACACTGCTGAGGGGAGCAGCGGGTGAGATAGGAGAGAGGTCTGCTGTGCTATGTGGGTTAACTCCCTGGCTGGCTAGGGATTGAACTTGTGCTGCAGTGGCTGGTGATAGCTTGATAGCACAGTCTTTAACCCCTGGGCCACCAGGGAGGCCCTATTTTAGCCATTTTTAATTGTGTAGTTTTGTGACATTATGTTCACATTGTTGTGCAACCCATACTGAGTATTTCATATTTGTTCTTACAGGAAGTTGTTCGACTGCCTTTAGATTTTGTGAAACAGCTTTGTTTAAAGATTCAGTCTGAACGACCAGGTGAGGGTCTCTAACTTATCTCTTATAACTCTTTCCCTCCCCATCTACTCTCATTCCTTGTCATCACCTTATGTTTCTTTCTTGTCACCGCCTGTATCATCCTCATCACATTCCATTCCCTTCCTGCACTTATCGGTGGTATAATGACCTCCTCCTACTTTCCTCTCACATTCAGAGAGTAAAGATGTAGATAGAGTTCATGTTGTTGAGGATGGACATGCCTATTCCTGAAGCGCAGCTAGCATCAATTATGGAGTGGCTTCTACAGCATTCCTGCCCTGGGCCTCCAGTTGTGGGGGCAGTGGGAGCAGGCCTCCAGAGTAACATGAGGAGGTGGATAGAGGCTGTGTCATATCCAAATTGGCTCCATTCCTCATTTAGACAAAGTTCTGCCCGGCAGCAGGTGTTGGAGCCAGTGAAGAGAAGGTAAGGGCTGCTGCCCTTCCTTTGAGCTCTGGGTGAAGGCCTTGCATAGTTGTATAATGAGGGGCCAGTCCTTGAGGCCCCTCCCTTGTCACAACAGTTAGACAATTGGGCATCTCCATGATCCACCTCAGATTTGATAATTGCTGATAGGACCCACAACTCATTGTCACCCTCATGGTTGTGACTTCTCACAGCCAAGAACAGAGATTAAACCAGCCAAGGACAGAGATTAAACCAGCCAACGGAAGAGGTAGGCAGATCCAGGGGACCCTGCATGAGCTTCTAGGCATCCTCTCCCTGGAGTCAAATGAACCTCCCTTCTCCCAGCAGATGTGACAGACACATGAGGACTGCAGGAGGTACTTCCCAAATCCATGATGTCAGGGTTTCCATGTGGCTTGGTGTGTAGGCAGAGCTAAATAGTCACATGGTGTCCTTGACTCTGCAGAGGTCAGGCTGCTACTGAGGGTGTGAACCACACTGTTAACTATTGTTTGACTCAAGTCCCCATATAAATAAGGCAGGATTTCCCAAGGCCTTGGGCTAACACCCCCCATAGTCTTCCAGGTCGTATCTCTTGTACCAATGCTCAGGTTCTTGTTCTCCTTTCCAGAGTCGCGCTGTGACAAGGACCTGGACACCCTTAGTGGCTATGCCCTGTGCCTTCCCAATTTAGCCAGACTTCAGACCTACTGCTTTGCAGAGCACCGGCCGATTCTCTGTGTGGAGATCAAGGTGAACCTTGTCCAGGGGAAGTGGCATGGGGAGGGAAAGACAGACCTATGAGTCCAACAGTCATCTGCTTGGTACACTTCCCACAGCTCCAGGGCTGGAAATCCCCTTCCCAGGCTAGGAAATCCTTGCTTCTGCAGCTGCCTGCTCTGACTTCTCCTACTGAGCAGACCCCAGATTTAGGCCCTTTCCTGGGCATTGTACATTTGGGCTGTAGGTATCCTACAGGTATCCTACAGGTATCCTATAGCCCATGGGCACCAGAAGGAAGTGTGTCAGGTTTTGCCCTCTCTTTTCCCAGAAGGCCCAACTCACTGGGTGCCCCTGCTGACCTTCCACCATTTAGTGATAGGTACCACATGCTCCAAGAGCTTAGTTTGCAGTCACCCTCTTGACTGGGTAGCACCCCATTCCCTGGCTTCTGTTCTGTTTAGGAGAGACCTCCTCGGAGGCACAGACACCTGTATGACTTAAGGGCCAGGACTCTTTTGGTAGGGGTGACAAATGACATCAGTCTGGTGGAGGGCAGTGATGACTGCCTGAGGGCCATAGCACTGTCCTTCTCTGCTGTCCAGAGTCCAGGGGTGCCTGAGCCTCTCTCAGGAAAACTCCCCATATGTCTCAGGCTGATGGTTGTCTTCTTTCTCCAAATGTCTGTTGTGGTGACTGGACATCATGCCTTTGGCCCTGAGTACTCACACTGGATACTCAGTTTGTACTCATGTTCTGTCTCCCCACTCAGAGGGTCTCAGATTACTGAGGGGCAGTGTGTCTTCAGAGCTTTGATGTGCCTAAGTATGTGCCTTTGTGTTTTGTATGTGCCCAGAAACATGGCTTTTAAAAGGCATTTGAATTCTGGGACTTGCTGGGGCCTCAACACCCATCTGATGGCTACCGTCCTGTTCACATGTAATCAGAAAAGATGAGATTCTGGTCCATGGAGCTGGGTGCTTGGGGCAGATCTGTACTTGGAGTCTGTCCATCACATTCTTTAATGACACACAGAGATACTCTGTGTTGTACTTTGTCAAACCTTCAATTGAGATGCCACTGCCAGTGTTTTTCCTCACTGAGAATTCTGGCCTTGGACTCCAGCAGCAAAGAGGTGTTTTATTTATTTATTTTTTTTAAGATTTATTTATGTATACAAGAACTGGGGTACAGGCCAGAGGTGTGGGGGGTGAGAGAATTCACCAGAGACAGAGTAGGGAACAGAACAGGTGGATTGACTGAAATACACTGCTGAGGGGAGCAGTGGGCGAGTCAGGAGAGGTCTGCTGCGTCATGTGGGTTGCTCCCTGGCCAAACGGGGATTGAACTCATTCTGCAGAGGCTGCAGATAGCTTCATGGGTCTTAACCCCCTGTGCCACCAGGAAGGCCTGGCAAAGAGGTGTTTTTGAAGTGCACTGAGGGGTGCATTATTTCCATGCGGGCTGAAAATAAAACCAACTTTTGGGGATGTTTAGCTCTCACACTTGCTGTCTCTCTGGCATTGCAGGTCACGATCTTGTAGTTGTTGTATGTCTCTCTGTTTATAGGTATGTGATGCCCTCTAAGCACTTTTCTTATTTATTTTGTAGCCAAAATGTGGGTTTATTCCTTTCTCCACTGACGTTACACATGAGATGAAGCACAAGGTGTGTCGTTACTGCATGCACCAGCACCTTAAGGTGAGAAAGCCTGCAAACCCGATTCCTTCTGCACAGAGCTGCCTGGTGGATAACTGGTCTTGCGGTGTGACCAGCAAGAGTTTTCAGAAGAGTTAAAGAAAAATGTAGATATTTATTATGTACTTTATTTCATAAGTAAGTCATGTTTACTATCTCTTATTTTAAATTGAGACAGTTCATATACCTCAAAAGTTACCCTTTTAAAATTTACACTGCACTGGATTTTATTATATTCACAGGTTATACAGTCATCACTAGTATCTAATTCCAGAACATTTTCATTACCTCACAAAGAATTCTGTCCCCATCAGCAGTCACTCTTCAGTACCCTAGTTTGCCAACCCCTGGCAGTCACCAATCTGCGTCAGTTTGTCTCTTCTGGCATTCCATGCTCTTTACTGAGCATGTTTTTGAAGTTCATCTGTGTTGTGGCACATAGAGCTTAATTCCTTTTGTGACTGAGTAATGTCCCAATGTATGGGAATCTTTTGCTTTTCCATTCATCTATTAAGGGACATGTGGACTGCTGTAAATAATACTGCTATGAACATGTGTGTGCATGATCTTGAGCCCCTGTTTTCAGTTCCCTTAAGTGGATTCTCAAGAATGGAATTTTGAATCTTAGGGAAATCCTTTTAACTTTTTTTTAAAGGATTTATTTATTTATTTATACAAGTACTGGGTACAGTCAGAAGCGTGGGTGGGTGAGAGAATTCACCAGAGCCAGAGCGGGGAGCAGAGCAGGCAGACTGAGGAAACCCACTGCTGAGGGGAGCAGCTGTCGCGGCAGGAGAGGTCTGCGTGCCATGTGGGATCCTCACTGGAGGCCGGGGATCAAACTGGCGCTGCAGAGGCTGCGGGCAGCTTCACAGCCCAGCACTCAACTGCTGTGCCACCAGGGGAGGCCCAAATCCTTTAACTTTTTAACTTTTTGAAAAGATGTTGGGCATCTTTTCATATATTGGCCATTTGTATCTCTACTTTAGGAAAATGTCTATTCAAATCCTTTACCCTTTTTTTGTTTTAAGATTTATTTATTTATGCATTCAAGAACTGGGGTACAGGCCAGAGAAGCAGGGGGTGAGAGGATTCACCAGAGACAGAGCGGAGAACAGAACAGGCAGATCGACCGAAATGCACTGCTGAGGGGAGGAGCGGGCGAGTCAGGAGAGGTCTGCTGCACCATGTGGGTTGCTCCCTGACCGGCCAGGGAATCGAACTCGTGCTGCAGTGGCTGCAGATTGCTTCATAGGTTGTGTCTTAACCCCTTGCGTCACCAGGGAGGCCCCCTTTGCCCATTTTTTAATTGGGTTATTGTTTCTTCTTTTAGAAGTTCTCTATATATTCTGTGTCTTAATTTTTTATGAGATTTGTGACTTGTAATTATTTTCTTCCTTTGTGCTTGTTGCCTTACACTGTGGATACATTGCGGATAGTGTCCTTTGATGTACATAAATTTTTAATTTTTGTAAAGTCCAGTGTGTCCATTTTTTCTTTTGTTGCCTGTGCTTTTGGTGTCATATCCAAGAAATCTTTGCTTAATTCAGGGTAATTAAGCTTTCTACCTATATTTTCTTCTAAAGATTTATAGTTTTTGCTCTTATGTATAGATCTTTGATCCACTTTGAGTTATAATTTGCATATGATGTTTAGTAAGGGTTCAACTTCATTCCTTTGTATGTGATTATCATTTTCCAAGCACTGTTTGTTGAAAAGACACCTCTTTCCCCATTGACTCTTCTTGATGCCCTATTGAAGAAGTTTTGGCCATATATATACTGATTAATTTCCATGTTCTTTATTCATCTGTTAGTCCTTATGTCATGTTAAAAGACAAAATTAAAAAATCTAATTGACGTTATTAGATGATTCATTAATTAGGCTGCACCCCATCTAGCAAGTGGAAAGCTGCTCTAGAGAACTGTACAAAATGTTGGGTTTTTATAGGCAGGAGTGGGTACAATAAGAAAGCAGATTCTCAGGTAAAGTCACCTTCCCTTAAGGAACAGGAGAGGTCTATCAGGTAGTTTACTTAACAGAGGAATTCCAGACTGACTAGTTAAGATTACATTCCTTGGAGTAGATTAAATTGCAATTAAGTTAGGAGTTAAGTCTTGGTTTGGTTATGTGGGGCTTAGCACAAATGATTCCATTGTGGGCGTATTGTCTCTTTTTAATAGTACCACATTTTTGATGCCTGTGACTTTGAAATCAGGAAGTATTAGTGCTCCAGTTTTATTTGTCTTTTTCAAGATTGTTTTGGCTATTTGGGCCTCTGTAGTTTTGTTGCTGTCCTCTTTCTGCTGTTACTGTCATACAAATTACATCTTTATCTATAGTATGTGTGTCAGTACATATTTGTAATAATTGCCTATGCAGTTGTCTTGTAAATCAGATAGGAGCAAAAAGTTACAAACTATTTATATCATCTTTATGTTGTTCCCTTACTAGTACCCTTCCATTTCATGCTGAAGGATTCTTTTTAGTATTTCCTTTAGAGCTAGTGAGAATATTTTGTACTTATTGTTTGTATAGTAATATCCTAATTACTCCATTTCACAAGATAATTTTTTTAATTAAGAATTTTTTTTGAAGATTCATTTATTTATGCATACAAGAACTGGGGTACAGGCCAGAGGTGTGAGGGGTGAGAGGATTCACCAGAAACAGAGTGGGGAACAGAACAGGCAGATCTACTGAAATACGCTGCTGAGGGGAGCAGCAGGCAAGACAGGAGAGGTCTGCTGTGCCATGTGGGTTAGCTCCCTGGCTGGCTGGGGATTGAACTCATGCTGCTGTGGCTGCCAGTAGCTTCAGAATGAAGAGACTTAACCCGTTGTGCCACCAGGGAGGCCCCTAAATTAAGAATTCTTAATTGATAGTCCTTTTTTCTCAGCACTATGAGTATGCCATCCTCTTGCCGTCTAGCCTCCTTGGTTTACAATGAGAAGTCAGTTGTTAATCTTATGGGAGATCTATTGTATATTGTGACTCACTTCTCTCTTGCTGCTTTCAACATTCTCTTTGTCTTTGGAAAATGTGACTAGGTGTGGCTCTCTTTGACTTTATTCTAAAATTTATGGATTTTTGCTTTGCCTGCTCAGATCTGCTGTTGAGAGCACCTCTGCTCATATCTGTTATTCTGCTTTTCAAATACAGATTCTATTTGGTTCCTTATACAATTTTTATGTCTTTTGATGGTCTGTGTTTGTTAAGACCTCTCTTTGTTTCCTTCAGTTCTTTGTCCTTGATTCCTGTAGCTTTAAGTGTGTTTAAAGTAGTTGATTTGAAGTCTTTGTCTAGTAAGTCCACTGTCTGAACTTCCTTAGGGACAGCCTATTGATTGCTGTTTTTCCTGTGTATTGATTATAGTCTTAGCCTGTGTGTGAATATTTCTTTGCATGCCTTGTAATTTTTGTTGAAAATGGGCATTTTAAGTAATATAATGTGGCCACTCTGGAAGTTAGATTCTACACCTTCTCTAGAGTTTATTATTGCTGATTGTTATAGTTGTATTTTTTTTTCTTTAGTGATTTTTCTGTGCTAACTTTAAGAAATTTGTATTCTTTGTTATTGTGTGTGGCCTCTGAAGTTTTGGCTTAGTTGAGTTTGCAGTTAATGGTTTGAAAGAGATTTTCTTAAATGTCTGGAACAGTACGTCTCCCAGTCTTACTGGGAGTGACTTACTTGCAGTGGCTAACAATTCTGCTTTAGCTTTTACTTCTCCAGAGCCTCAGATTAGCAGGAGGTGAAAGCTTAGGGCCTTTTCTGATCTTCTGCTCCTGTGCATAGTCTTCTAGATGCCTAGGATATACTGGAGCTTTTCATAACATCTCATTCTTCAGCCTTTTCTTTTTAGCTTTAGGTTAGCCTCTCTTAGCTATTAACCATCCTCTCAGGTATACATGAAAGTAAACAATTGCTTCTGAATATTTTCCACAGATGCCCCTGGGTTTTTGCACCCAATGAGCTGAATCTGGTCAATAAAGACAGGAAATTTAATGACCGTTTTCTGGGAATGAGGCTTTGGAGAAGTTTCCCACTGTGTTCAATTCCTTTGGGTAACTGCCAGGCTTCTGGTTTCACTTTGATTGGTTTGTCGATTTTCAGGGTTCCTTCGGAGTTGGGCGTAGGGTGGGACTAAGGTTTTTAAAGTGTCACAAAGCTACCTGTTCTTACTTAGATTTGGCCATTTTTCTTCTGTCAGTACTCTCCAGATTGTTGCAAGCCTTTGGTTAGTTTTCAGAGATCTGAAAATTTGAATCTGACAGCTTTTGCCTGTTTTCTCATTGCCCTGATGGAGAGGAGAATTTCCAGAGGTCTTGTTCTATCATTTTTGCAGACTCACCTCACCTGTTCTTTTCTTCATGGTATTCTACCTTTCTAAGTCTTAGGGAAATAATGTGGGTGTGTGAGCCATTCCCTTTAGGAGATGGTTTTCATTGTTGCAGTCATTTAAATTTTAAAGAACTATTTCTTATTATGAGGTAATACCTTCTCTTTCAACTGGTGAAATACGGACTGGTATGCATTAGGTCACTTGCCTTGCCAGAGGTGATGGCATTATAGACTTCTTCCTGGGCCAGCAAAAATACATGTATTGTTCAAGTGGAAATGAGATGATGCCTTTCTCTACACATTTTCTAATGTATGCTCACTTGTGGGTGTACATGCACCAACACTTTTATTAAGCAAATATGGGCAAATATGGGATCTTTCCATACACAATTGTTCTGCTGATTGCTTTTGTCACTTATATAATCTTTGAGTATTGTTCTTGTTTATCTGACAAGGCTTTTTCTTTCTTTCTTTCTTTTTTTTTTTTAAAGATTTATTTATTTATACAAGCACTGGGTACAGTCAGAAGCACGGAGGGTGAGAGAATTCACCAGAGCCAGAGTGGGGAGCAGAGCAGGCAGAAGGACCGAAGTACACTGCTGAGGGGAGCAGTGGGCGGCAGGAGAGGTCTGCGCGCCATGCGGGACCCTCCTCTGGTGGCCGGGGAGCAGCCGGGGATTGAACCGGCGCCGCGGAGGCTTTGGGCAGCTTTACAACCCAGCGCTCAACCTCTGCGCCACCGGGGAGGCCCTGGCAAGGCTTTTTCTATGCATATTTGGATATGTGCATGTGTAGATGAGCATATTCTTTTTATATTTTTTTAAAGATTTATTTTTATTTATGCATATAAGAACTGGGTTGTAGCCCAGAGGTATGGGGAGGTGAGAGGATTCAGCAGAGACAGAGTGGGGAGCAGAACAGGCAGACTGACTGAAATACACTGCTGAGAGGAGCAGTAGGCAAGACAGGAGAGGTCTGCTGCACCTTTTGGGTTACACAGGTTAGCTCCCTGGCCAGGGATTGAACTCATGCCTCAGTGGCTGGCGATAGCTTGATAGCACTGACACTTTAACACCAGGGAGGCCCTCTTCCTTTTTTTAAAGCAAAAGTGGCATGCATAGTTCTGCCAACTTTTTCCTTGAGTAAATCTTGGTGATTTTTAGCTCCTTCTCTTTCTAGGTGGCTAACATATCATTTATTCATTACTTGCTTCATTTGACATGTGGCCTGGCCCAAGAGAGCAGCTGTGCTGTGACTTGATTTAGTTGTTTCCGGGTCTTGTTATTACAGTTAGGTTAGGCTGCAGTGAACATCTTTGAACCTGTGATTCCTTGTCGACTTGGCAAGTCAGAGAACACCTACATTAAAAATTTTAATGGATGTTGCCTTTCAAAAGTTTCTGCCAATTTATCTTCTCAATTGATAACATGAAATAACTTGTTGGGCACACCATCCCCTTAACTGAGTATTATAATTTTAAAGATTTGTTCATATGATTCCTGAAATTTAACCAGGTGGTTTAAAAAAAGTTCTTGCTGTCTTCTTCCCTGCTGACTTGAGGGCTGGGCTGGGGAGCACTGAGGGTGGAGGCATCTGCCGGGACTGGGTTCCAGAGGCATCAGCTATGTTCATCATAGAGTCACCCTGGCTGTTTTGCCTTTTGAGTTAGCCTACTGCTGCCCCCATCTGGTCACTGACACCCCCTCTTGGTTTCTTACAGGTGGCAAATGGGAAGTGGAAGCAGATCAGTAAATACTGTCCCCTCGACCTCTACTCAGGGTAAGAGTCATTGTCCTTATCTCCCTCTGCTTTCATGGGGTATTCTGTGAGGTGCTGAAAGCACTGTGTGAAGGGACTGGAGAGGCCCCTTAATCCCAGTGCTGGCCCTGAGCTCCCCACTGTCTCAGGGCCCCCATATGTTTTGGCTCTAGGGTCAAGTTCAGTGCCTCACTTCCTACTCCCAGAGAGACTCAGTGCTTGGCCTGCTGTGTGCTCTGCTCCAATGAGGGGAGGAGTTAGGCTTTGGGGCCACATTTGTCACTTGCCAGAGTGGCATGGTCACTTGGGAAAGGAGGAGACCAAAGCCCCTGTTCTTTATGTCCATTATGCACATGTTGTGAGGTGACGGTTGTAATGAATGGACTCAGCCTTAGGGTTGTACTTTGACTTCAAAGATCAGAGGCTGGCTGGGCTGAAGCAGTACCTGCAGGCACAGGCTGAAGGTTCTGGGCTACCCAGCTAATCCAAGAAAGTCTGGAGGGGGTCAGAGTGTTACTCCTTAACCCATGAAGCTTAGAGACATTGAGCTGGTGCTCCTGAGCACATCTGCTGAGATTGCTTTTAACTGTGTCAATATTACTTTCCCTTTTAGAAATAAACAGAGAATGCACTTTGCCTTGAAAAGCTTATTACAGGAGGCTCAGAACAACTTAAAGATATTTAAGGTAAGAGTTGCTTTTATTTTATGGCACTTTTGGGGTGGAGCCAATTGGTGTCTTGGGACAGAGCCAAGTGAACCCAGGGTATGTTAATCTCACTTGTGTGGCTCTGTGACCAGGCACACAGTGGCATCGGACTGAGGCTGCTTTGGCACAGTACCTTTGGGTCCTTTTTCTGAGCCCCATTCCATGCCATGGTATCTTTTTTTTTTTAATATTTATTTATTTTTATACAAGAGCTGGGGTACAGGCTAGAGGTGCAGGAGAGTGAAAGGATGCACAAGAGGCAGAGTGGGGAGCAGAACAGGCAGACAGGAGAGGTCTGTCACACCATGTGGGAATCTCCCTGGCTGGCTGGGAATAGAACTTGCACTGTAGAAGCTGCGGACAGCTTCACAGCACTGCGCCCAACCCGCTGCACCACCGTGGAGGTCCTCCATGCCATGGTATCTTGTGAGCCCTGGGCTATGTGATGCTGATACCTTGACTACTGGGCAGCCTCAAGTTCTCTTGATGCACAGACCCTGACTCTGGTTCTTGGACCAGGATGTCCTAGGGTTCCTTCTTTGTGTCTCTACCTGTGTGGCTGAGGTAGGAGTAAGAGCTGGACTGGTGTGACCTGGAGGGTAGCCAGACCTGTACTGGGGAATATAGAGAATTTATAATTCAGGGGTCTTCTTGTCAGCGAATTCTCAGAGTCCTGCAGCTTTGATCATCCTGTGACCCAGCCAGGTAGGATACAGGCAGGTGCCCTCACAAAGAATATTCATGACATTTTCCTTTTTCTTGACATCCTCATTGCCACCTGGCACTGGCATCCGGCTTTCTGAGGCCCTATGGTCAGATGGCTTCTTGCTGATGGAAATCAGGCACGAGGCCTCTGTGGAGGAGAGATAGGGGGAGGAGAGCATGGCTGGCCAAGATCTGTAGGAGAGTGTGGTATGGACACTGTTCGAAATGTTCTTCTTTTATCTGGGGATTTACTTGGAGCCTGAAGTGAGGCTGCCATTTGATCTAAGTGGTCCCTTTTCTGACTGCCCCCATTGGGCTGACCTGTTAGACCCACACAGAAGCTGAGTGGTGTCTGGTTTGCTCTTGGATGACTACCCTGTCCTTGGACCTGGGACTGAGAACCCTGATGGTTTTTTCTGTTGAAATCATAGAAAAAAAATCCAGAGGTTGAGGTAATATTTCATAGCTTCTTAAGTAATGCCTGATGAATGCGGTCACACCTCTCCAGGTCCTTGAGCAAGCATAAAATGCCCCTCTGCCCAGGGAGAAGAGGCCTTCCATTGCTCGGGGATCACTAAGCCACTCACCGACCTGGAGGACAGGCCAATTTCACAGTGGGCCAAGTGGCTCCTGCCCTGGATCTCTGGTTGAGTCCTTACTCACCTCCTGGCTGCAGCCCATGGCTCCTGGTTTCAGCCTACTTTCCTCCTCTAGCACCTATGGCACACCCTTCTGCTGTAGACCTAACTCAAGGGTCAGCATCTCTTGATGGGCCATCTGGTCCCATGGCTGACCATGTGTCCCCTTGCTCTGAACATCACTCTGTGAACTCTGATGGTGCCCGGATAGACCTCCTGGGGAGGTTCCATCTGCTGGATCCCAGGTCCTGGAACCTGGGTCTGATCTTTTGCTGCATCAAATAGACCCCCACTGGCCACCTGGGGGCAGATCAGGGATGATCCTCATTTATCGTTTCCTATTGGCTCACAGTCACTTGTTTCGGTTCCTATGGCCTGGGAGGAAGGTCTAGCGTAGCTGATTCTGGCTTGGAGTCCCTCTGAGGCTGTGGCCTGACTGCCCCAGGACTGTGGGCAGGCCTTACTTCCTGGCCATGTGAGCTCCATGAGGCTGCACAGTGAGGCCCCTGTGATCTAAGCACAGTGCCACCTGGACCTGGGAGCCCTGGCATCTCCTTTAATTTCATTTTGCCAGGGGTGCGCTGTGTCACTGTGCATGTCCCTTTGGTCACATGGCCCAAACCTGGAACAGCTTGGGAAGGATTACAGTGTTTCTAGGGATGGGAGCCACTAAGGACTATCTTGAAGCTGCTGACCGCACCATCTTTTATTGAATGAGGAAACTAGGGACAAAGTCATCACTGCCTGGGGCCAGCTAATGCTTAGGTACAGGGACCAGGGTTCCATTGGGGTGTTCCCTCTGATACCTCAAACCCATGTCAGAGTCATGGTGTTGGACCTACTGAGTGGGGAGTACGTGACACTCCCTGCCTTGGGAGTGTTGGTGCTGGGGGAGTTTCTTTGCTGGACTTACTTGTGGAAGGTTATCGATTTCCACACCTTTCAAGCTGGGAGTCTCACCCATTCTGGCAGGAACTAGGCCTAAACTGACACTGATTGACCCTGCCAGGATGCTGGTGGTTGACAGACACCTGTACTGGCTGAGAAGTTTGGTTGTTGCAGGTCAGACCAACACTGTTCCTCAGTAGTGAGGATGTCACACAGCCCTTGAGTACCAGGCATGGGGCTTCAGGAATCTGTTGCTTTGGGCTGGGTTTGCTCCAGGTTGCCAACATGCTGTGTGTTCATGGTCTGAGCACTTGTATTTCAGGTCAGAACCCTGGTCTTGACCAAAGTTTTTGAAAACTTTCTTTCTTTTCACATTCTAGTGGATATGCCTCTTGATCAATGTGTGAGGGTGGGTTTCCCCAGAGGGCCACAGTTGTGCAGGGCACATATAAAATGTCAGGTCCCTTTGCCCAACTGAGGTGTTTTTCTTCCAATCTGTTGGAGTTGATCTTGCCTTGTCTCTTCCACCTGCAGAATGGTGAGCTGATTTATGGCTGCAGAGACTCCCGAAGCCCCTCGGCTGACTGGAGTGAGCTGGCACACCACCTGAAGCCCTTCTTCTTCCCATCCAATGGTCTGGCAGGCGGGCCCCACTGCACAAGGGCTGTGATCCGGGAGTTGGTCCGTGTTATCACGCGGGTGCTGCTGAGTGGCTCTGACAAGGGCCGGCTGGGCGCCCTGAGGCTGGGACCTGGGCCTCGGGGCCCACTCGTCTGTGAAGCCAGCCCTTTTGGCAGAAGCCTGCACCGCCAAGGTAGGCCAGGGCAGGGCATGGGGAGCAGAACCTGGGCCACTGCCTGTACTGGTCTTGCCTGGCCTCATGGAGCTTCTGCGAGAGCAGCCTGGACATTGTCAGGAGTCTTCAATGCTGGGCCTCACTATCTCTCAGCCCTTGGCTGGACACTCCTTTTCTTTCGTCTTCTCTCAGATTTGTCATTTGCAGCACATGTTTGGGCCAAGGGTTTGCCCCTAAAACATTGCTGTATATGCTTGTGTTCTCTGGTATGCTGAGTGCTTCCTCTGCAGCCTCCTGTTCCCTCTGCTTTGCACCCTACAAGTAGTTGCTCCTCAGTTTGTTTCTTAGGCTAGAGAATCAAGGTACAGACAGTTGGGAGGTACACAGAGCAAGCCCTTTAGACTGGCGTGGTCTAGTGGGCCTTGGTGTGCAGATAAGACTTGTGAGGCAAATCTTGGATGAGGAAACTAGGGGCAAAGAGTCATCACTGCCTGGGGCCAACTGCTGCTTGAGTACAGGGCACCTCTTGTGTGGCACCTCTTGCTTGGAGGCAGAATTCTGGCTGTAACTTGATGGGCATCTAGGCTCAGAGGTGCGGCCAATGAGCAGGTTTGGGGTTTTGCTAAGAATGTTTGGGGCTCATTTTTTTGCCATTTTGTTGTTTGCCAGCACGCCCCACAACATATTTGGGTCTGTGGCATGCACAGCTACAGCCAGGAACTTATTTTTTTTTTTTTGCTGACTGGGAAGTTTCCTGTCTTAACAACCCTTGTGGCCTCACAGCCCTCTGAGGATGACTGCAGTGTATGTCAGTGGAGACTCTGCCCTCCCTTCCACTGACTCTTCGGTGCCGTTGTGTTTGCCCAGGCTGCCCAGGCACAAGAAGCTGTCCTTTCTCTGTGCCCACCCCCACCCCATACCTAGTTTTTTTTTTTTTTTTTAAGATTTATTTTAGAAATTTATTTTAAAGATCTATTTATTTATTTAGGCCTATATAAGAACTGGGGTATAGGCCAGAGGTGTGGGGGTGGGGGGGGATTAAAAGGATTCACTAGAGACCAAGTGGGGAGCAGAACAGGCAGATCTACTGAAATACACTGCTGAGGGGAGCAGCGATCTGCTGCCTCATGTGGGTTAGCTCCCTAGCCGGCTGGGGGAGGGGGGGGAGGGAAACAAACTTGTGCTGCAGTGGCTGGCGATAGCTTGATAGCACTGTGTCTTTAACCTCTGCACCAGTAGGCAGGCCCCATACCTAGTTTTTCTTAACATAGATGTATTTTGGGTTTTTCTTGTTTCAGAAGTGATAATCTGATCATTTCATAAAATTTTGATAAAGTTATGCCATAACTGCTTTCATGTAGCTAAAATGGGTCTAGAAGAACACACTGAAGGGAATGCTATTGACACTGGAGACTTTTCTTCCACCTTCCTCTGTGGGAAGTACAGCTTAAACAACAAAGTCATGCTAAGCCAGAGGAAAAAGAAAAATATCCAATGCTTTCATTTATAGGGGAACCAAATAAGGGATCAGGAAAAAAAATAATGAAACAAAATTATCAGGTAACTATAAATCAGAAACATTCTGTAGGGGAAGGGGAGAGAGAGGGATCAAAACAGGGAGGGAAGAGCACAAAGGACTATGGTGATGGTGCACGGGCGGATTGGTGGTGGGAATTTTATGGGGACTACACCTGAGAGGAGAAAGCATGCATTGTACAAAAATGAACAGTGATATAAAATATATGTAAATAAATTTAAAAAACAAACAATGTCATGCTTTACATGCTATTTTGTAACCTGCTCTTTTTTCACCTAATTAGCTCAAATCTGTATCTGGATCAGCAAGTTTATTTTTTGGACTTTTATTGACCATCCTACGTAGAATAGCCTATAATTTTGCAGGTCCCTCCTAGCTGGCCTGTGCACCTTTACTCTGTATCAGGTAGCTGAGTGCATCTTGTGAGAAGTGGGAGGTCAGTGTCAGGATGGCTTGCAAGCCATCTGTGAGGACCACTCCTTGTGGTCATTTTTTCACGGGACTTGGCTTCTCTGGAATATATGAAATAGCCTGACACTGACACTCTAGCCTTCTTGGCACACAGCAGGGACCCTTAAGTGGTTATGTGTAGAATGGCCTTGTTCCCACATTGTCCTGTGGTGACAGCCTCCCTGCCCTGACCCCTCTACGCTTCTGTTTTATTGGTGTCACCTTTGATCTGCCCTTGGTAGCCTTGTGTGGGATGTGGGTGGTGATGATTTGGAGGTATTGACATGACCATTTAAAATTTTGTGTTTTGTCTTGTTTACTTTTTTTTTTTAATAAAGATTTATTTATTTATTTATACAAGCACTGGGTGCAGTCAGAAGCACAGGAGAGTGAGAGAATTCACCAGAGCGGGGAACAGAACAGGCAGATTGACAAAATATACTGCTAAGGGGAGTAGTGGGCGTGGCAGGAGAGGTCTGAGCGCCATGTGGGACCCTTGCTGGCAGCCGGGGATCGAACTGGCGCTGCAGAGGCTGCGGGCAGCTTCGTAGCCCAAAGCTCAACCTCTGCGCCACCAGGGGAGGCCCATGTTTTGTCTTGTTTAGAGAGAGGATGATCTCTCTAACTTAGTTCTGGGACTGGTCTGGTGGAACTTGGAGGTTGTCTTAAAAGGCAGGAAAGAACAAAGTAAGAGTGGACCACCTGCCCTTTCTTCTGTGCCTGGCCATTTGTCTCAGCCCGCCAGCTCTGTGAGGCTGGGTAAGGCCTGTACCCTGCCACTTTTGGTCCCTGACAGTAAACCTCTCATTTTCCCTGATGTTCTTGGTAGGAAAACCCCCCCTGGAGCACTCGGGGTTACCGAAGGGCTGTCTTCTGTACAAAACCCTCCAGGTGCAGATGTTGGACCTGCTGGACATTGAAGGCCTCTACCCTCTGTACAGGCGGGTAGAGCGGTACCTGGAGGAGTTTCCTGAGGAAAGGTGAGGCCCAGGCCCAGGGATTGCCCCAATGAGAGGATAACATGGACTTCCCAGGAGTATTACCCTGCCACCTCCCCTCCATGCTCCTGGTGCTAGGCTTGACCTGTCAGATGTGTGGTCACTTGCCTGGTTCTAGAAAAAAACAAATCCTCTGACCCTGACAATCCCCACATGGACATGGACCGTTCCGTGTCCTAAGTCAGGACTGAGCCTGCAGGGGGCAGCGCTGCTTCACAGGTGGGGAGGCACTCTGCCCAGGCCTAAGCTCCAAGTGTCAGTTGGCCTTTAGCTCCTGGCTGTCCTGCATTGGGGTCACTGGGGTCCACACCTTGGTGGGCCTGAATTCCCATCCTATCCCCCTGCCCCTTCATTAGTGCCTCTGGCCTTGCCAAGTTCTTTTTAAAACTTTGATGCTTCAGAAGGAAGTTTCACATTAGGAGGAGGTGGACTATCAGGTGTTCCTGTAACCAAACGTGTGATTTTTAAATTGTTAGCAGTTTCAGAAATTTTTTAGGCAGCTTCATCATCCCGTTTTTTTTGGTGTGTTTTTCCCTTTCAGAAAAACGTTGCAAATAGATGGGCCTTATGATGAAACATTTTACCAGAAGCTGCTTGATCTTTCCACTGAGGACGACGGGACAGTAGCCTTTGCACTCACGAAGGTAAGCAGGCGCTTCTGTAAACACACTGTGTGTTCCTTAGGCTCTTGACACTCAGTTGGCGTTTTCCCAAGAAATGTTTCCTACTACCTATTTATTATGGTTAAAGCAGAGAAACTGGGATAAAAAAAAAAATGGCTCAAGTTTCCCCAGATGGCTGGGCTGGGTAATGATATTGATACATGACTCTAAGCTTTTGGTTTGTTAGGCTTCCACCTGCCCAGGGCCCAGCTCTCTCCCCTGATGCTGGGATCTGTCTCTGCTGCCTTACAATGGACTATATGTGGGTGACTTCCCTCTCCTACTTAGGCCAAGGGGCAGCCTGGGAGAATCACTTAGTGAAAAAGGCCTGGTCCTATTCTTTCTTGTTCCGTGAAATTGGAATTTAGTGGCTCCATGAACTTGGATAGGAAAAGTCACATCTTTATTTTCACTAACCTATGACTGGAAATTTGTTTAGGCTCTATATAAGTATTTATGAGATGTACTCATGTTATTGCATGCATTTTTGTGTTTTCATTGTTTTACAGTCCTCCATTGAATGGACATATTACAATTTATTCATTCTACTTCATGGATATTTGGGTTGTTTGCAGTTTTTGACTGTTTTGAAAAAAACTGCTCAAAATATTCTCAAACAGATCTCTTGGTATGCATATGCATACATTTCTTTTGGAATTAGTTCTGAGAGAATTTTTGGGCAGATCTACAAGCATTTTTAGCTTTAACAGGTATACTGCTAAACCTTTTGACATATTGACACTTGGTGCACCAGGCTGAGGTAGTTAGTTCCATACCCTCTCTTACTTGTTGGTGGGGCTTCCTAATTTTAGACATCTTGGTGCGTTTGTGCTGGTGGCTTGTTGCAGAAATAAGACTAAGCACTTCTTCTTTTTTTTTTATTTTATTATTTAAAATTTTTTTTTAAAACATTCTTTTTTTTTTTAAAGTGTATTTCTTTCTTTCTTTCTTTTTTTTTTTTTTAAGATTTACTTATTTATACAAGCCCTGGGTATAGTCAGAAGTGCGGGAGGGTGAGAGAATTCACCAGAGCCAGAGCAGCGAACAGAACAGGCAGACTGACGAAATACACTGCTGAGGGGAGCAGTGGGTGGCAGGAGTGGTCTGCGCACCATGTGGGACCCTCCCTGGTGGCTGGGGATCGAACTGGCACTGCAGAGGCTGCGGGCAGCTTTGCAGCCCAGTGCTCAATCGCTGCGCCACCAGGGGAGGCCCAACACTTTTTCATATGTTTATTGGCCATTATTATTTTCTTTAGGGGAAGTACCCATTTAAGCCTCTTTGCCAGTTTTTTGTAGGTTGTCTTTATCTTATAGATTTGAAGGATGTCTTTATGTATTTTGGATATTATCAGATATCTGTGCTGTAGGTATCTTCTTCCACTCTGTAGCTTGCCTTCTCATTCTCTGAATGGAGTCCTTTTTAATGAAGTTCACAGTTTTAAGGTAGTTTAGTTTACATTGTTTTCCTTCACAAGACACCTTTATCTACCTTAAGGTTCTACAGATATTTTAGAAATGTTAGTGTTTTGCTTTTCACATTTGGAAGGGTAACCATCTGCAGTTGACTTTTGGTATGAAATGAAATAGGGTTTTATTTTATTTTCATATGGGATTGTCCCAGAATCAGAATCATAGGAATTGGGCTGATCATTGTGGAGCCTTAATGAGTTTTGATACCCTGTGGGGCATGACCTTCTGTCTTCTTCAAGAATGTTTTTTCTTTAGTAAATGCCTTCTGTTTGTCCACATAAATTTTAGAATCAACTTCTTCAGTTCTATAAGGAAAAACAAAACAAAAACAATAACAAAACTTTTCAATTTGTTTGGCATTAAAATGATGACAAGATGACATGTTTATAGTGTTGAGTCTTGAGCTGTTTCTTTTCTTAAGTATTATTTAAAATTGCCAAAAACATGATTTTTTTTAGAGCAGTCTTATATTTTATAGGCTTACTCCCAGATATTTGACGGTTTTAGAAATCAGTGGTGTCTTGTAAAATATTTCATTTTATTTATTTTTGTTTGTTTGGCTATTCAGGTAATATTACTGTATATGACTTAGGGGAATAGGCTCATACTTCCTCAGATATGTGTCATTGCACCATACCCACCACCAAAGCACCCATAATCCTTTAACATTTTAAATATGGATTTATGGGAATGTAATTGATTTTTCTATTTGACCCTATATCTGTCAGCCTTGTTAAACTCAATTTTAAGGGCCTCCCCAGTGGCGCAGCAGTTGAGCGCTGAGTTGCGAAGCTGCCTGCAGCTTCTGCAACGCCGGTTCAATCCCTGGCCACGGGGCGAGGGTCCCACATGGCATGACAGACCTCTCCTGCTGGGCCCGCTGCTCCCCTCAGCAGTGTACTTTGTCAGTCTGCCTGCTCTGCTCTCTGCTCTGCCTCTGGTGAATTCTCTCACCCTCCTGCTCTTCTGACTGTACCCAGTGCTTGTATAAATAAATAAAATTAAATTAAATTAAATTTAAAAAAAAAGCTCAATTTTAATAGTTTACTTATTGCTTCTTATTATTTTGTTATACTGCATGTAGTTAAATGATAGTGGGAATTCTAGAGATTTAAATTTAAATTTAATCTCTTTTTTCCCCCTTGATTTATCATTAAGTATTATTTAAATACTATAGGGTTGTTTTTAGGATTATATATTTTAAATAAATAACCATGATAAGATTAAGGAATTCCCATCCATTCATGATTTGTTAAGAGTGTCAGAAGTGAATATTGAATTATATCAGTGCCTTTTCTGTTTCTGTTGAGATGATCATATGGTTTTTTGCCTGTTTTCTGTTGTGGATAATTTTACAATTTGTAGTGAAGTTTTATTTTTTCATATATTAAAACACATGGCTTTCTGATATTTTGTTGAGGGTTTTTGCTTATGTATTTGTGATAAATATGAGGTTTTTTTGGTAATCTTTGTTAGGTCTTGGTATCAATGATATGCCTACTTCATAAGATATTTGAAGAGTGTTTGCTCATTTTCTGTTCCCTGGAAGAAGTGAACTAAGACTCATACTATTTCCTTCTTAAATATTTTGTAGAACCACAAGTGAAACCATCTGTGCCCATAGTTGTCTTTGTGGGAAAATTTTAAATTATGGTATCAATTTCAGACTTTCTATTTCTTATTTTGTCAGTTTTGTTAAAATTTATTTTTCTAGAAACTTGTTTTAACTAAAAATTTCAAACTATTGGCATATAATTTTTGGTAATAGTCTCTTTTAATGTTTTATAAGAGCTGAAGAACTTTCTTTTATTCCTAACTTCTGGTATTGGTTTCTTTCTCAATTGATTTGTTAGTTTTATAAAAATTAATCCTTTTGTACAGTTTTTCTATTTCATTAATTTCTGCTCTTATTCCCTTTTTTCTCCCTTTGGATAATTTGGCCTTTCTGTAGCTTTTCCTGGCATTTCTTTTTTTTCCTAAAATATGTATTTAAAGCTATGTACTTTCCTCTAAATATGGCTTTGACTGCATTTCACAAGCTTTTTTGCTTTTTTTTTTTTTTTAAAGTATCATTCAACTAGAATATACCCTGATTACTGTTAAGATTTTTTTCCTTCACTTAGAGAAGGATTTAGAATGTATTGATTATTAGCAAAATTGCATTGTGGTCAAAGAACATATGGTCCTTGGAAATTTGTTGTGATTGCTTTTGATCTTCTAAGGCATCTTCTCAAATTGTTGGGTACAGTGTTTTATATTTCCTGTTATGTCAGATTCATTATTGTTCAGGTCCTCTATAACCTTACTTGTTTCACTGTAGGGTATTTTGAAACTTTACATAATTGTGGATTTGTAAGTTATTTATTTTGAATCTTGTCAGGTGTTTCAAATTTAGAATTGTTAACATCTTCCTGGTGAATGTTTCCTTTCCAAGTGTCATTTATGATTTCCAAGTGTCTTCACTTCTGGTAATATTTTTTACCTTATAGGTTCTTTTTTCTGATACTGGCATAACTTCTCTTGATCCTCTTGGCTAATACTTGCACTCCATATTTTCCCCTGCCCTTAACAAAAATCTTTGTGTCCTTTTACAAGTATGGTTTGGTTTTCTATCTGTTTTAACATTTTGTTATTTGCCATTTAGTTGAACTTATACTTGGATTGAAAATCTACTTTCCTCCCACTTATTTTAGGTTTATTATTCTCTCTTTTCTTACTATCCTTTGGGTTCATTAATTTTTATTACCCCATTTTCCAACCTTGTTAGCTCGGAAGTTAGTCTTTTTCTTTTCTTTTTTAAAAAAAGATTTATTTATTTATTTATATAAGAACCGGGGTACAGGCCAGATGCGCAGTAGGGTGAGAGGATTCACCAGAGACAGAGCGGGGAATAGAATAGGCAGATGGACCGAAGTACACTGCTGAAGGGAGCAGCGGGCAAGACGGGAGAGGTCTGCTTTGCCATGTGGCACCCTCACCTGCTGGCCAGGATCAAACCAACACTATGAAGGTTGCGGACAGCTTCACAGCACAGCGCTCAACTGCCTGCGCCACCAGGGGAGGCCTCTTTTTCTTTTCTTTTGATGGTTCTAGCTATTGTAGCAAAGCAATTGACTTATTAAAGTCTAATATCGTTTAGGGCTTTTACCATCTTTTTGGACAACACAACTTTCTCAGAATACATTTTATTACAACTCCTTACTTAATTGCTGTTGTTGCTATGTATTCTGTTATTCTAAGTTCAAACAGACATTATTCTTCATGAAGTTCCTATCCATTTGCCCACAAAGTTTTCTCTTGCATTGCTTTTCATTTTGCCTTGATTCTCTGAGCTTTTATCTGGGATCTTTTTGGTTTTGTCTGAAGAACAACTGTTAATACTTCCTTCAGTGGAGGACTGTCTGCTGCTGATTCCTTCTTAGTTTTTTCTTAGTGATATGTATAAAGTTTCTTTGGCATCTTTCTTCAATTTTTACTTGATCTTTTTCAGTTTTGGAAAACCTTCACATTTTCAAATTTTGTTTCTGCCCCTGCCCTCTCTTCTTGCAGGACTCCAATTGCATATCTATTACACATGTTCTCTTGATCTTCAATAGCTCATGCTTCATTCTGGATTTGGATATCATATATATATATATACACACACACACGCACACACCACAGTGAAAATACATGAATTTAATTTTTTGGCCTAGCTTCTAGTTTAGCATGTCTCAGTTTTTTCTAATCTGCTGTTGAAACTATGTTGAATCCTTAATATTGAATTTTGTATTTTTTAGTTCTAATCTTTCTGAATGGTTCATTTTTACAGTCTCCAGTTTTCTAAGTTCTTGATTTTGTCTTTTATTCTTTGAGCAGAGCAGCATATGTGTCTGGGTCTTCCAGTAACTGGAGTCCACCTGTGCATCCTACTATTGTATTTTTTTTTCTCCTTTGCTGGTTTTCATTCATGTTGTCTTATTTTGTGCCTTCATGTTTTTGCTTCTGTGTCAGAAATAATATTTGTACAGCTATTTTAGAAATGACTTGAGGCCTAGGGTGTTATCTTCTTCCAGAGAGAATTTAAGGTTTTCTGTCACAGACCTGGGATGCACTGACAAGCTGGAGTCATCTTGACCCAGTTCTGGGGACATTTTAACTCAGTTCTGGTTACTGACCTCTTTGAAGCAAAGCTGCATTTCCTGGTAAGAACCATTGTCTTCTGGTTCACTGTATCTAAGGTGCGGCATTTTGGTACTAAGCCAAAGAGGGGGTTCATCATGGCTGCTGTACCCACAGTTCTATAGGTTGGTTAGAAATGCCTCTTGGGGGACCTTCCTGGTGGCCTAGGGGTTAAGTCTCAGTGCTATCACAGCTATGGCCTGAGTCTGATCCCCGGCCAGGGAGCTAACCCACATACGGTGCAGCAGACCCCTCCTGTCTTGCCTGCTGTTCCCCATAGCAGTGTATTTTAGTAGATCCGCCTATTCTTCTCCCCACTCTGTCTCTGGTGAATCCTATCATCCCCTGCACCTCTGGCCTACATCCCAGTTTTTCTATTAAAAAAAAAAAAGGAAGGAAAAAAAGGAATGCCTCTCAGTCACATTCCAGCGTTGTCATCCCACTCCTCTGGTACAGTTTTTCCTGGTTTGATGAGCTATGCCTTTAAGCAGATGTTCTCGTATTTCTTCTACTTGACCTTTTAGCATTTGAGTTGGCCCCAGTTGCACATCCCACAATACTGGGGGTGAGAGTCTAGCCTTTTCATTTTATGTCTGATACATCTTTATCTGTATCTATATTAACACTGTAGCTGTTGGCTCTCAGTTCCATGTGTGGTTCATTTCTGGGTTCTCAATTATAGTCCATTGATCTGTGTGCCCATTCCCCGCCCCCACCCCCAGTGCCATAGTGTCTTGATTACTGTAGCTTTGCAAAAATAATTTGATGCTAAGGGGTATGATACCCCATTTTACTTTTTATTTTGGCTATTCAAGGTCTTCTGTGATTCCATACAAATTTTAGAATATTTTGTTCCATTTCTGTGAAGAATACCATTGGGATCTTCATAGGAATTGCATTGACTCTGTGTATTGTTTTAGGTAACATGGCCATTTTGGCCATATTGTCTTTCCATTTCTTTATTTCTCTTTCAGTTTCTCTAAACAGTGTCTGATAGTTTTTCAGTGTACAGGTTCTTCACTTCCTTGGTCAAATTTATTCCTAAGTAATTTCTTTTTGCTTCAATTGTATAGACACGATAACATTATATACTTTATTATATTTATCTCTGATTCTTTTGGACTGTTTTTTGTGTATTATATGAAATTCCTAATTTCTCACCTAAATGAACAGAGTAAGTGTAAGTTGCCACCGACAACAAAGGCAGTTAGTAGGCTTGAAGTCACCAGGCTTGGGGCTCTCCTCACTTCTTCCTGCATAGTCCTGCCTGTGGAAGGCACAGTTGGGTGTGGTACCAGCTGTGTGACAGCTGTGAAGGAGAGGGACTGACAAAAGAGGATCAGTCATCATGTGAATGCTGAGGTGGTACTAATATCTCTCCCTTTCCTTTTTTGGAATTAGTTTATTTTTGTAAGTCAGAACTATTCAAGCTAAAACATTCAAATGATATATCAAAAGTTTAGAGAAAAGAGCTGATAAAAAGTCCCAAATACTAACTATACAGAGGGAGAATTCAGATCTCTCCTTGTATGTCTGTGACAGCAAGTGGGCACCCGCAACTTTGGTGGCGGCCCTCGTGGATGTCGTTCAGGTCAGCAGTATGTAGTGTGTACATGTGCTTGTGGCATGGTGTTGAGAGCACACACACAGAGCCAAGACTCTAGTCTGCAGTGTCCTGCATGGTGACTGCATGACATCTTAGCACCCAGATTGACCCAAGGGATGGTCTGTTACTCTGAGCAAGACCTTGTGTGCTGCTATCTTGAGGTCAGAGTGATGTTCACACAGTGCTGTCTGCGACCAGCACACTAGGAGGAGCAGAGGCAACTCCTAAGTCCCTGTGTTTGGAGTCAGGGGCCACATGCTATTTGCAAGACGAGGGCAGAGAGCAGGGCTGGCCTCTGAGGAGCCATTTGGGCCTGAGATTTCCTGCCAGAACTTACCAGGGGGGGTGGGTGCATGTGTTGGTGGTGCCTGGAGCTTGATCTTTCCCTCCCTACAGGTTCAGCAGTACCGGGTTGCCATGACTGCGAAGGACTGCTCCATTATGATCGCCCTGTCCCCTTGTCTGCAGGATGCAAGGTAAGGTGCCCACTGTTTGTCAAGGGTCCTTGCTCTGACTGGTTTTTGTGGATTGACAAGAGCATTGGTTCTCTATAGTTAGAGGCTCCTTTGACAGGATCACATTTATGAACAAAGACTTATCTCCAAGACCTGTTTGGTGTCATGGGTTTTATTAAGTTTTACTTGCTAGAAACGTGTAAATCAGCCAAAAAGATATTTATGGAGAATTTTAAGAGTGTCTATTAAGGTGAAGATTACTATTATTTCCTGAAAAATACCCCCAAGGATTTCAAAGCAGTTTGGATACTCTGGTGCAAATTCCTTTCTTTCAAAGGCATCACCAAGCTCCTGTGTTAAGGCTCCTGAGCACCTGTAGGCTGCTGTGGCCACGTCCTCCCATCCTCCCCAGCTCATCCTGCTGTGCTACCTGCACAGGTGTCATGGTCACCTACACACCTGAACAACAGCATACCCACTGCGCTGCTTCCTGTGTGCAGTGTCTCTCCCTGGGCATCTTCATTATTTAGGTCCTTCCACTGCCATTTTTAGGAATTCAGAATGAACCTGGTAATCTTATAGTAATTACACAGCATCTTCAGCATTGATCTTTGAGTGCCAAACCCTATACCCAGAATTTGCAGAATGTTTTCAATCTTCGTGACTTATTCCTGGGTGAAAATCATCTTATTGCTGCCTGCAAGCCATCTGTTTTTCTGATGCTTTTGCAGTAAGTGTTCGCAGGAATCGTGCTTCCTGGCAAGCACAAAATGCTCCACTTTCTGATAGGAAATACTGAGGGGTATTTACAGGGCATACAAAGTCCAAGTTGTTCTTTTTAGTTGAAAAATCCAGTTACGCACTAAGGAAGTGCTCCTGGTGCTCAGCTATGAGGCCTCCATTCCAGGTTGAGTTGGTGTTGGTAGATGAGAGAGAAACACATGGATGTTCACCACCCCTCCTAAAATGAGTGTGCAGCTGAGAGGCAGAGACATATGGGGCCTTGAATCAATTTCCAATGTCTGGCAATTTTACTTCCAGTTGTGTGTGAAGGTGGGTGTACATTACAGTGTGATTATGACTGAAAATTTGAAAATATTCTGTCTCCCCCAAGATGAAATAGTTAATTATAGTACAGCCATTTGCTTATTTAATTTATAATTTTGTGTTCTAATTGTCATTTAACATTTTATCCTGAATGCCTTCCCAGGGTGTCAGGAGCGCAGATGGTACCGGTAGAAATATACTGATAAACGTGAATTTTTCAGGGAAAGGAGGGGGAATACAGTTTAAGGACAAAGGATTGATCATGGAAAGTGTTTCATGAAATGTTTATTTAAGCTTATTTTAATCTTAAAATGTTAAATGTTTTAGGAATGTGCATATGTAAGCTTTGTGTTTGAAAACCTTTGCCAACTAGACAGGAATTATAAATTCTGGGGGAAGTTCAGCATATAGAAATTGGGATCTTTGTGACCAAGCTGAAGAGAAGGGGGAGACCTTAAAGACCATTCAGACTTGCCTTTCCTGAGGGTTCTGAAGAGGAAGAAAAGTGGGGCCTGCCAGTATCTGGCTCTCCAGGGTGGAGCTTGCGGCCTCTTTGGGAGAACTTGTGCTGGGATTACTCGCTGTATTTTGAGGTGCCTAGTAATGGGATGGAAGACCAAGCTCCCAGGTGTGTGGCGAAGGTGGGTTGTCCTCTGAGGATGGGGCTCACTGTTGGTATCCATGGCCCTGGAACCTCCTGCTCATGCTCAGCCTGAGGTAGAGAGGTTTCATTTGTTAGGAGCCACTCACTTCACTGCTAACTGGAACTTGCAGTTCTTTCCCCAGGAATGTTCTTTGGGCAGTGCTCCCACCAGCACTGTGTGATGGAATCCTCTCTTTATGCAGGTACTCTTACTGGGTGCTGGTTCTGACGTGAAGAATCGAGATGTCCTTTAAAATGTGTAGCCCCTGTTGACATCAGCCTTCCCAGCTTTGTG
Organism: Talpa europaea; assembly: GCF_964194135.1. NCBI lineage: Eukaryota > Metazoa > Chordata > Mammalia > Eulipotyphla > Talpidae > Talpa > Talpa europaea. The sequence goes on along the minus strand of NC_140074.1, from coordinate 102,365,817 downwards.
GAGTTTGCATTTTGGGTTCCAAGTGCAAGACTCAGAATGTGTAAATGTTTTCTCTGCCATTCAGGGGAGAGTATCTAAGACCCCAACAACTAAGCATGGGGTTTATTTTTCCTACAAACAATATTTTGTAGCAGTTGATTGAGGATCTAGGCCTGGATTAGCTTCATCAGAACAGGAACTTGTTCATTGACCTCCTGTCTCCCAGGTGGGAGCTTTTGAAATTGATGTTTTGTTCGTTTTGTCTTTTAGAGATCTTTTCTAAGTTTAGGAGTATATTAAGTATGGGGAAACCAGGACTCTGGAATACTTCTCTTGGATTAACCACAGTTTGTATAATTGGTATGGTAGCCAAGAGGGGTACATAGCAATTTTAGTACAGACTTCCCAGTTTTTCTGAAAGTGTTTTTAAGTATACAAATTTGTTCATATTCTGTTATAAGCATAAAACCATTCTGTTTAGATAAACCATAAAATAGTCTTAAAAAATAAAAAATACTACAGGTAAGATTTGAGAATAAAACATGAAACTAGATCTCTTTCCAAATGTGAAAAGCATAAAGGAGTACAATTTTTTTCCCAGACATGGGAAAAGCACATAAAGAGAGTCTGTTCTCAACATTTCATCCATTTGGCTGTTGAATGGCCAGATCTACTTTCTACTTTTTCTTAGGTTTTGTAATACTTGGCTCATGATAAAGTGACTTTTTTCAGCATTGGTTTATACCACTGGGATATGGGAAATATCAACTGCCGGGGTCTATGTAATTACTTTTCCATCTCTCTGTACTTTAACCCTGTCTTGCCTGGTCTGGTGGCTGGAATCAGCACTCACACACTCAGTTGGTGGCACAGATAGAGAAGAATGTGTGGACATAAACTGGGTGTTTTCTGTGAGCAGGGATGAGAGGAGTGGGAACTCAGTGCATTCTGAAATTGCCTTTTTACTTGCAGCCCTGATCAGAGACCCATCGTCCCTTCATCGAGATCCCGGTTGGCCTTTTCTGTGTCTGTGCTGGACCTTGACCTCAAGCCCTATGAGAGCATTCCTCATCAGTATGTACTGGATGGCAAGATAGTCAACTACTATTCAAAGACTGTACGTGCCAAAGATGCTGCCATGATGTCGACAAGGTTTAAAGAAAGTGAAGAATGCACATTAGTGCTCCATAAGGTCTAACTTTTTACCTGTAGTGTCTTTGAAACTTGAACACAGAATGTGAAGGTTGAGTGATAGAGCTATTTTTCTGTTGTACTGGGTGGCTTTTGGCTGTGAATGTTTTGCTATTTAACCCCTGTTCAGGTGGGATTGCCTCTGGAGACACGGAATGGAAAAGCACTAAACACCATCCAGGACAAGGAATGTCAGTTGTGAGCCCAGGAATGTTGAGCTGAGTCCCCAGAAGCCACTCATTTTTAAAACTGGGGTTCCTGTCAAGCCCCAGGAAAATGTTCTGGACAGTTCTTCTTTTCCACCTAGGGCTCAAATCTAATTCTCTAATGCAAAAAGCCTTACTCTAAGACCCAAGGTTTGGATCTCCTACCAACAAACTCCTAACATAGAAAACTTGAATTATCACATACATCTTACAGTTTGGACTTTTTGAGAAAACATGGATACTACTGGAACTTTCCCAGCTGAGTTACTTGGTCACTTTTTTAATGCAAACCACACATCAGTGCAGGTGTAGGTGGTTCCCTGCTGTGTGATGGGTCATTGATGTGGACTCCGTTCTGAGCAGTGTGGATTTGGAGCCCCCGTGGAGGCACCATGCCCACTGCTCTGCATGGGTCAGCAGGGAGGTGGCACTCAGGTTAAGGTGGACACCACTCGTGTGGGCGTTGACTTTCTGTTTTGCTGAATGATTTTAACTTTAGGGGAGACAAATGCTCTTCCCCACCTGGAATTGCTGCTGTGGATCTTAGAAGCAGAGCTGCAGCCATCCCCGGGGTGGCTGTGCTCCTAGCAGCTCTGTGTTCCTGGCATTTGTGGGTGTTTGGGTGGCAAGGAAACCTCAGCCAGTTCTGTCAGAGCCAGCATCGAGCTTCCTCCCCCATCTGTTCTTCCCTCAGTTCCACTAAGATGTGTGGTTTTTGCAGCCTTGTGTGGTGCTGGGCCACCTCCCTTCCAGGGCTGCTAAGGCCCTTCTTCCATGATGAGAGACTCCTGGCTGGCACCAAGAGGGTCTTTTTGGGGTCACCAAGTGTGCCCAGCTGCTATGAAAACTGTTGGGAATCTTGGCTTCAGTTTTTTATTCTATGGTAGGTTGTACAGATTATTTATATCATCATTTTGAGGGACTAATGAAGGCTTATTGTAACATAATATTATATTAGTGAAACCATGGAATTGTATGAAAATGCCACATGAAAAATAAGGAGACTATTTTGCTGATTGTAAACTTTTGTGGGAAATTTTGTGATAAATTGAGAATTACACTTGTTTGAATCAAGCCAGATCTTCTAGAATTTATTCTTCTATTGTCTTTACACTTCTTTCTCCCATACTCAGAGGTGCAGAAAGATACTCGACTGACCACCTCTCTCATTCATGTGTGTATTGAGGCCTAAGGTCTTTGGGGACTGTAGGGATGTGCAGGAAGGCTGTTCTCATGTGCAGGTGGCAGGCTCCAGAGCGCACATCAGGAGTGGCTCTCAGCCTTGTTTGGATCCTGCTTTCCTGTGCCAGGAGGTGCCCTAGCTAGCTCGCACTTCACCATGGCCTTGCCTGTTGGTGATGTTCATGCTATTGAAACTATGTTTTCACCGACTAGAACACATTTTAATGGTTGTCTGAAATCAGTGGCACTCTTAAACGCTGGACACTTTTAATGAAGACCCTAATTCTTCCATGTGGGGATTTGGACCACTGGTGGTAGACAGGGGTGTGGAGGCCCCCTGTGATGGAACAGTAACATCTTTGCTATCTTGTGGCACTTTTTAAAGTTAATTGCTCCATTTTTTTTTTTTTTTTTTTTTGGTGGAGGACCAAGAAGAGTAAATGCCTCCAAGGGGTGTTTTCCAGACTTGGGGGTGAGGAAGGCTGAGTCCCCGCTGGGGTGTCTGAAGAGTGTCTAAGAAATGAGACTCTTGGCAAATTGCTTCCAGTTACCCCCAGGTGATAGGGGAATGCCTGGCCCTCATCCCCAGTTTTGATGTGAAGTGAGAGGGAGAAGTTGGGCAGACACCTTTCCTGTACCCTTTCTCAAATGTTACTCTATACGTGTCACTTGTTAGGTATTTTGTATTTAAACGGCTGTATTTATTTTTCATGTCATGACAGGTATATATAATGTGCCATAACTGCATAGTCAACATGATTTAAAGGGATGATTTCTAAATAGAAAATAGCACATGTTTATACTCAATAAAATCACATGCTTCAGGTGCACTCACTGGTTCCTAGTTGTTTTCCTCTGTGCAGAGCGATGCTATCAGGCTCTCTAGAGTGGCTTCAATGCCCAGCGCACCCAGCAAGGCTCGGAAGCTGAGTGGAGCAGCTTCTATGACTCTGTTCTTGTCCAGCTGAAGGGCTGTAAAGACGACAAACTGGGTAAGAGATGTCATGGGATCCCTTGTGTTAGTGCTTACTCTCAGCCACAGTGAGGATGGTGGGGCTGTGGTCATGACTTAGTGTAGCTTTTAGCTGCAGACTAGATAAAGAGACAGAACCTTTCCCTCCCTCAAGATTCAGCCAGGAGGCAGTTATTAGCCCTAGACTGTCCACCTGTGTCAATGCCTGTGGCTTTTTTTCCCTTTTTCCTTTTACTAATAAACCTGTTCTTTTAAAATGAAAAAAAAAAAAAAAAAAAAAAGGATTCAGCCAGGAGGATCCTGGGGAAGTGTAATACCCCTCAAATGTGTTTTCTGAGTGATCAATAAAAATGTTTTTTTTTTAATGATGGGAAAAAGTACATTGGTGAGATTTAAACTTCTGACTATTGCCATGTAACACCAGATGAAATAAGTAGATGTCTACTGGGCCCACTAGAAGTCCCCAAAACATCTACTGGGGTCCTACCTTGCCAAGGCACTTGGGTGAGAAGATCCAGCTTTGGCAAAACCTTTCCTTCTTCATCTATTTGTATCCTCCAGACGATTACTAATTCAAACCTGAAAGATGTAAAATACACTGATAAGTGCCTTTCGGCATCTGTAAAGGCAAAACATACAAAGAAATCTGGTTAAAAGTAAACTGCAGCACCTCATCTGTCTTCAGGAACAGAGCTGCTGGCCTCCTGCCTCCTTGAGGCCGTGCCCCGCTGACTCTGCTCCTAAGGACATTGACCCCGAAGGAAGTACAGACAGTTACTCAGCTGGGCTGCTCGGCATCAGTAGTAAACAGGAAGATGGAAATGACCAGAACATGACCCTGCTTTGTGCTCCTCATATGTTAGCATGTCAGAATGTGGAGAGACAGGAACTTCATACTGGTGGGAAGTATACATTGATAATGATAAATTAACTCTGAAAATAATTTGGCAGTGAGAGAAAACTGAGTCCATCCCATGACCAGGAATTCACTTCTAGGTATGTGGCAGGGGCATGTGCAGAATGTCAGAAATAGTGGAAAAGAACCCAAGTGCTCAAGGCAAGTGGAAGTATACATATTTACCTAATGAGCATATAAACAGGTGAAAATGAGTTCTCTATGCCCCCAGAGGTGAATTTTGGAAATAATGTTAAATAACAAGGCAAGTCCCAGAAGCCTTCATAACCACATCCCATTTTCAGGTTAGAAAACAAAGCCTTCAAAACCCAGAGCTTGCAAGTACATTGCGTCCAAGTGGGTGACGTGCACGAGAAACCCAGGTGGTCCTCCCCTCACTCAGCACTTGCTGCCTCCTGACCTGCCCCTGAAGTGAGACCATCTATGCAGTCACTGTCCCCACATTCCCTTCTCGTGAACTCCCATTCCTGTGCATTTGTTTTGACTGCATAGAAAGATCTCAGGACAGCAGTTAGGTGTTTTATATTTGTTTTCTTATTATTTGTAATCCCAGTTTTTACCAGGAAATGAACATCTGGGTGCTTGTGGAGGTGGATTTGTGGGGTGCTTGCACTCACCCTGGCTGGCTGGTGCTCCGGACCTCCATGTATCTAGAGGATGCCCCCTCTGGAAGATGTACAACTTCTGGGTACTTTTCCTGTGGGGAGAGGAAATGATAGAGAATTTGTGGAGTCACAGTGCACAGGGACACTTTCCCAGTGGTCTGAAAAGCAGGAGATTGTCTTGAGGTGTCTTTTACATTCCCTGGATGTCCTTGTTTCATACATGCCATTCACTTGTCCAGTACACAGCACTGAGGTGCCCTGGCTTTCCCTCCTTTGCTCACAGTGCGGCCTTTTATTCTTTTCAGGGTCACATGGCCTCCTGGCTCCCACACTGTCAACTTCCCCAGAGTGAACGTGTTGCAGGACAACCACCAGTTTGTCCACAAGGCCCACCTTCTTCATGGGCTTGCATCTGAGCCAGGCCGCCTAACTGAGGAGGCCAGGACAGGCATGATGTAGAGGGCACCCTCAGAACCAGGCTGATTTTCACCTGATTCACCTGGTGATGCAGGCCCTGACTGCTGAGTTGAGTTGTCATCTGCCAGGTTTCTCACTGTAAAGTGACTTTCTCTCGTGCTTTAGTATTTAGCCATAAAAATTAAGTTTTTCGGGCCTCCCCGGTGGCGCAGTGGTTGAGTGCTGGGTTGCGAAGCTGCCCGCAGCCTCTGCAGCGACAGTTCGATCCCCAGCTGTTCCCGGGCCACCGGAGGAGGGTCCCACATGGCGCGCAGACCTCTCCTGCCACCCGCTGCTCCCCTCAGCAGTGTACTTCGGTCCTTCTGCCTGCTCTGCTCCCCGCTCTGGCTCTGGTGAATTCTCTCACCCTCCTGCGCTTCTGACTGTACCCAGTGCTTGTATAAATAAATAAATAAATCTTTAAAAAAATTAAGTTTTTCAAACTGATGCTTATGGTCTGATCACTGCTACCACATCCACCCCCTCACTCTATCACTGTTGTCAGACAGCTCTTGCACAGCTCAGCCACCCAGACTTTTCTGGAGACCCGGTATCTCTTCCCAGGTTCGGTGGCCGGCTATGCTGGGTAACTGGGTTTCGGACAGCATACTCTGCTAAAAGTCAACTTCACAATGACAGTGTACCATTTTGAAGTCCAAAGTATTCTCTCTAAAACAGGGCAATTAAGTAGTTTGCAACTCTAGGATGACTTTGGCTTTACCACCTATGTAGTAACTTAAGTGTGTAATTCACAGCAGACTCTTGGTGCCTATAGCCATGCAGACTGACCTGAATTTAGGCTCAACTTTAAGTGATTAGACAACAGCAAAGTTTTACAGGAATCTGACAATGTTAACAAAGGACAGAAATGAGAAGCTCATCTTTGTAGTTCTTGGAAAACTTTTTGTCATTCTGTGAAAACAGACTGCAAGTAGGGATGATCGGCTGGGACTGGTAAAGTAGGTGCCACAGGGGGATTTCACATTTCTAGAGTCAACTTTGCAAAGACATTTTTTCCAGCCCCCTCACACACCTGATGTAGAAATAGACACCTGGATGATGCTGAAGTCAGGCACAAGCCCTGGCATGTCCCAAACCCAACTGTCCTGGTCTTCCAAGCCTCACAGAACATTGAGGTGCAGTCTGGAAGATGACACTTCTCATCTGGAAGTGTCAGATTAGAAAGCCCTGTGAGACAAGGCCTTCCTAGGCCTTGATAAACTAGATTAGTTCTGTCAAGTGAGGTCTTATGGGGACAAAGATGTGTCATAGCTTTTAAAGGGCCAGCCCAAGCATCAGCGTGCTGGTTGCCAGCGTGTGAGGCCAGTGTTCCCAACCAGACCATGAAAGATGCCGACAGAGCAAGAACATGTCCAAACACCCGATTGTCCTAACCAAATGCTGGGCTGGCCTGGTTTAAGCTTACAGATTTTTTTTTTTAAATGAGAAAATGTATACCTAAGTATTTCATATGGAAAGTGCTGGTTGATTTTTAAGCCTCAAGCTCTTCCAAATGAGTAACAACTGTATGAGGAATGTAAAGGCTAAGCTGCTGTGGCAAATGGCTTGTGGCTCAGCGGGCTCCAGCGTGGGGCCTGAGGGCAGCAGAGACTGGCTGCGGGCTCAGCCCCAAATGGGTTTCATAGCTTCTCCAGGACTTCTCAAAACCAATAAGGGGCTGTAGACACTTTCATTAAAAAGCGAAGAGTGCTCCCTTTAGTTTAAAAAAAAAAAAAAAAAAGGAAATGCTGACATTAGGCTAAGGTCAGGCATTCAGTTTTGTTTTGTTTTTGAGAGTGTTTTGGTGTTGTGTGAAAGTTTCCTTCTAGACATATTTATCCAGCCTCATTCTTTTGCATAGTGATCTCACAATTCCAGAACACAGCTGAAAATTGGAAGAAAGCAACTAAGCCAAGGAGTAGCAGTCCAAAGAAACAACATACAAAACAGAGCTGAGACACACGTGCTGCAAGGATCACGGAGGGTGGGACATGGGAACAGGAGGGTATGTATTTTGAGGGCAAGGACAGAATTGTGGAAAATGATCAACTCCAAATGCAAAGTGGGCTTGTGGTCACTAAGAGCCCCACATTTCAACAGTGAAAGAAATTTTGACTTATTACCACTGTATCTGACATAAAAGACAACTGACTCATCAAGACAGGCTTAAGATGATGTACTCTGATAAGCAGAAATGTGTATAACATGTTTTTGAAGGCTTTCTGCAAAACAGTTACACATAAAAAGGGTACTGGAAAACTCTGCCTGATCTGGAAAGCACCACAAAGAGTTCACATCCATAAACCAAGGCCCAAGCAAATAAATGCCAGGGACCAGGGTCCTTGTACTGCCCAGAGGGGATTCTGTCCACACCCAGCACTCTGGCTTACAGAGTACATTGGGAGTACTGTACAATGTACAGAGTACATTGATTTCACAGACATCACAGGGAAGCTTGGAAGAGCTGTGTGATTCGGGGGCTTTGCATAGCCAGCCCCCCTTCCACAGGAAACTTGTCCAGATGGGTGTTTATTCAGCTGCTAGCCATATGCCTGCAGTCTGCATTCAGGAAGTCTTCCTGGTGTTTGCCTTAGGAAAAAAAGGTGGCTGTGAGAAAGTCAGCAATTAGATATTCAGCCCCAGTTTTACACCGGAGACCCACTTGGCTGCTGAAATGCTGATGCTGGTCTACAGAGAACCAAATTTTAAACAAGGCTTTAGAGAAAACCAGCCTTGTATCACTGATCAGTCATTCCAGCTCAATCCCAAGAGGAATAACCCGGTCATGCCCCACCTGTCTTCCACTTACATGAATGGGGAGCCTTGAGTCCAAAGTTTAAACGTGCCCTTGAATGTCACAGATACATTAATTCACCTGGACTTTATTTCCTCAAAGAAAAGATGCCTGGCTGACTTTTTTGAAAACTGAGGTGTATTCACATAATAAAATTCATTCTTTTAAATCAGTGGGTTTTAGTATATTCACAGGGTTATCCAACCCTCACCACTTTCTGACTAGAACATTCTCCTCACCCCTTAAAGAAATCCTGTACCCTGTTGCCCTTCAATCACTATAGTACAACCCCCACCCAGCCATTAACAACTATTAATCTGCATCTGTTTCTATAGGTTTCTCTATTCTAGATAATAGGAATCATACTAAATACAGATTTTTGTGCCTGGGTTCTTTCATTTAGTATGTTTTCAAGGCTCATCATGGTAGCCTGATGTATATTAGTAATTCACTCCTTTACTTTGCTGAGTAGCACCCCATTGTATGGACACTCCACTGTATGTTCATCAGTTGATGGACACCTGATGGTTTCTACTTTTTGGCCATTGGGAACAAGGCTTCTATGAACATTCAGGTATGAGTTTATGTGTGGCCATAGGTTTTCATTTCTCTTGGTTACATACCTAGGATTGGAATTGTTCAGTCTTATGACTCTAACTACCCGAGGAATTGCCAAATTGTTTTCCAAATGGCCATACCATTTATAATCCCATCAGTAGTGCATGAGGGTTCTGATTCCTTCATCTCCTTGTCTACACTTGATACTATCTTTGTCTCTAAACTCTAGCCATCCTAAGGGGGTATGAAGTGATATGATATCTCACTGTGGTTTTGATGTATGGTTTCCTGATGGCCAGTGATATTGAACATCTTTGTGTTTATTGGCCATTTGTAATCTTTGGAGAAATGTCTGTTCAGATTATCTGCCAGTTTTAAACTGGATTATTCTTATTGAGTTGCAATATAGTTCTTTCATATAAATCATTTTTTGGATAAATGGTTTCTAAAAGGTTCTTCCAGTTAGTAGATTGTCCTTTTACTTCCTTTTTTTCTTTTATTTTCTTAATGGTGTCATTTGTACAAAGTTTTAAATTTTTATAAAGTATAATTTATTTTTTTGTGTTATAGTTAAGAAATCATTGCTTAATCTAAGTCAGAGATTTACACACCTGTGCTTCTAAGAGTTTTATATTTTTACCTCTCATCCATTTTATTTTTTTTTATTTATTTTTTTTTTATAGAGGCATGCTTTATTTATTTGTTTGCTGGTTTGTTTGTTTGTTTTGTTTATACATGCACTGGGCACAGTCAGAAGCGCGGGAGGGCGAGAGAATTCACCAGAGCCAGAGAGGGGAGCAGAGCAGGCAGAAGGACCGAAGCACACCGCTGAGGGGAGCAGCGGGCGGCAGGAGAGGTCCGCACGCCATGTGGGACCCTCCTCCGGTGGCCGGGGAGCAGCCGGGGATCGAACCGGCGCCGCAGAGGCCGCGCGCAGCTTCGCAACCCAGCGCTCAACCGCTGCGCCACCGGGGAGGCCCTCTCATCCATTTTAAGTTAATTTTTTTAATATGGTATGAGATCGAAGTCCAACCTCATTCTTTTGCCTGTGAATATCCAGTTGTCCCAGCATCCGTTGTTCAAGAAACGTATTCCTTCCCCATTTAATTATCCTGGTTCTGGTCACATTTTTATTAACATGTATTTGAAGATCACCTAATCCAGAGCTAAGTGTCCAGTAAAGTGACATCCTAGACTTCTCAGCAAATGGGAGAATTGAGAAAAACTTACCTCAGTGCATATCTCATACCAAACATAGATATTTACTTAAAGATGGGTCACAGATATAAATGTAGCAGTAAAAGCCATATAACTTTTGAAAGGAAACATAGGCAAAAATCTTTGTAAACCTGGGTTAGCCAGTGATTTCTCAGATACAAAATAGAGGATCCATAAAAGAAAACTAAATGGTCTATCTGATAAATGGGCTTCACCAAGGCTAAAAAGCTACTGCTCTTAAAAAACACTGTTAAGAAAAAGGCCAGCCTTGGACTGAGTGAAAATGTCTGCAAAAATTTGTACCCAGAATATGTAACATACACTTGAGTTTACAATAAAACAATCTTATTACAATAATGGTCAAAAGATTTAAAGACACTCAGCCAAAGAAGAGCTATGAAAGGCAGAGGGTAGGACTGCTAGTCCTTAGGGAAATGCAGACTAAAACCACAGTGAGGGCATAAGCTTCTAGTTGGAAGCTCCAACTGAGGCTGCAACTGGGATTGTGGGAGGGCCAACGGGGACAGGAAGGCACAGAGCATGGAGAATGATGAACTGCCATCAGCAGATGGAATGGATTGGAGTGGGATTGTATCTGTTAGCAAGTGCTGCAATGTTTTACTATGTTTCTGAAATCAATGCATCAACATGCTGGCCTTGGAACACATTCAATGGCATCAGGGGAGCCCACTGGAACCACATGGACATGTTCCCTGCAAGCTCAGTTACTCTCCCTGCTGTTTTGGGTATTTGCTGATATCTTACTGATAGATGTTTTGGTCCATTTATTCTTGTACAAGAGCTGACCCCCAAATGGTGGGCTACTGTACAACTGCTTGGCAGTTGTCTGCAATGGCCACCAAACATTTGTCAAGGCTTCTAATCAGATCAGCAGATTATGACTATTGACACATAGAATCACACTTTTTTTTTCTTGATTATAAAACTGTCATTACTACATGGAATCTGACCACAAGATTGCAATTTCTTCACAGATCTCGGAAAGTTGTGCTGGGATAGAGGCTTTTAAAAAAATGTGACTAGGGGTCCATCTTTATCTGAATTACGATTTTTTTAGGTAAAACTTGAGAAATAGTACTATAAAATCATGTGGATGACTTCAGATTTTAGAAGAAAAATCTATTATTTTGTATTCTTTTGAACCTTGAATAAGTGTCTGAACTCATGTTTTTATTCTACCGTGCAACATAGATATTCTATGCAATATTCTACCGTGCAACAAGATTCAGAAATCTTACCTTTGGGGGAAAATGAATATGGACATTTCTGTTATGTTTAATGTAAACAGGTTGAAACATGGTCATAAATTTTAAATTTTATATAGTTGGCTTGCTTTAAAATTCTTCAAACTAAAATGCCACTTGTTAAGCCTTCTTGTTATCGTGAGGAACTAGTATAAAATTATTCAGGTGTCAACTCTCTTGATAAGTAGAATTATTTCTTTTGGGAATGTTACTGGCATTATTAATTAACTAGCATTATTAATGCTATTGCTTTAAAAAAAAACTTCTTGGGAAGAAATTAAATGTTTGAAAGTTGAGAAGTCTTACACAGAGAAGATGGAAATGAAGATGCTCAAACTTTTAATTAGTTCAGTCCCTGTCAGATGCTTGAAACTCTCTAAGGTGAATCAAGTCATCATTCTGATTTTTTCTGGTCTAAGGTCCTGTCTTCAGAAATAGGCTTATTGCATAAAGATGTGATCATTGTAATTCCGCTTTTGCATTTGTACTTACTGCCTCATGTCTGGTACCAATACAATGAAAAGTGAAAGGAAAAAATGTCACTGTGAGATGCTGCTACACTTATCAGAATGGTTAGTATCAAAAAGACTAACAATACAAAGTTTTGGTGAAGATGTGCAGCAACTAGAACTACCATCCTTTGTGGCTGCAGATTGGATAAGCTCTCCTAGGCCCCAGGACAGCCAACACCCACCAGAGCACACTGGTTGCCTGGAAAGGGGTGCCAAGTGCATAGTGTGGCTTTCAGAACTGAGGCGGGGTTTAGCTCAAATTGTCACAGTGTGAGGACAGACATAGGTGAATGGCAGTAGAGGCAGTTGATAATAATTATTCATCTATTGCAGACCCACAAAATGGAGGTCACCCAAGGGGCTGCCCGTATTACAAACCTAGACTGTCAGGCTGCATGTACGTGTGTACACTTCTCAGGGTGCACACCAGACAACCCTCCAACTCAGCCACAGCCCCACCCACACCTGGCTAGTCACACCCACAAACATGATACCCATTGCTGCCATTATGCACTCATCCGTGGACACTCAGTGGGCATTCCCCAAATGGGAAAACCCTCTTGATTTACTAAAACATAACCATCCCAATCAGAAAATGGGCCTTTCAGATGCCCTATACTCCTCATTTGCTCATGGCAGGTAGGTCCTAGTCTATTCACATTCCCAAGTGCCCGCCAGCTACCGCTCTCCTTGGTCAGAGAAGGCTGCAGGGCATGAGGAGGGCCCTCAACTGTCAGGAGCTGCTGCACAGGGTAGAAGAAATCCTTCCACCATTACAACCTTTTGAAGTCACAGAACCAACTGTTGGCCTGCAGTCCTTGAGGCCCCACTGGGAAGCATCTGGTGAGCACAGCAACCAGAGGACAGTTTCTCATGCTAACAAAGTGCCCTCTTTTACATATCAATCAAGTAAAATTTTAACACCCTTTCTCCCCCCATCCTCCATTCCCCAAGCCACAGTCTGGTACAAGGTGCTCTCCTTTTTATCTTTGATTACACAGAAGATGGAAAAGTTTGTTTTTCCAAGTCAAATGGTGTGGACTCTGTTTATGTGGCTCAAGTAAATATCCCCTGAGGCCATTAATGTGAAGGCCCTGTTGTTGAATCACCTCTTGGGAACCACACTGCTGACTTTCCTGGATGCAGTCCTGCCAGACACAAACAGATCTGGCTCCACATGCCCAAACATGAGAGGTGTCTGGTTGGTAAAAAAGAAACTAAAACAAGAGGGTACAGCAGCTCTGCCAGGTAGTCCATTCCATGTAGGGGTGGGGGTCTGAGATCAGACCCATGGGCTAGGTGGAGCCCTGGCCCCTCTCATATACAAGGCTCCTGGGGCTCTGCACCATGGAAACCACTCAAGAAAATCATTGGGAAATGCTGACTAGCTCTGTGAAAGGACTTCTGCCCAGAAGGGAGGAAATATCAATATGTGTCTTCATCTTGCCCAGCAGAACCACCAACCAAAAAGCCTCTACTCTGTGCCCACAGTGGGCCATAAACCCAAAAAAACCACACAGTTCTCCAGCACTGACTGGAGAACCCGAACACAAACCCCCTGAGGGTCCTTCTGGGGTGACCCCGTGGCCCTAGCCACAGGTCTCCAATGCCCAGATTGTCCAGAACAGACCGGCCAGAACCACTTACTCCTCTTACTCCTTGTTTTATGAGAATTAGTAAGACTCAAGAGACCTCAAAGCCCCCTTCCTCCCTCACCCCCTTACTGGAACTGTCTTTCAACAGTATCTTTAAAGAGGACTTAAGGAGGTTTTCCAAAGTTCCACATGAATAAACAGCAATGCATACATGAACAGTTGCTGTGTCACCAGGAAGGGGACAACAAGCTGCAGCCATTACAAATTCCTGTGTCTGCATGGCCTGTAAGCTAAAATGGTTTTTACATTTGTAAATAGTAAAAGGAAAAAAAATCCAAAGAAGGCTTTGTGCCATATAAAAATATATGAAATCCAAATTTCAGTGTCCAGGCGTGCTGGCCCACTGGGCAGTCTAGCCTGTTCTTTCTTGTTTAGGATACAGAGGCCGCATGGCACAAGGCCTGACTGTTACTTTCTGCCATCTGCAGAAGTCGGCCTGCTCTGGCAGAAAGGGTACATGGAGCTCCAAAAACTTGGGTGTTCCTGGAGTCACAGAAAACTCGAGAACGGGCCAGAGGAGGCCCAGGAGAGAGAGAGTGAGCCAGCCCTGGTCTATTGCAATCACAAGTCAGAGGGAGCCAAACCAGGTTTGCAGGGTGTTTTCATTTGGAGAGTGATCCTAAAGAGACAAAAGTAACACAGATTATATAAAAAACCCATCACCCAAGTCATACCTGGATAGCCTGGTAACAGTTTAATTTGGGGCTGTTTGTGGAGTGGGGCTGACGCGGGCCCCAGACCTGCTATCACAGGAGTGCCCTGTGTCCTGTCTTGTGTGTCCAGGAGCACGGCAGGACGTTTCTACTCAATAAGATGAACACACCCAGGACAGTGCTTCCTTAGACCCCCAAACTTCAGTGTACTTTCTTTTTTCTTTTTTGCTTTATTTCCCATTCCTTAAATGCCTTCTTGTGTCCAGGACTCCCGTCAAGCCCAGTTCAAGGGTCCTTTTTGTACTTCTGTATAGGTAACAGCATGGGCCTCAAAACTCAAAGAAAGAACTTTTTTAATTTCTATATGCACACTTCTATTTCCCTACAGTTTTACTGCATTTTATATTTCATTTAATTGTAGCAAGCTAGGAAATTTCCTCCCCCAAATCATCTGTTACTTATTTTCTAATCGCATGTTTAAATTTTATTTATCATGCGTGATTTCTGGTCCAAGTTGGCTGTCACAGGGATTCCCTTATTGAATAGCACATTGCCTCTTCCCGCAAAGAAAGTCAGGACATATTATTTCCATCTGATTTCATCCTGGCCCAATGCCTCTGCCTTCCCGAAGCTCTGCTCCCCAACAGTCCACAGAGGATTCTCACACTCATTTCTTTCCACTGGGGGAGGGAAGCATGGGCAGGAGAGTGAGAGAATGAAAGCAGACCCAGACTGGGCAGGCATAAGCCCTGAGGCTCTCTAAATGGGGTGCACTGGGAGCTCTGCCTCCACCAGTGTGGAGCCAGCTCTCATAAAAAGCGGCACCTTTAGGAAATCAAGGAGTTGCTGATGGGGGAGATTATCATGTGAAATGTGGCCATAGACACCTTGTTTAGAAAATGGATTGACAGAAGATAGAGCCCTAAAAATGAATAAAGCATACAAATACAACTCTCTGATACCTTCCCATTTTAGGTGGAAAGGGGAAAATGAGAAGGCAAATTAGTCATAACAGCCAAGAAGCACACAGCCTGCAGTCAGCCTGAACGCATATGTACCTTAAAACAGACCTCCCACTAAGACCAGACAAGAAGTATCACCTCCCGTGATGACCGCTAGACAAGAAAAATCACTTCAGGTGGGTGTAAGTCCTAGCGAGGCTTTGTTTTTAAGATTGCCGTTGTAAACTAATCAGGCAGCAACTGAGTGCTTTGAAAAGAAATTGTGTTCCCTCCTAGACTAATAATTCAAAGGGTGAGGCAGTTTCATTTAAAATAGTCAGAAATGATAATTATGACACCGAATATACACACACATATAAAGGTAAAAAGGTCAATTCACAACTTGTCTTCATACAGTCGCTAAAATGCAGTTATGCAAGCAAAATAATGACATGCAAGCAAATAATAAAAGTAATATTCCAGATATTCACTGGGTTTAAATGCTCTCATTTCATAAATCTCAAAGTGACATTTGTCTAAAACATTGAAAACTGATTATAATTTAAAGTTATTATGGTTTCATTGAAATTTTTTCATGGAATTACAGACTTTGAAATTTTAAGGTCTTAAGGTTCTTTTAAAAAAGACAGATCAAAAACACCCATAGTTTATCAAATCCTTAACTTTTGCTTAAGTCCCTGACAAGCATTAGCTCATTCAACCCTCACAGCAGCCAGTCATGTGAAATCATCAGTTATCATGTCCATTTCAATCAAACTGAGGATCAAAAAAGGAAGATACTTGCTCAAGATTAAACAATTAGTAAAATGATTCAAACCTACTGCAAACATATTCTAAAACTGAGCTGGTAAATATTCTACTATACTATACAAGGTTTCTAAGCTCAACACTCATCAAGTGTTATTACAATCAACTTGTAACAGAATCCTGCTGGGAATCTGACAGTAGCAAAAAGACAGTTTTGTTGGGAAACAAAATTGCCCTTAAAAACTGGTTCATATATTGTACATTAATTTCCCAACCTTTAGTAAAGGAAATGTGTTACACTTTATTTTTAAATTAAAAGTCCATATGTTCTCTCCAGAGAAGGCAGGACTCTTCCTTTTTTAGAGAGAACTGGAGCTGGGTGGGGGGTGGGCAGAGATAGGACAGGGAGTGGGACAGAGGTTTCTTGCCTCTAATGGAGACTTTCCATGAACTCTCCTCCTACCCTTAGCCCACTTTCAGAGATTCTAGGGAACAGACCGGCCTTCTTCAAGCCTAGGCCTCAATTTCCCTAGTCTTAATCAAATACTAGCCCTTTCTTTGTGTCCTAGCTCCCAGTGTGTTTCTATTGCCTTCCTCTTGCCATTCTTCACCCTGGCACATCATATGTCTATCAAAACCTCTTTTCTGTTGTTTCAGAAGGATTCTGGCAGGGTGCCTCATAAAGGTTGTGTGTTTCAATCTGCCATTTTTAAGGTCTTTCATATGTAACAATATTTAAAATTTTCCCTCATATGGGATGAATGTGAAGTTTAAATACTATTTAAGTTACATGTCTATTAAGTATACATAGAGCTAATGATATGTCTTAATGCTAAAAATGAGCCACAAAACCAGCATTACAGCCCTTTGAGTGAACTGGCATGGCAACTGGCACACCCGCCACACCTACCAAAGGTGAACACATGTCCTGCCCTGAGATTCAGCAATTCCAGCAACATAAACATGTGCATGTGTTCACAAGAAGACACGCGCACAGCAGCTTTCTATTGTCGCCAGCACCCAGGAAGAGGCAGTGCAGGAAGGGGGTGCTGGGTGAAGATTTTGTGACTCATTCACACAGGAAAGCTGAATGGCAGTAAGGTAAAGTATCACTGTGACACTGCCCAGGAACCGACCTCACTCATGCTGAGAAAGGTATGCACCCTTGCCCCCACAGTGTGCCCAGCCTCCTGGGCTGTGAGGCAGCAAGCAGCCCTGCTCCTTTGAAGGAAATGCCCTAAAGGGGGCATAGAAACTTTCAAGGGGCTCCCTCATCTGGCAGTTGGTTCTAAAAGTTAATTTTGTGAAAAATCATCCAATTGTATATTTATTGTGTGCCCTGTTCTTCCCCCCCCCCCATTTATTTATGCCTACAAGAATGGGGTACAGGCCAGAGGCATGGGGGGGGAGTGAGAGGATTCACCAGAGATGGTGGGGAACAGAACATGTGGATTGACTGAAACACACTGCTGAGAGGAGCAGCGGGTAACAGGAGAGGTCTGCTGCACCATGTGGGTAGCTCCCAGGCCAGCTGGGGATTGAACTTGTGCTGCAGAGATAGCAGATAGCTTCACAGTGCTTTGCACCACCAGGGAAGCCTGTGCCCTGTTCTTGATGTATATATTCCAACACATGATCGTGTCCTTGACCCTGCTGAGCATATCTTCTGGCAGTGACAGTGAGGAAGCAGCAGCCATACCTGAACTCTGGCTGCCACTCCAGGGGCAAGTAAGCACCTTTCCCCTGGAGGCATGCTGTGCTTTCTCTCATTGGGACACTTCCAGCTTTCTCATATCTATCCTGAAAGGAGTGACCATAAATGCCTGAAATACCATGTGCAGATTCTCCAAGATTTGGGACAATGGACATAAAACCTATGCTGCCTTCCTGATTTTCCAAAATCAAGACTAGCAATCTGCCCATCTTTCTTAATATAGAGATACTGGAAATACTTTTGGGGAGTAATTAGTATTATCCTCTCTCAGGTCAGATAGATGGCACATCTTTTAGTATTTCTGGAATATTTCCCCTGACGGTCTTCTGCACAACGACTTTTTAATTGTTTTCTGTGTGTTCTGAATGTTTTCAGTGCATTGCCATCCTCTTGCTATTTTGATGTGTGGAAAGGCTTAGAGTTATCTGAAAATATGAAGAATTTACTGTCGACTTCCTCTTGGCTCATTTATACAAATGTTCAATTGCTCAACACGTCTCTATCTTAAAAATATGGCTCATGTGATTTTGTTTAACTATCAATAGGTTTAGTTCAAACTGCACATCACATTTGAAAGAAGTGGGCCAAAAGCTGCATCTTAGAAATCTTGTTACTTGAAAATTATAAAGGCATCTATTTGAATGTTTGTGAACTTTCTACTTATCTTTCATAATCTCCTTTAAGAATCAGTAA
The DNA here is from genome assembly GCF_964194135.1 of Talpa europaea. Taxonomy (NCBI): domain Eukaryota; kingdom Metazoa; phylum Chordata; class Mammalia; order Eulipotyphla; family Talpidae; genus Talpa; species Talpa europaea. The sequence continues at coordinate 102,347,538 of NC_140074.1, read as the reverse complement.
ATCTGGGGGCCTCCTTAGTGGCGCAAGGGGTTAAGCACAGCACTGTGAAGCTATCCAAAGCCACTGCAACATAAGTTCGATCCCCAGTCAGGGAGGTGACCCACATGGCACAGCAGACCTCTCCTGTCTTGTCCACTGCTCCCCTCAGCAGTGTGTTTCAGTCAGTCTTTCTGTTCTGTTTCCCACTCTGTCTCTGGTGAATCCTTTGACCCTCTACACCTCTGGCCTGTACCCCAGTTCTTGTATGCATCAATAAATAAAATCTTTAAAAAAATCAGTTAATCTGTAAGTTTAAATGATATTTGAAGAAACATACTAATTTTCAGATGCTGACCAAATAAATGGAAAATTTCACTTTATTTGGTCACAGAGAGACATCGTGTAGAAGGGCTGGAGAGGAACAGAGGCCCCTAGAACAGGGGCTTGCACAACAGTGGTCTAACGTGGACTGTTAACGGCAGGAAATGGAAACTTGGGATGTGGGCCAAGAGCGTCAAGCTGCACACTTTTTAAAAAAGACCAAACAGTCAAAGGACAGATTCCAATTTCTTAAAAGTTATACTTCAGCCTCAGACAAGTACAAACTCTATGCTGTTTTTAAAAACAAATATCTGTAAGCATAGCATTGACACGTTTTAAAGAAAGGAGCTTTTATTTACAAATACCACAAATGCTGGACACTACCCAGATGTACTTCATTGCCTCTGACTGCCCAAGAGAGTACAACTCACAAAAAGCCAAAGTGTGAGTCTGGAAAAAAAAACAAAAACTTAAAACAAGTAGTTAACAATGCTGTAGTAACAGACCTGGTGGAGCTGAAAGCCCTTTGCTGAAGTGTAGCCCCACCAACAACCCTCAGTGCACTTGCTCAGCAGACCCTTGTCCCCCCCCAGAGTGCTGCAAACACTGAGCCCAGCATGGTTATGAAGACTGACATCCTTGAAACCCTCAGCATTAAAATCTGGCTGGCATGGTCCCATACAACCAGAGCAAGGAGAGCCTCTCACACATGCCTCTCCTGAACAACCAGTCTTTAAGTTCTTGGGATGAAAAAAAACAATCAGCCTTTTTTTTTTTTTTTTTGAAGGGGAGAGGGTGATGGTAATACTATGCAATTTGTGTTTATGAGACAAACACACTATCTAAAACACATTTTAAAAAACACAGTTAAAGACTGGAGAAAAATTGACAGCATCCAGAAATGCAAACATACGGTTATTCCCAATTTAAATTACAACTAGACTTTATTGGAGTAGGTAGTTTAGAAAGGCATTCAGCACTAATTTCAGTGACCATAAATAGATTGAAATAAAACAATTCTAAGTAAAAGAACAGATTTGCAGAATGCTTAATTTGAAATCAACATTAAAAGCATACAGGATTACTTCATACCAACTAGAATTGCTCTAATAAAAGAGTCAAGTATAGGTGAGAATATGGAGAAAGTAGAACCCTCCTACTTGGTTGCTGAGAATATAAAATGGCACAGCAACTTTGTAAAAGAATTTGGCAGTTCTCTTTTTCTATGCATTCATGTGTTAAGCAGGGTGACAACTATTCTTTTAAATTTCTTAGTAATGTAGGTATTGCACTTACAACCTTACACACACCCTCTCCTCATGGGGGCGCCTGTTGGAGCTGAACCTCTTCTTCCTTGGGCCCCATCTCTGAGGGAGTATCTCCTGACTAGGGCCTCCTGGCATCTGCCAGGCGGGACACTCCTGGACGCAGGCCCTCTCTGCTCTGAGACCCATCTGGCAGTACCAGCACCAGCTCCACCCTGGTTTTGATTTTTGGCCTTTTTATGGGTCCTGGGATATTTCCATTTTTTTCATTTGTGCTTTACCATATATATAAAACATGTTACTTCTTTTTTTCTCCCCAAGTTTTGCCAAATATAATTTTATATTCATTTTAAAGACAGTTGGACACATTTTCTCCCTTCAGTGACCAACAGCCTCACCCCAGCCCCATGGCTTTGTCCCATGTTCCTTCCATACAGCAGATTATGGGGACTGGGTTAAGCCCCGGTGAAGTAAGGTTGGTGGTAAATGTGTATTCTTGGGGCCTCCCCGGTGGTGCAGCGGTTGAGCACTGGGTTGCGGAGCTGCCTGCAGCCTCTGAAGCGCTGGTTCGATCCCCGGCTGCTCCCCAGCCACTGGAGGAGGGTCCCACATGGCGCACAGACCTCTCCTGCTGCCCGCCTCTCCCCTCAGCAGTGTACTTCAGTCCTTCTGCCTGCTCTGCTCCCCGCTCTGGCTCTGGTGAATTCTCTCACCCTCCCGCGCTTCTGACTGTATCCAGTGCTTGTATAAATAAATAAAATAAAATAAATCTTTAAAAAAAAAAACCCAAAAAACGTGTATTCTTAATTCAGAATTTCTCTACCTTTAAAAAGGTGGGGAAGGTGGATATGTTCAACTCAGCCTTTCTGTAAGTCTGAAAAATATCACATTTTCATTTCTTTTAATTTAATTATAAAGTAAATAACAAATGCATTCACACTATAAAAGCTTAATTAAGACTGAAGTTAAACTCCCTTTTGCATGACCCCTATTCCAGTCTCTCCCCATCTCTCTCCAGTGAGTATTCTGTGGAACCCTTCCCATGTTGACCTCCACAGAAAATAGGTGGACTATGGATCCACATATGCCCCTGTGGGAATGCATGGTGGTGCAGTCATTTGGGAAAATGGTCTGGCAGATTCTCAGATACATACTTACCATGTGGCCCAGCGGCGTCACTCCTAAGTGACAATAACAATAAGGTAAAAACTTAGGGCCTCCCTGGTGGCACAAGGGGTTAAGCACCACACTATGAAGCAATCCACAGCCTCTGCAGCACGAGTTGGATCCCCAGCCTGCCAGGGAGCTACCCACATGGTGCAGCAGACCTCTCCTGTCTCGCCTGCTGCTCCCTTCAGCAGTGTATTTCAGTAGATCTTCCTGTTCTGCTCCCCACTCTGTCTCTGGTAAATCCTCTAACCCCCCTGTACCTCTAGCCTATACCCAGCTCTTGTATGCATAAGTAACTAAATCTTTATATAAAAAAAAACTATATTCACACAAAAATACTAACACATTATAGCAGCAGCATTATTAAATCACCAACATCTGGAAACCACTCAAATATTTCTGCTGCTGAGTCCTCCATACTAGGGACCCAGAGACTGATTCATATCCAGCGTGGGTGGTGCCAGTGCTTTCAAGGCATGAAAGAGTGAGACTAAATGTCTCACAGTATAGGAGTCCAGAGGTGGGGAAGTTTTAGGGCCAGAAAAGAGAGGAGTGGTTACAAGGGCTGGAGGTAGGGGGAAGGGTTGACTTCAGAGGCGCCCAGGGATTTGCTTGGATGCTGGGATGGTTTTATATCTTGACTGTGGTGGTGGTTACATGACAGTAAATTTCTGTCAAAATTACTGTATGAAAATTATACCTTAATTGGGCCTCCCTGCCGGCACAAAGGGTTGGGACGCAACCCATAAAACTGACGGCAGCCACTGCAGCACAAGTTCCATCCCCGGCCAGAGAGCTGCCCACATGGTGCAGCAGACCGCTCCTGACTCGCCCGCTGCTTCCCTCAGCAGTATATTTTAGTCAGTCTGCCTGTTCTGTTCCTCGTTTTGTCTCTGGTAAATCCTCTCACCCTCCAACACCTCTGGCCTATACCCCAGTTCTTGCATGTATAAAGATTCTGAATGAATAAAATTATACTATTCTTTTTTTTTCCTTCTTTATAGAGGCATGTTTTATTTATTTATTTGTTTGTTTGTTTGTCTATACATGCACTGGGTACAGTCAGAAGCGCAGGAGGGTGAGAGAATCCACCAGAGCCAGAGCGGGGAGCAGAGCAGGCAGAAGGACCGAAGTACACTGCTGAGGGGAGCAGCGGGCGGCAGGAGAGGTCTGCGCACCAAGTGGGACCCTCCTCTGGTGGCCGGGGAGCAGCCAGGGCTCGAACTGGTGCCGCAGAGGCCGCGGGCAGCTTCGCAACCCAGCGCTCAACCGCTGCGCCACCGGGGAGGCCCTATACTATTCTCTTATTGTTTTGTTTTTATCCACTAGACAATGTGTACTGCAGATTTTTTCCTATGAAGATACGGATTCGCTGCAGAGTACTCCACTATGCTGTATTAATCAGGGTGCTACCTATGAGAAGTTCCGCATGTGAAGGGTGCTGTTAAGAGAAGGAGGAAGAGGGGATGAGGAAGGGAAGGCATGGGGTACCCGTGACAGAGGCCCACCCTCTACCACCATGTCCCAGTAGGTGCCCTACAAAGCATGGGACACCCCACCCAAACCTGGTGGTGCTGCCCCTCACAGTAGGGTGTACTGAGGTTTGTTACTCACATCAGAGGCATCTGGAGGAAGAAAGGGGGTGAATGGCTCTGGATTTCACTGTGGTTGGGCGTGGGGCTGGAACCTGTGTGGTTTGAACCGTACCAAGTAGGGAGCACACGGGCTTTCTTATCAGTTTGCTGATGTGGGTGGAGGGAATAAAAAGGGTGAGGTTTAAAAGCTATCAGCTGTCAAGTATCAAAAATAGGGTTAAACTCTATTACATATCATCCCTAATTTCTTGATTCTCTAAATATCATTCACACATGTCCAAAATTATCCTCCTAACCCACAAATACGTTCATGTCACCGTCCATCTCAAAAAAAAATTTTTTTTTTAAGATTTATTTATTTATTTATACAAGCACTGGGTATAGTCAGAAGCGCGGGAGGGTGAGAGAATTCACCAGAGCCAGAGCGGGGAGCAGAGCAGGCAGAAGGACAGAAGTACACTGCTGAGGGGAGCAGCGGGCGGCAGGAGAGGTCTGCACGCCATGTGGGACCCTCCTCCGGTGGCCGGGGAGCAGCCGGGGATTGAACCGGCACTGCAGAGGCTGCGGGCAGCTTCGCAACCCAGAGCTCAACCGCTGCGCCACCGGGGAAGCCCATCTCAAAAATTTAAAGTGATTCTGTAAAGCCTAGAATAAAGGCTACATTTCTAAAATGTAGTATCCAAGGTGCTCCTGAGGTTTCCCCAAGCTGCTTTTTGGCTTTTGCTCCTGAGATGTCCCCCTGACCTTACCGGGCCCTTGTGAGCAGCATTCCTTTCAGCCCCTGTACCAGTGCTCGTGATGCAACTCAGGCCCCATCTCTTCAGAAATGACTGCACCCCCATAGTGGTGGGATGTTGGGACCATCTGTGATTAAAGAGAGGCGCACCTATTTGTTCCTGCAACTAAATACTGAAGCAGCTGTACAATAAACCACCTGGTAACCGAGAACATCTCACTTGCTCCACAGCACATATAACAGGGAGACAAAGTAGGTACTTGGGAAGATGAGAAACAAAATTTTAAACAAGAAGGTAAAAATAGGGAAATTTCTATATAGGTGCTTCAATATAAAATCTCTAGAATTTTATGACAGTTGGCCCAAGACAGAAGCAATGACTGCAATTCCTGGCACATAGTGCCTTTTGAATAAATGATGTGACTAGTTGGTTAGAAAAAACAGAAACAAACAAAGGAATAAAATGTGCAATACCTACTCTGTGCCAAGAGTATGCAGAACACATATATAGGCAAGACATAATCTGATCTGGAGAAGTGAAAAGTAACTAGAAAAAGGAGGCAAATACTAGGAGTCCCTGCCAGGGCTGTTTCGGAAAGAACCCTTGTCCATGATGGAGTCATGAAATGGGCCAGGCTGGGGCTGGGCCTGGGGGTGGCAGCAAAGTGTAAGGTCTGGTCTCTGAGGAAGTGAGACCAATCCAGAAGGTCTGATTCATGGTGCTTGCATGGGGCTTGCAATGCTTCAAAACACGGAACTAAGGAGACTCATCGAGTTGTATAATTTGTTTCTGCAAAGTGTTGCCCTCTAGTCTTCCCTGCTAGTCTTCCCCTCCAAAGATGTGTAAATAAGACATTTTTAGCATAAAACATTTAAAACTTTCTAGTGCTGTTCTGAATTACAGACACCAAATGGCATACCATTTGTCACAAGCAGATGAAGGCAGGGCCCCTCCTGCTGTCCTGCTGATGATTTCAGAGTAGAAATATTGTTTGTTTCACTGATGCCTGCTAGAAATTAGTCAGTTTAAAAGCAAAACAATCCTTCTTCACCGAGAACTTCGCTCTTTGTATGTTATAATTAATGGTTTTAAATTACCCTCCAAAAAGGGAGAAAAGCCCTCTTGGTAATTTAAGTATATATTCAGAAAAAATGCCCAGGATGGAATAAAGGGACTATAGCTTTTGAACCTTGTATGTAGTTAAAAGATAATTCTCATGAAATAGAGTTAAAAACTGCATAAATTTCTATAATCACTTACAAATATTTCTGTAAATGAATCAAGCAAAAAGGAAATAAATAAATGAATAGATACTGACAGTCTGGTGGGCAGACTCTCAGCAGGCAGCACAGTAGAGCACTCCACCAACAAGGGCCCTCTCTTAAGGAAAAGAGGGTAAAATGGTAGAATGTGGTGATGGGAGGAAGCCCTGCGGAATGTATTACCCACTCTCTAGTTACAAAAAGCTCTCCATGGGATAGTCATGTGGAGTCCTTAGGTTGAAATGTGTTTAACTCCTCCACACCACCCAGCTCACACTAGACCTTGACCCCAGAGATCACAGGGGTAGTAGATACAGGACCCAAGCCGGCCCAATTATGGTCTCTGAAGAAAAGTGCAATTGAATGCAGATCATAATATGGGAAGTTGCTTCAACTGAGTTTTTAAGAATGCACAGAACATAGTGTATATCTTACAGAATAAAGAAAGATATATAAAATGTGATGTTTGCAGAATAGAATCTGGCCAAGCCCTCTAACCTGCTGATCTTTCCATCCCCACCATGCACCCTCATTTTCCTCTACAGGAACTTCCTTGTTTTTCTTTGTACTTTTTCTATTTAAGTGTGCAATCCTAAACACTACATTTTATTTCATTTTCAAAGTTCACATATATAGAATCATGAAACATATATTGCTTTTTGTCTGGCTTCTACTGCCCAGCATTTTGCTTATCAATTCATCCACAATGTTGTGTGCAACCTTATGTCACTTGTTCTTTTCAATTCTATTTTTTAGGACATAAATACATCACAATTTATTATTCTTCCATTCTTCCATTAATGAACATTTGGAAGATTTCAAGTTTGGGGCTATTACAAATAATGGTGCCATGACATCCTTGTGCATGTTTCTTTATAGACAAGTGCACATTTCTTTTATATATATAACTAGGGGTGCATGTCTTCCAGTTTTTACAGATGGCATCAAGTGTTTGTATCAATTTACACTGCCAGCAGTGGAGCATGAGAATACCTATGTTTATAGGATCTGAGAGCTGCTACTGTCTGTTTATTATTAGTCATTCTGGTGGGTGTGCAATGATATCTCGTGTGATTCAAAATAGCTCTTCCCTTATTTTACTAGTGGAGCTGAATACTTAAAAGTGTTAAGAGGCCATCTGAATTCTGACTTTTGTGAATAGTCTGTCCAAACTGCTTGCCCATTTTTCTACTGGGTGCCTGTCCTTTTCTTGTTGCTATTTTTTTTTTTTTTGAGTTCTTTGCATTGCCTGGGATATAACAAATGCTCAGTCAAATATACCTGCCATACATATCACTTATGATTGCTTTTGCCATTTAAAGTCTCTAAGATAAGTCTCATATTAATAAATATAACTACTTGTTACACATTTAGGTTATTCATATTTTTTTTCCAGTTTTATACACCTCAACAAATATCCTTGCATGATATTTTTGTATACTATGGAGAGCTGTGTGGAGATTTTTTTTTAATTATTTTTTTTTTAATAGAGGCATGCTTATTTATTTATTTGTTTGTTTGTTTGTTTTTGTTTATACATGCACTGGGTATAGTCAGAAGCACAGGAGGGTGAGAGAATTCACCAGAGCCAGAGCGGGGAGCAGAGCAGGCAGAAGGACAGAAGTACACTGCTGAGGGGAGCAGCGGGCGGCAGGAGAGGTCTGCGCGCCATGTGGGACCCTCCTCTGGTGGCCGGGGAGCAGCCGGGGGATCGAACCGGCGCCGCAGACGCTGCGGGCAGCTTCGCAACCCAGCGGTCAACCGCTGCGCCACCGGGGAGGCCCTGTGTGGAGATTTTTTGACCTACTAAACATAGAGCTTCCATATGATCCAGCAATTCCACTCCTAGGTATTTACCCAAAGGACACAGAAACATCAATTCCAAAGAGCACCTGCACCCCTATGTTTATAGCAGCACTGTTTACAATACCTAAGCTTTGGAAACAACCCAAATGCCCAAAAATAGATGACTGGATCAAGAAGATGTGGTACATATACACCATGGAATATTACTCAGCATTCAAAAAAAGATAAACACATGCAATTTGCAGCAACATGGATGGCGCTGGAAGGGATCATGCTCAGCGAAATAAGTCAGAAAGAAAAAGAAAAATTCCGGATGGTCTCACTCATAGCAGGAATCTAGAAAACTTAAATAAGGGACCAGGAAAAAGAATAACTATAAGAAAGTAAAAATCAAAATCAACAAACAACTATGAACCAGAGACACTCTATGGGGGGTGGGGGGTGGGGAAGGGAGGGATTGGGGTCAAAATAAGGGGGTTGCAGTTGTATGGGGAATATAAAAATAAAATTAAAATTAAAAAAAAACTTTTGTTAGACTCTTGGAAGCAGAATGGCTCAATATTTAGTAAAGGCTGATGAAATGAACTAAATAATATAGCAATTTACTTTACTATCTACAACGTGTGAAAGGGCTTATTTTAGACTTTTGAAATTCTCTTCGTTTAGTCTTTGTAATTCTTATAAACCTTGCCGAAAGGCCTAGTTATACTTTACAGCTATGATCCCATTAAACTGTGGCCTCAGTGTCATCCACCCACATGCCGAGGGATACTGAATGTTTAGATAAGGTTTCTCTTTTGATCTGGTTACTTGATCTTTCTCCATTTGTTCATTTCAGGAAACAGCTCTCCTATCATGCAGCTGCTCATGAAGAAATCTGGGCTTCATATATTTGATTCTTCTTCTTTCTTTACATCCAGCTAAATCTTGAGTCTTGTTGATTTTACCTCCTAACAGTCTCTTAAATTACCCTGTATCTTTGAAAAGAAATCTCCCTCTCTTGAATTACTGCAAGGTGCTCTGCCTTCTGCTTACTTCACCTGCCACACAACAGTCTTCTTTCCAAAGTGTAGAGCTGGTGATGTTCTTGTAACCTTGGGTTAAAGTCCTGGACTTTCAACATCATTTCCAAACCCAGTGGTAACATCAGCCTTACTTCCTACAAGGTGCCAATCTCATCGCAGGCCTTCCTCCCACACCACCCTCTCTGCCTAGAACATTCTCCATTGCCTTAGTCTCTCTGTAGCCAAACTTTTATTTAACTTTCGAACTTCAGCTTCAATATGATTACAATCATATTTAATTAATAATTGGATCTACTGGATTTGAGATAACTCCGAAACATTCAAATGGACATGTCAAGAAAGCAGCTGGAAATTACCAGCATGGAGATGGTACATAGAGATAATCAAACTCACCGAGAAAAATTATAGTGATGATGTTTCAGACCTGAGTTCTGGGGCTTTCTAACATTTAGAGGTTAGGGGAGGAGGTGGGAGGAGAGGGGTAGAGAAAGGATTGGGAGGGGAAACGCAAACATACAGTGTTGGAAGGAAGGAGCATTGTCTGTGCTGAAAGTTGCTAAACCTGTTACAATACCCCCCATAGTCTCCATGGAGACCCTGCATACATCCCCACCCACAAAGACACTACATTGACACTGCCACAGCTGTTCCTCTGATCCCTTAGTCTGAGAGCACCAAGAGCACTGTCTCTAATAGGCTGTAAGAGCTATACCATCCGTTCTTTTTGTTACAGATTACACAATGACCTCAAGACCTGCTCTATAAAAACTGATTGAATGACAATCACCTCAAGGAGTTTACACACTTCTTGGGAGAAACAGAAATCACTATTTATAATATAAAGCAGGTGAGATCAGGGAGGTATATTGCCAGTGTGCTGAGGGAGGACCATGAGGTTCTTGGAAAAGCCAACATAAGTTAAGTATTAAAGAAGAGAGTAAAAGTAGGTTATCAGAAAGTGCAGACTTGTGTTTTAAAAAGAATAATACTTATTTGCTTTTACTGTTAATTTTCCCTGTTGCGGCCACATTTGTGACTGTAAGTGGCAACATCCACATTCTTCTTGGCAGAGAAATGAGACACGCTTACTGTTATTTATCTCAACTATAGTGTGATTGTGGATGACTTTAGTTTTCTTCCTTACACTTTGTATAAATTTCTATATTCTATTCTTCCATAATCTGGAGGGGGTTTTAGTTTTGTTCTTTTTAAGATCAGAATTTTATTTGGGAAAAATGAGAAAAGAACTTACATATACCAGAAAAGCCAATAATTTCCAGAATATTGTTCTTATAAAAATTCCATAAATCCTTCAGAACAGCTTGAAAACCACATTCACATATCTAGCAACTAAAATTAAATTTCTCTTTAAGAATGGAAATAGCATAATAAACAAGTTAACATTAGTTTTTCCTACTCCTGGATGCTAAAAGATTCTAATGGGAATGAAAAAGATGATATCATCCCCCAGTAATGGGGAAAAAATGAGGCTATGGACAAACACACTATGTTTTGATTTATTAAACCTCAAGAGCACTTCACTTATCCTCCATGAGTGATGGGTTATACAGGTTGCCAAAGTCTTTTTTCACTAAATACCTTTGTAAATATCGTGGTTGCTCTGGTTTATTGCCATCTCCTTCAGACAATGTATCAGTGGAAAAGAATCCCTACTCCCAGCAAATGTGAAAACTACCATATGTGCAGTCTTTTCCCAAACCTCAGCGAGGCCTGGGTTTCAGGGTGTGCAGAAGGGAAATTACAGGCAAGACCAGTTCTGGAGGCCATGGCCACTGTCCTAAAGCAAGAAGGCCACATTCAGAATGTGAGAGAAACACCTGAGGAGATGATGTCTTCCTGTAGAGACCAGAACTGACCCTACAGAGGGCGTGACTCACCCACTCCCCGGGAGGCAGGAGGCCTCGCTGAATTCCAGCCAGGACTCCCTTGGAGCATTGTCGCTGGTCTGCTCTCCAAGCACTTGGGCAATCTGTTTTTCATCTGAATGCATCTGAACCCTAGGCTTTGTGGGGTGTGGAGCCATAATGGCAAGGAGTCAGTTCTCCTGATGTGGGCAGAGAAAACAGCTCCAATGTCCTTCAGTGTCTTCTAGGGAAGGAGCGCTGCAGAAGCCAGTGAACAGTGACTCCAGTGTGATTGCTGGAACAATGAAACCAGACCAACTTGGAGGCACTATCAGTTCTTGTCTCAGCAAATTGGACAAATTATTTAATTCTGTGAAGTTTCAGTGTCCTCACTTAGTCTCATGAGGCTTCTGTTTTCCTCCCAGGCAAATTGAGGACAATGCTGCACATCCCTGGGGTGAAGGAGTTACTGAGATCACGCATGCACTGTGCCGAGAGAAAAGCAGGCACCTGGCGTACAGTGGAGACACTAAGTGTAGTATCTTCAGTTATCTCTTGTCACCTGTCATGAGTGACAGAATGTGAAGGAATCTGATTCTTGCAACAAACATATTGAAGAGATCTATTCTTAGGTTATTTCAAAACTCTACAAAAATATTTAAATGTGAATAATGTGAATTATGTTTTGGCTTTGAATGCACTTTTATGACAAAAAAAGATGACTTGCTGTAGCTTTTAAGAATGGAAGCTAAACTATAAATACCAAATACAGTTTTGTTTGTAAAAAATTTCTCCTGTAACTTAAACTCTTTTGAACTCTTATCTGAACAACACAAGTGTTAAAACAGGGTTTCGATCAGCAGGACAGTGCCCAAACTATAGGGACACAATAGAGGCTCACAGCCCCATCAAAGCCTAAACTTACACAGCTTTAGTAAGCAGAGGTGAAATTAATTTATAAAAGTCCCTCCAACCAATAAGACTGGTGTTGGGTAAATCTTGCATTTCTAGGTATTAATATTAAGGAATATAATAAGGAATAAGTATCTAGAATAAGGAATACAGGAGGAATAACAAGTTTGTGGGTAGAAGTACATGCTGTTCAGGATGTGCTAAGGTGGTGTGTAGTAAGCCAGGCCAGGCTGGCCAGATACAAGCTGGCACCTTGAGCATAAAATTCAGGAAACAGTTTAGAACCTAAAATAGACCTGCAGCTCATTGGCACATGTGAAAGTTATGTGGGTACTGGAGGTGACCATTCCTGTCGGCTTGATGAATGAACAAGAGTGAGGGACAGCCAGGCCAGGCAGCTCATGGCACATGTAGAAGTTATGTGGTTACTGGAGGTAACCATTCCTGTCGGCTTGATGAATGAACAAGAGGGAGGGACTGCCAGGCCAGGCAGCTCAAGGCACATGTGGAAGTTATGTGGTTACTGAGGTGACCATTCCTGTCAGCTTGATGAATGAACAAGAGGGAGGGACAGCCAAGCCAGGCTTGCAGTGGGCTGAGGGAGGACTGGGGAACATGCATTTATAACAGGAGGGGTGCCATAAAAGATAATGAGAAAGTAAGTGGAGCCACAGAAGAGCAGACTGACTTCCAAGAAAGAAGTAATCAATTAAAAAAAACCAAAAAAACAAAAAAGGAGGCTGACAGGATGGCAAATGGGGGGTGCACACCTGGAGGCATTTCCCGTAAATGCAGTGGAGAATGGGAAGAAGGAATAATAGGAAGTTTGAAGGCAAATGGGACCAGGGAAATAGGACTCCGGCTGACAGAAGTCTGAACATATTATAAGCTAAAAAGAACAAATTAAAATTTTGCCAACTGCCTTGCTCCTGATTCACTGGGTTTTAGGTCATGAGTCCAAAAGGATGCCACCTGGAAAGTATGAATTCATACCTAAACCAGATAAGCAAATTGTGTGTCCCTCACCCTTTATGTAGATCTGTGCCCTCTGTGGCATGGACCAGTCATGGAGATACTCTCTGTCACACTCTGAGAACCTATCTGCTCCTCACATGTTTGCCTGCGACACATTTTATCTCCCTCTAAACCAGATTATCAGAATAGTTTCCTAAATTTGTGTTGTACTTGTACTGAACAGAACTTCCCTCAGGAGAAAAGCACATTTAGAAACATATGTCATCACAGGACATCATTTTGGGGGACTGGCTGCATCACAATGAGAGCACCACATCCTACTATATTTCTATACATTTCCCCATCCAGAATATTTCCTTCCTTGGAAACTATGATATTTGCTCATGATACTTCTTGCTTCTCTAATCCTAGTCCCATACTTAGACCTGGGCATGAGGTGATCTCTGGACATGATTCAGTGCTGTTCCTCCTCTGGTCTCCTTTCCCAAGGGAATGTCATCCTTCCAATTGTGAGAACTGGACCTTGTTGAGCAGCCCTGCTGGACTTCTAGTTACGAGAAAGTTTTGTTTTTGTTTTAAGATTTATTTATTTATTTATCTATCTATCTATCTATTTATTTATTTATTTATACAAGCACTGGGTACAGCCAGAAGCGTGGGAGGGTGAGAGAATTCACCAGAGCCAGAGCGGGGAGCAGAGTAGGCAGAAAGACCGAAGCACACTGCTGAGGGGAGCAGCGGGCGGCAGGAGAGGTCTGCGCGCCATGTGGGACCCTCCTCTGGTGGCCGGGGAGCAGCCGGGGATCGAACCGGCGTGTGCAGCTTCACAATCCAGCACTCAACCGCTGCGCCACCGGGGAGGCCCAAGTTTTGTTTGTTTTAAGGTGAAGCCCCAAATCAGCCTCTCTGCAGCCCTATCCATTGTTCTGGTTTCAGTGTCTTAAATATAAAAAGAACAGGTCCAGCTCAGGGCCTGTTTTCACATCTGATGTCACATTTGTCCTCTTTCCTTAGTCTCCCTGAGCAAAATAGCTGAGGGGAGGCATCCCCACATCCAGCGAGACCTCCTAAATGGAGCACCAAAGGTGAAGGAATTTTTTGCTCCTTTCTGTTCCACTGGCCTTTCACCCTTGTGCCATTATCCACCTTTCCTAATTTCTGTAGGTTTTTGTAATAAGACTTGACATTTTGGATAGAAAGTCCTCCAGCCTTGTTGTTCTTTAAGAATATCTAAGATATCCTTTATTCTATGTATTTCCACATACATTTTAGAATTTGTCAAGTTCTGAAAAAAAAAAAAAAGCAAAACCCACCAACAAGCCAAAGTCCCACAAATAAACAGGCAATCTGTTAGTTTGACTGAAATTGCATCGACTTGCATCAGTTTGTTAGAAATGGTATCTTTGTGATTCTGAATGTTCTATTCCCTGATTTAGACTTTAATTTCTCTCAACATTTTCTCTAGAGTATCTGCTCATCTTTGGTTAGATTTATTCCTAAACACTTTGTATATTTTCTAATATACTTAATATTAAAAGTGCATCTTTTCCTTGATTTCGTTCTCTAACTATAGAGAGAAACAATCAATTTTTATATATTAATTATGTATCAAGGAAACACAATGGATGATTTTAATAATTAATCTGAAGTTTATTTCAGACTTACTATAGTATATAACCATATCATCTGGGACTAATAAGAACTTTTTCCTTTCTATGTCTTGCTTTACTAGACTGACCAGAGCTTTCAGTGGACCTACTTGTCTTGTTCCCAGAAGGGAAAAATTTCAATATTTCAATGTTATTTTTTAAGTAATATTAACTTACATGCCATAAAATTTGCCCTTTCAAAGGCTATAATTCAGTGAAATATTTTGATCAGCCCATAAAGAAACCCTGTACCCATGTGTGGTCACTCGTTATTCTTCTATCCCCAACTCCCACTTTCCTCCCCTCGGAGACCACTTAGCTGCTTCCAGTCTCTATGAATTGCCTGCTCTGGACATTTTGACAAATGGAATCATATAATACATAGCCTTTGTGACTGACTTCCTGCACCAAGGATTGTGTTTTTGGGGTTCATTCATATTAGTGTCAGTGTTTCATTCTAATTGTTGAATGATATTCCTTTGTAAGGATGATTTTTATTCATTCATCAGCTGATGGACATTTGGGCTGTTTTCATATTTTGACTGTTATGAATAGCGCAGCTAAGAAGTTCAAAGTGCATGTACAAATTTTTATGTGGATAAACATTTCTATTTCTCTTGTGTATATAGTTAGGAATGGAAATACATTGTTTTGGGGTTGTGTGTTTTTTTTTTTTTAAGAAACTTAGAAACTAAGGACTTCTTTATCTAGTATGGTACAAGCTTTCTCTTTTCCTTCTTTAAATATATAATATTTGGATTTTACCCTTAAATCAACCAGTTACTTCCTAAATAAACCCAATGAAGTCATGACATATTATCCTATTTATATCTTGTTAGATTTGGCTTGTTAATATTTTAGTTTCTTTGAATCTATGTCTAGAAGTGAGACTGATTTGTAATTTACCTTTCTTGTAAGGTCCTTATCAGGTTATGGTATGACTATGCTGGTCTTGAAAACTGGCAGAATTTGTTGATGCATAATACATGCTTGTGGTATTCTTTGTAGAAAGATTTGAAATGATAAATTCAGTTCCCTTAAGTTATAGACAACTTAGGTTTTTTGTCTTTTCTTCTGACAGTTTTATTAAGTGACATTTTTCTAGGAATTGTCCATATCATCTAAACTAGCTAGCATAAGTTATTCATAACATCCTCTAATTTTCCTTTAAATGTTTTTAAAATATGCAGTGACAGCAGTTTTCCTAGTCCTCATCTATCCACGCTTCCTCTCCCTTCCCCCTGCATCAGTCTTGCTACTGATTTTATCAGTTTTGTTGATTTTTGTCTGCTGTATATTTGTTTTCTGTTTCATTGATATTTTTGCTCTTTCATATTTCTGGCAAACAATCCTCAGGCAAAAGGCATAGTTTTCTTAGATCTAAGCCCAGTGATTCTTCATGGACTTTTTTTCCCTTTTTTTTTGAAACTTCATTGATGATTTAAAAACATTTTTATATAGTGACAGAACTTTTCCAGTTGTCTCTAATGAAAAGATTGGTGGAATCACCCAAACTGCCAGTACCGGACATAGAAAACTGAAAGTTTCAAACTATGTATCTGAAAAATTTATGCCACTTGTATGTAGTACTTATTAAACATATGAAAATCATTTAAAAAATAAAGTGGCAAGGAAATGGGTGTCTTATATATTTCTGATGGGAGTATATATTACTAGAAAATTTTTGGAAAGCAATATAGAAACCCCAAAAGCACATTCTATTTGAGAGGGAAGGGAGCTATTCCAAATGCCCACCAACAGGGTTAGGGCTGACTCTACTGTGTCACACGAGCACACCAGCGCTCGACTCGATGTGAATATTCCCATCAGTGGGCAAGTTCAATAAAAGTAAATGCAGCAAGTGCACACTCACTGGGAATGTGATGAAAAAGCACTGACTATGGAATAAGGACAAGACAGAGAGAAGCCTGAAACATGAGTGGCCCTACTCTATTTCTAAGAGTGGCCCTACTTAAAACTTTCAAATTTTAGCTTTACTGGGCATTACTCTCTTTTATGTTGTCTTATGAAAAACAACTACATCTTAAAAGAAAAACTAGTTGCCTCTCTGCTCCAGAGAGATGAAGATACTGAAAAGAAGACATTCCTTAAACATAATTTCTGGGCTTGGAACTCACCCTGACTGTCCCTGTGCCCAGGATGCTGAGGGACCAACTCATACTTTTAGGTGACCAGCACCAAATTCTGAGGGTGGCTGTCAGAGCCAAGTTCAGGCCATAGTTGGGAATGCAATAATAAGGGGGAGGAGAACTCCAATACCAGCATTTTCCATGTACTACTGTGGTTACATAGTTTCTGCAGAAGGACTCATGTAACAGTCTATTAACCACAAAATTTTAGGGCAGAGACCTCAGAAACTCTAGTCTGATTTTTTGTAGTTTTGTCTGTCCTGGCATGCCCACC
Source organism: Talpa europaea (assembly GCF_964194135.1). NCBI lineage: Eukaryota > Metazoa > Chordata > Mammalia > Eulipotyphla > Talpidae > Talpa > Talpa europaea. Next base: position 102,330,553 of record NC_140074.1, on the reverse strand, counting down.
ACTGCTACTTCCCTGTGCTACTACTTCAAGTTACTTCTTTTTATAATTGTTTAACATTCTCCTTAAAAGTTAAAAATTTTTTCTGATCTGGTTGTAAAAAGCTAAAAACATTATAAGAATAAGGAATTATGTCAAAATAAGGGGGGGGGTGCAATGGTATGGGGAATATAAAAAAATAAATCTTAAAAAAAAAGAATAAGGAATTATAGGAAGTTCCCCTTAATTCAGTCACCCAGAGATGACAAATATGAAAAATTTGTGGCCTGTTTCTACCAATTTGTTCTATAGTAAGGTGCTAAAGTTTAACATTAATGGAGGTAAAATAATAGCCATGTACTGTTTGAAATTTCTTTTTTCTCCTTGCTATATATTGTGGACAATTTTGCATGCTTTATGACAGCCCCTGCTCCCTATCAATACACAATTGGGTTCTCTCCTTCTTTCATGATTACATGCTTCAAAGTACTTTCCCACAGGCGCACTTTACACAGAAAGATATGTTTCTATGAACATGGATTCCTAGAAGTGAAATGATGGGACAGAGTGTAGCTATTGTAAAGCTGCCTTCAAAGAAAGTAAGACCTTTTGTTTGCTCCATACAGTGAGTTCAACATCATGCCACCAACATTTCCTCTCTCCCCTCAAACAATGTATGTATTATATATCAGGACACATTTCTTTAATGACTTTTTTTTTTAAAAGAGCAGTTTCAGATTCACAGTAAAATTGAGGGGAAGGAAGAGATTTCCCATGTAGTTTTTGCTTCCACATATGCACATCACCCAACAGCTATCAGCAGCTCCCACCAAATGGTACATTTGTTACAACTGGTACACTTCATCACCCAAAGTCCACAGTCTACATTAGAGTTGATGCTTGATGTTGTACATCCTATAGGTTTGATAAATGTATAATGACATATACCTACCATTATCATACAGAGTATTTTCACTGCCCTGAAAATCCTCTCTTTGCCTATTCATCTCTCCAATTCCTCTTCCCCTAAACATTAACTTTTCTCCTGTCTTTACAGTGTTGCCTGAAATGCTGCAGTTGGATTCCGAACCAGAGACTTTTCAGATTAGTTTCTTTTATTTGGTGATAAGTATTTAATGTTCCTTCCTGTCTTTTTTTTTTTTTAAAGAGACATGACTTTTTATTTATTTATTTATTTGTTTGTTTGTTTGTTTATACATGCACTGGGTACAGTCAGAAGCGCGGGAGGGTGAGAGAATTCACCAGAGCCAGAGCGGGGAGCAGAGCAGGCAGAAGGACCGAAGTACACTGCTGAGGGGAGCAGCGGGCAGCAGGAGAGGTCTGCGTGCCATGTGGGACCCTCCTGCGGTGGCTGGGGAGCAGCCAGGGATCGAACCGGCACTGCAGAGGCCGCAGAGGCTTCGCAACCCAGCGCTCAACCGCTGCGCCACCGGGGAGGCCCACCTTCCTGTCTTTTTATAGCTTGAGAGCTCATTTCTTTTTGGTGCTCAATAATATTTCATCAACTCAATGGACCACAGTTTGTTTATTCTTTCATCTGCTAAAGGGCATCTTGACTACTTCCAATTTTTGGCAATTATGGATTAAGCTGATATAAATATCTATGTGCACGCTTTTGCGTGGATTTAATTTTTTAAAACATTTGAGTAAATAACAAGGAGCATGATTGCTGGATTGTAGGATAAGAGTTTAGTTTGTAGGATAAGTTTAGTTAGTAAGACTGCCAAACTGTCTTTCACAATGTCTGTACCATTTTGTATTCCCATCAGCTAAGAATTAGCATTTCTGTTGCTCCATTCTTGCCAGCATTTGGTGTTGTCAATGTTTTGAATTTTTTCTGTTATAGTAGGTGCACAGTAGCATTTTACTGTGGATTTAATCCTCAAAGCTTCTCATTGTGAATATGTATTTTGGGATGATAGAAACTTCCAGTAATCCTGGATTTCTCTCATGTACAGGATGGACAAGATTAAAACATTGAACTTAAATTGTTAGCTGTGGATAGCCATGGCCAAACTTTGTGCTTCCAGTTGGACTGGTAGCTAGCTTGGATTCTGATTATGGGTCCACCCTGTTCACCAGCCCTGTAAGGCCAAGTGAATGAGAACATGGGTTCAAAACAGGGCAAATGCCTACTGCCCAGAACAGGTCATAGACACATCAGGAGAATTGGCGCTATCTGCTCAATTACTCTCCAGTACAGTTTCCCAAGGAACCTTACCATTCCCAGGGGCTGTAATTTATAACCCTGGAACACCCACAGAGTTATCCTCTCCCACACATGTTTTGGGTTGTGGTATCTCCTGTCAGTCGGAGCCTACGTGCCTTCAGTCCTAAAGGAATTTCTCAAAATTTCTTGTCTCTAACACAAATTAGTTTGCAGTACAGTGTTACACTTTGAAAAACAAATATAGCTTTTGTTATTTTTAGGTATCTGGGTGGCCCATGTGCTTGGTCCATCATCTTGATTTGATCTGTCCAGGTCATTTTAGGATTTCGGGAAAACAAAAACAGCTCTGTCAAATAATTTGGACCCCTGAGGTAGAACAGTAAGCATTTATAAACAGGTGTTATATAATCATATAGCCTATGAGAGGCACTGAGTTAGGAAATTCAAAGATGTTATTCATTGCATTTGTAGTAGAAAAACTGGAAAAAGGTGGGTGCTGTGAACCCAACTGTACCTGAGTCACTTCAGTAAGAGGAGTGAACACTGACCCAAAGTCCCCATAAGCAGGAGGGTGGGCTGAATCCTGACCTATCTCTGAACAGCGCACCTGCACATGAAGAAACTGAAGCCAAAGCAGACAGCTGATTTGCCAGTCAGACGGTAAGCAGAGGCCCCCCACAAGTCCCTTGAGTTGTCATGTTATTGTTCTAAGTTAGAAGTTACATAATTTCCTGTGACACTGACATGGAACAGCTTTCTGTTTTGTTGTGTGTGAGACTAAGTTAAACAACGAGCCTAATATTAGGCACCCCAGTCCACTAGCTTGTCATCTCTGGTCCAACACAGCTCAAGTGATAACATGCAGGAAGTAGGAACATTAAAATTTTTTTTGGCAAACAGTCTGAAAACCACAGATTTCTTAATCAACTTCCATTTTTGTGTTTTTAACTCTGCCTTCTCAGTCTACAGACTAATGCTTTTTCCCTGCTGCAGCTTTCCACTTTCCCTGGGATTTAGCAAAAATATTTCCCTTGGTAAGCATTTTCCCTCGTTACTCTCTTGGCTGATTTTCTGCAAAAAAGGAACTGAAAGGCATTTATCCCCAAGGGAAGCAGTTTTTTAGATTTTACTAAGAAGTCAGTTAACATTTTCAGCATTCTCTTCTGTTCTTTCTTTGTTTTAAAGAAAGCTCTGGTTTTGTTTCATTTTCAGCTGGAGACTTAAATGACACCAAGCAAATCCTACTTAGTTTAGATTTCCAGGTAAAAAAGTTTTAAATTTTAAGTTTCTACTAAAGCATGTGGAATGGTTTTAATATTTGGGTATTTTATGTTGCAAATATTTTTAACACTTGAGGAAATCAGCTCTTATTAATAGATTTTAAAAGTTTAAAGTGTGCATTATTCTGTTTACTTGTTTTTTTTTCAGGATGACGATTTCCCTAGTATTTCAAACTTATGGACCTAGGATTTAAACATATATTTGTATGCTTAAATAGAATTACATGCTCATTAGATGTGTAAACTGGTTTGAAAATTTCATTTTTCCTCGTTTTTAAGTCCTAAAAGAACATAAAAGGATTAAATTAAAATGTTTTTCATTTTAAACTGCTAAGTAAAGTTAAAAGGGATAACAGACATTTTGTGGCTTCGTGTAGAAGTTAAAAATTCTAAATTTAATAATTTTAAAGCTTACTTAAGACAAATTATGAAAAAACTTTAAATGGAAAAAAAAGTAAGTTAATTAAGATTTAAAGATGATATTTAATGTTGAGCTAAACACAGTAAATGCTAGAAAGAGAAATTCACTTTATCAAAATAATACTGTGATTAGAAACAAATTTGCCCTAGAAACAAATTTGTTCAGTGCAAAGTTGTTATTAAAGCAAATACTACATGTAATGCACATTCTATAGATCACTGAAACTAACAGAGGCCTAAGCATCAATTTTAAATTGATATTAGAGGCCATTTCATAAACATTATTTAAACATTTCAGTGAGACTATTTAGTGATTGCATTAAAAATAAGTTAGTTCTGTAAACTTATTTTTGAACATATCTATGTATGTTTCTATAAAAGTGAAAATAAGCTAATTTGGGGGAGGGGGAAGGAAGACTGAAAGATAGGACAGGATGAGATCCTGGGAGAGGAGTGAGCACAGGCAGTGCTGTCAAATGAGTGCCTACAGGGCTGGGATAGCAGGATTCCTGAGGTTCTTCTGGGAGTTTATCTTGAGGCCTCAGGTCTAGCGTTTGTCTCCTCATAGCTCTCACCATCATAGGATGGAGAGGCTACCATCACATACTATCATCAAAGCAAGGAAATGTCAATGTACATGTTATAAGCAATGTGTAAAATTTGTGTTCTCTAACAGAGCCCACTATCCCTGCCACTCAGCAAATTATGCTCCCTTTCTCACAGTCTAACTTTTCGTAACTTTCCCTTGCTACTATTGCTAATTCTTTCTAACATATTAGCTGGCACTCTGTACTGACTCTCATGATTTCAGCTGCCAGTCAGCTAAATGATTGACACATCCTTGCATGTTTCTCTAAAATTAAAGTGGATTACAAAAAGTTGTTCTAATATAGTTTTACTTCAATGATCTTTAGTAAAGGTTTTAAAATGACAGTAGCAATTAATGTACAAATCTATTTACCAGAAATTTATATGATGAGGTTAGCTGACATGAAGACCCCTTAGTGACTGCTCTTTGTTGAGTAAGGGTCAAGTCAGAAAATGAGCCTGGCACAACCTGACTATAGAGGACAATTCTGGTGGATGAAGTTATAAAAAGAACAAGTGAGATTCAAGAAAGCAAACTATACTCTCTTCTCTCACCAAATCCCTAGAAATAACAGAAGATATATTACAAACAACTGCACTAGGAAACAAGAAGAAAGCTCTTGATGAGACAGAAATTCCAAGATGGAGAAAATATAGGAAAGTGTCTAAAGAGGAAGAGTGTAATCTGAATAGAGCTGAGAGAGAACCAAGAAAGAGAACTTGTGTGGAAAAGAAAGAAGCAATTTAGATCAAAAGATCTCAAGAAGGATAACTTAAAAAGAATACTACCCATCACATTATAGAAAAACTTTTGATTATTAAAGATGAGTGGAAAATCTGAAAAGAACACTATAAAGGAAAAAAAAAAGATTTCTTAACAAAGGGATGAGAATCAGATTCAAGTCAAACATCTAGATAAAAGAAACTAATGGAACAGTAGTTGAAACATACTAGAGGAAAACGATTTTTAACCACAATTCTATTTCCAAATAAACAATATATTTTCTGTGTATGGGAATTCAAAATTTTTATAACCAACAACAGTCCTTTAGAAAAAGAAGCTATATTACAGAAGGAAATAAAATTAATCTGAGGGAATTTCTGCTTCTGATAATGGCAGATTAGACAATTCAGACCAATGAACTTGCTGAAAATAATTAGAAAAGGAAGGGAAAAAAAAACATTATGAATGTCTGAGCTAAGACTGAAATCCAAAGAGGTTTGAACAGCTTTTCTTTTGGAGGCTTCTGTGGATTCCAGAGAGGTGGTAAGAAGCCTGAAACAGATTTAAAATAGATTCATGAGGCAAGTGAGAAAGAAAAATTAAGAGCAGTATCAAACAAACAGCAGACTTATCAGGGAAAAGTGGCATCATCAAGCTCTGGTTTAGGACCCAAAGTATAATTACAAAATTGATACTGTAAAGCACAACTTCAATTCACTCAAACTATGACTGGTAATGCTCTTAACCTCATGCCTCAAGCAGATGTAAACCCTTTTGGGATTAAAAAAATACATCATCTTAGCTTCCAGTATTTTCATATACAATGTCTGGCACTCAATCAAAAGCTATCAGGCATATGAAGAAACAGAACAACATGGCTAAAATTATGAAGAAATAACAGGCAATAGAAATAGCTTTTCTATTTAGAGACTATTCTCTAAAATAAATATTCTCCAAATAGAGTCTGGAAACTGGAGACTTCAGATTTTAAAACAAATTTAATTAATATGCTCAAAAAGTAAGACAAGATCGAAAATTTAATAGACAATCAGAAACAATATAAAGCAAAATATACTAACAAACATGACCAATATAAAGAACCAACTGAAAACTCAAAAACTCAGCACCAAGAACAAGGAAGTCAATGGATAGATTAAAGAGCAGATAAATCATAGCTGAAGAGATCATTAAGTGAGTTGGAAGATGGGTTAGAAGAATAACCAGGATGCATTATGGAGTGATAGAAGGATGAAAAACACAAAAGGGAGAGACACACTAAAGACATAACGAGAAGGCTATCATATGTGTAACTGTAGTTCTAAAATGAAAGCATGAGAAGTAGGAAAGATGTTTCCAAACATCTTTGGAATAGATAAGATGTTTGGAATAGAGAAGTAGATAAGATGTTTCCAAATTTGAAAAACATCAGGCCATGGATTCAAGAAGTGCCATGAATCCCAAACAAGATAGAAATAAGAGAATCATATCTATGTACAAAAGTATTAAAAGCTGAAAACCAAAGCCAAAGAGAACATTTTAAAAGTAGACCGGAAAGAAGTTACCTTTTGACAGAAACATAATTAGATTGACAGATGTCTACTCAACAGAAACAAAACACTGAAAAATGCTATCTTCAAAATGCAGAAAAAGAACACATCAACAACGAATGTCATAACTAGTAAATACATCCTTTCAGAACGAAGATGAAATATAAACATTTTCAGATAAACATTGCATCTCAGACGAGTACTACATTAATAAACATGATATTCTACTGAAAAAAGTATATTAAAAACATAGGACTGTAGAAAGGTTGATAGTAAAATGATGCAAAAATAAACAAGCAGACATTAATCAAAAGAAAGCAACTCATTTTTAGGCAATGATTAACTTATGACAAAAAGCTCTACCAAAGACAGAGGAAGAAGCAGAAAGATATAACAATTCTACATGTGTATATACTTGTAACATGGCCTCAAAATATATTAACAAACATGACTTAAGGGCCTAAAAATATTAAACTGTATCCAGCTAATGAATATTGTAATTCAAAACCCATATTCTATTACTGTATTACTTGTAATTTAAAAATTAAGAATGTAAAAATACTTCAGAAGATATGACTAGTAGTGTTAATAGTAGTAAAATATTTTACAAATATCCACCACCAAATTGCTTGTTAAGTAATTTATGAAGTGAAAACAGTATACAGACCAGATTAATTTATATACATTGGTGTATATGCCCATGTGTCCACAATTTATTACAGAGTGGAAAAAAATAACAACAGGCTGTTTTTATAAATACAGCATAATATATACTGAACACTTCATTTATATTTAAATATAAATGCTCACATACGTTTAGAAGGGCTTATGAAAGATATATCAAACTAGGCATTGCAAAATTATAACCCACAAACCACACATGATTTTTTATTTATTTTTAAAAGATTTATTTTATTTATTTCTGCATACAAGAGCTGGGGTGTAGGCCTGAGGTGGGCAGAAGGTGTGAAAGGATTCACCAGAGACAGAGTGAGGAACAGAACAGGTAGATTGACTGATATACACTGCTGAGGAGGGCAGCAGGCAAGACAGGAGAGGTCTACTGTGTCATGTGGGTTAGCTCCCTGTCCAGGGATTGAATTCACGCTGCATTGACTGCAGATTTTGCTTCATAGTTCTGAGACTTAACCCCTTGTGCTACCAGGGAGATCCTAAACTTTTTTTTTAAAAAAAGATTTATTTATTTATATAAGCACTGGGTACAATCAGAAGCGCTGGAGGGTGAGAGAATTCACCAGAGCCAGAGCAGAGAGCAAAGCAGGCAGGACCAAAGCACACTGCTGAGGGGAGTGCCATATGGGACCCTCCTCCGGTGGCCGGGGAGCAGCCGGGGATCGAACCAGCGCCGCAGAGGCTTCGGGCAGCTTCGCAACCCAGCGCTCAACCGCTGCGCCACCGGGGAGGCCCAAAAGGTGGTTTATTATTCTTTTTTTTTTTTTTTGTAGGACCCTCACCAGTGGCTGGGGATCGAACTGGCGCTGCAAAGGCTGTGGGCAGCCTTGCAACCCAGTGTTCAACCGCTGCGCCACCAGGGGAGGCCCCTAAACATTATTTTTTAAATAAAACACTATCAGAACAGACATATCCATCCTTTTACTTCTGGTATATGGCTATTAAGGAGCTACAACTGCAAAGTTGAGTAGTTTCAACAGAGATCACTGGACAGCAAAGCCGAAGATATTCATTCTCTAGACCTTGAAGAAAGTGTGACTACTCTTGTACTAAACTATGAATTATGGTTAGGACAAACTGTCTTTTCTGCCTTATACTCTCACATATCATTTTGAGTTTAAAAAAATGTGTTTTTTAATAAACTGAAAATTTTAAAAGGATTGATGAAAGAGATAAAGAACTCAGGAGAGAAAACTGTATGAACACAGATTTTATCTTTAGGTCTCTTAAAGAGTATCACACGACAATAAATTGTAACTCAATCTAAGCAAGAACGTCCTATCAGGCTCTTGGAACAGGGAATGTGAGGAGAGAAAAAAATTCCCCATTATTTGAAAAGTAAATGACTTCAAAGATTCCTTTAAAATCTGAGTTGTATCAGATATAGACAGAATCTGGAAGCAGGAGACCATTATAAATGAGGACGATTGCTAGGAAACAACAACAGCATCACATGAGCACAGGAAAAACACAACAATCTGAAAAGCAGGACCAGAAATCAAGGAATGTGCATGTTGATGGGAGGAACACTGGTTCCTGTGGCCACAGGTACAATGTGGACAAGGTGTGTACTTGCTCCTTCAGAACTCAAGTATTCAAAATGGAAGAGAGTAAGTCTGGAAACAGATCAAAAGAAAAGAGCATCTTGGAATGAGGAGAAAGCCTTAGGAAAGAGATTACCATATGGAAACAATGCTTCGTTTATAACTAATCACTGAAGGAACCTATTCAGTGACAACTCATTAGCTCTTGCCTATAAACAACATGTGACTGTCCTTATTGAAATCCTTCAGTAACTCTTTTTTTTTTTTTAAGATTTATTTATTTATTTATGCACGTGCTGGGTACAGTCAGAAGCGCGGGAGGGTGAGAGAATTCACCAGAGCCAGAGCGGGGAGCAGAACAGGCAGAAGAAGGATGGAAGTACACTGCTGAGGGGAGCAGCGGGCGGCAGGAGAGGTCTGCGTGGCATGTGGGACCCTCCTCCGGTGGCCAGAGAGTAGATCGCCAATGGGGAGGCCCATTAACTCTTTTATTCTAAACCAGTGTTTCTCAATCTTGGCACTGCTGATATTTTGGGCTGAATTCTTTGTGGAGGGGCTTCGGTGGGCACTGTTTAGGACAGTGGGCACGACACAGGAAGCCTGAAGCCTGGAGCCCCCTCCCAAAGGTGATTGCTAGAAGGGGTCCAGACATTGCCAAATGTCACTTGAGAAGTGCTGCTATAAATTAGTGGGTTGGCAAACTTTCACTTCTGATTATTTTAGACATTGAAGACCATGTTGTATTTTTCATCACATCACCAACTCTGTCATTGTAGTTATACTCTGCAGAAGTAGCCATAAAGAGTACAAAGAAATGAGCATTGTCAACCCAATTAAACTTGATATACAGATATTGAAATGTTAATGTCACAAAGTTTAATCTCTTATGAATTAGTATTCTTCCTATACATTTTGGAACTTTTAAAAATATAAAAACATTTTTAGCTTTAGGCTGTACAAAAACAAGCAGCAGACCAAATTTGGCATCTGGTCTCTAGTTTCCTGACCCATGATCTAAGCTAATATCAACAACACGGCCTCGTCCCAGAAGTCCTCTAGGACATGACTTCACCTCTGCCAGAGAAGGTCTGTAGATTGCACAACACAGCTAAGTAGCTCAGGCCAGCTGAGGTTGTGGATTTTATTCATTGCATGATTTTAGATGTCTCATTCCAAATAGCCATCCACCTATTCTGAACAGTGGGGATGCACAGTGATTCCTCTTCTCTAGGCTAGTTCCTCTAAGAGTCTTATATAGTGTTGTGTCAGCCTCTAAGTTTAGACTATGTTTGAGTACTAGATGCAATGGTTGGTATGTATAGTTGATACAGGATCGTAAATTGGGAGTTGTTTTCTTTTCCAGCACAGAGCCTAATCCTGGGGTGTTTGCTCCTATTGTTAACATGTGCTTAAACTCTGGTTAATGAAAGTGTTCCTTTACTGCCTTGGTTTTAGCCTAGGTGGGAGAAAGAGGGTGGCAGGTATTTTGAGTATCTCAGTCTTTGGCAGTAAGTAGAAGCCTCTTCTATGAGGAAATGAGGTGACCCAACCTGGTTCTCCCTGCCACTTCAGGCTCCAGCTTCAGACTCCAGCTGTTCTACACCTGGAGCTTTAGGCTTCAGCTAATAATCATCGCTGTGCACCCCTGATCTACAGTTCTCCAATATGCATCTTCTGTCCTAGATGCCAACTTTGTGCATCTCATTATTCAGTGCAATGCTAGGTCCCCAAATCCCCCAATGTTAGCATGTGCCCAAGATAACAACTGTAAGGGATTTTGCACAGCAGAAGTCCCACATTTTCATGGGTTATACTACCCAGGTATCACACAGCAAACACAGTTCATTAAAGTTTTCCTTCCCCTTTCCACCAAACCATTGCTCCTGATGTGCCCCTGATTTTTTTCAGGGATTATTGACTTTGTTCTGCTGCAATCTGATTGTGAGCATGCAGAGGAGGCAAGCCAGGGATCTATTCTGTTGCCATCATGCTAGCCTCTAACCCACCAATTTTGATGTTTTAATTTTGCCTTTTCCAGAATGCCATTATTTGGAACCACTAAGTGTGTAGCATTTTCCAGACTGACTTCCTTCACTTAGTAATATGCAGTTAAGGTTCCTCTATGTCTTCTCATGGCTTGAAAACTAAATTCTTTTTAGGGCTAAACAGCATGCCATTGTCTAGCTGTGTCACAGTTTATCCATTCACCTAATGAAGGACATCTTGGTTGCTTCTGAGTGTCAGCGATTATGAACAAAACTGCTCTAAACATCCATATGCAGGTTTTTTGTGTGTTTGCTGGAAAAATTAGTTTTCCAATATTCCAATAAAGAATATTGATATATACGTATATTTGCTATTTCCTATCGCCTTTATCTTTTGTATAGATCTATAATTCCATCTTCCTTTTTTCTTCTACCTTATAGTACAGTTCTGCTGCTGATTAATTCCTTCAGCTTTTCTGTGTCTGAAAAACTCTTCATTTGCCCATGTTTCTGAAGACATTAACACAGGGTATGGAATTCTAGAATGGTGTTCTTTCCTCTCATGTCTTCTGGCTTGCATTGTTTCTGATGAAAAATCTGCTTTTATTCTGAAGTTTGTGTCTTTTTCTCTGGTAGCTTTTAAAATTTTCTTTATCAATGGTGGTAAAACAATTTGCTAAATATTTGGCATATTTTTCTTTATTTTTCTTATGTTGGGGCTCATTGAGTTATGTGAGGTTATAGTTTTCATCAAATTTGGAAAATGGTCTGTATTTCTTCAAATATTTTTATACCTCTCCAGTCCTTTGGGACACAGAATTAGACACACATTGGTCCTCTGGATGTTGTTCCACAGTCCGGAATCTGTTCATATTTTTCATTAGTTTTGTGTGTGTATTTCATTTTGGATAATTTCTATGACTATGTTTTCAAGACTACTAATTATTTTTTGCAATATCTAATGTGTTGTTTATCCTTTGTGGTATAGTTTTTATCTTTTACATTGTAGCTTTCAATTTGGATCTCTTTAAATATCTTTCCTCTATCTTCTTGAGCATTTGAGATATAGTTTTAACTTTTAATGATCTCTTTAGTCACTATGTCAGCTGCATTATTTCAACAGATTAATTTTTCCCATCATTATGATGCAAACCTTGCTGCTTGTTTGCGTGTTTGTGAGTTTTTGCTGGATTCCCAAGCACTTGCTGGGTGCTCTGGGACATGGTTTAGTTATTGCATGCAGTTTGATCCTTTCAGAAAAACTTGTTGTGAATTTTTGTGAAATAAGATCCGAGCAGCTGCTAATCTAGAGTTGTCTCCGCTGTGCTAGTACTCTCTTAGCACCCTGTCTGACACCATGAAGTACAAGTTTTCCACTCTGACTGGGAATACCCACTGTGCTGTCTTTTTCAAGTCCCAGAGATCATTCTCTTTGTCTTTTACAGTAGCTCTTTCTCCAGTTTTGAGAGGTTCATTCAAACAAATGTGCTAATCACTACTCAGTTGAAGACTTGTGGTCTCTGTAAGGCTCTTTTGGGATATCTCTCAGCTCTCTGTACTGTGCTCTGCAAACTCTCACTTCGTTGGTGTTCCTAGACTCCCAGTTCTACTTTCAACTCAGGGAGGTTGTGCTGTTTTGCTAGGGCCACTCCCTGGTCTGCAGCAGGGAAGGAACACCCTTCATGAAGTAAACAGGACTAATCACAGGGCTCTGCTAGGATTCTGGTCTTGGAAATGACTGTCCTGTGCTGCTCTATGTCTAATGTATGAAAAATGTTTCATGTACTTTGTCCTCAGATTAAGTTGTTTCAGGTGGGATGGAGACCTTGGTTGAACGCAGAAGTCAGATGTGACAAGTCTGAGGGTAATGGCTGTCTGGTTCTCTAGGAAGTGGCCACAAATGAATGCTCAGCTTCTCCAGGAATCACTACTTCAAGAGTCACTCTGGTACAAGCTTGTTCAGTGGAAGAATGTGGCAATGCAGGGATGTGTGCCTAGTGAAGACTGTGTACATTCTTGGCTTTCAGCTGATGTTCCACATGGCAGAATGTCAAACATGGTGGTTAGTGACATTTGTACTTTGGCAAAGGACCTGTGGCAACCTTGAGTTTGCTACAACCTTGTAGTGTAGTGTAAGATCACAGTGTATGGTTTCACATTGACCACTCCACTCACTAAACTTTTTTTTGATAGGAAGGTATGCTTTACTGGGGTCCATGGCTTTCCATTCAGACATGTGGGATTCTCTATAACTCACCAACAGGTTTTACAACAGACCTATATGATTACTTCATACATAGAGATTGAAATTAAGTGTATGTTGATTATCTCCTGAGGTTCCAGCAAGATTGGGCTGACAGAGTCTGTGGCCACTTGCTGCACCTTTGTCCCTTTCAAAGGCCCTCTTCTGCAGTTTGGAGTTTTAATTTCTGTATGGAATATCACCTTGAACCTTCCATTTCTGCTCATTATGAACCAGGTCAACATTTGCTCTGGTTCACAAAGGTGGTCAACATAGGCTTGTGAGGAGTGAAAAATGCTGCCACTTTAACTAGTGGTCCTGGGACCTTGGGATCCCTGGGGTTTCAAATTATCCCCCATATACCCTGGTTGTATGGAAAGGGGTTTTCATTTCAGAAAGAACTGACAGGGATGGAAGTCAGCAAAAAGGGTAGAATGCTGGGCTCTAAGATTAGAGGGAAATGGAGGCTGCACACCCTTCCTTTGTAGGAATACTTGTGGGGCCACAGAATATGACCAGGTGAGCCCTTTAATCAGCCCAACATCACTATGTGGAGGTTTTCTCTTCACTTCTCCCTGCTACCCAAATTTACAGAGCCTGGACCAGCCCTTCTGACTGCAATGCTACTGCTATGTAGTCTTCATCCTGAAGAGCACCTAAGAATTCATTTCACAGATGTGTTTTTCAGGTTTATCATGTGCACCCAGACCAGCTGACTTAGACTTACTCTTTTTCTTTTACCTACTTATAACTAATGTTAGTTTGCTGCTCTTTTATATGGTACAATCATGGCCCCTCTTCCTGATATAATAATAAAGCTAGAGAATAAAAGAAGCACCTAAAAGAATTGGAAAATGCTTGTAGATGATGTTCATGAAAGAACATCTTGGCAGACAGGTGGAGAGAAATTTCCTGAGTAACCTCTGAAAACCTACAACACGGTGTCCAGAGAGGCGTCAGCAAATTATAGTCAGGGTCCACGTCTAACCCTCCACCTGTTTTTGTAAAAAGAGTTTTACTGGCACACAGCTATACCATTTGCGTGCATATTATCTATGGCTGTGACAATAGCCAAGTGAATCAGTTACAACAGAGAATGCAATGGCTGTGAAGCCTATAATGTATACTTCCATCCTTTAGATTAAAAAGTCTGCTCAAGCATGGTCCAGAGATAAATATATTAAATGTTCTCTGATTCTGACAGAAAAATTCTAAATTTTGGCTTGAATAATATTCCAGCATACAGTCCATATATTGTGTTATTTCACAATGATGAAGCTGAGGTGTACAGCAACTATAAGTTAATACTAAAAGGTAAAATTTAGTCACTACTAATGGCAAAACTCTGCTTCATTCCCACTGTAGGAATTGGATGTTGAAAAGCAAGGATGAAGTTGGCAGGACTGTTTTGCTTTCTTGTACTTATCATTTGTCACACTGACTTAGGGCAAAATGAAGAAACCCCTAGGAAGCAAAGGAAGAAGATGCATTATAAAAGACTGAGAAAAAATTCCAAGTCAAACCAAGGATCTAGCAGTCAGCTCAGAACTGGGCAGACTATGATGGCCACTCCATCAGCAACACTTGCCATGGTTAACCTGGATTACAGCATGGAGGATAAATTTGAATCTTTTTCAAGTTTTCTTGGAGTAGAATCAAGCTATAATGTGATACCAGGTAAGAAAATAGTATGAGAGAAAACCTTCATGAAAATAATGCCTCCTTCTGCACCCCCCCCATAAAATTTAAGCTCTATTATCTTTTGGTTTAACCTACAAAGCTAATTATGAATAAATTTTAAAAAATTTACAGAATATACTTAAAATACAAAATTATTGAAAGCCAGAAAAAAAAAAATAGTTCCCTACAACTATATTTATAAAATCACAGTTACTATCTTGGTTTATTTATTTCCAGTCTGTTACTATGCTATGCATCATATTTTACATAATTGTCATTATAGAAAAAATATGTATACATTTGTTAACTGCTTTTACATTTATAATGAGATATCACTGAAGATATAGAAATAAATTACTTAGATGATTTTGTAGAGCAAAAAGGCAATGAATTTTATTTTCTCCGAGTTCATTGATATCTTTCATTTTTCTCTCTCTCTCTACCTACATGATGGTTTTTTGGGTTTTTTTTTTTTTTTTGGTTGTATGGTTTTTATATCTTCTAATATCTTGAGTCATTTTACAAATATCAGCATAGAATAAGAGCACTCTGTCACCAATATTCCTCCCAGGACAACCTCCAATATCCAAGGAAATAAAAGCACAACAAAATTGAGGGTATTTTCAAGTGAACACGTTATTCTCACCAAAAATTTTGCTGGGTGGAGAGGGAGAATATGCCAAACATTATTTTTTGACATCAACAAGGCCCCTATTCACCTTTATAATCCACCTACTGCTACTTCTCAACTTTATTTCCATGTTGTCTTCCTGCACCACATTCATTCAGAACTGCATTCAACTTCAGGGCATTTCCCTGTTGTTCTCTCTCCTCTCTCTCTCTCTCTCTCTCTCTCTCTCTCTCTCTCTCTCTCTCTCTCTGTTTTTGTTTGTTTGTTTTGCTTGCACAACACTTGAACACACCAGTATATATTTTCTCCCACCACTATACCTTATAAACCCCTTTGGCCCTTCTCTCTTTCCCTCCACCTTGACCTTCTTAAACTCAGAAACGTCTGTTCAGTCATCAGTGTCAGCTAGTTTACAATGATTGTGCTTGTCAGTTCATTTACTTTATTTCCTTCTATTATTCTTATATGTTAAACGCACCAATATTTTTCTTAATCTTTCTGGTTTATCTTGCTTCTATAATAATGCCCTCAAATTCTTTCCACTTTATTGTAAATGGTAACTTTTCATCTTTCCTTATAGCTGAATAGTATCCCACTATGTAATCATACCACATCTTTATTCAATATTTTATCAGTGGATACTCAGATTGCTTCAAAATTCTACCTATTATAAATAATGGTGCAACAAACATTGTGGAGCATATAATTTTTTTTAGTTGATAATTTTTGGTTTTTTGAATAGATACTGAAAGTGGAACTGCTGGATTATACAGTATTTCCACTTTTCGTTTTTTAAGATAAGTCCAGATTACTTTCCAAAATGACTGCACTTCCATCAAGATTGCTCCCCTAAAACTTCTGACTCCAAAGTTCATACAGTCATCATCACTGGACACCACCACCCTACCCACCAGAGGCCCAATTCAAGTCACAGGGAATAATTTATTGAAAGCTCAAGGAACAGAACATTTTTGGTCATAAGGAGGAAGTGAAGCTGGATCTATATCTGGGTACCAGCCTCAGCAGCTGACTGGGTCATCAGCAAAGCTGGCAAAATGGTGAATGAGTCACAGAATTTAATAGCAGCTGAGGTGGTGGTACCCACAGACCAGATCATAGTCCTTAACTCATGCCCATTGAAACCAAGGTGCCCTCTCCTGATCCAGGAAAGAGATTGGTCAGTTCAGAAGCCATCAAGTCACTATCACCAGGTTATTGAAAACTACCAGGTTATTGTCAAGATCACTGGGCATTTCTACGCCAGCTAGATGGTTCAGAGTAAGAACTGGAACATTCTAGCCCAAGTGAAATAGCTGCACCAAAAGGGACAGAGTAACCTGGTCCAGGCACAGGGGGAGTGACCCATCACACAGATTCAAGGATAATGGGCTGAAACTGAGAGTGAGTTCTCCCCACTAGACCTGAGAATGAGTGGGAATCAGGGATGGTTGGGCCGGGAAGCAGATCAGGTTTGCCACTTGCTTGAGAAAGTATGTTCCAGGGAGGAATCCTTATCTCTGGGCCCCAAACACCCAACCAATTGTCCTAACACTGCCTCCCCTTGAGGATATCACCTTGGAAATTTTAGCTTAGGGTACTTTAAATATGGATTGCTGGGCCTCCCCGGTGGCGCAGCGGTTGAGCACTGGGTTGCGAAGCTGCCTGCAGCCTCTGCGGCACCAGTTCGATCCCCGGCTGCTCCCCGGCCACTGGAGGAGGGTCCCACATGGCGCGCAGACCTCTCCTGCCGCCCGCTGCTCCCCTCAGCAGTGTACTTCGGTCCTTATGCCTGCTCTGCTCCCCGCTCTGGCTCTGGTGAATTCTCTCACCCTCCCATGCTTCTGACTGTACCCAGTGCATGTATAAGCAAAACAAACAAACAAACAAACAAATAAATAAAACATGCCTCTATTAAAAAAAAATCATTCTATAAATATGGATTGCTTAAATAAGTAAGTTCCACAGGTCCCACTGACAGGGTGGGTCAGATTCCATGAGGAAGAGAAAATTTCCTTCAGGTTTTTTTTTTTTTTTTAAATAACAAAATGACTGTACCAATTTACATTCCCGCTAGCATTAATATGTTCCTCTTTCTCCACATCCCTTTCCAGCATTTGATGTTGGAGGTCTTTTTGATATATCCCATTCTCACAGGTGTGAGATGATTATCGTTGTGGTTTTCATTTGCATTCACATCCCTTGTTAAAAATGATGATTATCTTTTCATATCTATTGGCCTTCTGTATATACACCTTGGTAAAATGTCTATTAAGACTGTTGCCCATTTGAAAATTGAGTTGTTATTCTGTTAACTTGAATTAGCTCTTTAACTTGGATATTAACACTTTGTTGGCTGTGTGATATATGAATATCTTCTCCCATTCAGCAGGATGCCTTTTTGATCTCCTAATACTTTCTTTTGCTTTGTAAAATCTTCATTGAGGTAATCCAAATGTTTACTTTTATTTGTATTTCGTTTGCCCCAGAGGTGGAGTCCCAAAGGCCCTCCCAGCACTGATGTCACAAAACTTATTGAAAATGCTTTCTTCTATGTGTGCAATTTTTCATTCCTTAACATGTGTATGTCCAGTTTACCCATTACAATTTCTTTTTTTTTTTTTTAATAGAGGCATGCTTTATTTTTTATTTGTTTGCTGGTTTGTTTTGTTTTGTTTTGTTTATACATGCACTGGGTACAGTCAGAAGCGCGGGAGGGAGGGTGAGAGAATTCACCAGAGCCAGAGCGGGGAGCAGAGCAGGCAGAAGGACCGAAGTACACTGCTGAGGGGAGCAGCGGGCGGCAGGAGAGGTCTGCGCGCCATGTGGGACCCTCCTCCGGTGGCCGGGGAGCAGCCGGGGATTGAACCGGCGCCGCAGAGGCCGCGCGCAGTTTCGCAACCCAGCGCTCAACCGCTGCGCCACCGGGGAGGCCCTACCCATTACAATTTCTTAAAAGTTTCTCCTTTTTCCACTGGAGGTTATAGCTCCTTTCTCATAAATTAGGTATTGATACAAGTGTGGATATATTTCTGGGCTTTTCAGTTCTGTTCTATTGTGTGTATATATTTACTCCACTAGCACATTCTTTTAATTACTGCTGCTTTATAATACAATTTAAAATCAGGTAACATAATGACTCAATTATTTTTCTCTTAGAAACGCTTTTGCTTCTGTGGTTCTTTATAGATTTTAGTATTTTTTGTATTTTCTTGAGAATATCATTGGAATTTTAAAGGATATTACATTAAATCTATATATCACTTTTGGTAAGTCATTTTGACTATATTAATTTTCCCTACTCATTAACATGGAATATCTTTCCATCTCTTTATGTTCTGCTCTATATCTTTGAATGGTATATTGTAGTTTTGTTGTATGAATCTTTCACTTGCTTAACTAATTCTTAAGTATGGAATTCTTTTTGATATGATTGTTAACAGAGCTGCTTTGTTAATTTCTTTTTTTCCTGTATATAAAAATACAATAGACTTGAGCTTTTTTGTTATGTTGATTTTGGATACTACCACTTCACCACATATTTATTGTCTATACTAGCTTTATGGTGAGGTCTTTAGGGTTTCTATATATAGTATCATATCATCTGCAAATAATTTTAGTATCATATTTTCCACTCTAGTTTACTTTTATTTTTTGTCTGACTGTTCTAGTTAAAACTTCTTTTTTTAAAAAGATTTATTTATTTATACAAGCACTGGGTACAGTCAGAAGCGTGGGAGGGTGAGAGAATTCACCAGAGCCAGAGTGGGGAATAGAACAGGCAAACTGATGAAATACAGTGCTGAGGGGAGCAGCGGGCGCAGCAAGAGAGGTCTGCGGTGTCATGTGGGATCCTGGTTGGCGGCCGGGTGGCTGGGGCAGCCGGGAATCAAACCGACACTGTAGAGGTTGCGGGCAACTTTGCAGCCCAGTGCTCAACCGCTGTGCCACCAGGGAGGCCCTCTATTTAAAACTTCTAATACAAGATTAAATAGAGTGGCGACAATGCCTTGTTCTGATCTCAAAGGTGAAGTTTTCAGTTATTCAATATTAAGTATTATATCAGTTGTTAGTTTGGACATATAACCTTTATTATGTTGGGATAGATTCCTTTTCATCCAGTCTTGTTAAGACTGGTCCAACCACTATGGAGAGCTGTGTGGAGACTTCTTGACCTACTAAACATAGAACTTCCATATGATCCAGCAATTCCACTCCTAGGTATTTACCCAAAGGACACAGAAACATCAATTCCAAAGAGCACCTGCACCCCTGTGTTTATAGCAGTACTGTTTACAATAGTTAAGCTTTGGAAACAACCCAAACGCCCAAAAATAGATGACTGAATCAAGAAGATGTGGTACATATACACCATGGAATATTACTCAGCATTCAAAAAAGATAAACACATGCAATTTGCAGCAACATGGATGGCGCTGGAAGGGATCATGCTCAGTGAAATAAGCCAGAAAGAAAAAGAAAAATACTGGATGGTCTCACTCATAGCAGGAATCTAGAAATCTTAAATAAGGGACCAGGAAAAAGAATAACTATAAGTAAAAATCAAAATCAACAAACAACTATGAACCAGAGACACTCTATGGGGAGTGGGGGGCGGGGAGGGGAGGGATTGGGGTCAAAATAAGAGGGTTGCAATTGTATGGGGAATATAAAAACAAAATATATATATTAAAAAAAAGAGGTTTTTTTTTTTTAAACCACAAAAGGGTGCTTTATCTTATCAAATATTTCTCTGCATCTATTGATACTATCATAAGGCTTTAATCCTTACTTTTATTAATAAAATATATTACATTGATTGATTTGTGTGTATGGAACTATCCTTGCATGGTTTCAAAGACCCTACATATGAACTTGTAATGTGTTGTTGAGTTTGATTTGCCAGCTTTTTGTTGAGAATTTTCACATCAATATTTAGCAGATATTGGTTTTCCTTTTTTTGTGATGTCTTTGTCTGTTTTGGTATTATGGTAATGTTAGCATCGCAGGTTATGTTAGGAAGTATTCCCTCTTAGACTTTTTGAAATAATTTGAGGAAAATGGGCATAAGTCTTTAAAGGTTTCATACAATTTACTTGTAAAGTATCTGTTTCTGGGCTTTTGTTTTGGGGGAAATTTTTGATTACTGTTTTAATTCCTATAATTGTGATAGGTCAATTTCAACTTTGTTTCTTCTAGTTCAATCTTGGTAAACTGTATTATTCTAAAAATTTATCTCTTCAATGCTATGATCCTTTGATTTCTATGGTATCAGTAGTAATTTCTCCTCTATCATTTCTAATTCTATTTATCAAAGTTTTCCCTTTTCTTTTCTTTGTTAATCTAGCTAAAGGTTTATCAGTTTTGTTTACATTTTTGGATAACAAACTCTAAGTTTCATTGAACATTTGTGGTCTTTTTGATTTCTATTTACCTCTGTTCTGATTTTTATTATTTCCTTAATCTACCAAGTTTTTGGCTTTATTTTTTCTTCTTTCTCTAGTTGCTTTACATGTAATATCACATTGTTTATTTGGGATTTTTATTCTTGATGTAAGCCTGTATTGCAATTAACTTCCCTCTTAAAACACTTTTGATGCAACCCATAAATTCCAATATTTTATGTCTGCATTTTCATTAGTCTCCAGGTATCTTTTAATTTCTGCTTTAACTCATTGTTGTTAAACAGCTTGTTGCTTTATCTCTCATGTGTTTCATGTTTTTTCCAGTTTTTAAAAATAGTTCTTTTCTAGCGTTACAGCATTATGATCAGAAAGAATGCTTGGAATAATTTAAATCCTTATAAGTTCACTGACTACTGACTTGTGAGCCAATATACAGTCTATTTTTGAGAATGTACCATGTGCAATTAAAAAAAAAGTACATGCTGCAGTTTTGAGGTGGAAGGTTCTGTAGATGGCAAACTGATCTGATCTAGTCCTCTTCTCATTTTTAAATTGGGGTGTTTGTCTTTTTGTTGTTGAATTTTAGCATTTCTTTTAAGTATATTCTGGGTATTAGAGCCTTATCTGGTACGGTTTCCAACATTACCTCCCCTCATATATAATGTCCTTTCAATTTCTTGACAATATCCTTTGATACATCAAATTTTTAATTTTGATGAAGTCTAATTTTATCTATTTTCTTTTGTTCCTTGTGCTTCTGGTGTCATATCACAGAATCCATCACCAAATGCAAAGTCATGAGATTTATACTTATGTTTTCTTTTATGATTATTATGGTTTTAGCTCTTATACTGAAGTGTTCGATTCATTTTGGGTTAATTTTTTTAAGATTTTATTTTATTTATTTATACAAGCACTGGGCACAGTCGGAAGCGTGGGAGGGAGAGAGAATTCACCAGAGCCAGAGTGGAGAGCAGAGCAGGCAGACTGCCAAAGTATACTGCTGAGGGGAGAAGCGGGTGGCAGGAGAGGTCTGCACGCCATGTGGGACCTTCGCTGGTGGCTGGGGATCGAACTGGCGTTGCAGAGGCTGCGGGCAGCTTCGCAATCCAGTGCTCAACCGCTGCGCCACAGGGGAGGCCCCACTTTGGGTTAATTTTTATACTTAGTGTGAGTCAGGAGAAACTTCATATTTTCATGTGGATATTCAGTTGTCAATTTAAGACACTGTTTACTCCCCTACTGAGAGTTCTTGTACTCTTGTCAAAAATCCATTTCCATTTATTATGTCTAGGTTTATTGCTGGACTCTAAATATCTCATTGGTCTATATGACCTGTCTTTATACCAGTACCACTGTATCTGGAGAAATATCTGGCATAAGCTAATAATCACAGCTTTGTAGTAAGATCTGGAGTCATCCAATTTTGTTCTTTTTCTTCATCCTCCCCCTGAGATTATTTTGTTTTGGGTGGGGGAGTCCCATGTAATTGCATGCAGATTTGAGGATCAACTTTTCAGTTTTTCACAAAAGGCCACTGGAATTCTGACAGAGAATAATACTCTTACAATCAGTAAAAACTCATGTATCTATTTTGTCTTCCAGAGGATGGACTGGGTGGGTGGGATTAGTTTACTTCTATATCCAGATAAGAGATAGGTATGGTATGAGTATGGCTTACAGTGGCGAGAGAAAGAACAGGATAAATGTGAGAACTCATTTAGGGTTGGAATTTGGGGAGGTAGCTTATCAGATGGAATGGAGTTATCAAGAATGACATTAAGGTTGGAAGGAAAACAATTCCTCTAATATTCAAATCATTGTCTAATGGCTTGCTTAGCTGACACACTCAGATATCTACAGCCCTGTATGCAGAGAAATGACGATACTAAAAACCACTGTATTGTGCACTTTAAAGGGTTGAAAATTATGTTATGTGAATTGTGTTTCATTAACACACAAAAAATGAGTGATCATCGTAATCTCAATCTTTCAATTCAACATCCAAGCATAATACAAATATGACATCTGCCCTTACCCTCCTCATACACAGTGTGAGATCTGTTACCTTATAGGTTCACGGCTGTGGTGATCTGGGCAGCCTGCTTAGAGAAGAAGTCTACTGTTTGTCACTGAATAACTATAACGCACAGAGTCTCTGTGTGCCTGTGTTGGACACACAGTATCAATAAACAATGGCATATATAGGGTTATTTGTTGTGTAACTTGCACCTAACATCCATCCTAATTACAATTCCAGAGCCAAACTACTAGGAGGAGGATTCTCTCAGGACCCAAGCAAGGGGCTGAGAGAGCAGAGAATGTGTCAGGGAGCTACTGCTATAAGTTGCTTCTTCCATGAGCACACAGAGGATGCCATTCCTGTGATGGTGCATTTACTTGATTTCAGCATGGTCGCTTCCAAAATTCACAGTTTCTGGTAACTGCATATAGAATGTAAATGTGTTATTGTTCTCTTCCAGGAAAGAAGGGACGCTGTGTGGTAAATGGGATGACCATGTACAACAGAGCTGTTTGGTCCCCTGAGCCCTGTACTACCTGCCTCTGCTTGGATGGACGAGTGCTATGTGATGAGACCGCCTGCCCTCATCAAACATGCCCCCAGACAGTCACACCTGAAGGAGAATGCTGCCCTGTCTGCTCTGATACTGGTAGGCAGATTTAGTCAAAAACAAAACCACATGTGATTTAGTCTTAAACTTGTATTGGTTTTTATTTGTCACTATCTGAAGTGTTAAATTATGATAAATTAGTCATCAGGGGATTTTAAATACTGGCATGATGATAAATTATTTGGGAAAGTGTATGGTAGGTAAGAAAAATTAAACACCCCGACTTTATCATTCAGGCACTGTCAGACTGAGTACCCTTGGTTCAGATGACATCCTACATCTGACTCTAGCTCTTTTTTTCTTTTTTTTAAGATTTATTTATTCATGCATACAAGAACCAGGGTACAGGCCAGAACTGCAGGAGGGTAAGAGGATTCACCAGAGACAGAGCAGGGAGCAGAACAGGCAGACTGATGGGGAGTAGTGGGCGAGCAGGAGAGGTCTGCTGCGCCATGTGGGTTTCTTCCTGGCAGGCTGGGATCGAACCCGCACGGCAGAGGCTGCAGACAGCTTCACAGTGCTACGCTCAGGCACCTGTGCCACCAGGAGGGCCCCTGACTCCCAGCTCTTGAGGTGATAAAGTTGACACAGCTCATGTCAGTGTGAGGAGCTCTGCTTAACTCCTTACATGTACCTCATTTAATCCAGCTCATTGTGGGTTTAATTATCATGCCAAATGAAGTCAAACAAATAACTCATGGTAAAGAAAGGGAGGAGAGTCTGCATCAGAAGAGAGCAGAGATTCATTCTCAGTCCTGCCTGATCATTATCACTCAATAATCTTAGGAATGAGGGGTGTGGCCCTGAGAGACCGCTTTCTCTAGGGCACAGTATGTGCAGAACGGTCACCACCAGGTTTTGTTGGATGCTCACTGTCATCCCATTCCAGGAGGCTGATATCTGATGAAGCATAGGACCTTAAGGAAGGAACCAATGTCTCCTCCAAGAAAAGCCTAGCCAATGCCTTACGAAATAAACAAATAAATATGTACTAATGTGTTGAGCGAAGGGTAAAGATAGTTTTTTTTTTTTTATTTTTATTTTTATTTATTTATTTTTTTTTTTTTAGAGAGGCATGTTTTTCTTTCTTTATTTGTTTGTTTGTTTTTGTTTATACATGCACTGGGTACAGTCAGAAGCGCGGGAGGGTGAGAGAATTCACCAGAGCCAGAGCGGGGAGCAGAGCAGGCAGAAGGACCGAAGGACACTGCTGAGGGGAGCGGTGGGCGGCAGGAGAGGTCTACGCGCCATGTGGGACCCTCCTCCGGTGGCCGGGGAGCACCGGGGAACGAACCGGCGCTGCAGAGGCCGCGGGCAGCTTCGCAACCCAGCGCTCTACCGCTGCGCCACCGGGGAGGCCCGAAAGATAGTTTTTTCTATGATCATGCACAAAGGATGATGCAGGATAGGTGTCTACAAAAGTGTCCTGCCAGAAGGAACTTCAGAATACTTAGAATTACATTTTAAGATAGTATGCCTTGAAAAAACATTAGAAAACAGAAGTCTTTAATGAAACCAACTCCTTGGGGGAGAAATACAAGATTCAAAGTTCTCAGACAGTTTTCAAACAACTTGGAATATTCTTGAAACACTGGCTATTTTGGAAAAATAAACTTGGATATACGGGAAGGATTTTAACTGTTTCAATATGATAGCTTTAGTTTCCTTTTACTAATTTTTTCCTATTCTCCTCTCACATGTTCTGCCAGATGTGAAAAAAAAAAAAAAACTCACAGACTTTATAATATATACTTAATTGGAAGCTAAAGTAATTTCTTCAAATAATTTCATTTTCTGAATCTTCTCAGGGAGTAAGTTTATGTGTAGTATTAAATAAAAGCAGGGAGATGACTACGTAAATTGGTAAATCTAGGCACTGTGAACTCCCTCTTCCATAACTCTTCACTCAGAGGTGAGTCTGAAGTCCAGCCTTTCCTGTGTCTTCTCCATGTTCTGCCAAACACAATAATAGCTAAACACAAATACAGATAAATTTTCTACTGTTATCTATTTTATATCATGGAATCTTAAGAAATACTCTTCCTGTCTTAAGCCAGGACATGTTTTTTAAGTCTCAAGCAGGAAAAATTATGAGTAGAGAGTCTGGGAAGAAAAAAGAGAACTTTTGATAATTCCAAATTTCAGAGGATGCTTTTAAATCCATAGAGCTAAAAGAAAATCTGACCCCCCCAAAAAAATCTATAAAAAAAGTGAGTATCACTATTATAAGCAAGTAAAACATACATCTGTTTCAGTTTTTTTGTTTGAAAATGAACAGTATCTGTTATAAAGGCATCACATCTGATTACACCGCAATCTCACAACAGAACTGCTTACCATTTTGCATCATTTGGCAATATTATTCCCTCTTTAGTCACCAGGTAGCATGATATTCTAGCAAAAGTAAATATTAAGGCCCACATACAAGACAAGAAATGTCTACCACAGATCTTACAAAATAGAAATTTTTGTATTAATAAAAATAAAAATATTAAAATAATTCAGGAAAAAATTTCAAGCTGCATATCATATTTAAACTACACTTAAATACTTGGAGGGAATAATATTTACTAACCTCATTCTATGATTTTTCCTTTTATTAATATCACAACTTGCTCCTTCTGTCTCCTCCTTGTGTGGTCATTAGCCTCCTACTTGCTACTCACTGGCATAGCATTAAATGATAGAAATGAATTTTCTGGTGATTCTTCAGAACAAAGAAAACCTATCGATTCACTTCATAAGCAGTTGCCACCTCCTCAAGTGGACACAAACCATGCACTGAGGAAAGAGGAATTTCAATTTGAGGAGGATGAAGAGGAAATTAAAGAAGATGAAAGTAGGGAGGGAAATAAAAAGACCTCTGGGCCTAAAAATCAGGGGAGACTTCCCAATGAGGGGCAAAGCAGAGACAGGGGGATAAAGAGGCCTGGAGAGGAGGGGAAGCAGGTGCGCCAGCTGGGAAACCCAGCCAGCAAGAAGGATGAGGAGGATGAGGGGAACCAGGAGTCCAAAGAGGATGAGGAGGACGAGGACGTCAGAGGAGATGCCTTCAGGATGCCCTCACAACTCCCCATACCTGCTCCTCCCAGAGGCCAGCCATCTCTGCCCAGCAGGTGCGCTCTGTCCTACAAGACCATCAGTTGTATCGGCACTGACCTCACACAGATACCACCACTAACAGCATCAGAGATAACAAGCCTGGAGCTCATTGGTAAGAGATGTTGGTGTTTTATTTTGAGCTTTAAAAGTAAATAGGTCTCATTGCCTTAGGATGTTATTAATTTCATAATATAAACTGACCCTATAAGGATAAGTTTTCACAATCTTTAAAATACACACTTAGCAGAAGATATTACTTTACTGCCAAATAGCACAGTTAGGTATAAAGCAAATTCCTCCAAATCAAATCATGATTTGCTACTGACTTTTTCCTTAAGGGCAGTTTTGCTGAAGGCATATTTACATATAGTAAATCTTCCTTATTTTTAATGTGTTATAATGCATATAGTCATGCAACCACTACCCCAATTAAGGTTAACATATTTCTGACACCTCCCGAGCTCCCCTTATGAACTTTCTTCTGTCAGCTGTGGCTGTTTTCCACACTGTTTTCCATCTCTACAGTTATACTGTTTCCAGTATGTCACAGAAACGAACTCACATGGTTGTGTGCCCTGTTTTGGCGGCTTTTACTTACTGCATAAGTGAAATGGCCTGTGAGGCCATCATGGCTGTTGCATTTATCAGCTGCCTGCTCCTCCATACTCCTGAGTGGTATTCCATCTTTTGGATAGAATACAGGTACCAGCTGAAGGACATCTGGGTTATTTCCATTTCAAGGCAATTATTCATACCACTGCTATAAACAGCCACAAAGAAATAGTCACATGGGCCTAAGTTTCTTTTTCTCTGGGATACATAGCTAGGAATTGCACTGCTGAGGAATACAAAAGTACATGTTAAATTTTATAAGAAACTACTTACTGAACAGTTCCCTAAAAGTGGCTGTAACATTCCTGTCAGAAACGTCAGAGTTCCTACTGCTCCACACCCTGCCATTTGTTTTCCCCTCTCGTTTTCAGTGATTGTGGTGGGTCTGGAGTGGTTCAGATCTTTTGACCCTATATATAAGGCCACCGGAAAGGGTTCAGAGTACAGGAGTGGCATAACCATGGTATGTGTGAGACTGACCAGCAGGGAGACTGAGTCAGTGGATGAGCCTGGGTCTGTGTCTGGGTGACGGAGGCCCATATTGGGGGTTTCCCTAAAGGTGTGAGAATCTGATTAGGGTCCCAAATGTGACTTGAGGGAAACCAAGGAAATTGCCTCAGAAGTAATAAATGACCACATAAGCTAATACTGGTAGATAAAGTCTGACACTTGGTTCAGGATGGCCAATCTCACCAGCAGTGTTCACAGTCTTTCTGACACACACCAGGATCTTCATTCCCCATTCATTTGACCACCTGAGGCATTCCTCTCCTGCCCGATTTGTAGAAATCTAGAGTCTCATAAAAGATGGATGGCCTGCTCAGAATCATTATCTCAGTTTCATAGGAAGGTCACAGTAGTTTTTATAGAACTCACAATTTCTGGTTTGCTAATTTTCTGGATTTAAAGTCATCAACTAAATGTCCATAGATTGAAGTCATAGCAGTGTAAAACCAGATTTGGAGGTAATTGCAGAGATCTTTCTCCCCATTTCTTATTTAGAGAAGGCAATGATGTTCAGAGTATGTAAGTGATATGCCCTGGATTTCATCAATAAAGTTAATATCACATTTCTGGTCCAGGGTCTCAGAAACATCAATGGGAAAGTATGAAGAAATATAAAAACTGGTTACTATATAACCTTCCAGAAAAACATCTTTGTTGTAAAATGCATAATGCTATAGACTGTCTAGCAAACCACATCCTGGCTGTTTTAAGAGTCTCAGCTAAAACATTATGTACCAAAGCATACCAAGTCCTTAGAGTCAGAATTTTGACTATATTAGTCACAGCCTTATTTTTCTAAACATGTATTTGCTTATATCATATATACTGCATTCTTGTTATGAGTATTGTTTTCTCCTCTAGATTACATTCTCTTTTGCTATCAATGCAATTATACATGCACATGTATATATACATATGCATTCATACATGTGTACACATGTATATGAACATAAGCCTAAAATGATTCCTGTGTGTCCTAGATAATTCCATCATCTCCATTCCGGATGAAGCATTTAATGGATTACCCAACTTGAAAAGGCTTGATCTGAGCAGAAATAATATCAGCTCTTCAGGCATAGGTCCCAAAGCCTTCAAGGTAAGCACACACACTGGCTTTGAGTAATGATCCATTTGGACAACCTTCCTATACTTGTATAGGAAGTGGGGAAGGGAAGAATAGGGAGTATAGCGTGGAGAAGGGAGGAAAGTAAAGTGTTTAACTTATAGTTTTCTCCCAAATTAAGAGTTTCCTCTCTGATGTCCCTAAACTGTATTCAAGGTTCTGTTGAATACAGGCTCATTGTTTTATGTGTTTCTAGCTGGTTTTCCTATGCTTTACCCTCTGGGCATCACCACCATCAATGACAAAACTAATGTTTGGATTTGTAAAGTAGTTTCCCCCCAAGTATCTGAAAACATGTTGAAATATGGTCTCCACAATACCTGAGGTACTCCTGGGAATAAAGGAGAGCTTATCTGGAAACTCTATTAACATGTTCAGGCCAGCACACAGAGCTTCCTTATTTTGTGTTGTAGGCAAAATCTGATAAAGGAACTTTAGCAGATGGAAAAAATAACTGTGCTCAGAAATAAGTTAACATGGGGATTGGTTGAGGAGAGAAAACAGGGAAAAGCATAGATTAACCCATCAAAAGATTTAGGTTTGACTGAAATACATTTTAAAGGAAAAAAAGAAGAGAGAATCAAGAAATTTCAAGAAATAAAGGGAGAAACAAGAAAAGTTTTTGTGCATAGACAAATATATATCAATAAGAAGCCTTAAGTAACACATACTACCACTAACCCAAACTATCACTCTGGATGGTCTTCTTTCCACTCTGGACTAATCACTGGTCTCTTCTATGCTCACTTTTTGATTCTCATTCCAATTCTGGGATGGCAGATAAGAGACTTCCAGGTACCTGATGTCCCCCTGCTCCTGTCACATACTCAGGGTGCCTGTCTCATGCTAGTCACCCTTCTGGTAGAACAGCTGGGATTCCTGTACTTTCCTGTAATTGATCAGGAAGAAAGGCACTATCAGAAACTGCTCCTCTTTTTGTTTGGGGGGTCTCTGTTCCACTCCCATACTGTTGGCACCAGACTGTGAGCACTGCTGAGGTGAATCACCCTGTGTGGCTTCACTGGTACCTCTCCACTGTTGGTCATGCAGGCTTGTTTGGATAATGAAGGTGCACATCTCTAGGCAGTTGAAACTGGGGACCATATACAAATAGGTTGTAATAGTTGTTGCATTTAATTTTGAAGAATTTTCACAATAAATAATGTCATTTTATGATTCTTTCTACTTAGTGTAAATAGAAAACTGAGATTTACTACTACTACTTTGAAAGAATTCAAAATGTTATTTCAATTGTTAGTATCCATGACAGAGTCAGATCACTGCATGATAAACTTTGTGTCTATTGTTGAGAAGGTAAAAACATAAGATCTAGCAAAATATGAACAATCCAGTGGCGATGGGAGCTTTTTCCTGCTTACAAAAGCCACGATATAAATACAGGTGAATAGGATACTAAGCCACTGACTGTAGTTCGATGAGAATGCCTGGAAATAAATGCTATTAACAGGATTCATATCTACTTGGAAGGTAAGCCTGAGTAAATAGAGCAGGTTTCTGAGATATTAGTGATACTTCAAACTAACAAACAAATCAGATATCCTATTATACATCTGTGTACAGACAAAAAAGTGATTTTAAAATTTTCTTTTAAAGCGTCTGAAGAAGTTAACGCGCCTGAATATGGATGGAAATAATCTGGTGGAGATTCCTTCAGGATTACCATCTACATTAGAAGAACTTAAAATCAATGAGAACAATCTTCAGGCTCTGGATGAAGAAAGTTTATCAGGTATTTAACACTTGGTTTTAAGATGTGTCTTCTCATAACCTTTCTTCTGTAGTTGTGTAAATATTTTATTTGCAGTGCTGCCAAAAGAATACTTAGTAATGCTTTTTAGGTCACTTTACCATTTACGTTGACAAAATTTATTTTAACTAATCACTAATGGAACTTTAAAAAAGGTATTTTAAATGCACTGTCTTCAAAAAGTACTCCATCATCATGTGTCCTTAACAACAGGTATGTGTTTTGAGAAATGTGTTGTTAGGTGATTTTGTCTGTTGTGAACATCATAGAGCACATGGACACAAACTTGAATGGTGCAGCCTACCACAGGCTATATTGACAGGCCACTGTCATCTATGCAACCTGTTGTTGACTGATCGGTCATTAAGCAACACATGATTGTATAAAAGTATAAAAAAAAACTTGCAATGATTTAGGTTCTCATCATTCACAATGCTGTAACTGAGCTACTAATTGAATTACTAATAAAGAGTCAACCATGTAACGAACTGGCTGATGTTTTGGTGCCTGACAATGATACCAACACAGCACCCTGGCTTGCTGACTAGTCTCCTTTCTCACTACTACATTCTCAAGACATCCACCCACAACTACTGTCACCACCACACATTTTGCTATTTTAACTCATCATGTGTTTGCACAGGAGTGTGATGTATAAAGTATGGGTAAGTGGGCACATAAGTAGGTGTGTGACCATTAGCACATGAGCTCTGTGGCAGTCTTGTTTATGAGGGCTGCTCTGACCTTCTGGCACTCATGTATCCATAAGGGACATGTGCCCACAAGGCAAGATGGATAGCTTGGCCATCCAAGGGATAGGCCTCAGGGAGGCTGCCACCTTCTTGCTGTGATATGGTTGGAATCTATTCTTCCCAGGGTCATTTCTGGAACAAGCGGGATAACTGAAGTCATCATAATGTGAACAATAAAAAACAGCATTACATTTAGCTTTTCATGAATTCTAGCTAATGTCTTATATTAGGTTATGTGCTTCTTTAAGACAATGGCTGCCAATTTTTTCTGGTATAGCTCTTGAGGTATTGTGCCCAACACATTATTGGATTTGAAATATATTTACTATGGTAATGTTGGATAACCAAGCTTTTAAAAGAATAAAACAATTCAATTCTTTCCTTTTATTCCCCCAAACTTCATTGGAACAAAATTCTTCTGGTGAGGAGGAAAAAACAATAATGATGAGAATTGCCAAATCTGAGGATTACAGAGTTATGGAAAGACTATTTCCAGATGGGCTTCACAGTACACACGAAAACCATTAATGAACACAAATTTTGACGAGTTTTTCATATGGAAAAGGCATTAGAAAATTCAATTTCTAAGTTGAATTCTAAATGCTAGGTGAAATAGGCACAAAAGGAAAACCATCTTGGAAGAACATACTAATGGCTATATGTGAACTCCTGTGAGATCATATGTTATAAAATAGAAGTCCTGATTTGGAAAGTGCTCAACTGCTTCTCTGTACTCTTCTCCCATATGCACAGTACTTCTATATTCCCAGAGAGTCAACTCTGGAGGTCTTAGCTCATACAGGTTGCTAGTGAGGAAGTTCTCAACCGTCATCCCCAACTGATTGTCCCTGCACTCTTTCCACTGAGGACGAGTGGGCTCTTAGTCCCATCCCTGTGCTAGCCACTTGGGTGCTAGGTTCTTAGTCCTGTTCTGATGTTGGTCCCTTGAGTGCTGAATTCTTAGTCCTGTTTAAATGATGGCCCTTAGATCCTAGACTCTTAGTCTCATTCCTGTGCTGGCTCTTGGGGTTTGGATTTTCTTGTGACTGCTGCAGTCATTGGAGCTTCTCGACTCCTGAGTCCCGTGCATGTGACCGGTGAGGCTGGCTGTAAGTAAGCAGGGTAAGCCCAAGTATAGGCCACCCCTGGTGCTGTGGCACTGCTCTTTTCCTGGGTGGAAGTCCTGACCTGACCATTAAAGGCTGTTGCTCTTGTGTTATCTCTCTCATGACAGGTCTTCACTCATGATCTTTCAGAGAAGTGGGGAGGTAGGGGCACTCCAGGAAGAGAAACAGCATGTATACCTGTGGATCTGGGGGTGAGAAACAAGACATGGGTAACACAAGACAGTGCAGGACTGAATGTGCCATATGAGGTACAGGGAGCTTATACAGGATCCACTGAGAGGTCTGTATCCCACTAAGAAAGGAGGGGGGCTATGCATGCAAAAAGGAGGGACAGCAAGAGAAATATGGGCATGCTTACAAACATTTTCCGCCTTCACTCTTGATCATTGTGGACCTCTAGAAAAGATAGTGTGCTGTTGGCTACTTGTAATGCCTCTGAGGCTGTGTCATCATGCATGTCCATCCACATGCATGACATGTCATGTCACCTCCCCCACACAAAAATATGTGTTGTGTGTTGTTTCTCTCTTGCTTATGAAATCATGTAATGACCATTAGTCTACTTCTACCTGTCATCAGAAAACCTCTACAACATTCCAAAACCTCAACTATATAATAAACTAGATAAATACGCTGGATTCTCAACATCCTTAGTTTTCGAAATTTAAGAGAAATGCAGAAATATAACACTCATCATAATTTACTAAAATGCCTTCCTACTTCCTGTCTTGTGGTTCATCAACTGATCCTAACCACAACCATCAGATTAATCTGTCATGCTGACCCCACTATGCAGAGAACGGTAAAGACCCTGCAAAATCTACTTTTGCAACCAGCAAACTTCACCCAGGAACCCTGAGCACACCCATGTGGGTTTTCACACGCATACATGTGCACCTGGCTACTCAGCCTCTGTTTCCACCTCCATCTTTTTATCCCCGACAGCCTGACTCCACTGTACTTCCATACTACTCACAACTGCCCTACCTTCACTTTGCCATCTTCTAGCATCTCTTATCTGTATTCCTCTTGCTTATACTATGCTCTGCTCCTCTGATATGCCCAAGCATAGGAACTGATGTGCACAGAGCATTCGGTGCAATGCCCACAACTTGAGTTCAGTATGAAAACAACCCATGTCCTAGAAATCCTGGCCACTGAACAAAGTCCAAAGTTACACCCTGAGTTTTGACTCACGCCTCTGGGCACCATCACTGCTGAGCTGTCCATTCTCTTTTTTAAAACTTCCAATCAATGTGGATCATACCACTCTTGAAGCCAGCAGAAATAATTTAGAAAAAAAACATGTTTGTATAAAGGCTTCCTTGGTAGCTCAATCTGAATATGTGGAGAATGTTTGACTTTTCTCCCTTCAAAATGTACTTTTGGCTGCATTCTCTGCCAGGAAATGAATAACTGTGATGGGAATTCATGTTCTTTCCCATTGCTGCAACTCCCTGTTCAGAGGCTGAGGGTTCACTGGGCAGAGCATTCTTTTCTGGGTCCTGGAAAGGGAAGCACCCCTTGTAGACAATCCTATCTGTCACCATCATGCTGCCTGTACACGAGCTGTCCTGTAAAACCCTCCAGTGACCTTCACCAAACTGTTACCTTTTGCTTCCCTGTGTGACTGCCTCATTAGGGCTCCCTAACCCTCCTCCCTGTCTCTTTCCCCTCTACTCCAAGCTCTCTTCTCTAACCTCGCCCCCTTTGTACCTTGACTTTGTTCCCTGCCTCTTTTCCCCTATCTACATCCTGACCTCCCTGCCCCCTTCCCTTTGTACCCACTCTTCTTCTTATACCCCCTGTTCCCCTTTGCACCTTGACTCTCCTCCCTAGCTCCCTTGTCCCTCCTCTTTGTATCCCGATTCTCCTTGTCCTCTCCGGCCCCTCTGCACCCAACTCTCCTCCCGGTTTACTCCTCCTCTATACCCCAACTCTCCCCCTTTCATACATCCCCTTCTCTGTTCTGTGTACATACTTTCATTATATAGCATCCCAAATTTCTTTCCACATGCACCTCTCTTTGGCCCATGCATTCGGCATTTGGCTCTGGCTATGGCACATTTGGATCTTGCAAATTGATTAAAAGGCTCGATAGGGGAGTATATAAAAAGAAACTACAGCATCTGTCTTCCAAAGACGCTGAACACCTCATAGGACATTTTGAAAGGGTATAGAAATTGCATGTTTTTTCAATTATCCTAATGTCCTAATAATTTTTTTTTAAATAGGCTTAAATCAATTGGTCACCTTAGAAATGGAAGGGAACAATCTCAGTGAAATCAATGTCAATCCACTAGCTTTCAAACCTCTGAAGAGCCTATCCTACCTGCGTCTGGGAAGAAATAAATTCAGAATTATACCACAGGGTCTTCCTGATTCTATTGAGGTATCAATGTTTTTCTTTATTGTTTTATATTTTAAATACAACAGAAGAAAGCATATATTTTAAAAGATTATTATGAAGCATATTAAACATAGTAGTTTCAGTGCTAATATATAGTAGTTACCATAATTTGAGAACTGCTTTCTTGTCAATCAATACAAAACTATGAATCAAAGTTATAATTAATAGTAAAAACTCTTGATAAAGTGAAATTGTTCCTGTTGAGACTTTAAACAGAAACTACAACTTGTAAAAAGTAGTCTGATTGCAAGATAGTTTAAACCTATCCAAGCTAGACTCCTGACACTTATCCCAGACTGTTCCATCCAGAGTAGCCATGTGGACTAGTAGGGATTTTGCATGGACAGACCCATTTGCAGAGATCTACAGCTTACCAACTCCAACCAGATCCTACCAAGGGCTCATGCAATGTCCTGTCTATCCCTGCCTCTTGGATATGGGGTCTTCTTTGTTGCAGCAAGGGACAAACAACCTAGAAGGTTCTCTAGGTGGTCTCTGCTATTGACTGAAATGCCCCAACTTCATGAAACATGGACATATGACCAATGGGAACTTAGGGACATGTGTGTGCATGTGTATGTGTACGCGTGTGTGCGCACACACACAGAGCTAGAAGGTAGGATGAGCCTGCTATGAGCCCAAAGAGTAGGTCACCTGCCACAGCCATTGTCCTTCCTCTTCCTCCTATCTGCAGTCTGAGATGTAACTTTAGAACTTATCAATCAGCTCCAATACCTGGCTTACATTGTTTGGAATCTAAAGAAATACAGATTCCTGGACCTATGCTAAATCAGATTCTTCAGTGGGTAAGGCCTGCAATTTATAATTTAATTTCTTTAAAAATTAAAATTTTAAATAGAAAATGCATACATACCCACTCCTTGAAAATACAAAAGAGTGTATCTCCATCCCAAGTGTGAACTTCCCACTCCTAGAGCCTCTTTCCAGAGCCTGGAGGTGCTGTCCATGCAGGAGTATGTGCTCTGAACCCTTCCAAGGTGCTATCTCACAGCCCCAATTTCAATGCATGGATGAGTATGCTCTGAGGTACACTGAGGTTGGAACTTACATTTTAAAAATCACAAGTGGTCTTAATATACAACCATGTGTGGAAACCAGTAATCTAGTTCATCCTCCTAAATACTATGAAGTTGTAAAAACAAAAGAACTAAAATTGGTGTACCCATCTGTAACAAATGCCAAAGTTAAATGGCAAAGAATGGGAAATTAAAATTGGAATAGAGAGCTATATTATATAGCTCTCTAATATATGAGAGCTAATATCTCTAATATCTAATATTATATAGCTCTCTAATATGTAAGATATATACCAATTCTCCTGAGTTCCAAAAAAATCCTTTAGTGAGAAACTCCCTCTAATGCCAACTGAATTTAACTTGAAGGCAACTAGCTATTAAAAACTTATTAGCAGTTCTAGCAAACTTCACCGAGTTGTTAAATGAAGGCTTGTAAATAAGCTTTAATAAAATCAATTACAATACAAGGAAGTCCAAAAAAACATGAGCCAAAAAAATAAAAAGAAAAGAAAAAAACTACAAACAGCACAGACTAATGGGAAGCATGCTGACTGGAGCCAGGGGCAATGGGACAAGATTCTTGTGTATCTGACACGTGGCATTGGCACACCAATTGTCTTTCCACTGCTACGTGGAAATGGTAATTCTTAGTGTTTTCTAGGATTCTGAAGCTCAAATGAGATAATTTATGTAAGTTTTTGTAAATTATAAAGCTTTGTAAATTATAAAATTCACTAAATTCCATAACCATGACAGATAGCATTTCATTATACTCATTAGGAAGTTTGACAACTTAAATAAATGAATTGATACGGAAGAGCAGTAAGGCTCTTTAGATAACACTAGTGAGAATATAACACCATCTTAATCTCTATGAAATGGAATACATTTATCGATTAACAATTAACTATTAAAATAAGTCTTTTCTCTTAATTACAGGAATTGTACCTAGAAAATAACCAAATTGAAGAAATAACTGAACTTTGTTTTAATCGTACCAGAAAGATCAATGTCATTGTATTACGCTATAATAACATTGAAGAACACAGGATTGCTCCTTTAGCCTGGATAAATCAAGAGTAAGTATATGTTGCAAGTATATGTTTACCTTTCTTAGAGGATTCCTTCTCTTTGCTGTTATTAAACAGGGCATAAAAAGGGTGCTATGAGGGAAGTTGAAGGTTCTGAAGGGCTTGTGAGAGCTTCCTTTTCCAGTAAAGTCAAAACTTGGCTACTGCAGTACCCCCTTATCTGTGGTTTCAATTTCCATAAGTTCAGTTATGCTCCAAAAATATTACGGGCAATAAGATATTTTGGGAGAGAGACCACTTTCACACAACTTATTACAATATGTTGTTACAATACTTTCTTTTATTACCTAATTTATAATTTAAACTTTATCCTAAGTCTGTATGTCTAGGAAGGAATGTAGCACACAAAGAGCTCAGTACTATCTACCAGAAGTCTTGGAACATACCCCTGAGGATAAGGAGGGGCTACTGTACTTCATTATATGAGTGGTGTTAGGGTTAATGGGGTCACTGTTGCCTGGACACCCTAAAATATGCCATGTCCTGAGTCAGCCAGATCTGAGCAGAGCACTGTGAGCCTAAGTGCTGATAACAGCTTTGTTGGTCTCACAGGGTGGTTCAGGTTAAATGAGATGATCCCCTGTACACAGACAGAAAGGAATGCTCCTCCTCCCCTCACACCAACAGGTAGAAATACCAGGCTTCACTGTGCTACACCACTTTCCTCAGTCACCGAAACCACTTATATCAAGTCTCATGGAATTGAGTGTAGACTATCCAGCTGATGGGGCAAAAGCAGAATCCAATGTCCTGGAGTAATCAGCCACCCTCAGGGAAGGGGTGCGCATGGGATCTTACATGGCAGTAGTAGGAGTCCTGGGACAGAGCCAGGGACACAGTGTAGAGATGAACAGAGACCTCCGGGTCACCTGGGCTCAGCAGGAGGTGGTGGATTGAGGATGGTGGGGTCTTCATCTGGTGAGGCTTCTGAAATGAGCCAGGAGGCTCACAACATTTCCCAGAGCATGTGGCCAATTAACCACATTTTCTAGATCCCCCAGTCTCCTCCTGTGCCCCAGGTGTGCTGGCCATCAGATCAAATATGGAATGGAAATGCAAATACACCACAACTTCACTATTCCTGCTAGAACTAAAGATCAGTTGGGGATAAGCAGTTTGTTGTCATCTAAGACGTCTGGATTTCATTTCTGATTTCAGTTTGACCCAAGAGATATTTAGGGCCCTCTTGGCCTCAGCATTATGCCCAGATATGAGTTTTTCTCTCTGAACTTGAGCACTCCTCTTTCATGGAGTGTGATATGGTGAGGGCCAATGTGGTGCCGGGTAAGAGTATGAACTGTGGGTCATAGCTGCGCAACTACACACACACACTGAGTGCTGGAAGGAAAGCCGGGAGCTCAAGGTCACTGTTCTGATGTTCTGTCTTTGCCACAGGAATCTAGAATCAATTGACCTCTCCTACAACAAGCTCTACCATGTTCCCTCCTATCTACCCAAGTCCCTGCTGCACCTCGTGCTCATAGGGAATCAGATAGAGCGCATCCCTGGCTATGTGTTGGGCCACATGGAGCCAGGTCTGGAATACCTGTACCTGTCATTTAACAAACTCACTGACGATGGGGTGGACCGGGTATCGTTCTATGGAGCCTATCATTCTCTGAGAGAATTGTTTCTGGATCACAATGACTTAAAATCTATACCACCTGGGATACAAGAAATGAAAGCACTACATTTCCTGAGGTTGAACAACAACAAGATAAGGTAAATTTTGATTTTTTCAATTGAAAGTGCTGTAGTTGACAAAACACATGATTAAATAACAAAGACCCAATGTCTGAGACTTATGTCAAGGAAAAAAGAAAGCGACAAGAGGTTGAATTAAACATGATTGGGAAATAGAACTGTTAAAGCCAGATGACAGGTTCATGAGGATTAATTTTAGTCTTTTTAAAAATTTTTGTATATTGGGGCCTCCTTGGTGGCGCAAGGGGTTAAGATGCAACCTATGAAGCTATTTGCAGCCACTGTAGCACTAGTTCAATCCCCGGCCAGGGAGCTACCTACATGGCGCAGCAGACCTCTCTTGACTTGCCCACTACTCCCCTCAGCAGTGTATTTCAGTAGATCTGCCTATTCTGTTCCCCACTCTGTCTCTGGTGAATTCTCTCATCCCACCCACAACTCTGGCCTGTACCCCAGTTCCTGTATGTATAAATAAAGAAATCTTTAAAAAAATTTTTTGTGTGTATTTATGCAAACTTCATTAGCAAAATGTTTAAAAAATAGAGTATGACTATATAACAGTGAAACCTTAAAGACAGAAACAAATGAGATTTAAAGGCAATAGATGGACCTCCCCAGTGGCGCAGCAGTTGAGCGCTGGGTTGCGAAGCTGCCCGCGGCCTCTGCGGCGCCGGTTTGATCCCTGGCTGCTCCCTGGCCACCGGAGGAGGGTCCCACATGGCGCGCAGACCTCTCCTGCCGCCCACTGCTCCCCTCAGCAGTGTACTTCGGTCCTTCTGCCTGCTCTGCTCCCCGCTCTGGCTCTGGTGAATTCTCTCACCCTCCCGCGCTTCTGACTGTACCCAGTGCTTGTATAAACAAGAAACAAACAAACAAACAAACAAATAAATAAATAAATAAATAAACATGCCTCTATAAAAAAAAAATAAAGGCAATAGATCACGGTGCTTCTCTACATTCATATATCATTTAAAAAGCTCTAATTTGTACAGCACAAAGCCTAAATGCATGCCAAAATTAAAGGTGTTTCTAGCTGGATTTTTCTGAAGGCAAAATTCTGAATAAATGTATTAAGACCCAGTTTCCTTCACTTCTGGGGACATATTTTTTTCCTGTCAGTTTTCTGTCTGTGCCTGACCCTCTCCCTGCCTAGGAAGCATGAATGTCTCAAGAACCATTCTGGAAAATCTTGTTTTGTGCTGGCAAGAGTAAAACGGGATTCCAGAGTTCTGTGTCCTGTCCCTAGGGTTATACCCTTGTTCATTTCCTATCTCTAAAATTCCAGAGACACTTATACTCCCAAAACACCAAAGAGAGAAGGGTTCTAAGTTTATAAAAGTACTGGGGAGAGAAGGGGGATCTGTAAAATTGAGTTTCAAAATTTTTGACTACAATTTTCTTTACAGGTTGAGTTATACATATACTGTGTATGTTTATTCCACTTCTGGAAATTCTAAAATTTATCAGTGAACTTAGGTAGTCACAGCCTGATATCTCTATTATAAACTTTCTCTTGACCACAGAAGCAGTGGTTTCACTCACAGATGATTGTTGTTTGAATCTTAAGGGTTAAAAAATGATGATTTTCTATTTTTGTAATTCTTTTCACAGTTGTTAGCTGGGATTCATTTCTATAGAACTTTCTCTTATCAACTAGGGCTACTTTGTTTTGTTTTGTTTATTTTTTATATTTAAAGAGCAGGTTTATTAGAAAAGGGATAGGATAATAAAAGACACTTGCATACACACCAGATGGCAGGAAGAGCTGCCCCGAAAGGGACAGGTTTGCTAAGAGAGGCCTGCATGGTTGCAGGCAGGGGACCTTGAGGAGAGCAGCCTCTGCAGAGGGAGGTCAGCGAAGAGAAGCCCCAGCATGGGACAGGTCATGGGCAGGCAAGAAGCTGCTGCCCTGTGAAGGGAGAGAGTTGGTGAAAAGAAGCACCTGCATAGTCACAGGTAGGCAAACGGAGTGCTGCCAGGGCTAATTTGTTATTCTGAAAGGTTAGGTAAATCAAGTCCTTGCCTTTAAAATGCCCATCGAAGTAAAAAGTTTATTACAGATTTGTAACTAGATGACATGTCTAAGTAAATTTACTGCGGTGGTCATTTGGATATACATATATCAAATCATGCTGTACACTGTAAACAAATATAATGTTTTATGTCAATTATATCTCAATAAAATTGAAAAACGACATACAATTAGACTAAATATATATTAAAATGTTAATAGCGGATGTGGGGGGGAAGGTTAGTGCTAAACATTTTGGCTTTATTCTTTTGTTTTTTGACATTTTTTCTTTCTTTGGAGAATCAACATGCATTTATGGTTTTATATATTAAGGTTGTAATTACTGTTCTTAAACTTAAGCCATCCCTCTATCTGTGGACAGAGCCTCCCTCTGCAGAGTCCCAGCATCCTTCACTAGGCAACACTCTTCATGGCCCCAATATGGTACATTCCTTTCAAACTAGTTTCTAGTGTTTCAAGACTTGGTGGACTGCTAGGAGCTATGTATTTTGTAAAGAAAAAGAATATTAGTTCATACTGACATTCCTAATTCAAATGTAACTATAAAGTATTCCTTTTGTTTTAATCTTGTTTCTCTTATACTGCATCTAGGTTTCTAACAATGTTAGCATAAGTTTGTTTTCTTACAATATTTAAATACCAGCTTCAAAATGTCATCACCTGGCGCTGGAAGGGATCATGCTCAGCGAAATAAGCCAAAAAGAAAAAGAAAAATACCGGATGGTCTCACTCATAGCAGGAATCTAGAAAACTTAAATAAGGGACCAGGAAAATGAATAACTATAAGAAAGTGAAAATCAAAATCAACAAAAAACTATGAACCAGAGACACTTTTAGGGGGGCGGGGGTGGGAGGGGAGGGATTGGGGTCAGAATGGGGGGGCTGCAATTGTATGGGGAATATAACAATAAAATTTATTAAAAAAAAAAACAAAATGTCATCACCATTATTATGGTAACAACAAAAATACTTCATTTTTTACAGTGTTTTTGGTAGCTCTATTTGTCTTTAGAATATGTTTCATGAAGAATGTATAACTGAAATACAGTTTTCTCTATAACAAGATGTCAACAACTTAATATCCATTAGTTAGTTTTTGCTTTTTAGGAATTACTGTTTTCTATCTGAATTAATATTATTTTTACTATGTTACACATTAATGTGATTCCATAGTCAAAACTATGTAACAAGCTATATTGGAAAGTCTTCTGTCCCAGTCCCTCATGCCCTATTCCATCCTTCCTCAAAGGTGAAATATTTCTATTAATTCCAGATTATCTTTTGCAAATGTAAGTATACACAAATACACATATTCATATTCCCCACCCCACCCACAATTATTACATAAGTCATTACACAGATGTCTCACACTCTTTCTCTCTCCTTCTCTCTCTCATATGTTTTTCCTATGTTTAAATTTAATTTTTACAAATTAGGAGTACATCCTGCTTCTCACTCCTATCAACATAGAAAGAATTTCCTCATCCCTTTAACAACTGAATAGTATTCTACTTCTCAACCAATTTCTTATTGACACTTATTCAATCAATTCCTTATTGATACTTTGACTTCTTCCATTCTTTTGCTACTACATTGAAGTTACACACATGAACTTTGTGTAAACATCATTTTGTGCTTTTCCACTCTAAGTTTAGGGTAGATTCCTATAGGTAGGATTGCACATGTAATTTTGCTAGATATTGTCAAATTCGTCTCCATAGAGTTGTATTGTTTTGAATTCCCTCAATGATGATGAACTTACTGCTTTTTTTTTTTTGGTAGCAAATCTGGTGAGTAGTATGCCTGACTAGTTTCAATTTACACTTCTCTTATGAGAAATGAAATTGAGCACCTTTGCATATATACACGTCATTTATTTCTTCTGTTAGCTAGTAACCCAAATATTTTTTTT
The DNA here is from genome assembly GCF_964194135.1 of Talpa europaea. NCBI lineage: Eukaryota > Metazoa > Chordata > Mammalia > Eulipotyphla > Talpidae > Talpa > Talpa europaea. The sequence continues at coordinate 102,287,840 of NC_140074.1, read as the reverse complement.
CCTCTTTTCTCCCTTTTCCTCCCAGGTTTTTAGGAGGTCTTTATATTTAACCTTTTTCTGTGATTAAGTTGCAAATACTTTCTTCTAGTCTGTCATTTGTCTTTAATCTGTTCGTATTCCATTTATTAATTTTTCTTTCAGTGCTTCTGGTTTTTGGTCACAAATAGGAAGATTCTTCCACAGTCCTAGACTAAGATCATGCTTTATTCCAGTACTTCTATGGCTTCATCTTTTATAGTCAGATCTCTCAGCTATCAGGATTTTTTTTCTGGTATATACGAAGAGGATCCCATTTAATTTTAAGAAAAAACAACTTTTTAAAACAAATGTAAAACTTAACTTCTAAGTTATTAAGGCAGAATATTACTTGGATCTTTTGTGACTTGTATATATCTGTTTTTCCTTAGGAATATTCTTCCAGAACAAATTTGCAATATTGAAGAAGATGATGATTCAACCCTGGAACATCTTCATCTTGAAAACAATTATATTAAAACAAGAGAAATATCATCGTATGCATTTTCATGCATAAGATCATATTCAAGCATCGTTCTTAAACCACAAAATATCAAGTAATTTCAAGTTTTCCTTACCATTTCTAAATTGTAGTCTTATATTTATTGCAGAAGCATTTGTCATCAGTAGAAAAGACAAGCCGCCTCATGTTATATTCAGTATCTTTAAGCAGGCAACCAGATCCACCAATCCACAGATGAACAACCAAAAACACAGCTACAAGGTTTAGTCTTCCAGCAGTATTATTGACAGTTACAGTTTCACATCTCTAGAAAGAAACCATTCTATTGCAAGGTTTTTCTCCTGAGAACAGTATGTTATGTGCATTGCAGAGCTAGACTGGGAAAATCTGGAACAACAGACTTCAGTATTACCGTGAGTTGAGACTCCCCTGTATCCTTTTAAAAATGTTGTATGCTATGGTTCAAAACCAAGAAGTATATGACAGGGAGAAGTAACAGGTACAATTTGTGAATTAGTGTTTTGTTTATTATTCTATTGTTAAAACAACAGTAAGACCTTAATGCTACAACTATTGTATAAATAGTTATAGGCTTGACTTTGCAGCCTTCTATTGATTACATGTGTGAAATTAAAACACTTTTGCAAAGTTAATTTCCAGTTTTTGAGAATTGTACTATGGCATGTAAGTGGTTATTAAAATTAGGGGAGGCTCAGAGCAGGGTGCATGCAAACTCCAGAGTAATTTTGAGACTTTTCCTTAAGTCTAAAAAGTATTTTAAGATCAACTTCACTATTCTTTACTCAGGATCAACAGATTTTATGAAAGCAGCAGCATTTGTTTAAAATAAGTTAATTATCTTTGATTATAACTTGGTAAATGTAGACCCAATGCATGAAATTTTGAAATTTTTTTCTCCATTGGTCATTGTTAATGTCATCTTCTTTGCCCTAATTTACTCAACTGTATCCTTTTATTCAGCTCAATCTAACACAAAGCTATTAGTATTTACGATGTACTAGACTTCACCAAAACCATTTAATAAAATTTTCATCATGTAGTGGTCTTCTATCTTATGTGTAAATGACACATATGAAAACTATGCTGACTTCTGCCTGTTATTCTCAGTTTTGTGTCCTGAAAAACACTAGACTAAGAACTTCAGTTCCTGTCTTGACACCTTGGACAGATTACTACAATGTTTCAAACTTCAGTTAATATTTTAATAGTTCTCTCCCCATGATCAGAACCTTTCAGCCCCGCTTCACAAGGATGTTATGAAGATCGGAGAAGAATGAAAAGCATCTGGGAAAGTTGGAGTGCACAGCAAGTGTAGTTATTATTACCAATCTTTCATAAAAAATTGAGAGCAACAGCACATTCAACTGAAGTTTATTATTTTCTGGGCAATCTTTAAAATGTTAAAGTTTGATTCAACCATTTGAGCTAATGTTATTTCTAAGTTCCCTCTCCTAATACCTAGGATTTTGAGATTTCAACATGAACAAGAATAGTAATATGATGAATACTGTCAGATTCAAGGTCAAAGACTTAAGGCAAGTGGCTAGGAACAGAATGACATACAATCTCATAGAACAAAAAGTTGTGTCTGATAATCAGTTTAGCAATGTAGGAGCATTACTAATTTAAGTTGGTCAAGCTGAAAGTAAGGATCAGATTAAGAACAAGAAAATACAACAATCCATTTAACAAGAATCCTGTACTGCTTTTTGCAGTGTGAAAATAAATGCATCAACATAAATGGTTTAAGGAAATATAAGTGGTAAGCAAAATTAGTGTCAGAGGGGGCCTCAAATGAATAAGGTGAGTCAACAGAATTAGCATCCTGGAATGACAGACTGAGCCATGCCTGCATTCATTCTTCACCCTGACTGTATTCAGCTATTATTGTTCAGATGTTATTCTAGAGATAGGGACAAACAGATCTGCTCACTGGTAATGTATAGTCTGGAAAGGGCAATAAACATGAAATAAATAAGGCAATTAAGCCAACTGCTAAGTGCAATGAAGTCAGTACACAGGGCAGGAATGCAAGAAACGCTGGGCTCCTGGGATGTCTTCTTGAGTTTGGGAGGCTCCCAGGTTCCAGGGCTCAAGAGAGTCCACGCCTCATAAGGCCAAGAAAGACACAGCTATACCCAGCAGCCTTACAGTGAGACCACTGAGATCCTGCAGTGTGTTTAGGACATCCTCATAAGAGCAGAACCTCTAGAAAGGCTGAAAAACAGAATGACTGATGGAGCTTTGTCCTTAAGTTGGAAGATGTTTTTACTTCAATTGATTGTGTCATTTAAAAACATAAAATATGTCCAGTGCTAAACTTGTTCCACCTTGAAATTTCATCATGCTCTGGACAGCATTATTAATTCCATTAAAAAAGTGATACATATCCTCATGGTAAGAATTCTTCATGATATAATACTATAAACAAGCAGTTGTTCTGTTTAGCTTCAGAAATATACTGTAAGTATGCATTTGCACACACACACTAAGGAAGTCCTGGCCTAGCTACATTCTGAAAATATAAACCGCGTGCCATCTTTGTACACAGGTACAAGGAGTGTCTCATGAAAGCCTGGCTTTATTTTTGATACTTGTCTTATTGCAGATAAGAACGTTTCATAAAGTACTTCAGATATGATATGGTAAAAGACATGTGTGGCCTAAAATCATAAGGAAGTAATGACACCAAGAATTAGGACATGACAGGCACATTTTGGTCATCAATGATTGACCACACAGTCATTTAACATTCCTAGAATTAACTTGGTTCAATTATGAAATGACATGTTTGGCGCAGAATGAAGCTTTTCAAATGCAGCTCACTGAGAGTGGGGTGGAAGCATCCCTGAAGAGGAAACACAGACTACCTTTAAATAAAGTAGCTGTACTACTATCACCAAGGGCTAGCTACCTCTACCCTACTTTTTTCTTAGAACCAGTGGACAAGGTACTATCTAAATTATATACCAAGTTGCAAAATTCACAGAGAACATGCAGTCATAGTCCCTGTCTGGTAATCCTCTGCCCCTGTCTGGTAACCTCTGCTCAGCTCCCCTGCACTCCTTAGGTGCATAGGTTGCAGCCTCCTTGCACATGCCAGGGCAGGAATTTTAGTGGGTGTATCTGTTCCTTTCAAGTCCCAGCCCCATGGTAGGGGATCAGCTCTGAGCAGCTCTCTAACAAACTCTGCTGACCTCTGACCTAAAACATCCTGAAAGGTCAGTAGGCTGAGCACTGGTTCTGTAGGACACAGTGCTGCAAGATGCAGACTGGGCTCACACCCTCCATCTCTGCCAAGCCCTATGACTTCCTGTGCAGCAGCTGGGTCAGGACACCAGGGTGGTAGGTTGCACTCAGGAGCAATAAGGAACATATATTTCCCTGCTATTCCAAAGTAGACCATTCCTAGTTGGTATAATTTTTTTTTTGTCTCTGGAACACTCAACAATTTTTCCTAAATTAATGCTAATAGGAATATCCAAAGGAACACTATTTTTGAATAGCAGGGGAAAGCAGTACATGCTTGATTCTGGACTTCATCTGCGTCTTCTGCCAAAGTCTGATAAGCAGAAAGTCTAACAGTGGGGCTTGTGAACCTCTAAATTCTAAGGGCACAGGGACCCTGGTGTGGGAAGTATTACCCATAAGGGTGAGGAAGACAAAACAATCTCTTGTATAGTTTGCATTGCCAAATCACTCCACACACTCCACTGACTGAGAGTCAGTCTTCTGAAGTCAAAATTAATGACAACTTAATAGAACCACTTTTATTACAATGGAATAACCATCCAGGGGCATTGCAGCTGAGATCTATGAGTAGTGTCCCCCCAGTCTGCAAGGCTGCACTAGGAAGAGAGGGGTCAGGATGGTTCCAGCTCACACACAGGGTGTGGTTAGTCCCATAGCTGCTCAGTACTATATAGTGTAAACCTTTACATTCATGGGTAAGTGAGGAAAAGAGCACCAACACGCAATTTCAGGGATGGCAAAGAAGCCATGAGCACTGCTGGTTTCCACCTGACCTCAGCCCTTGGTGTGACCCCAAAGAGCCTGAGAGGAGCCACGCCTGCAAGCCCAGTTCCTTGGCTCTGGGTGTCTGTGCCACACCCCAGCAACAGATCTGGTATTATGACTTAGGTCTGAAAGTATTTCTTCGCACATATGGGGCGTTGCATGGTAGACAGGTCGGGGGGTGTACCCTGTTTCTGGAAAAAGACTGTAAAACTTAGAAGAATAGAGACAATTAATTTCTGGGATGCCAAAATGACTGTTGATCCTCAGTTTAAACTGGATGAGTTCATGAATTGTCCAAAGTTGATATTAACATTACTCCTAAACAAAACAGAAAGGAATCTGAAAAAAGGATTTTAAAGTAGGAGTAAGAAATTGAATTAAAAAGATTTACATGAAATCTTTTTTTCATGAGTTGTCCAAAGTTGATATTAATATTACTCCTAAACAAAAGAGAAAGGAATCTGAAAAAAGGGTTTTTAAAGTAGGAGTAAGAAATTGAATTAAAAAGATTTACATGAAATCTTTTTAATACATTTTTCTTATGACTATTTCCTGACTGGGATGTCAGAGAGCAGGCAGAGTATAGTCTGTTAAACAATGAAGTCATGTGTTGATAACTGGTAATACTTTGTAATCAACTGACTGTTCTGCATAATAGCAACACTGACCATGTTTTGCTAAGCCATCAGTTAAACATACGAAGAATGACTATGTTCACAGTTGCTGACCTAAAAGAATGAAAGACTCAAATTCTGCTACTTAAGTGGAACTCCAAAGGGCTAGGGCAAGCTCCCTATGATATCTATTACCCCTCTTTCCTTTATTTAGCAAATGGCTAGGAAGCTTCCACATGGGAGACAGACTGAAGATGTCCGTCCATAGCTGGATTCAGATCCTTATCAACTTAAAAGACATGAAGTACCCATGGAAATAGGCAGAAGTTTCTGGGTAGCCCCAACCTATACCAGACAATTGCAGGGATCTTAAGCCCCAGATGTCTATGAAACATGAGGTCTCTCTCTTGTAGTTAGAAAACAAGAATGAATATTGTGGCTCTGGTCTGGAACCCCTAGCAGCTGTGGACATGGCCAAGTTTACTTAGATTCTGATTTCCAGTTTCCTTGCCCATAAAATTAGGGGGAACATCAACCTCCCAAGGTTCGAGGTTACATGAGGTGATGTCCATGACAGTGCTGGCACAGGCAAACTTCCGACACAGTGCCTTTCCTACATCCATAGGCATCTGGACGCCAGCAGGCAAGATTCAGTGACTTGTTCAAAACTGTCAGCGCTCTTAACTTGGTAGATATTAATTATTCAAGGAAACTGATTGCTTAGATTGCGAAATACAGTGGGGAAAAGAGTGGGTCTATTACACCATGCCAGTAGTAAGGAGCTCCGTAGAGCTTAATGGCATCTCTGTAGGATCACTGCAAGCTCCTATCCATTGTGTAGAGGAGAAAAGCCAGTGCAGGATGTACTTCAGCAGCACTTCATTAAGGCAGAGCAAAGCTGGAATTCAGAGTCTAAATCACTTATTTTCACTGGCATGGATGCAGTTTAGAAGCACATTAAAAAAAAAAAAAACAAACACCTGATTATAAGAAAGTAAAGTCTGATTTACAAATGTGATTACCTGTAACACCTAAAATGGGGGGAGGGGGTATATTTAAAATATTTAAAATAGTCAGCCAAACTAGAAGACGTGATCAGCGCACCTGTCCTGCAGATAAATTCACCCATCTGTACTAACCTGGCCTGAGTGTGTGGGCACTGTGGCCTGCCACAGTGAGGTCTCCCGAAGCATATCTCAGGCAGATGGTCTCCTGGCAAGTTTCAAGTATCTCATTACTGGTCTTGACTGTACCTAATCCAGCAGATCCAGAGACATTTGTAAAAGATTTTCAGAGAAACAGATCTACTATAAACATAACAGTCACGTGTCAGTGCACGTTTGATCCTGTATAATTTAGACAATGCTTTGCACACTAACCTATTGCTCACATGTCGGCTGCTATGGCTAAGACCATAAGCCATGCAGGAATTTGGTCTGTCACACACTGTTATTCACAAAGGAGTGAATGACTCTAACTTGGTAAATAGAGCTTAGTGATTACACAACTAAAAAATAATAAAGGCATGACTATTTCTTTGAAGTTAATATTCTCTTTCTACATGAAAATGGATAAAATCAAAATTCACAGTCTAACATATTTTTTCCTTTGCACAAAATGTGAAGAATGTGGATCTACACAAGGGAAAGCAGATTGTATTAAAAATAACATGTGATTGTACTAAACACATACTAACTTGGAAAAGAAAAGGAATACATCATGTTATTAAAATGTCATGGTGTGTTTCTAAGTAACAGAATCTCTGTGGTCAAATAAACTTACATTAAACTATCAGCTGATATAAGCGAATCTTTTCATAAGTTGGAATCTGCTGAAGTTTCATTTGTTTTACATAAGTTGAGAATTACATTCACAATACCAAGTTTATATGTGAACTGTTTGAAAAGTCAATTTAACTAGTTTTATGATACACAGAATAAAGGATGCACTATAAATTGTGAATCTATTCTAGGGTAAAAGTTCTTTAGCATTTGAAGGATAGACTTCTATGAGGGTATCATAAAAACTATGATGGATCCTCTGTGGAGAAAAATACACACATACAAACATTTTGCATGTATGAAGAGAATATAAAACTTCCCAAATGTCTAGGGATACTAGTGCCTTCATTAAGAACACCTGTCTATGGTAACACCTTTACCTAAAATAAATTTTGTATGTAAACATTTCACTAACATTAAGGATAAACGAAGAGTTAACATTAACTTAAAGCCAAAATGTCATGCTTTCCTTCCCACAACTGTTTAGTATCTATTCTCAGGTTTATTTAGCAATTATTTTTAAGGCCATACAGAAATTAAAAGAATGATACAGCGAACATCTAAATACTCATCACCTACATTAGCCAATAATACTCTGTCATTTATTTGATCTCTTTCCATATCCATGTCTACACATATCTACATAATTATATGTATACCTGCAGAGGACAGATCATTTGAATGCAAAGTGCAGATATTGGAACATGTCACCCTGACACTTTAGTGCATTTCTTAAGAGCAAGGACAGTTTCTTAAATTGCCATGAGGTAATTATCATATTCTTTCACACAACTGAACCCAAGAAATTTAACTTTTCAGTATTATCTAACACATAGTCAGTACCAAATTTTCCCAATTGTTAAAACAATTTCCTAATCTGTTGTATTGCACAGGTACATGGATATGTGCATGTGTGCAGACACATGTATGTGTGTACATATGCAGAAGTGTGTACCTACACGCATGTATGCAAGGTTCAAGGTATCCTTAGAACTCACATACTGACCATTTATCTCCTGCAGTCAAGAAGAGCCAGACTTTTTGAATTTTGAAGGGTCCAAGCCAGTTATTTTATAGCATGTCGCCTAATCTACTTTTGTTTGACTGCTCCCTCAGGATTACACTTACATCAAACATTTGGGCAAGAATTCCATGTAAGTGATTATGTAATTTCTTTTTGACATAAATTGTTAGGACGCCTGTTACTGATAATGCTGAGACTTGGTTCTCCTTGCAATTCAATAATCTGCAAGATAAGAATTTAGGTATCTTGTCATTTAACAACCCTTTACTTACTGGTTTTAGTTTCTTTGTTAATCTTTGCCTAAAGCAGTTATTACACTGGCAATTTTCCAGGTGACTTTCCAGCCCTGTTTTTTTTTTCTGTTGTTGTGTGTGTATGTGTGTCTGTGTTTTTGTTAGTGAAATTGCTGGTGTTTTTCCATACGAGCTCTGGCCCTTCCACCCCTTTTCTCCATCATCCTAAACAGGACTTTGTCCTGGGCATGCTATAGTCTACCACCAACCCTATTCTTTTGTGCTCTAAATGTACCTTCATACTAGTCCTGCATTCTGCTTGTTAGTCCATAGCAACACCTTGGCCATTCTGAACAACCCATGAAATTGTAATCATCTACTCCTTTCAGAAAACTTTGTGTCTACTATATACTACATACAAACAGTGTTGCACATAAAGAACATATATACTTATGTCCTAGGAGTCAATGGCCCTGAACTTTCTTCAACATGTTGCATATTCCTCAGGGTTTACCATCTTGCTTTCCTCCACAGCACCCACACCAGAGTCCTGTAGCTATGATAGCTACACTCAAGAGGGTGTCACCCCTACTTCTCACCATGGGGGTTCCATCATACAGAAATTATCTCTACAGTCCTCTTCAGTGGTCTCCGCTAGGTTTTAGACCACTGCGCTACACCAGGAAAAGATCAAGAAATTATCTCAGAAGTTATGTGTGAGCTTAGCTTAAGCAATTTATTTTTATTTTCACCACGGTTAGAATATAAGGTCATTAAAAATGTTCTGTTTAAATTCCTTTTATGGTAGATCTGAGGCATACAGCAAGGGAGGGAGAGGAGTCAAAACAGGGAGAGAAGAGAACAAGAGGCTATGGTGATGGGTCATGGGTGCTATGGTAGTGGGAGAACTACAGGGACTACACCTGAGGGGAGAATTCAAATACTGCACAAAAATGGACAATGATATAAGAAAATAAATTTAGAAACAGAAGAAAAAATTCCTTTTATGGTAATCAATGTTTCTGTTCAGAAAATGTCAGTACAGAGCAGTTTTTCAGTTCTGCAATTTAACTTGTTGATAATATAATAATATGCAAGCCATTCCTGATTCTTAAAGATATTGCTTAATATAGTAAACTAATTCTCCATCATTTAGACCAAAACCTAATGAAACAAAATTTAAACAATAAAAACAAACATGTAGAAAAAGAATTAGGAACCAAAGTTGGAAAATTTTTCTCTTCACAATACATTATTATTCCTTTTTGTTTTTAATTTAGAGATGTTTTTAACTTCAGGGAAGAAGAGGAACATGATTGTGTTTGAAATGACAATTTGCAAAGGTGCAGTTTCTTGCCAAATAGTGTATCTGTGCACCTGGCCATCTCCACAGCTGTGAGCCAAAGATCCCCACCCCATGACCCTCAGACTGTGGGAGGGGGTTTGGAACCTGGCCATTACCTCTAGTCACACAATCTGTGGAATCAAATACATCACCCGCAGCCCAGCATTATACTCCAGGGCCTATTTCTTTCCCCAAGAACTTAGACCAAAGATCAAAGCAAGATGCTAGAGGAAGACAAGCTGAGGACTTACAGTAGGAAGAGGAGAAAGCAGCTGTAATCCATATTTTGTTTCTTCAGGCTCTCTAGAAAATTGAAAAAAATCCAGAAAGACATGCAGATTCACAGACCAGAAAAGAGGGTCTTACCAAATGAGTAGGGACAAAGATCAAGGGGTTGAAACACATCATGCTGATAGGAAGAGCCCCTCTCAGCCCAGTTGGGTGCTGTCTGGCAAAAACTCACATATATTTCGAGAGAGGTTGAAACTTCATGATTTTTAAATATAGCAATTTCACTTAAAACACACACACACACAAAATAGGAAAAAGAAAACAACAAAAAAATGCAGACATATGGGCCTCAAATGGTAGATTAAGAATTAATCCAGGTAAATACACACACCTATATAAAATGTATAATTTGAAGCATACTCATACAATAGAATACAATGTAATAATGAAAATGAACAAAAGATTGCTAACCACAAGGACATGGAAGGATCTCAAAAATCTAATGTTAAATGAAGACAGAGCCAAACATAAAAGAGAATGCCCAGTAGGATTCATTTACATAAAGTTAAAAAATAAGTCTGGTGTCCAGTTAGGCTGGCTTCTTCTGAGGGGTTTCTGAGGAGGCTCCCAGATATTGGAATCTCTCCACGGGGTTGAGTTAGTGAAAATTAATGCAGTGGTACTATTTTAATGTGTTTCTTCTTTATTTTTTTGTAATATATACTTCAGCTAACAGTTAAAAAACAAAACATTGTGTAGGATATAAAGAAGTTGGCCTCAGGGTTTCCTGTTTCCATCCTGCTGCTGATGGAATGTGGGTCAATAACATAAAGCTCAACTTTTCTTCAGTTCATCAAGGTAACATTTTGCATTAAACATAACTGTAAATGAGAACATGAGTATTCTAACCACATAGGAGAGGACAACTACTACCTCTCAGGGCTTGAAGCTCCCTCCAGCCAGTCCTATGGGCCTATGCCATGTGGGCTGACTGCCCTGCACATGAGGAGTAGCTCTCTCCCTGGCTGCCACTGCCTGGAAGTGCCATTTCTCTGGAAGATAGGAAGAATAAACAAATTCCTTACAGCAGGAAGTAACAGACTCTGCTAAACAATGAAAATGGCTGTACACAAAGGCTGGTGTCCATCAGGAGGATCCACTGGAGGCAACCTGTACTGGTAAGTCTTTCTTAACTATTGTTGAAAAATGTCCTCTCTCAGGATGATATCTTAGCTGCTATGGGAGTTGGTACTGTCTGGGTAGTGAATGGGGAAGGATATGCTAACAATGATTTTTCCTGCCCCAAGTTCTCCCAAATATTGTGTGGTAACAGCTGATATTCTCTTGATAAGGCATTCCAAGTGGCATCACCTGGACCTGCATTATCTGTGTGTACCAGAGCACAGACACTGTGGCCTGGTCTCCAGCAACCCAGACAGGCCTATAAGGGCTAAAAGCTGTCAAGGACAATCTGAAGACCTTGGCTTGTGTCACAGCATCAGTCATTTGGAGAGAACAAGACTATGGTTTCTTTCTACGGTGCATCTGGATTTATACTTCGATAATGTCAATACTCTTTATTAGGACTGACAAATAGTTTATTATTATTCTAGTGGGGCGAGAGATTTTTGAATTTGTAATTTATAAGTACTCAATCATTTAAGAATTTCATCAAGTATTTTTCAAATCAGGTATTTCTTGAATGACTCTGGCTGTACTTTCAGTGGCTAGTTGCCATGCATTATTAAACTCTCTTTTTCTTCTGAATCTTCCAGTAGACGTCTAGAGTTTAGCTAGAAGTCTTGGCTCTGATACAAACAGTGATGGAAAACACATGAGCAGTAACAAGTTTTAATCTAGCTCCTCAGTACTAACATGGACTAATCTGGAAGCAGCTGCTCCAGTGTCACCCAGGGTGCAGCTACCCCAGGCTCTGCTAAAGGGGTTTTCTTTCAAATATTACACCTTCACATCTTTTTTAATGCTACTTAAGTACACTGCCATTACAGATAAGCAGTACATGGTGGAAAATTCTACTTTCAAGAGGACTAACTTGCTCTCTTCACACAAGGTATGTTTTCTTATACCAATGTATAAATATTTTATAGAAATACTAAGGGGAAGTGAATGTTATTAACATAAATGTTTATAAAGTTTATCTGTGTAATTTCTTAAAAATCAGCATTTAAATATCTATCAACCTAAAATTACTCTAGCTTCTATGTTTTATTATTTTCAATATAGTTGTAACTTTCTTTTTATAGCTAAGTGAAAATCTGTCATTAATTATCATAAATATTAACATGATTTATTTTGAAAATCATTTAAACAAACATCTTATGAGTATGTTCTTTTAGGAAAATAACATTACCTTAATAGTTAATGATAATAATGTTTGGTGATATTATAAGAAACAGTAAATATTTCTTTCAAAATGTAAAACTATAATATTTTCTAGTGGGTATTTAAATGTCATTTTTACTGACATATTTGAGTATTCATATTTTTCTGGATAAATGCCTTCCTTATTCTTATGCAATAAAATGGCATGAGTTAAAATAGAAATCCCTATAATTCCAAGAAACAGTATTTATCAACAATAGCTTAGCTTTCCACTCAATGTGAAAGATTAGGAATTTCTCACAAAAGCCAGAGTCAGAATTTAACACCAAAGTTTTCTTAGTTTTCTCCCAAAGTAAGTTTCTTACTAAATCTTAGATTAAAAGAAAATTAAACAAAGTATTTGACATTCTACTTCTCTGTAACCTCAGGAGAGCACATCATTTTTTGTTGTTACTCTATTCAGGGGTGTGGCAGCCAGAAACAGTGTCCACATGGTGTAGGATTTAAGTCACAAAGAAGCCCGATGGGGCCCATATCTCTCTCAAAATAAAGTGCTTTAAAAAAATAAAAATAAATCATAAGCCTACACACATGTGAAAGCATCTTAACTTTTTTAGTTTGATCTTGATGTTTTCTAAGAGTGTATGGTGGGAAGGAGGGATCTGCAGTCCTTACTGCCACTATGCACAACAGGAAAACAAATACTCAGACACAGGATCTGTGAGACAGAAAGACATCAGCTTTATAAGCACAAGTTCTTAAGGAACTGAAGGAAACTGAAAAAAAGGAAGAGGTAGTTTTTTGCTTTTGAAGATAGCAGCTAGGTTGCTAGATGTACTGAAAACTGACAAAGGACATGATTGTTATATAGGAAAAGCAGCTAGCAAGTTCTTTAATCAGATACTATTTATACTAAGATAAAGTTAATTACTTCTTTAAGGGAAAAGTATAGTCTTTAAGAATATCAGTTTCCATAACCAAAAATACTGTGGATACGTTTCCAAATGCATGTTTGGACATTGAACTTGCCTGCTCATTTACAAGGCTGTGTCTTATTGCTCTTGAATTTTGTCTGGATTCCTTCTGAGGTACTGGGTGTGTCATATCTTATTTATATAACAAAATCTACTACTGGTACTTGTGAATTGATAGGAATATTTAAGCCAAGAGAAAAAGTTGCCAAACAGACCTTTAAACATGGGATTTAAAAGCATAGGACTGATTTTCCTTAATAGTCTCTGAGAGGAAATACCATTTCACTTACACACTTTTTCCATTCTATGTTTGTGGAACACTTAAGTGGAAAATGGACCTTATACAAAATCAGAAAGACTCTTTTTAGCTACATTCCTAGTCCTGAGAACCTAGTCAAACCTTTCACCTAGTCATCTCGTCGGAGAGGTTACTGTCTGGAAATCCCATGAGATGAAACCCCATTTGGAAGAGGCTGTACAGCAGGGTGGATGGTGCAGGAGGGACGCTGGCCTTGTTGTTTCTGCTATATAAAGAGGTCACTGCAAACAGTCTCAAAGGCTCGAAAATGCCATGATTTATTAGTATCAACAGTAGCACTGAAATAATATTCCAAATATTCTGGTTAAGAGAAACCTGAAACCAAAATCCAAAGCTTTCCATGAATAATAAACTCTGGCAAAACTGGTTTGTCAGGGAAATAATCGAGTCTTCCTAAGAACAAGACATAAATATTTTTAAAGGTTTTAAAAATAACAATCTAAATATTGCCCAAATGAATAAACAAGAGTTTGAATCAGGTTAATAAACTCCAAATTTCAAAATACAACTAAAAGTCACATCATTTTCAATGAGAAATAATTTTCTCTATATTTTACCTGAATAACAGTAAAATCACTGCTATATAGTGTTCCCTTCTGCACATTCCATTCCAGTATTTTTCTACTGTAAAAAACAGCTCTACTTAAATAGGTGGCAGTTTGGGATCTACAATCACATGCACATAATGAAGACTTTATCATCATGTCAGAGGAAGGGTATAAATGGTGAATTCCTCATGGAATCAAGGTTCCCTTTTCTAGCAATCAGGGTACATAAGAGAATGCAAAAACTTATACTGATGTTATATGGCCAACAGAAGGCAGAACTAGCACAGTGTGGAGAATGTGCCAGTAGGATTTTCTGGTCTTGATATAAAAAGTTTCCATCAACCACAGATGGATGGCAGTGGTACCAGATGTCCCTCAGGAGGTGTGCTCTCTGCGATTTCTCACTGCAGCCACGTGGAGAGGAATGCACTGTCTGATCCAGAATGTTCTGGGGGAACCTCCAACACTGAGAGGGAGTTTCTCCAGATGCATGTCCTCTCACTCACCAGGGAAGGGTCAGTAGGGCAGGGCAGGGCAGGTAGATGAACCCACCAGCCAGTAAACCAAAGCCTCCCCAAACTCCAGAATAGCCACACTATCTGCACGCCAGTCTCCCTCCATAGAAGCCAGGGAGGGTCTTGGGTAGGACTGTCTAATAAAGAAGAGAGGGGGCTGGGAGGGACAACACAGATGTTCCTCTTGATCCCCAGGGTGGGCTGGTCAGCAGCCCTCTTTCCCTCTCAGTTCCATGTGCTCTGCTCACACTGGGTCCTACTGCAATTGTTGCTCTCTCTGCTCCTATCCTAGCCTCTGCCAGGTCATGGCAGGGTATGCAGGCACCTGGGGTTTACAGAAGGAGCTCAGGGGCATCATCACAGCTGCAAAGTCACAAGGAAAGCTGAGATGTCCTCCTGGCTTCCCACTTTGGATCCCTAATATATTCGTCTTGCTAACTATAATTTTAAAGTTCTGTGTTTTTTTAAAGTTGATATTCCAGGTATATTATACGTTAAATAGAATTTTCTGGTTTAGTCTGGTAACCCACAGCCCTACATCTATCTCTCAAAATTATATCTAGCCTATATTTCAAAGTTTCCAAAAGAAAATACTGAAACTTAAACAACCAATCAATGTAAAAAGTAACTTTTTATTAAAATCTTCATTTCCCATGAAATGGGAATAGGGCTGGGCCTCAAGAAGTTGTGGGCCCCAAACAATTTCCCAGGTAAGCACTGTTCTTTGACTTTTGGGGGGACAGTGTATGAGAAACCTTTGATTGTACCAGCTATTTAATGCTATGAAAGTAGTTGAAAAATTAAAACTATTTGGAGGACCAACACAAATAAAATTTTGTTGGCAGACGAATACTTAAAATATTAAAAAAAAAACAAACCACAGTTATTTAAAAAGTATGCACCGAAGAGGAATATAATCCTTCACTTAATCACCCAACAATAATCCTTACTAAGTATGTTTATTCTACTTCAATCATTTTTCACATGCATGTGCATTTTTATAAGTCTTTATTTCTATTAGACTAGTAAACGGAGGGTTTTGGGGAGTAGACAGGTTTATGGTAAAGAATTTCACTTTCCAAGTTCTGGGAACTAAATTTCTAGAGATTCTTCCAAACTGCTAAGGGTAACAGTGTATACAGTTGGCACTGTCTACTTGCAGTTTAGTTCTATTTACTAACTTAGGCATTCATTTTTTTTATGTCTTCAATTAATGGATCTGACATTCAAGAATTAGCATTCGCAACTGTCATCCCCCCTGCTATCCCCACTCCCCCCCCCCGCCCCAAGTTACTGATTAGGAGCGGTGTTTTGGCTTTTGAATCGGGAAGTATGGAGAAAAGTGGCTAGGGAGGGTGTCACTGGAGAGTGGCCAAATGTGCTCTACTTCACAGATTTGGCATCCTAATACCGTGCCTGGGACATAGTGGTACTTGATAAATGCCCAATAAAAACCCCCTGCAACCTCAAACAAAACTAGAGACAGGACCTCAAATGCACTTCAATAGCTCTCATCAAAGTGAGACAAGGTCAGCTAGAAGACAGAACTGTAATGGAAGAACAACATAAAAAATAAATTGGTACCAGGGACAAACTAAGGATCAAGAATTGAATTAGCTAGGAAATGAGAATTTTGGAGGTCAAGGCAAAAGTGGAAACTAATTTTTAAGGAGCCAAGAACCACACAGAAGCCTAAGGTCAAGAAATGTAATGGATCAAAGCAAGGCAAACAGTCAAGAGGAAGATAATGGGCCAGAGATGAAGTGATATTGAAAATGAAGCCCAGTCAACCGTAACCACACATTTACGCCAGGATTCCAGGGTAACTAGAGTACAGAACCCTAACCTGCTTGTCCCCTAGGTCAACCTCCAGAAGCTGCTGTATCCTGAGTCACCAGCACAATCTCTATATGTACAGATCTGGCCATACAACCACTCCTGCTTCTGTTCTCTAACTGCATACATGTCCTTCTGTACAGATGTAACCGGATGATAGCCTGTGGATTAAAGGGGAAGGTTGACAGTGTGCATCCATGAGGCCATTAGATTTTGAGCTATAAGAGCAGAGAGTTCCCAAGTGGGCTAGAATGGAAAGAAGTAGAGAACAGATGTTGGGACACATGGGATCCTGTGACCTCGATGAAACCACTTAAGGTTTCTATTGCTCCCATTCCTCTTGTTTCATGTGAGGGATACATATAGATAAACTACTTTTGGGTAGTGTAGAGATGGGAGGCTGGGGCTGTTCTGAAGTGGGATTCATAAGAGAACAGTTAAAATGTAAAAAGCTGTTGCCATTCTCACATGTCAGTAATCTCCTCTTTGCTAGCACAGTTGAGTGTGGGTTATCACAGGAAACCTGAAGGATCTGTCCGGAGTTATCTAGCCACCGAGTGGGCAAAATATTCATGCTACCATATAGATTTCTAAGAATTAAATAATGTCAGGGCCTCCCCAGTGGCACAGCGGTTGAGCGCTGGGTTGCAAAGCTGCCCGCAGCCTCTGCGGCACCGGTTCAATCCCCGGCTGCTCCCCGGCCACCGGAGGAGGGTCCCACATGGTGCGCAGACCTCTCCTGCCGCCCGCTGCTCCCCTCAGCAGTGTACTTCGGTCCTTCTGCCTGTTCTGCTCCCCGCTCTGGCTCTGGTGAATTCTCTCACCCTCCTGTGCTTCTGACTGTACCCAGTGCATGTATAAACAAACAAACAAACAAACAAACAAACAAATAAAAACATGCCTCTAAAAAAAAAAGAATTAAATAAATAATGTCAATTAGGTTAATAACTGATGGCAGTAGGAATTTTTAACCTTCCTCTGATGATAAAAAGACATCACATACAAATGAGTATTTTAATCAAGTCATGCATTTCTGACTCCTAAGTCAAAGAAGGTAGTCTGTGGAGATACTACAGCTGATTTCTGGGTTCTGGGAAATTATAAGTAGATGGCATGAAGCAAGTCTTGCTTAGGCTAGACCAAATCTGGCTGCTTCTGAAGTCCTTCTCCACTCAGGTGCCATCTGCTACCCAGGCACAGTAGGTCAGCTGTGTGGCTGGGGATATGTGGGCAACTTGCTAGGACATAACCTCACCATGGATATCTGTGTAGAGACAGCTGCATGTCCCAAAGAGAACAGTGGCACAAGTCTGTTTTACATGATTTCATAATATTTTAATTTTTCAAAAATTTCAAAGAATGTTTGTTTAAAAGGTGATGGTTAAGAAACCATAATAGGTAAATATGACCAGCCATGACAGCAAATCTATGCTCAAGAGGATCATGTGTGAACATTCCAGTTGTGTGGACTTTAAAAAATACAAGTGAAAACAAATCCTGCAACCCCTGTCTTCCCTCCAAGTCCCCCAACAGACAACTCAGATGAAAGATGAGTAAGACAGAATAGTCTGGACATCAGATGCTTTGGATCAGGTATCAGACAATGGAACAGATTAGAAGGAGAACATCCAAGTGACAATGTGGAAAAAGTGATCAGCTCTGACAGTGAGGCTAGGCAGGATGGTGGGAGAAAGCAGTTAACTAAAGAAAGCTTCCAAATGTTGAGCCAAGGGAACAGAAAGCGTGACATAGATAATAAAGTAATGGAAGGACTTTCTGAATAGTCAGATATGATAACCTATTTTTGTTTTTAAAAGCACTTATTAGTTTCCTAATGATAAAAGTAGTACTTATTGCTCATTATAGAAATTAAAGAAAAAAAAGAAGACATAAGTCCTTCATGATCCTACTTCTAGAGATTATCATCAATTAGGTAGAGGCTTCCCCCATATCCAAAGTACATTTACACTTGGTTTGATTTGGTAAGTTATTTTTTGAGGGGTCTGATACTGTTCAAAAATTTTTCCATATTGGGCCTCCCCGGTGGCGCAGCGGTTGAGCGCTGGGTTGCGAAGCTGCCCATGGCCTCTGCGGTGCCGGTTCGATCCCCGGCTGCTTCCCAGCCACCGGAGGAGGGTCCCACATGGCGAGCAGACCTCTCCTGGTGCCCGCTGCTCCCCTCAGCAGTGTACTTCGGTCCTTCTGCCTGTTCTGCTCCCCGCTCTGGCTCTGGTGAATTCTCTCACCCTCCCGCGCTTCTGACTGTACCCAGTGCATGTATAAACAAAACAAACAAATAAAGAAAGAAAGAAAACATGCCTCTAAAAAAAAAAAAAAAATTTCCATATAAATTAATGGTAACAGTGTTCCCAAGCCTCAAAAAATAACTACTAAGTCATTCCAAATAGGTACATACTGCTTTCAGATAATGTGGGAAAGCTGAATATTTGTGCCAAGTTTTATATTTGTAAGTATACAAAGTATACTATGTACATTTTTTATATTTTTTAATTTCAAAAAGTTATTTCATATTTTTATTTCATACTTTTAAATGTCTTTGCAAATATTTTGTGGTTTCCAAAATATTTCAAGAAAAAATTATTATTGTCTTTAACCATTAGTATTAACTTTACTATTTTTGCTATTATAATTTTGTGATGAACATATTTATGCACATTAAAATTATTTCTGAGACTAGATTCCAAAATGTAGAATAACTGTATGAAAAACAGACTTCTAAATCTTCCAATTTTATTTCAAAATTGCATTCCAAATCTTTATAGTTTACTCTCAACCTCGCAAAGGGTATGAATGCCCTTTTACTGTACAATTGTCAGCTCTGAGAAATGCACGGAAATGAACAGATGTTTAGATGTTAACCGAATCCTTAATGTCTCCTTAGTCCTAGACTGGCCCCCTACACCAGACAACATGAAGGGATGTGTGATCCTAGTGTTCGTGGCTTTGTGCTCTGCCAAACCCTCCTTTCCCCCTTCGTACCTGACGCTGAAGAATATGATGCTGCAGGACATGGAAGACATAGATGATGGTGACACTGATGCTGACAACTCACTTTTTCCAACAAGAGAGCCAGTTAACCCCTTCTTCCCATTTGATTTGTTTACAACATGTCCATTTGGATGTCAATGCTACTCAAGAGTTGTACACTGCTCGGATCTAGGTAAGAACCTAAGTCAACTTGTTTTGAAGAAAACTGTCATTCTGACAAAGTGAAAAGGATAGGGAAAGTTGTCACTGAAATTTCAAAATCTCACTGATTGTGAGGGAGACTTTCACTTAAATTTTTGGAGACTTTAACAAACCCCAAATTACTTTCAAATTCATTTTTTAAAATTCAGAACCATTATAGGAGAATGACAGAAATTTCATAGTTAGAATATTTCCTTTTCTTTCCAAATTTGAATCAAAGTTCTCACATTTTATTTCCCTCATGGAGAACAGACACTACCTTGCTTTCATCTTAGGGTATAAGGAGGCTGAGAATGTGTTTTCTGAAAAAAATTCTAGAACAACAAAATAAGCTGCCTGTCTAAAACAATGAATAGGTTACAAAGTTTGAGAAATATGTAATCTAGACATTTTAAAGACAATGCGCTACTTGTTTTGAATGATTTGGACTTAGAATTGTCTAAAAGGAAGTGTCTAAACAAATGTACTTTCTAAAATCTTTTTTTTTAAAGATATATTTATTTATTTATACAAGCACTAGGTACAGTCAGAAGCACGGGAGGGTGAGAGAATTCACCAGAGCCAGAGCGGGGAGCACAGCAGGCAGAAGGACCAAGGTACACTGCTGAGGGAAGCAGCAGGCGGCAGGAGAAGTCTGCGCGCCATGTGGGACCCTTCTCTGGTGGCCTGGGAGCAGCCGGGTATCGAACCGGCGCTGCAAAGGCTGTGGGCAGCACTCAACCGCTGCGCCACCGGGAAGGCCCCACTTTCTAAAGTCTTAACAGCATTCATGGTAATACTGAATGTTGTTATAAGCCACTTTAGAAACTTTAAACTGTGTCATTATGGGGTAAAATGAAAGAGGTGAACAAAAAGCACTCAGAAAGAGATTATTATGAGCTAGAACCACTGAGAAAATCTCAGTGGAATGTACAGGCTAGGGAAAAAAGAATTTTAAGCTTTACCTTTGAGATCCTATGAGAAAGAGATGACAAGATGCAAGCAGTATCTGAGAAAAGCTCATCAGGAAGAGCTCGCCAAGTAGCTCTGGGAGGAGAAGCAGGAAGGGGCAAGGCAGTAGCGGATAGATGAACTTACTACCACTTCTTAACTGCATGCCAGGTAGGAAAAGCCTCTACCATCAGTTTGTGGAAGTGGTGCATATGAAATCACTTTGTAAAATGCACATATCTATTTTGATATAGCTGGATGCAAACTGGGTTGGTTCTAGGTAAGTTATTGCTAGAGAGATGTTCATCTTAGTATAAGACATCCTCATGTGATGGTCTTCATATCTGGGAGAAATTTGCATTAGCTCTGTACACCAAAGAACAGAAAAACCAAACCCTCAACAATAGAAGGTTGGTTGCGGTAGTTGTTCCTTATACCATCTTCTGAATATCTAGCTTTAAGAAAAACCTATTAAACAAAATTTACCCAAGAATATTTGTAGTAGTCTGATACACACCATTAAAATTACATCACTACCCCTATCCCTCTGACTGCTGCTGACAGGGGCTTGCCATACATAATTATTTACTTTAGTGAGTGTGGGAAGTGTCCATGGAAGTCTGTGTTACCTGGTTCTTTCTACAGAAACTCCAATTTCCTGCCAGACCTTTCATGCCATCTTCTAAAACCAAAATAATCCCCTATGTTTATCACTATGGCAAAATTCACCTGTGCTACAAACAAAACTGCTGACCCATCAGGTTACCCCTTCTTCCTATCTTAAAAAAGCTGCACAAATGCCTTAAAAGAGTTGTCATCTTTAAAGTCTGTAAGGCAAACTATTGAGGGCAGATGAACTACTGGCTTTCATAATATTTAGGTACTAAATTCTTCAATTTGGGCTATTCAATTTACTACTACTCTTCAAAAGATAAGGACAGCTCCCCACAAAGCACATTAATATTTGGAAATCACCTTGAAATGCACAAAAAGACAAGTTGGTAAATTGAGAATAAGTCTAGTCCAATGAAATGTTGACGTCAAAAAGAAAATATGGGTTTTGGGCTTTTTCTGCATGTCTGAACATTTTCATAATGATATATTGGGAACAAACAAGATGGTGCTGTGCTCCACAAACACAAGTGCTGTATGAATGTTTGACTGCAAGCTGGGGGTTGGGGCAGGGGTGGAGTTCAGCATCTGGGAAAGAAAGAAAAGAAAGAAACACACCGAACATAGCACCAAAATATATTTAAAGTCTTTTATAAATTAACATTTATTGAGTAGTAATATACCATATGACTATAACTTACTCTGAGATTACTATACCTTAATCTAAGATGACAGAAAAGAAAGCTATTACTGTACCTGCAAAGCACAGAAGTAACAAGACAGACCTTGGTAACTTCAAAACAGAACACACAGCTGGAAATGTGAGCCCAACTACTCTGCGCTGAGCTAACTCTGCTGTGATGACTTCAGTAAAGTCTACCACACATTTAGATGTTGTGATAAGTTATATGAGAATGAGTTTTCATAAATCAAATAATGTACAGCTAATTGGAGGGGATTATTATTAAAGGAAATGGGTAGCAGAGATTTTGAATATGTATAAAAATAATCTAACTTATCTACTTCCAAACATAATTGTTGAAGCTTATTAAAATGATAAAACCCACAGGCTTCAATTTTGCATAAGAGCCCAAAAATTTGCAAAGAATGTTAATATTTCTCAGCCAAAAATACATAGGCAGGACTGGTGTCTCCCTGTCACAATGGCAAGGCCCCACTCACTTCTATTATTCACCTTGTGGCACATGACTAAGCTAGACACCTTGTAAAAATAAAGAAGTTACTTGCAGAGATCTCTGGTCCTTTTCAAAGAACTTATGTTTTTATCATCTGTTACATGGTAAGTCATCTGTTACTATATGAAAACCACTAATTTTAACACATGAACACTTCTATCAGATTAGCAATTTCATCTTCAGCAAATAACAGCTATATAACATGTCTGTTTATTTCTCAGGTTTGTCCTCTGTCCCAAGCAACATTCCATTCGATACTCGCATGATTGACCTTCAAAACAATAAAATCAAGGAAATCAAAGAAAATGATTTTAAAGGACTCACATCACTTTATGTAAGCATATATGCTCACATTTTCAAGTATTTAAGTGAACATCTCTATCAGTTCTAAAATTATTGTGTTAGTGCAAACAATTCTTCGTGTAAAGCCTGACAGTGTTCCAGTTAATACAAAATTAGATTTATTCAATGAGTAATTTAATTCAACTAATGTTTATTGAATAATAGCCAAGTGAAACAGTCCTTAAATGAGCTTATGACCTGTTTTGCAATCACATTTACTGTACTACAAAATGAGTAAGGCTATAATTCTTCACGGGAACTCATTAACATACGGTATAAGGGAATTTGTATCAAATCACTGTTTCTTAAGTCACCAAATTCTCTAACAGCAGCACATCAACTATATACAATTTACTAATACATACTCATGTGACTTTTCTTCTAGACCTTTAAAGGTGAATTTTTCCCTTACTATTTTTTTTTTTTTTAAGATTTATTTATTTATTTACACAAGCACTGGGTACAGTCAGAAGTGCGGGAGGGTGAGAGAATTCACCAGAGCCAGAATGGGGAACAGAACAGGCAGAGTGATGAGATACACTGCTGTGGGGAGCAGCGGGCGGCAGGAGAGGTCTGCACGCCATGTGGGACCCTCCTCCGGTGGCCGAGGAGCAGCCGGGGATCGAACCAGAGCTGCAGAGGCTGCGGGCAGCTTCGCAACACAGCGCTCAACCACTGCGCCACCGGGGAGACCCTTCCCTTACTATCTTTATTAATTATATATAATAGAACTGCATAAAGGAGGAGGATAAGAGCTTTATAGAGCACTCTCAAATGCCTTCCCAGCAGTTGGGTTAGCAATGTCACCAGTTTATATCTATAAAGTGCACTGGCCCAGTGTACTGATATAGAGTACTTTTTAAATTGCATACTTTATGTGAATTGTGGGTATGTTGTATATTTCAAAACATTCATCTAATTATAATATGATTTTATATGGTACCTATCTTTAAAGAGAATCAAATGTTTTTACATATTCTATAAATCCTCTATATGATGTTTTAGCTGTTTGTTTGACATTGTGGTTCCTACACAAAAGACAGCACAGCATTTAGAGAATGAGAGGCCCTCACACATACTCCTTCCCTGTTCACTTTCAGGTCATAACAGCCACATTCATCATGAAGAACTATTGCCTATTTCTGAAAGGCTATACTTTTCTCATTTTCTGTTCTTACATAAAACCACATTGTTTGTTAATGATGAATGTGGGGCTCTGGAGGCCACTTTTGGAATTTTCATGTAAAAGTCAACACTGAAAGTACAATTTAACTGGAGACACTGCTAACCCAATGGCTGGGAAGGCATTTGAGAGCACTCTATAAAACTTTTACCCTCCTTCTACATTACATATCCTTTCTTTTGTGAGTTCTAACCACTACACATCTTAACCAAAGGAAGAAATCAACTCTGAGCTAACAGGGCACATATTTGGTCTATGTCTCCTGACAGGGAAGTCCACAGAAAGTGACACAAGAGGACACAGGGTAGAGGGTCAGGGCCAGCTCTGACCCCAACTTGTCGGGTGATTGTAGGCACATCAGTTTTCTTCATTGTATCCATTTCCTTATCACTAAAGGGAGAGAAATAATTTCTGCTAAAATTTACCTCATAGGGCCAAATGAGGACTGATCATGTTATTAAATTTTTCAGTATAACCAAACGAAAAGAGTACAAGCCATTAAGTGGCATCATTCATTTAGAAAGAACTTTTTGCCAGTTAGTAATAAAATATAACTTCAACTCTTTTCATAGATGAAATTTTTAACAGTGGTGATAAGTTTGAAAGCACTCTATAAAAGTTTGAGAGCACAGCATTTAGAGACTGAGAGGCCCTCACAAACATTCCTTCCCTGTTCACTTTCAGGCCATAACAGAGTAAGAAAAGGGGATGAAAAGAACCTACAGTGAAACATAATAATGGTAACTGTCAAAGTATGTTTCTTCTGTGAACAACAAAAAATCCAATACCAACAGAAAGGCATATTAAGTTACTCTGGAAACAACAGGATGATTGTTGCAGAATGGGACTGGAGACAAAATTTATCAAAGAAATGAATCCAGATCTGTTCCTTGAAAGAATTAGAACTTTTTATCCCCCTCTACTAATCCAGATGATCTAATTCTTAGGAAAGCTAAGTCACTGCCATCACTTAATAAACACTGGAAATTCTTTCTGCAAAGTCTGGCAATAAAAAAAGGGTGAAGTTATGCCTTTTTTGCAATGAAAATAGTTATTAGGGTGATTGATGTGACCTTGATGCCAGGACTTTCCCAGTTCGGGTTCTAAAGTTCACGCATCTGATCAGACTGAAGAGGCTGGTCTCCCTAACAGTCAGGCGCCTCTAACATGTCATTGAGGGTTTGGTGTAGAGAATGCAGGGTCACTGAACGAAGTCTTTCCCTCTCTGGGTTATATCTCCTCCAAAGGGAGCTGCCACGTTGTACTGAGAAAGATCCTTGGAACCAATGAGGGTTAGTCACTGTTCTCAGGACCCAGTCCCATCTCTACAACATGTGAGACACACCAGAAAGCTGAAGACAATTAATAGGAATTCATTCCTATTTGGGGGGAAATGATTAACATTAGTAAACATAAAAGAAATGATGTTTTGAAAGTAGATAAAATCATGCAAAAATGTATTTGATATACACTTAACTTCATTCTGTAGGTTTTAAGAGAAGATAAAGATAATAAGCACTGATCATTTTTTTAAAGGGTAACAGGGGAGGGGGAGCCTTAACCAACTGAACATACCACCTATTCAAAGATAAACCAAAACACAAAACCAATCATTACAGTTTTGCAACGCAGTAGTAAATATTTATTATTAGCTTAGACTGGGCAGAGAATAACATTATGAATCAAGTACACAAATGACATAATTTGTGTTGATTCTACGAGTGACTAATCACTGTAGAATATCAGTAAATCAAATCCACTTCCTAATATTGTGTAACTTTTGATGTGTTATCTAGGCTTTGATTCTGAACAATAACAAGCTAACAAAGATTCACCCCAAAGCCTTTCTAACTACAAAGAAGTTGAGAAGACTATATCTGTCCCACAATCAACTCAGTGAAATACCACTTAATCTTCCCAAATCTTTAGCAGAACTCAGAATTCATGATAATAAAGTTAAGAAAATACAAAAGGAGACATTTAAAGGAATGAACGCGTTACACGTTTTGGGTAAGTTTTTGCAAACGAATGGGCCATTTTCAAATTATAAGCAATATGGAGATGTTGAGGTCTTAGTCATTATTAACAATTTTAGCTGGTTATATCCAAAATTAATTTTTGAATCCAATAATCTTTACCTTGATAAGCCATTTATACATCAATTAAGGTATCAAACAAAATCTTCAGCACTTACAGAAAAATATACCTTTGTAAAACACAGGATAACGAATTCCCTCTTCCTCTCCCCCTCTCTCAAGAATTCCATTTGAAACACTTAGAGAGGTTTCTGTTTTCTGACTGAATCCAAATTGGTAAAATCTGTTCAAAAAGGTATCACTTTTAATGTGTCACATACTCAAATATAATGTATAAAATGTATATGGATATTATTTGGAATGTACATCTAACTTCTCATTACCTGCTTTAAGAGTATTGAGCTTCGGAAATTGTTGTTGTATACTTTAAATTCCATCCTATTTTCTAAGAATCATGGTATAATCATTACATGTACCTCTACATTATCTATTCAAAATACCTAACCAACATGTGCTCATTGATTTATTGACTTACTTAATTCAACTGAGAGCCTGGTTATTAAACAGCTTTACTTACTGGCATTTCCTCAAAAGTTATATTTCTATAATCAAATAAATTGGTTTAACATTTTAAAAATTCAGTTGACAAATAAAAAAACACAAAGGTTTTAAATTATTTGAAGGATGACTTCTCTTCGATATAGTACCACAATAAAATCCTTCTCATGCTTATGATTGGAAGAGATAATGATAATGTTTTGATTTAGTAACTCAAAGCAAAATAGTGAGCCTACTTTATACTCCAGCTTATGATATACAAAGCAATCTTCACTGAGTCTGACAGATGGGGAGTGGATAAAAAGATATAATGAGTGAAAAAGCCATGAACCATGAAGTTAACACTTTTCAGGGTTTTCTTAAAATATGTATCTCTGCATTGTTAGTTCCCTTCATATACAACATATGCTTGCTGAATTATGTAATTTCTCCCCACAGAAATGAGTGCAAATCCTCTTGATAATAATGGCATTGAACCAGGGGCATTTGAAGGACTGACAGTATTTCACATCAGAATTGCAGAAGCAAAACTGACCTCAGTTCCTAAAGGTTTGTATTTACTTTAAGATAAAGCATTTTATTTGTCATTTTTAAGTGACCATTAATGTAATGTAAACTGTATACATTGTCAAAATCACAGCACAATTAGAATTTTTAACAATATATCTGGTTAGTATAGGATAAAATTAGTATTCTCTCCCTCTACCTGCACTCTCCCTTCACCCCCACCCCCCACAGTCATGTATACAATGCTTTTTCATTTGTCAGTATGAAACCAGAACACACACACACACACACACACACACACACACCCCGCCCCACCAGGCAATGAGAACAAACATTAAGAAGCCCAAGACTGCCTGCAGGTGTTTTTTTCCACAAATCTTTTCTCTTTAAAAAGCAGCAGTAACCACAGCTTTCTGCCTACCTGTGCCTATGCATGGGCCCCCTTCTCTTTCCCCTTCTCCTCTTCCTAATAAACCTGCTTTTAAAATGTAAAAAATAAAAAAAGAAGCAATGAACTTTCTATTTTATTTCTCTTTCTTAGCATTTACTCATCTATACTTGTCAATTCAATGACGTGTTTGCTAGTTAGAGCTGAGAATTCTGACAGGAAGAAAGCAGAGGAAGATGCATAGGACCCTATCCATATGCCCTCTTGTGACATAATTGTTACCAGAACAAGTGATACTCTATCATGTGCCTTGAAGTTGGTGCCTCAAAGTAAAATGTTACTAAGGTCTGCTACTTGACCCTTTTTGTATTTTTCAAACACATTACTTCCATGCTGCCAGTCTGATGAGCAAGATAGGCTTGCCTTTCTTGCTACCCTTGCTCAAAGCTCCACTTTCCTTTTTCCTGAGGAGGATACTCTCTGCTATGACAACTGCCTGTATCAGCAATGACCGCTATGGTGAACAGAGTATTTTCCTTTCAAATAGCTATCTTTTGGGATTCAATGATTGAGACAGCAACTTTACCCTAATTCTTTTTCTACTACTTACCTGACCCAGGCGGTTAAAAAAACAAATTGATAATTTAAAAGACACAGCAAAGCTGCAATTATTAATTAGGTAGTGATATTTCACTTACAGCATTAAAAAGCCATTTTATTTTAGATTTTAACAAGGTAGCTAAATATAACCAAAAATATTATATTTTTCTTTCTCATCTTTAGAACAGTTAACAAAAATGCAAACTCTACCTATCAAATTAAATACACAAAATTCCTTTAATGTGCGGGAATTTGACACAGATTGAAGGGAACAGGAAAAGGAAGACCCCATTGGAAAACAGGGAGAGGAGTTAGTACAGGACAGGACAGGGACAAAAGGGGGGAAATGGGAGGAAAGGGGAGGTGAGAAGAGGAGGGGAACCAGAGAGGAGAGGACTAGGGCTGGAGGGAGAGCAGGAAAGAAGGGAAGCAGGAGGGGATCTGAGGAGTACTGTGTGGTATGAGATGCGGCGTGGGTAAGGGAAGCAAGCGTGGAAAGGAGGAGCAGAGGAGGGGTGGAGGCCAGAGAGCTAAGGAAAGGGGGAGGGGGCAATGTCCAGGAGTTAGGCTTAGAGGGGACCCCCAGTCACAGCTCTTTAGGTTCACAGCAGCTACAAACTACCTCTCTAGCCACATGTCTTCATGTTCCAAAGTGTATTTTAAAAATGAAGATTTAATTTTTCATGAAGTTCTCAAGATTCTCCCAAGGTCTAAAGTACAATTTCATGCTCTTAGAAATTGGAATCAAATTTCTCAACTTATAAAACTATTCATTCAAGATCTCTACAACATTCAAGCAAAGTTTTTGGTTTTTATGCTTTATTTGCTAAAATGCTAGGGCTGCCTGCCTAAATATTATAATCCAATCATTATTATCTGCTGTGACAGAATGAGATTAGGCAGAGATTCAAAAGGTCGTTCTCAGACTAGACAGGTTAACACAAGGAGGGTGGAAAACATTTTCCTTCCTATTCATTTGGAAAAGTCTACTACTTAACAGTATCACATGACCGGTAGAGGTGGAGAGGATGGAGGAGACATCTGTCTGAAGACAGAGTAGGAATAGATATATGTTAGGGTTTATCAGCAGTCATTGGAGCTTCCATCCAAATCCATACCTCAGCTCATTTACCCTATGAAGGCTTCTTTTTCTTTAACCTTCCCCATGCTCTAGGGGTGGAACAGTCTCCTCAAATTTTACTAATATTCTCCCAATAAGTTTTCAACTCTCAAAATGAGCATCTCTCTCCCATTCTCCCAATAAGTTTTCAACTCTCAAAATGAGCATCTCTCTCCCTCTCTTTGATTTGCTACAATGTATTCTAAAAAAGGCTAGCACATTCTGACATTTTCCTAGTGATTCCTGTAGGTGTGATGGATTTGCTCAACTATATAGAGACCTTTACATATTGGAGTATATAGTTACTCCATAAATATATTTAAACTCAACTAATTACAATTCAAGAAATTAGAACTCTCTCAGTTTAGAATTACTTTCCTACTCCAGTTTATTTACTTTTAAAATTCAAAGTACATTCAGGAATCAACATAAATTCTGCCATGAAAAGTGTGATATTCATAGGATGCTTCAGTTATCTTCAACAGTTTTTACCACTAATATAGGAAGGAACTGACTCAGCAAGAGTTGAAGAAAAGAATACTTCCCCCAGTTTGCTAACTAGAACTTATGATTGACAGGCAGTACCTTATCTATAGGGCTAAATAAATGAAATCTGAGTGGGTTTTCTGATTAGTCTCTCACTCTTTCAGTATCAGGAAATCTGGGGAGGGCTGGGTCAGGCCTGTAGGTGTCAGGAGAGCCAGATAGCAGATACTTCTTTGAATTCATGCAAAAACAAATAATTGGAAAGAATACTGCAATGTTTCAAATGTATTAAACAGAGTAAAAATTGTGCTTATAGAGATACTTGTGTCAATAGAGAGAGAGCGAGAAATCTAACAGAAGAAGAGATATTAAGAGGTAAATAAGTCTGGAAACTACTCGGCTCCTGAGTAAAACAAATCAAGTGCAAAATAATATATTTGAGTTCACTAGGGAAATATTGGATAATTGTAAAGAATTATTGCTAATTTTGTTAGATGTGATATTGATATGATAGTGGTATTTAAAAAAAGATGATCTTATGAATTAGAGACATATGTATGGAATCTGATTTTAAATACTCTGACAAAAAAATGTGAATAAATAAATAAGACAATAAATACCTAATTGAGTAGATAACATAATACTGGAAAAATAGAAGAAATTGAAGCCATGCAACAGCAGTTCATAACAGTTCATAATACTAGTTTCTAATTTGGTGTATGTTTGAAATTTTCCATAATAAAATTTTTTTTAAAAAGTACCAATAGCTAAAAAATCGCCAAGTCCATAATATAAAACTTAACCAGTAAATAATCAATGAGGCTTGGTCTTTCTTGACTATATGTATTTTTTTTCTTATCACTAGGACTACCAACAACTTTACTGGAGCTTCATTTGGATTATAATAAAATTTCAACTGTTGAACTTGAGGATTTCAAACGATACAAGGATCTGCAAAGGTAAACGTCCCCAAATTTTAACTCAGAAGTGGCAGCCTGTGCTATTAAGATATTAATGAAACTTCTTGGAGAATGCACAGGGAGACCTAGCCAAGATGATCACTGCTGCTACTGAAGAATATGAAGGGAAAACTCAAAGAAAATGCTAATATAGTGTCTAGGTAATGGGGGGAGGAAAACCAAATGGAACTAGGAGAAAGGCACTTTTCAAATGTCTCTTTTGTTGAATATAGTTCAGATAAAGAATTTTCTGACATAAAATACTTTCCTCTGAACATATACACACAAATAGGATAGATAGTATTTCTAAATAGGTTGTGGTATTTTCAGTATCAACTTTCAGTTTTCAGTATTAACTGTATCACACTATCTGCTTAAGAGTCTGTACATTTTGTATTATTTTTAGGTTGGGCCTAGGAAACAATAGAATCACAGATATTGAAAATGGAAGTTTTGCTAACATACCACGCATACAAGAAATACACTTGGAAAAGAATAAACTAAAGAAAATCCCTTCAGGATTACCGGAGTTGAAATATCTCCAGGTAAAACATTCTACTTATGTTTTGTGGATATTTTATTTTTCTTTATTTCTATAAAACAGTATCTGAAGCAAAGACCAAACAAGTAACAAGGGTCATTCACACATAATGACTCTCAGATTACCTGGGTATTCTGTGCAGCAGGAGAGTATCAAGAGAATGGGTTCTACACAGTTAAATATTGCAGGTCCTGTGTCTTTCTTCTGGTTTCTCCTACTGACAGTCCATTGTGGCAAAGTTACTAACCCATCTACTTTTAGGTTTCTTGGGTGGCAGTGGCTGTATCAGGGCAGGACTAGTCATGAAGAAACCAAGTAGGACCAATGTGATTTCATTTCTGAAGGTAGCACATGGATATGAGTTACCAGGCATTTTCACCATCAATGTGGGGCTACATTAGAAGTATGTATGCTTTTAAAAAATTTTTGGGCCAGAATATATTTATATATTCATACCAGAAGTCAGTATTTGGTGTAAGCATCAATACTAAACAAAAGCCAGTATTTGGTTTAAGTTGAAATTTTTTGTTCTTCATTATTAGAAATGTTTCCCTTCTCTTAGCTGGGAGATGCCACAGAATCCTTGGAGAATAATAAAGTTTTGGATCCGCCTAAGAACAAAACATGAAAACAATATTTTGCACATAATATTAGGAGTTTCACAACACCCTGATTCTTATGTATGGACCTCAAATTAAGAGGTCCCATTTCATTTGGTCCATTTTCCCCTGTGCTTTCCTTGATGTACAATGTCCTGATCTTTTAAGTAGCAAAAACACAATGAGAAAAATACTGGGCCTTGGCCACTTGCTTCTTCTAGATTTCTTTCCAACTTATCTTTAAATGAGGTTTGCTCACTACACTCTTTTGAGATAGAAACCATCAAAATGGACATGCTAGAGGCAGGTGTAACAACTTTTGCTTTTGACTTTCAAATGCTGCATGTAAGTATCTCTCTAGGCAATGAACACGACCTAGTCTTTTCTCTCAAGCTATTCATCTTTGTTCATTTCTCCACAACTCCAACCCAGCTTCTGGGCACTCTTAAATCTACCTGGACTCTTTAAAAGTGAACAGGATGATAGCAGAGAAGAACACAATCACAGAGTAAAGTTCAACAAATGTCCACACAGCAAGACTCTATGTCCAGCACTGTTTTCCAATCCCTGTGGGTCAATGCTAGGCAGACTTGACTTCAGTGCTGATGCAGGCTGCAGACAAGAACTACATAAAGCATTTCTTACAAAAATAACAGAGAGTAGAGGGAATTCCACACCAAACTTAAAGGTTTTACCTGGAGTTTTCATGAACAATTCAGATGAGTCTTACCAAGACATAAAAGCAGAATCTAGAGGTAATAGCAGCCAGAACCCATATCTTAGCTTTGCCAGCAAAAGCTCAGGCTTTTTTAAAGGTCAAAACGCTGTCATTAAGTAGATTGTCTTTCTTCCCAAAAATCCCCGTGTTGCCAAAAAAGGAATTTAAAGAGAATGAAGGAAAGTTCACATATTATCCATTCTTTCAATAATAATTTCATTTAAAAATACACAGTCTTTGATATAAATATAAAATTGTATTTTATCCTTTGGTACAAATAAAGATTCAACTATTGATGCTCTATTACAGATATGCATTAAAATGTGAATAGGCATATTTTTTCTATAAAACTTGCACAAATGTAGTCCTTTCTCCCTTGATCAGAGAAAATGCTAGCCAATCATTCTTTCATATTCATAATACAAGACTAATTCTTAGAGCATTAAAGCTTTATTCTTCTGTTAATTTTTAATACATTTAAAACACTATTGCAAATATGGCACTGAAGTAACCATATCTATCTATCTACCTACTCTATCTATCCTTATCTACCTTCTATCTATCTATCTATCTATCTATCTATCTATCTATCTATCTATCTATCTATCTATCTATCTATCTATATCTACCTACTCTATCTATCTGTATCTACCTACTCTATCTATCTCTATCTATCTATCTATATCCATCCATCCATCCATCATCCACCCACCCACCTACCCACCTACCTACCTACCCTACCTACCTCTCTATCAAGGAGAATGGCATGATACCAGGCAAGGTGCCAAGGGACCATGAAGGGTGTTCTGGGCCTTGGCATGAGTCCTGTGCCACAACTGACACACAGGACACTTTTATGTATAACATGTGATAATAAATATTTAATGTGTACAATTGAGTATATTTTAAATGAAATGCATTCAAAGCAGTATAAAGACAAATCGACAAATACTGACTACAAACAAAATATCCCCTTAAATATTTGTATATTTAACTCAACTCTTTTCCTACTTCAACAGATAATTTTCCTGCATTCTAATTCAATTTCGAAGGTGGGAGTGAATGACTTCTGCCCAACAGTGCCAAAGATGAAGAAATCTTTATACAGTGCAATAAGTTTATTCAACAACCCAATGAAGTACGGGGAAATGCAACCTGCAACATTTCGTTGTGTTTTGAGCAGAATGAGCGTTCAGCTTGGGAACTTCAGAAAGTAATAGTTAGCAATTAGTAATATCCATTTAATATAAATTTAAAAATTATTACATTTGGAATACTTGAACTCTATTAATAATGGTGGTATAGCACACATCAGCAAAAATCTATTCCTACATAAGTCCACTGACTTAGCTCATGACAAAAAATTTCAGAATTTTGCAAAACTATTAATATATCATGATTAAGAGAAACAAGCATGTACTGCAGTTTCCTTTTTGCATACAAGTGATTTTGCATAAAGCTCATGCTTGAACATTCTTTCTCAGTAACAAAAAAATAAGACATTCAGTATTTAATTTGACAATTTTATCAAGTGCATTTTAAAAAGAACTGTACTGTAAATGGAATGCCTGACTTAGCAAAATTTGTGTTCTTTTCATTTGCTGTTGGAAAACCAAAATTGACAAGGATGGTTATATTATTCTTATCCTTTCATTAACACCTTGGGTGGTACTGTAATATTTCTCATAATGTTTAAGTATGGTTTGATATCTTTAATTACATTTTCATGTCTCAGAGCCTTATTGCTTTTACGTTTAAATCTAACTCCTTAAAGACTTCAGTAAGTGTGTATTACCACCTTGATAGAGGCTATTCATAAAAGCTGGTTTTGGGGCTATAGTACATGCTTTTCTTTTTTAATTATTATTACCTGATTATAAAACTTCTATAATATTGTGTAGTGAGTGTTTACGTAAAATCTGTTAATTCAAATTTTTTATTATTACAGTTCTTATAAGCTTTTAACATTAATTCAATTGTTAGGTTATGTAACATTGTTGCCTCAGTGCTAAGGAGTATTTTTGAGATTTCCTTTTGGAAGACCTTGGTTGGAAGAGCCTGGAAAAGAATAAACCCCAAAACAAATGATTTTTCAGGAAATCTTAAGAGTCAAATCACAGTTGGTTGAAAACAACTGCTTCATAGAAAAATTACTTAATTTTGAAATTGTGACATAAGATTGGAAATGTGGAACAAACCAGTTACTTTGTTTTGTAAATTTGTGGGAGCAAGATGGAAGTATGAGTAATATAATAAAGCTTAACCACTAGTAGTAACAGAACAGAAAGAGCACAGAAATGCAGAGCTTTCAGTTGGAAGAAGTAACCAGAACCCAATTCCTCTGATAGCCTTAGGTAAATCTCCTAAGGAACCAGTCTCTCCCTCTGTACAGTGTGAAGGTGACCATATGAATGAATAAAGTTGCTATGAGGACAGAAGGATATAAATGTATGTGAAAATGCTTTGTAAACAATAAAGGTTCATGTTTGAGCGAAACTTTACTCTGGACAACTATTGAATGGTGAAAAAAATTAAGAATTATCATGTCTTTAAAAATTAAGAATACATTACGGCGATAATCATTCTAAAATTAAAATATTCGGGCCTCCCCGGTGGCGCAGCGGTTGAGCGCTGGGTTGCGAAGCTGCCCGGCCTCTGCAGCGCCGGTTCCATCCCCGGCTGCTCCCCGGCCACCAGAGGAGGGTCCCACATGGCGAGCAGACCTCTCCTGCTGCCCGCTGCTCCCCTCAGCAGTGTACTTCGGTCCTTCTGCCTGCTCTGCTCCCCGCTCTGGCTCTAGTGAATTCTCTCACCCTCCCGTGCTTCTGACTGTACCCAGTGCATGTATAAACAAAACAAATAAATAAATAAATAAATAAAACATGCCTCTATTAAAAAAAAAAATTAAAAAAAAAATTAAAATATTCTACAGTTCTGACAGTTTTAAGAAATAAAATACTCTTTTCTACAACACAACTTAAAACTAAAATTGTGATATCATTGCATGTATAACAACATAAGTAGAAACCAAATGTTTACCAAAATTTTAAGAATCCAGATCTTGAGTATGGTCTGAGCAGTAGAGTTTAAAGTAGCTAACTTAATCTTTTCCTAAAAGACAAAACAAAAATTTTGAGTGCCAGAAATGATTCTTAAGATCACTGTAACTAATTTCCTGTAGTTAATCTTTTTGTTTTTCATCCCTCAGCTATTAACCATTTTTCAGTTATAAGTTTGCAAAAAACAAATCACGAATAAATATCACAACCAAAGCTGCATTAAAGTGTTCTGCCACAAACCCATTTTATAATACAAATATTAACCTACTTGACATTCTTGACATTCATTAGAAACAAAAAATTACTACAAGTTATTGTGTTTATTAAGGTCTTCCAGGCAGTATAATATCTCAATGGCAATCTATCCTTATTTCTTCTGAAGTAACTACAATAAAAAAATGAACATTGAATTCAGGAAACAAATATCATACTTTTAGAAAAATCACTTGAAGTCACATATTAAAGATTGAAAAATAAATCAGTTTTGTTCCTTCTTAATCTTTTGCATTATTTCTTTCCTTCTGCCATTCTTTCTAGAAAGACTTGTCTTACCTCATTTGTACTTACCTCTCTAATGATATAATCCTACTGACTTAACAATCTTATTTCCCTAAAGTCATACTGTATAAATAACTTTAAGCAACAATAGGTGGCCTTTTAAAAATGTTTTCAGATGTTCTTCCACCAAAAGCTTTTCTTGTATTTATTCCTTTAGTCCTCTCAACAGCCCTATGAGGCAGGTCTCTGAATCCTCATCTCAAATGCTGACTGCAGTGATTAACAAACTTTCAAAAGCAAACCCTAACATTTGTAGCTAGAAAACACACTCAGAATTAGCACTATGAACAATGTTAGTGAAGCCCACATTGTCCCCCTCCATGTTTTCTCTTCTTAATCATTTGGGCACTTACAGACCTTCTTGCCCTTCTATGACCTTGCCCTGCTTTCCCATCTACCGGCATCTATCCCTTCCTTCTTATTCTCTTCTCACACCCCATATCACAATCACTTTATTTTCTAATTGGAATATTAAAAGTGGTTCCTTGCCTCATTTTGCAGCCCAATGTGAACATGACCAAGCAAATAGTTCAGTGTATTATCTGGATTGCATATGCCAGTTCCTTCATCAAAAGCTCATCAGCGTTCCTGAGTTATAAAACCTTCAACCTATCTTTTAAGACTGTCTAGGTCCCACATTCAAATAATGACTTGAACTTTTATGCTTACATCTTTTTATGCTCTAACACAGGATTACTTGCTAGTTCTCAAGTATATTATTTATTTTCTGGCAGCTGTGTCTTTGCTCATGCCATCTTTTGTATCTATCACAATCTTACCCAGCCTCAAATGTCAAAAGTCCATCTTCCCGATTCTCCATAAACAGATATGGCTTCTTCCCCCCTCTGCCACTGAATCTTCCCAGCATTTTGATTGTGCTTCTCTTCTGCCCTTATCACAACCTATCTTATTATAGCTATTTATATACTGATATTTTCCAGAGTATTCTAGACATATTGGCTGTAAGCACTGTGTTTCAGTCATCTTGGTATTCCCTCTTTCCACCCCCCTTACCAAAGGCTGGCACAGTGCCTTTGCTCAATATATGCTTCTAAATTAATCAATAAAGGAAAAGGAAAAACTTTTTTTTTTAAGATTTATTTATTTATACAAGAGCTGGGGTATAGCCCAGAGGCGTGAGAGGGTAAGAGGATTCACCACAGACAGAGTGGGGAACAGAACAGGCAGACTGATGAAATACACTGCTGAGGGGAGCAGTGGGCGAGACAGGAGAGGTCTGTCACGCCATGTGGGTATCTCTGCGGCTGGCGGGATCGAACTGGCACTGCAGAGGCTGTGGACAGCTTCACAGTGCAGCGCTCAACCGCCTGCGCCACCAGGGAGGTCCAAAAGGAAAAACTTTTATTCTCACCATGTCATTCCCCTTCCCCTCCTGCTCCAGGGCAGTGGACACATCCCTTTTGCAGATGTACTGCTGTGCTCTTAGTTCTCAGAGGGAGGGGTGGAGGCATTTTTTCCCAATGCATTCAGTGTTACTGAAGGGTTTATTAGTTTCTATCACAGGCTTTGGGGAGTTTTGAACAAATCCTCACACCCAATCAGCTCTGACTAGTGCTGTAA
Organism: Talpa europaea; assembly: GCF_964194135.1. Taxonomy (NCBI): domain Eukaryota; kingdom Metazoa; phylum Chordata; class Mammalia; order Eulipotyphla; family Talpidae; genus Talpa; species Talpa europaea. The sequence goes on along the minus strand of NC_140074.1, from coordinate 102,250,378 downwards.
CAAGGGAAGCATTCTCAGCAGTAATCTCTCCCCTGGTGAAATAGTAAAATGAGAAATAAAGAGCTGTTTTAAAATGAACTCTTACATGGGCCTCCCCGGGGGCCCTAGGGGATAAAACACAGCACTATGAAGCTATCTGCAGCCACTGAAGCACAAATTCAATCCTAGGCCAGGAGGTGATCCACATGGCGCAGCAGACTTCTCTTGTCTAGCCTGCTGCTCCCCTCAACAGTATGTTTCAGTAAATATGCCTGTTCTGCTCCCCACTCTGTCTCTGGTGAATCCTCTCACCCGCCCTCATCCCACACCTCTAGTCTGCACCCCAGCTCTTGTATGCATAAATTTTTAAAAATAAAATAAAATAAACCCTTACATGGACATAAGAGGTTACAGATGACCTGACTAAAGGTCAGAAACAGGACAAATCAAGACAAGGGGCAAATGCACAGATCATTTTCTACTTTAAAAGCAGAGTACAGGCAGTCATGTGAAGTTCTGATATAAAGACCTGAGTTTGATGTCTCATTGGGTCCAGACTCAACTTCTGGATCTACAAAGGGGAGTCAATATTGCTTTAATTTTTTTCTCTCTCTTCTTTTAAATGTATATAAACGTAAGTTTTAATATCTTCTTTTTTTAAAAAAAAAAAGATTTATTTATTTATTTATACAAACACTGGGTACAGTCAGAAGTGCAGGAGAGTGAGAGAATTCACCAGAGCCAGAACAGGGAACAGAATAGGCAGACTGACGAAATACACTGCTGAGGGGAGCAGCAGGCGCTAGCAGGAGAGGTCTGTGGTGACTTGTGGGACCCTCGCCGGTGCCGGGGAGCGAACTGGCACTCCAGAAGCTGCGGGCAGCTGCCCAGCGCTCAACCACTGCGCCACCAGGGGAGGCCCACTTTAATTTTTCTTTATTAGGGATCTGGGGAGAAAATATAATTTTGTACAGCAAAAAAAAAAAAAAAAAAAAAAAAAACTTGAGTTGGGTGCTGGTGATTTCCTTTTTATTAAGGAGAATTTATAATAGGAAAAAAAGTAGACAAAACAATAAAATGAGTACATCATTCATTTTCAAAAGTCAGCAACTCATAGCTAATCCTATTTCATTCATACTCCTAATCCTATTATTTTTTATGATGGCTTTATTGACTCATACATTGTACAATCCACCCATTTAAAGTATGTTCACTTGTTTTTAGTATATCCAGGTTTAGCAACCATGAATACAATTTCAGAATATTTTCAACTCCAAAAAAGAACCCTATGCTTGTTAAAAGTTACTCCCCATTTTCTCCCAACCTAGGTAAGCACCAATCCATTTTCTGTCTCTAAGGATTTTATATGTCTCTGGACCTTTCACATAAATGGAATAATAAATATGTAATCTTTTGTGTCTGACTCCTTCCATTTAGCATAATGTTCTCAACATGCACTCATATAGCATGTATCAACCCTTCCTTTCACTAATCCACTCTATGGATGGGGCACATTTACTTATCCATTCATCAGCTGACTGACATGATTTGTTTCTACTTTCTGGCCATAATGAATAATGCTACTACATTCTTTGGAGAAATGGTTATTCAAATTGTTTACAATTTTAAGTTGGTGACTATCACTATTATTACTGCTGTCTTGTATGAGTTGCTTATGTACTCTAGAAACAAGTCCTTTATCAGACATATGATTTAGAAAATAGGGCCTCCCTGGTGGCGCAGGCGGTTGAGCACCGCACTGTGAAGCTGTCCGCAGCCTCTGCAGTGCGGGTTTGATCCCGGCCGGCCAGCCAGCAAGAATCCCACATGGCACAGCACACCTTTCCTGTCTCACCCACTGCTCCCCTCTGCAGTGTATTTCATCAGTCTGCCTATTCTGTTCCCCGCTCTGTCTCTGGTGAATCCTCTCACCCTTCCGTGCATCTGGCCTGTACCCCGGTTCTTGCATAAAAATAAATCTTAAAAAAAAAAAAAAAAGAAAATACTTCCCCTACTCTGTAGGTTGTTTTTTCCACTTTCTTTATAGCATCCTTTGTCATGGAAGAAAAAATTTAATTTTGATGATAACCAATTTATCTGTTTTTTTTTTCTTTTTGTTTCTTGTGCATTTGGTATGTTCAAGGTCAAAAAGACTGACATCTATGTTTTATTCTAAAATTTAATAGTCTAGCTCTCATATATAGGTCTTTATTTCATTTTGAGTTAATTTTTATATGTTAATCCATATATGATATGGATTCCCAGTTTTCTTGGTCACATAGAAAACAAAAGGGAAGAACAGAATTTTAGGTCTGGAAACAGCCTTATTTAACCTCTTTACAATGAGAAAATGGATTCCCCAGAGACATAGGAGTCTTCAGGTTCATAACAATCTATGGAGACAGCCTCCCATGATGGCCACTGTGAATCTATAGCTATAGAGGTTCTACCACCTCTATCCATTCTGAAACCACAGAATAGCTTATGTCTAATTTCCCATATATACTGAAAAAGATACATATTTCAAAAATTTATTTCCAAAAATGAAATTTTTGCATTAAATTTGCTGGACAAATTACCTAATTTTCACCATGGAAGGGTAATCTTATGCTAATATGCTGTAGAAGTCTGAAAATAAAGACAACAAACCTAGAAATACTTTAAAAGAATCTCAAAACACTACTGTGATTTAAAAAACGTAAACAGGGCCTCCCCGATGGCGCAGCAATTGAGCGCTGGGTTGCAAAGCTGCCCGCAGCCTCTGCAGGGCCGGTTCGATCCCCGGCTGCTCCCCGGCCACCAGAGGAGGGTCCCACATGGCGCGCAGACCCCTCCTGCCGCCCGCTGCTCCCCTCAGCAGTGTACTTCGGTCCTTCTGCCTGCTCTGCTTCCCGCTCTGGCTCTGGTGAATTCTCTCACCCTCCTGCGCTTCTGACTGTACCCAGTGCTTGTATAAATAAATAAATAAATCTTTAAAAAAAATAAAATAAAATAAAAAATAAAAAACGTAAACAACATCTAACTAGAAGCAGAAATTATAATATGTGGTCTGGCTAATAAAAGCATATACTTGGGAAAACAAAGGGATGGAATATTTGAAAACTGGGAGCAGAGTTATACTTTGCATACTTACAAAGTGTGTGAGTCACTTCACAAGACTATAAAAATCTTATTAAAAAAAGAGACCAGCACTAGCATTTACAGAGCCCATACCATATGGCAATAACAAATGACGGATTCTAAAGGTAAGGTTGAAATACCAAGCACTCACTCAATCATCACAAAGCCTTATGATGGTAGAAATGGACATATCAATCCCCCCCCCAAATTAATAAAAAAGCATAGGACTTAAAACAGTGAAAACAATTTGGGAAATAAAAGAACAAAGCTGGAGAACATATACTACCTGATGACAAAGCCTACTGAAAAGCTGCTGTAACAAATAAGTAAGGCACATAGAACAGTGAGATAGAACTGAGAATCTAGAAAAAGATCTGTACATTTATGGTTAACTGACTTTTAACAACGATATCAAGGCAATGCATGGGGAAATCATCATTGTTTCAACATATGGTACTGAGATCATTGGCTATTCACATGGAAATAACTGAACTTAGTCCCTAATCTCATATTACATACAAAGTTAACTCAAAATAGATCACAGAACTAAATGTAAGAGATAAAACTACAAACTTCTGTAAGAATCCAGCAAACAAAAAAGAAATAAAACTTTTCTTTTTTAACTGTCCTAAATTGTTGAACAGGTAATAATTTTATAAACATTATGTATTATTAATTACAATAGCAGAGTTAAAGAATATTGTGCCTTCTCTAAGCTCCACAGTGAGAAACACCAATAGTGTGGGGGAACATGTGGCCTTCACTAAGGCCATGGCTCATAAGACTTGCAGATGTCAGCTTTTGAATCTTCCCATGCTTGTGGACTGGTTTAAAATGACCCAGTGGTGATCCACTGAGTGTCAGGATTTCTTCTGAGAGCTTTATGGAATAAATTAGTAAGGATAACAAGCAATCTATATGTGGAATCTTTACCCGCCCAGTAAGAATTCAGGACTCTCATAGCCCCAAGGTGGCATCCAGCTTGTCCTGTAGGAACAGACTGAAGACTTGAGAAAACTTTAGCTGGTTAATCCCTGTTGAGAGCCTGCTGCCCTAAAGGGAGCAGGAGTTTTTGGAGAATACCTGTTTTCTCTGCATACACAGTTCCAGGACGTTAGAAGTTCAACTTCTTCCCAGAATTGACTCCTGTTTTCTGAGGACCTACTGGTTTGTGCGCATGTGCCCTATTAACCAGGAAAACTTGTTTTCAGCAGTAACTTATTAATCTATATAAGCAAAAACACAATTGCATGCTATTTTCTTGTTCCTTTGTTCATATCTTCAATAAAAGTTTGGGCTGGGAGAGTAAAAGGCAAAGCTGCTCTTGATGTCACTCTCCCCAGGCTCCCCCCACTGCAAATTCATTTAGACTCCAAGTCTTTGTTAATGGCAGAGAACTTCATCGGCTGTCCTGTCCATGGCAGATTCCATGATGGACAGACTTGCCATAGGCTACACCCTTATAAGTGTATGTTAGCAGTCACTAGAGTGCACAGGAATCCAATATATGACATAGCCATGCTTGGCCTTGTATCCCAGTATGCTGGCTTTATCAGGCCGGTAGAGAAGAGGACACTGTGGCGTCCTGAGAACTGGTGGTATTGCCAGCAATGTACACAAAGAGAAGGTAAATCACCACATAAGTGCTTGTGTTGGCTTACCTGATGACTGTCTCCAGATAAAAAAGAGCCTTTTACTCCAGGAATAAATCTTCAAGGATTTAGCTAGGAAAAGTGCTCTTGGACTTGTCGTCAAAAGCATTAGCCAAAAAGAAAAAATTATAAATTGGGCTTTACAAAATTAATATTTGTGTGTCAAAAGATACCATTAGAAAATGAAAAGATGAGTCACAGACTGGAAGAAAACAACTGTGGAATATGTATTGGTAAAGGACTTGTATCCAGAATATATAAAGAATGCTTATAACTCATACCAAGATGAACAGCACAATTAAAAACAAGCAAAATTTGATATACAGTTTTAATATAATCCCAGCAAGATCTTTTGTAGATATAGACAAGGTTATTCTAAAATTTATATGTAAGGGAAAAGGAACTCGAATAGTTCTAAACAATTTTGAAAAAAAAAAAAGTGGGAGGAATCATTTCACTTGATTTCAGGGTAATACCAAATGCTGAGGTGGATGGATAGAAAATGGATCTCTCATACATTGCTGGTAGGAATGTAAAATGGTTTAGTCACTCTGGAAAATAGTTGAGCAGATATTTAAAAACTAAACATGTGCTCACCCTATAACCTAGTAATTATACTCTAGGACATTTATCCCAGAGAAATAAAGACCCGTTTTCACATAAAAACCTGTATTTATTACTAATATATTTTAAAACCTGCATTTTTTACCATTACATAGAAACAAAATTATACATGAATGCATATGGTAACTTTGTTTTTTTTTTTTAATTTTATTGTTATATTCCCCATACAATTGCAGCCCCCCCATTCTGACCCCAATCCCTCCCCTCCCACCCCCGCCCCCCTAAAAGTGTCTCTGGTTCATAGTTTTTTGTTGATTTTGATTTTCACTTTCTTATAGTTATTCATTTTCCTGGTCCCTTATTTAAGTTTTCTAGATTCCTGCTATGAGTGAGACCATCCGGTATTTTTCTTTTTCTTTTTGGCTTATTTCGCTGAGCATGATCCCTTCCAGCGCCATCCATGTTGCTGCAAATTGCATGTGTTTATCTTTTTTGAATGCTGAGTAATATTCCATGGTATATATGTACCACATCTTCTTGATCCAGTCATCTATTTTTGGGCATTTGGGTTGTTTCCAAAGCTTAGCTATTGTAAACAGTGCTGCTATAAACATAGGGGTGCAGGTGTTCTTTGGAATTGATGTTTCTGTGTCCTTTGGGTAAATACCTAGGAGTGGAATTGCTGGATCATATGGAAGCTCTATGTTTAGTAGGTCCAGAAATCTCCATACAGCTTTCCACAGTGGTTGGACCAGTTTGCACTCCCACCAACAGTGCAGAAGAGTTCCTTTTTCTCCACACCCTCGCCAACATTTGTTGTTGCTAGTTTTTTTAATATGTGCCATTCTCACTGGTGTAAGATGGTATCTCATGGTAGTTTTGATTTGCATTTCCCTGATGACAAGTGATGTTGAACATTTTTTCATATGCCTGTTGGCCATTTGCATTTCCTCTTCAGAGAAGTTTCTTTTAAGCTCTTCTGCCCATTTTTTGACTGGATTATTTTCTTTGTTGTTGTTGAGTCTCATCAGCTCTTTGCAGATTTTTGTGATCAGTCCTTTATCATTAGTGTTGGGTGCAAAAATGTTCTCCCAGTTGGTGGGGTTTCTCTTTGTTTTTGTTATTGTCTCTTTTGCTGTGCAAAAGCTCTTTAATTTGATGTAGTCCCAGCTGTTTATCTTTGCCTTCACTATCACTGCTTTGGGTGATGTGTCTGTAAAAATGTCTTTGATGTGCAAATCACGTAGTGTTTCGCCTATATTTCCTTCTATATATTTTATGGTTTCAGGTCTTATGTCTAGTTCTTTAATCCATTTTGAGTTGATTTTTGTGTATGGTGTGAGGTGGTGGTCAAGCTTCATTCTTTTGCATGTAGCGACCCAGTTTTCCCAGCACCATTTATTGAACAAACTTTCTTTGCTCCAATGCATATTCTTTGCTCCTTTGTCAAAGATTAGTTGACCATAAATCTGTGGGTTTATTTCTGGATTTTCTATTCGATTCCATTGGTCTGTATGTCTGTTCTTGTTCCAATAGCATATGGTAACTTTATTAGTAATAGCCTCAAACTGGAAGCAAGCCAGATGGTCTTCAGCAGAGGAATGGTTAAACCAATTGTGTCATGTTCATATTGTAGAATATGTTGAATTTAGAAAAAGATCACTATACACTCCATTCCTGGGCTTCAACTACCAAGAAAACCAATATATAGGAGCAGATTTTTAGAGGTAAAACTGCCAGTTTTAATCCCTCCCCTCCCACTTTGTTTTTTTTTTTTTTTTGCAAAAGCAGGAACTAAGGTTCCAAGAGTTGAGTTAAAACTTATGCACATAGTATGAGGCTTGAGACATTAATTCCAATGTTTGCATTCCAAGTCTCTTTTTCTATACATTGAATATTTTTGTTTTCTCTGAACATTTTCTTCTTTAAAAAAGTTATCCTTTCTTCATTAAACTGACTTTCATAAAATTGACTGTAACTTTGTGGATCTATATCTGAATTTTCTCTTTGGGTCCAAAACTCCATTTGTCTATATTTTTGTCAATACTTCTATTTACCTAAGTCTTCTTCCATGTCTTTTACCAATATTTTATTGTTTTCAGCATAAACTTACACAAAGCTTATTAGATTTTAACTAAATATTTCAACCTTCAAGTGTTTATAACTAGTATATAAAAATAAAATTTATATATTGATATCAAAAATATTTGCTGTCCGGACAGCTTCACTTATAGGAGGAATATAGGGGAGCCAAATAAAAGATCAGGAAATAAATAAACAATTTTTTTTTTGTTACAGGAAACTATAAATTAGAGACATTCTGCAGGGGAGGAGGAGGGAGAGGGATCAAAATGGGAGGGAAGAGCAGAAGGGACTATCGTAACGGTGCACAGGTGAATTGGTGGCGGGAGTTTTACAAGAACTACACCTGAGAAGAGAAAGCACACATTGTACAAAAATGAACAATGATGTAAAATATAAATAAACTTTAAAAAAATGATTGTTATCAAAACATGTTTGATATACTTTGACTTTGGTCCCAGCCATGGTAGAAGCAGTGGGATTTGGGGAATATTTAAAGAAAGGTAAGTACAAAGTATGTATATTTGAAAAGTGTTTATGTGGGTATATTTTTGTAATGGTATTTTCATGCAATCATTATACCAGATGTTTTATAAATGTTTATTTTGTAAATTGTGTGTGTGTGTATATATGCGAGTATACATTACATTAAAGTCACAAGCAATGCCATTATATATCAAAATGGAGAAATAAATAATACCAAGCATTAATGACATCTAAAATAACTGTAACTGTACCTACTCTTAGTGAGAATGCAAACTGGTATAACTACTTGAAATCATAATTCTGCATCTTGAAAATTTGGGGGAAATGATCCCCTCTGACCAGCAATTCTCTCCCTAGGAAAATGCTCTTATGAGACCACACAAGCATTCCCAAGAAACATGTTCAAAAATATTCACAGAACTAGCTTTCATAACAGCAAAAAAGGCAACAATTTAAAATTCTTTCCATAGAAGAAAACAGCTGATGATATTTTCAACAACAGTATGAACAGTATGCAACAGTGAAATGATGATACAACATTGATGAAAAAGCAAATTATAGAATCTCACTGACAGCAAGGTACCATCCACATAAAACTCAAAAGTACAAGACCTCCCTGGTGGCGCAAGGGGTAAAGACGCAACCTATGAAGCTGTCCACAGCCTCTGTAGCACGAGTTTGATCCCCGTGCCGGCCAGGGAGCAAGCTGCATGGTGCAGCAGACCTCTCCTGACTTGCCTGCTGCTCCCCTCAGCAGTGTACTTTGGTCAATCAGTGTACTTTGGTCAATCTGTTCCCCTATTCTGTTCCCCACTCTGTCTCTGGTAAATCCTCTCAATCCCCATGCTTCTGGCCTGTACCCCAGCTCTTGTATGCATAAATAAATAAATCTTTTAAAAAAACCCTCAAAAGTACAAAATTAAGCAATACAATCTTCCCTTGGTATCCATGGGAAACCAGCTGCAGGACCCCTGAGGACACCAAAATCCAAGGACTCTTAAGTTCCTCATATAAAATAGCATATAGCATTTGCATATGACCTATGGACATCCTTCCATCTTTAATTCCATCTATAATACTTATAATACCTAATACAATGTAAATGCCATGCAGATAGCTATTATATTATATTGTGTAGGAATAGTAACAAAAAAAAAAATCTGTGTATGTTCAGTACAGATGGAACCACTGCAGGCTTAATTACATGTATTTTCAATCAGCGGTTGGTTGAATCCATGGATGCAGAACTTGTGGGTGTGGAGAGCCAACTATATGGTTTAAGAATTCATAAATATGTAATATATATGGGATACAAGGGAATATCAAATACATAATTCAAAATAGCAGTTTCACTTGGCAAGAAGAGAGCAGGGTAAAGAGAGGATGTTCTCCCAAGGCCTTAATGTCTTAGTTCTTCAACTAGATGGAAAATAAATACTTATTTGTTTCATTAGTCTTGGTATCTTATACTCACTTATTCTTGCCATATATAAAATATATCTATTATGAGCCTATCACACATAAAAATGCTCAGCAAACTGAAAAACAGGAAAAAAAACCCACATTACAAAGCAAATGGACAATTTTAATATTGCAAAATATTAACGGAAAGGATGCATGCTCATCCAGTCAATTCAAATAAGGCAGCAGCAGCATGAAGTGAGAACAATTAGGCACATTCAAAAAAGAATGATAGGGAGAAAGTCCTATTAGATATTAAAAAGCTGTATAATTTAAGTCACATAGCACTGGTACAAATCAAAGATAAGGAAAACAGAAACAATGTTGAATTTAGTGCATGGCAATAGTGGCATTTTTTTTAAAAGATTCATTTATTTATACAAGAACCGGGGCACAGGCCAGATGTGCAGGAGGGTGAGAGGATTCACCAGAGACAGAGTGTGAAACAGAACAGGCAGACTGACTGAAATACACTGCTGAGGGGAGCAGAGAGCGAGACAGGAGAGGTCTGCTGCGCCATGTGGGTTTCTCCCTGGCCGGCTGGGATTGAACCTGCGCTGCACAGACTGTGGACAGCTTCACAGTGGTACTCAACCACCTGTGCCACCAGGGAGGCCCAATAGTGGCATTTTTAATTGGATAGGGATTTTTGTTTTTGTCTTTCTCCTCCTGATTTATAGCATTATCCCTATATTCCATTCATGTTGTTACAAATGGCGAGTTCATCATTTTTATAGTTAAAAAGTATTCCATTTTATTAGCATCTCTATTTGCCATTGTGAACTAATTCAACTAATCAATCAGTTCAGTAAAACGGCAGGATTCAAAATCAACACACAAAAGTCAGTAGCCTTCCTACACACAAATGATAAATCTGAAGAAGAAATCAAAAACCATCCCTTTCATTATCGAAACAAAAAAAATCAAATACTTGGGAATAAATCTAACAAAAGAGGCACAGGACCTATACAAAGAAAACTATAAAACACTGTTAAAAGAAATAGAAGAAGACACAAAGAAATGGAAAGACATCCCCTGTTCATGGACTGGAAGAATAAACATTATTAAAATGGCCATCCTACCAAAAGCAATATACAGATTCAATGCTAATCCAATAAAAATTTCAATGTCATTCTTCAAAGAAATAGAACAATTATTGATGAAATTCATATGGAAGCACCAAAAACCCCATATAGCCAAAGCTCTCTGAAAAAAAAAAAAAAAAAAAAAAAAAAAGGGAATGGAGGCATCACACTCCTAGACTTCAAACTATAGTACAAAGCCATAATCATCAAAACTGCATGGTATTGGAACAAGACGAGACACACAGACCAATGGAATCAAATAGAAAATCCAGAAATAAACCCACAGATTTATGGTCAACTAATCTTTGACAAAGGAGCAAAGAATATGCATTGGAGCAAAGAAAGTTGGTTCAATAAATGGTGCTGGGAAAACTGGGTCGCTACATGCAAAAGAATGAAGCTTGACTACTATCTAATACCATGCACAAAAACCAACTCAAAATGGATTAAAGAACTAGACATAAGACCTGAAACCATAAAATACATAGAAGGAAATATAGGCGAAACACTACATGATATGCACATCAAAGACATCTTTACAGACACATTACCCAAAGTAGTGATAGTGAAGGCAAAGATAAACAGCTGGAACTACATCAAATTAAAGAGCTTCTGCACAGCAAAAGGGACAGTAACAAAAACAAAGAGAAACCTCACCGACTGGGAGAACATTTTTGCACACAACACTAATGATAAAGGACTGATCACAAAAATCTACAAAGAGCTGATGAGACACAACAAAAACAAAGAAAATAATCCAGTCAAAAATGGGCAGAAGAACTAAAAAGAAACTTCTCTGAAGAGGAAATGCCAATGGCCAACAGGCATATGAAAAAAATGTTCAACATCACTTGTAATCAGGGAAATGCAAATCAAAACTACCATGAGATACCATCTCACACCAGTGAGAATGGCACATATTAAAAAAACTAGCAACAACAAATGTTGGCGAGGTTGTGGAAAAAAAGGAACTCTCTTGCACTGTTGGTGGGAGTGCAAACTGGTCCAACCACTATGGAGAGCTGTGTGGAGAATTCTTGACCTATTAAACATAGAGCTTCCATATGATCCAGCAATTCCACTCCTAGGTATTTACAAAAAGGACACAGAAACATCAATTCCAAAGAGCACCTGCACCCCTATGTTTATAGCAGCACTGTTTACAATAGTTAAGATTTGGAAACAACCCAAACGCCCAAAAATAGATGACTGAATCAAGAAGATGTGGTACATATACACCATGGAATATTACTCAGCATTCAAAAAAGATAAACACATGCAATTTGCAGCAACATGGATGGCACTGGAAGGGATCATGCTCAGCAAAACAAACCAGAAAGAAAAAGAAAAATACCAGATGGTCTCACTCATAGCAGGAATCTAGAAAACTTAAATAAAGGACCAGGAAAAAGAATAACTATAAAAAAGAAAATATCAAAATCAACAAATAACTATGAACCAGAGACACTCTATGGGGGGTGGGGGGCGGGGAAAGGAGGGCTTGGAGTGAAAAATAAGGGGGTTGTAATTGTATGGGGAATATAGAAATAAAATTTAAATAAAAAAATAAAAAAAATAAAAAGGAGAGCTGTTTTATTTTCCTTGACTAAAAAAAAAACAACTGATTACGAGTGGTGTTGAACATGTTTTCGTGTGCCTGTTGGCCATCTATATATCTTCTATGGAGATGTATCTATTTAGCCCTTCAGCCCATTTTTTGACTGGGTTCTTTGTTTTCTTTTTTGTTGAGTTGTATGAGTTATCTGTTCCTGGATATTAGTCCCTTGTAAAATATATGATGTGCAAAAATTTTCTCCCATCCAATAGGGTATCTTTGTTTAAATGATAGTGTTCAGAAGTTTTTAAAACTTTACTTAGTCCCCTTCATTTATTTTTGCTTTTGTTTTCCTTGCAACTGGAGTTGAGTCCCCAAAGGCATCCTTGAAGCCATGCTGAGACATGTTTTGTTTGTTTTCCCTTATGTATTTTATGGTTTCTGGTCTTATGTCCAAATATTTAATCCATTTAAGTTAATTTTTGTGTATGGAATGAGAGCGGTCTAGTTTCATTTTTCTGCATGTTCTGTCCAGTTTTCCCAGTACCATTTGTTGAAGACAATTTCATTTCTTTTGGTCCTTTTATCATACATTAACTATGCATATAAATCACAGTTTAAAAATTTCTGGGAATGCAGCTCAATGCAGCTCAATTTTGGAATGTAGCTCAAAGGATAGGCCTCTCCAACAAACAATTCTCAGATACCAGCAGGATATTGGAATATTCAACTGAGTTCTGACACTATCTAGCTGGAGATCAAATCCCAAAGGTAAAGGGTTCAGTCTCCCAAAACTGCTCTAGGCAAGCTCCACCTGGTTAACTGGGCTTCTGACTATCATGTTACCCCGCTTCTCAGATGTCACGTACCCCTCAAAAGCCCAGATTATCATCTGTGCTTCTGACCAAGTGGCTTTAAACCAGGGGTTCCCAGGACCCTCACCTCAGGTTCAATTAATTTGCTAGAGTTGCATGAAGAACTCAGGAAATTTATCTACTCACCAGATCACTGATTTATTACAAAGGATATTAAAGGACGCACTCAGCTGCAGTGCCGGTTCGATCCCTGGCTGCTCCCCGGCCATCGGAGGAGGGTCCCACATGGTGTGCAGACCTCTCCTGCCGCCTGCTCCTCCCCTCAGCAGTGTACTTTGGTCCTTCTGCCTGCTCTGCTCCCCGCTCTGGCTCTGGTGAATTCTCTCACCCTCCCGTGCTTCTGACTATACCCAGTGCTTGTATGTATGTATAAATCAATCAATCAATCAATCAATCAATCAATCTTTAAAAAAAAAATAAAGGACGCACTCAACAACCAGATAAAAGACATGCATAGGGCAAAGTATGGGGAAAAGGCACAGAGCTTCCCTGTCTTCTCCAGGCAACCTATTTTCCCACCAAAACCTTCATTTTCACCAATCCGTAAGTTCTCTGAAGTCCCTTCTCGTGGGCTTTTATGAAGGCTTTATTATAGACGTGACTGATTAAATCATTGGCCACTGGCAATTGAACACAACTTCTAGCCCCTGTCCTTTGGGGAGGACAGTGGGGTTTGGGGTAGAGTAGAAGTTTCAACCCTCTATTCAAGTTGTTTTCCCTGATAATCAGCCTCCTTTCTGAGGTTTTTTCCAAAAATTACTTTCATTAATATAACAAAAGACAATATCAGCACTCAGAAAATTCCAAGCCTTTTGGCGGCACTATACCAAATACTAGAACCATAGATGAAGACTAAGTATAAGAAATATGTGTTTTGGTCACCTGAAGGAGCAAAATATATATTTTGTAAATCACAGCATTTCACCAACTATCACTTAAAGCTTCTATTTTTCTTCTAAGGCCTGATTTTAACCACCACCTTTCCCCATTCCCAAATCTTGCCAAGCTAAACCTCCCCTGTTGATTTCATTAAATTTTCTAGTCCACATTTGATTCTATCAATAGATAAATATTCTTTTCACATTTGTTAGAAACAGAAACAACACAATCACTATCATAAATTCAAATCAGAGTTAAATGAAAGATTACATAAAAAATTAAGCTGCTGATTTTTTAATTAATCTTCAAAAAAGAACTATGAGGGCATGTAAAATAATTTTAGAAAATGTACAGAGATTTGCTCTATTTTCTTTAGCATGGAATTCTGAGGTTAAAGAACAAGACTAATAGGAAACATATGGGGAAGATCAGTAACAAGATGAAATCTTGGCCCAAATACAGTCTGCCACATTTTACATACCAATGTCTCAAATAATAGATTAGACTTTTACAATATTGCCAAAGCATCACTTGAGACACTGTAAACATTTTTAAAATCTGAAGTATAGCAAAAAAAAAAAAAAAAAAAAAAGAAAGAAAGAAAGAAAAGAAAAGAAAAAAAAAAAAAAAACCAAAACCCACTGAGTTCTTTATAAAAATCTAATGGAAAACACTATTTTGAGGAAAATAAGCTCCAGGAATTATTTTACCTTATTAGTGTGCACAAGTCTGAAAAAATCTCCTAAAGAATGAACTCAAAGTTCAGTGCCAAGAGACACAAGTTAACTCTCTGTTTAACAAGAGTATAAAAATACAGCATTTAAGCAATTAACTGCTATTCTTCAAGAAAGAGATAATGAGCAGTGAAATGAATCTGCAAAATAAAAGTAATAGTATCTGGTGAACAGAAGTTTCTTATTCTATTTTATTCAGTATTATAATTCTTTTGTACTATTAAAAACAGGCAAATTGGAGATATACTTTCTGAGAGTAATGCACTGAATTCTGTAACCAAGACACTGATTTTTATATTGAAGGTTATTAGAGAGCATTCAATATTGTATTTGGGAGAAAGGTGAGGAAGGGGAAAGCTGATAGAAAATATGTAATTCTTTGTATAGAAAAGTCAAATATTGAATCTTTAATACTAATGATAATTTATTTCATTTTTAAAATAAACCCTGAAATGCTAGTTCCTTGTCTCAATTAAGGGAACACTGGTTTAGTAAACACCCAAGCTATCAGGCAACTGAGATCTCAGAGACTGTGAGTTCCACCTTAAATGGTGGAGACACTGAGTTTCATTTTACAGAGGACCTTAATTTGAAGAATTCTTTGGCATGAAGATGAAAATAAAAACAGTAATCAGTACATGCTGTTTCATTTAGTTCTGTTTGCCTTTCATATTAGAGGAAATTCTTACCACACCTCAAACCAAAATTAAGGGAAAAAGAAAGAAGTAAGCCACATAAATCTGACTAAAATAGAGGCATGTTAATTTGAATCCACAAAGTTTTGTATAATGAAAAGAAATACATAATTTTAATTCAACCCAAGAGTTTTCCAAGCAGATTATATTTGCTTAAATTGCTACAGTAATTCAAAGGACAGCCTATGTGGACACAGCAGTTACTGTGGATTTTTAAGAGACTCAGTTAAAGAATTTAGGAATTTCTGATTCATTGACAGGATTTGCAAATTCATCAACTCCTGAAAACTAAAGCAAACTCAACAGGTATGATGATAAAATAATTTTCAATTTTTAAAGAAAATACTCCTACTGTTAAAAATAAAAAAATTATATTTGAATTGTTTAACATTAAAATAGATTGCAACCATCATAAAAGCATGATTTTTACAAGCAGTATCTGGTAAAGATACATTAAAACTTTGATAAGCCAAAATATTCAAGAAAAGAAGTAGTATAGTGGTTTTAACTTTCTAACTTAAGGTTTATACAATAATTGCTATTTAGAATTTTTTACTTTAAATGAAAGAGTCACAGGTTTATGGAATCAATTTCTGTCTCTTACATTTTAAATGACAAAAATTTGTTGAGTCATACATTTGAGCAGTGCTAGTGATTCTGGTTTTAGGAAAAAGTTACTTTCACAAATATCACTAGAAATGTTTTACAAATTTCTCTGTTTACTAAATATCTGACTTAAAATGTTTTTGCTTTCATGTGCCTCTTAAAGGGAAATGAGCCGTTCTACTTGACACTGAAGGATATAGCTTCTTAGATTTAAGTTAATTAAGATTTAAATGTATCATGGCTAAAAATAACTTTGAGCCATTCATATTTTAACAAAAATCTTACTTCCTTGGGTCTTGGTTGTAGCAATGATGCACAACACTTTACAGAGTTAAGTTTAAATCTACTTTGAAAAAATTCTGAACATATGTTAATTCTTGGTTTCTTGTATATTAATTTTCATACCAGTATAACAATTAAGCCTTTAAAATAATAAAATACTATGCAGGTTTCCAATTACTTTAAACTTTTCAGGACAAAATCTACCTTATTTTAATTAATAATTTTAATTAGAACTTTCTTAATGAAACCATGAGTGCTTTTCATCTCCAAGTAAGAAAAATGTTATGAACTGGAAATCTTTATAGACAAACTACAAAAATTTCATGTTTATGGATAATTTTAAAAACAGTTAACAAATATTTTACTTTGCTTTAAACTTTCTTTTTCATATTTGTTATTTTTCCACTAGACAAGGTAGAAGGAAATATTAAGAATGCTGTATATTGGTATGGAAAAACAGGCAATAGCAAAGAGAACAGCCAACTTCTCTGTGACTATGCTTATTTTCAGAAATCATGGTGCAAAATAAACACCTAGAAATAATCAACTTCAGTACCGATAAGCATCTCTAACAAGTTACAACCTAAAACTTATTAATTCAATTATTCATTCAACAAATCTTTGGGCAGTATATCAATAGATTTTGTCAAAAATTAGAAATCAGGAAATGAGATGATTGAGAATGAATTAAACGTTGCTATGAGTTATCCTCGAGGGAACAAAATACAAATTGTAGAATATGAACGGCAAAAGTAATAAAATATGCTTATTACATAGTCAAGAAGAGATTAGTTGAATGAAAAATTGGTATAAGATAATTTTAACAAAGAAAATTATCAGGATGAAGATTAAGAGGGATAGGAAATAATGGCCATACAGCTGGAGATGAGATGGATTTCATATCTGAGAACTGCACTTGGTCAAAAGGGAGTGGGACAAGGCCAGACTCAGGGTCAAGTTCTCAAGGAGTGAGGATAATGATGAGGGGTTCAGACTATGAAGAAAAACTGTCTTCAAGGAGAGCCTTTCTTCTTTGGTGGCCATGACGACAACACAAAGAAGCCCTTTATTTTCAGAGCGGCCCCAATCATCAGGTTCTGATTCCAAGTCAAAAGTATGCAATTAAGTGCAGGTCAAAAGTAAATCTAAGTCTCCTTTTTTTCCCCCCAATAATTTCTCCTAATTGCTGAACAACAGTCATGAATAATTTTCAAATTAAGGTCACTAACTGATGATTGCTATTGTTCTTAATATAAGGATAAAATTCAGAGTTCTGATGAGCAAGGCTTTTTTCAAAGTTCAGCTGTGCAAGACTGCAGGTCAGGATTCAGGTGCTCCAGATTCTGGTCCAGATAGTGTTTAATGGTCTTTCTTTGAACTTTTGACAGTGTATCACCTTTTCCTAAAAACCTGGCCTTTTGTTGCTTACATGATTTTATTTATCTCTTCTATCTGGAAATCTTACACATCTCCTTCTTTGAGATACCTAATATTCTCTTAAAGTCTATAGATC
Organism: Talpa europaea; assembly: GCF_964194135.1. Lineage (NCBI taxonomy): Eukaryota > Metazoa > Chordata > Mammalia > Eulipotyphla > Talpidae > Talpa > Talpa europaea. The sequence continues at coordinate 102,232,810 of NC_140074.1, read as the reverse complement.
CCAGGTGTAAAGACAATAGATACAGTGTATTTAGAAATCCATGTGTTTTAAAATCACAGATAGTAAAAAAAAAAAAAAAGATCAAACCATTGCTGTTTGGGCTTTTTCCTGAGGTAAGAATAAGATTAAATATAAGAAAACATGTCAGAGTAAATGAAAAGGCAGGTAATCATCCAATGCCAAAAGGTAATGAGGTTTTAGAGACTTGTCTAGGGGAAGGGAAAGGAATGGCTTATGGAGATATTATTGGGTAGTATTTGAATGGTCACATATTTAAAATGAGACCAATTGGGGCCTCCCCAGTGGTGCAGCGGTTGAGCGCTACAGCGCCGGTTCGATCCCCAGCTGCTCCCCGGCCACCGGTCACAGGAGGAGGGTCCCACATGGCGCGCAGACCTCTCCTGCCGCCAGCTGCTCCCCTCAGCAGTGTACTTCGGTCCTTCTGCCTGCTCTGCTCCCCGCTCTGGCTCTGGTGAACTCTCTCACCCTCCTGCGCTTCTGACTGTACCCAGTGCTTGTATAAACAAATAAATAAATAAATAAATAAATAAATAAATAAATAAATAAATAAATAAATAAATCTTAAAAAAAAATTGTTATTAAAAAATAAATAAATAAAATAAAATGAGACCAATTGGATGGCCCAGTTTTTCTCTCATCATATTCAATTGCAAAAGTCAAGTTGAGTGTAGATACAGAAGTGGAGTAATCAGGGAGGCAGTTTAAGCGAATAAGAGGACCTAAGGGGGCAGGAAGTTTAAGGCACATGTAAAGGAATTACGAGAATGATGAAACTATAGGATCTAGGTTGGTAAGTAGGAACTGAGTATATGGGGAGGCATGGATGAAAGACAATGAAAAATCAGTAGGATCAGTATATTGCAGGTCCCAGTGAAACTGGGAAATATTATATATGGAGTTAGTGCATGAAGTTATAAAGATAGGAGACAATGTCAGAGTGTGATGTTTGTATGGGTGACCACAAGGCCCATGGTGTGATGGCAGCAAGGAAGTGCAAGAGAGGTTGGAGGGGATATCATTGAAGGAAAAAGGTTCAGAGCCTCTGGCTCTACCTGAGTAACTCTTAAAATCCCAAGCCCACACAATATTTGCATTCCAGATATTTCTAGTTCTTTTGAGACAAGAGACTGAGGTACTTAGGTCTAGGGAAGTCTCTCAAAAGGGGTTCTGTCAGAGAATATGATTTAAATAATTATTTTCTCACCATTATCCCAATGGTGAATGAATTCTACATGAATAGGAATTTCATTACATACATGATGTGTCAGGACATTAGTGTTGCTGTGAAACCCTGGAAGCAAAGGGTAGAGAAAAAGGGCCTCGGAGTGAAACAGCTTGATTCTTTTCATTTTTTAACATTTTTCTAAATAACATACTTAATCTATGTGGCTCACTTTCAAATTTTCAGAGCACTGTCACATGTAAATCTCAACTGACCCTAAAAATTGCCAATGAACTGAATGAGTGAGGCTTTACAACTCTCATTAGCTTGAGACATGTGTTTTTTTTTTTTTTTTTCCAGTGACTTACTCACCATAAGTGAGGGGATAGAAAAGGCCTTCTATCCTTTTTTGTTTGTTTTTCTCCAGCACACAATCTCCCATTCATCTCAACTTCAAGTTCAACATGAGTTAACTGCTTTTCTCAAGAGAGGCTTTTGCTGTACACCCACACCCACTCACCTGCTCAATGCACATCTCCTTCTCTCACTTTATCCATCCCCACCCTCCTGCTTTCCTGCTCACTGCATGTCTGCACATCTACTTGATCCTCCTTTAAACTGGGAGACAGGGACAGTATATTTTCAATGTTTATATATCTAGAACTTAGCCCAAAAATATTAGCATAAAGAAGAAAGCTAGGAAGATCAGAAAGGTGTGTAGAATAACCTATTAGAAATTAAAACTTTGTAGAATGTAATATTGTGTCTTTGGGATTTGAAGTAGTTATTCAAATAGAGTCAGAGATTAAATAATCGTGGAAAATGTTACATGAGGAAAATTTGAAGGCATGGTTAGGCTTGTGAAACATGACAGTTATTTTTAAATCTCAAGCTCTCACATAAAGGGAGTGTTTTATGTTCTTCCCAAGGACAGAAAAGAGTATCAGCAAATAAAAGTTAAAGCGAGAAATCTTTGGGTTAGGAAACATAAGTTGAAGTGAGAATTTTGGGTTAACATTAAGAATCTCCTAGGTAAAAACTCTGTAACCAAAACATAGGAGTTCTCTTCTCATCAACAGTGACCATTACTAGGGGACAAAGAAGTCAGTAAGAACACCCAGCGTTTACAGTGAGGGGAGCATCCAACTTTGGGTTGAGATATGTCATGCTATCATTGTAAATCTATAGTCCAGAAGCAAGAGAACTGGGTTTCTATTAAAAGATGGTTACTTAGACTGGTTCAAAGCAGCACGCAACTTTAGAAATATATACTACCTTTCGGTACTTAAACATCAGTTTTGGTTTGAGCATTTTCCACTCATTCTGGTCATTCTTTTATATATTTCAGAACAGACAAAGATACTATGCATTTTATATACTGTTAATTAGATGAGAATTATTCTGTTTCACTCACTTTTCCAATAATATATGTTCTTTTCTCCTTGCAGTAGGAGGAAAAAAAGAACATGGGCCTTTTAAGTACAGCATGTATCATTTGCTTCTTTTTTGGAGTCAAAGTGTATTGTCAATATGAATATTATCAATGGGATGAAGATTATGATCAAGAGCCAGATGACGTCTACCAACCAGAATTCCAATTTCATCAAAATGTAGACTACGGAGTTCCTTTTCATCAATATACTTTAGGCTGTGTCAGTGAATGCTTCTGTCCATCTGACTTTCCATTATCAATGTACTGTGATAATCGCAAACTCAAGATAATCCCAAAGATTCCAGCACACATGCAGCAAGTCTATTTGCAGTTCAATGAAATTGAGGCTGTGACTGCAGATTCATTCGCCAATGCCACTCATCTTAAAGAAATCAACCTCAGCCACAACCAAATTAAGTCTCACAAGATTGATCATGGTGTGTTTGCTAAGTTGTCAAATCTATTACAACTTCACCTACAGTATAACGACTTAGAAGAATTTCCATTACCTCTTCCTAAGTCTCTAGAAAGACTTCTTCTTGGTTACAATAAGATCTCCAGACTGCAGACAAATGCTATGGATGCATTAGCAAACCTGACCATGCTTGATCTCTGTCATAATCACCTTGATGATTCTATGTTAAAGGAAAAAATTCTTGCCAGAGTGGAAAAATTAATGCAGCTCAACCTATGTAATAACAGATTAGAATCAATGCCTCCTGGTTTGCCCTCCTCACTTATGTATCTGTCTTTAGAAAATAACTCAATTTCTTCTATACCAGAAAATTACTTCAATGAACTTCCAAAACTTCATGCTCTAAGAATGTCACACAACAAACTACAAGACATCCCATATAATATTTTTAATCTCTCCAACTTGATAGAGCTCAATGTTGGACACAACAAACTGAAGCAGGCATTCTACATCCCAAGAAATTTAGAACATCTATATCTGGAAAACAATGAAATTGAAAGTATGTAATATTCTACTTTTTAAAAAGTATTTTGACCTTTAAAGAAAAAACTCTTTAAAAATCTATGCTTTACACATTGCTAAAAATGATTGCTTTGAATTAGGGCAGGGAAATGGCAGAAATTGGCCCCAGGGAAATGTGTGCTATAAAACTTTTAAGTCTTTTCTGTTAAATTTTAATACCTTGAACACTGAGAAACAGTACAGTAGAGTAAATGAAGAATAGAAGTCTCCTGCAGAGTGGGACTTAAGATGGTTTTTCCATTTTTTGAGATTTTTACTAAGAATTTATTCCTTTTTTACTGAAATGGCTAATGAAGCCATCATTTGTTTTGATAACATAAAATTCACTTATAGTTTCACATTCTTTATTTTAGTATAAAATGGTTAAATAAAAAAATAATTAGACATAATTATATTTATAAGTATTCTAATAAAACTATACCCAAAATAGGATTATGGATATAATGTGGCAAGATTAATTTTTAATTTGTATTTTTCAGATATCAATATTACAGTGATGTGTCCATCAGTTGACCCACTATATCACCATCATTTAACATACATTCGTGTAGACCAAAATAAGCTAAAAGAGCCAATAAGCTCATACATTTTCCTCTGCTTCCCTCACATACATACTATTTATTATGGTGAACAAAGAAGCACTAATGGTCAAACAATACAACTGAAGACCCAAGTTTTTGGGAGATTTCAAGATGATGCTGATAATGAAGATCATGATGGTGGTCATGAAGACCCAGAACAAGAAGGAACAGAAGAAAACACTGACCCTCACTATTATGGAAGTCAAGAATGGCAAGAAACTATATAGGTATATGTTTATACCATCACAAAATCATATTGTTCAATATTAATTAAACTAAACATGTATAGCTCAAGTAATATATCTAGATTAATATAGTAGGATAAGATCAGATTAAAGTTGTTAGTAATATCTGCATCATTACATAGGATTAGAACTTACTCAAAATGAAACAAGTCTTTAGAAATATGAATTAGAATGACAAGTGGGAATCAACTAAATTATAAACATAAAATTATCAAGTTGAGAAAAAAATACATTTCTATTAAGAAGTAGCTTTAAAAGCTAAGAAATAGAAGCCATGGGCTTAGAATCACCATAAGGATTTTTGAATTACAAGTGGTTACATTTATAAGACTTACAGCCATCCGTTTAAGGAGTAGACTGATTTCTTGGACCCAATCTCCAGAAAGCTTTCATATTTTTATTTCAGATCTCATTATCATGACATCTTCCCCTTGCCCTAACACTTAGAACATAGGATGTTCTTTATTTTCAAATGAGGCTACCCTACTAAGGATACCAGGCATAGAGACTCATGAAATTAATGCATCTTATTTTCCACTCAGAGCACCCAACCAACAAAATATAAACCCCTCTATTTGGAAAACTGAAAAACACCAAATTATCTCATCACAATCTGTTATTTCAGCAATCATCCAAGACAGTCATTAATGTACTCCATTTTAACTGGGATAAAGTAAGGTGTCTTTGTTTTAGTTACACAAATATTTGCTAACAAGTAACTGCTTATTTCACAATGTTAATTTAATGTTAGCAAAAGAAATTATATTAATATTATTAAACACTATTTTTCTAGCACAGTATATTAGAAACATGCAAGTAATCACCAATGTTTATTTACACATTGATAAAATTTGGAAGGTTTTGATATGTTCTTTAAAAATGTAACAATCACATATTATTTAATCTAACATTTTGAAGTACTTTAAGTTATGACTTACAATGAAAATGATTTAACTGCTGTGATATTTTTTCTTGATCTACAGGCTAACATTACATAAAATTCCCTAGCTAAGGGATAAATACTAATCTTGGGCTGCTAATACAGAGAATCCAAAGGACAAATGGTAACAATCTGGACAATATGCAAAGACCAAACATGTAGAACCTTATTTTAGGAGCAGTGTTCAAGTGATGAATCTTTATTTCTTTGGAGACAAGTTTAATATGAAGCCTTTATGCTCTTTATTATCCTTAAGTAGTTTATTAGCATTCAGAAGAAACAACATCCACCTGACCCCAGGACAACCTCAATAATCCAAAATGAACATGAACAAAACTCCATTCATTCATTTAATTAACTTCATCAAATCATTTGGTGTACAGGGTTTAGCAATGACAGGTCAAGAAACAGAGTACACGTGCATCTGTGACACCGTAAGATACAGGTCAAGGTAGGAGTAAAATGCTAGTAGCAAGGGTAGAACATACTTTCAACAGAAGTGAAAAATTCTAAGAACCATTTCTGCTTTTTATTGAAACTTTTAAAACTAGACTATAAATGTTAACATTTAGTATAAGCTGATAAGTGAAAAACACTGGGTGTTTTAGGAGATAAGAAAAACAAAGCTATTTCTTACCTAGAATAATTAAAAATGTAAAGAGAAACCATCAGTGAAAGCAAATCAAAACCACAATGATAGGGCCTCCCGGGGGGCGCAGCTGGTTGAGCTCAGCACTGTGGAGCTGTCTGCAGCCTCCACAGTGCCGGTTCGATTCCTGGCCGGCCAGGGAGATTCCCACAAGGCGAGGCAGACCTCTCCTGTCTCGCCGGCTGCTCCCTTCAGCAGTGTTTTCGGTCTGCCTGCCTGTTCTGCTCCCCACTCTGTCTCTGGTGAATTCTCTCACCCTCCCACGACTCTGGCCTGTACCCCAGCTCTTATATAAATAAAAATAAATCTTAAAAAAAAAAACCCACAATGATATACCCTTTCACACTCAGATAGCTAAGACTCAAGAAGACAGCAATATAGACTGTTAGTGAGGACCTGGAGAAAATGGAGCCCTCAAACACTACTGGTGGAGCTATCAAATAGTTTAGATGCCTGCCAGTTCTTCAAAAAGTTAGTTACCTATAACCCAACAATTCCACCTCTAGATATATACCCAAGAGAACTGAATACATATGCTCACATAAAAACATGTACACAAACGTTCATAGCAGCATTATCCAGCAATAACCAAAAAATAGATTGCACCCAAATGTCCATCAATGGATGAATAAACAAAAAATGATATATCCACAGAATGGACTATTAGTTAGTTGAAAAGAGGTAGTGATATACGGGTATATACTGCAACATGAAGCATGAAAATATCATGCTAATAGAAGACAGTCACAGAAGACCATATATTGCACAAGTCTATTTCCATAAAATGTCTAGAACAGGAAAATCGACAAAAACAAAATAATTATTGACTAACAAATATGAACCAGAGACACACTATGGGGGGGGGGAGGAGGATTGGGGTCAAAATAAGGGGGTTGCAATTGTATGGGGAATATAAAAATAAAATTAAAAAAAATTATTGACTGCCTAGGGCTGGGGGCAGGGGACTAGAGGAAAAGGGGGAGTGACTACTAATAGGTACAGAGTTTCTGTCTGAGGTGATGAAAATATTTTAAATTGATTGAGGTAATGGCTGTACAAGTGTGAAAATACAAAAACAATGACTGAATTATATAATTGAAAGGGTGAATTGTATGAGATAGGAATCATCTCAATGAAGCTTTTATTAAAAAATTTAACAAAGAACATAAAATCAATTCATTCTAACACAAGGCAGAAAGAAAGAAAATATTAAAGTATCAGTAATGGTAAAAAAAGATGTGAACACAGATATCCTAACTCTTACTTCTGGCTGGACATGGTGAAGTGAAGGTATCAAGGAAGAAAAGAGAACCTTAATATATGAGTAGGAACTGACTGGCAACAGTGATAAGAACTTGAAAGCTCTGAGATAAGATTAGTATAAAGGTTTGGTCATCATTTCCCGCCTCCTGTACAGTTAAAAACAAAAACCCTTCAAATTTCAGAATTCTGGAGCTTCTACTTTTATCTTCTAAATTGATAAAAGAAAATACATTGTAATCCTCAAAAACAGCCTCAGTGAAGAATAAAATTGTACAATTTCTCTATTTAAAACAAGGAAATTGACACCAGATATGCCTAAGTAGGAACTAAGCTAGAGGACTTTGAGTTAAGTTACTTACAGTCTCTCTTCCTTTCATCATTTCTACTAGGGTTGTTATAAGGATGAAGAAAATTAGACCATGCAAGTTACAGGTATCCAATAAACAGTAGCTATCATTTCAGCAGTCTACTAGCAACCTACTAGGTCTATGTCCTACCAAGATGTCAACAGGGATTCAAACGCTAGAGTGCTCTCTTGGTGCAAGCATCACCTTAGGTTCTTTCCAAGGTGCTACTCATGTAAAAGATGAGTGAACATGACAGATTGTACTGAAAGTTTCATTAGAGGAGAGAAAGGTGCTTTGGTCACATACACCACAACAAACTGTCCCTAAATGGCAAAGTAAGCCCCAGATTTCACAGTACCAGATTTCCAAGTTAGTTTGATAGTTCAATTTTCCAAAGTATCCCTGGATAACATACCAGGGAGGACAGGGTTTCCTCTATTCTTTTACAAGGTGCATGCTTGCGAGCGTGCGCGCGCACACACACAAACACATCCTCCAGTTATAGGGCCCAATGAAGAAGCAGGTTAACAACAATCTCCTGTTACTTGAAAATGCCCTGAGTAACTCATACTCACTCCAAGTATTTCTCATTTATAACAAAAAGAACAATAAAAAACTAATTCTTTCTCTCAGACAAATTGAAAAATAAAATATTTCTTCAACTAGTATATCAAGATAGCACAGTTATCTACTGGACTTATAGACAGAACCAATTAATTTGATATTTATAACAGGAAAGAAAAAGAAGAAAATTTATCCATTTTCTCATTACACGTCAAAGTGTTAGTTATATTTGCTACTAGGCTGAACTGTCTGTGACAACCAACAAATCCAAATCACTAAATCACACCATGAGCCTCAAGCTTAGTTAAAAAATATAAAAGGATAATGAGTATTTAGTTATCTGAAAGGAAATAAAAATGAGGGATATTTTAATTCTTGCTTACAGTAATTCTAGTGAGCGTATTTTAGCTTTTGTTTAAATAGTACCTGAAACACATTTTTACTTTATTCCTCAAGTTTGGAATCATTAAACTAAAATACAGATGTAGGCACATTGTACAACACTTAACCAACTCCATGGGAAAAAAAGTAAAAGAAATAAACCTTGTCTCTTTTATATACTTTTTCTGTTGCAAATGATTCATATGCCCCCAAGGAACTAAAACCATGATTTCCTGATTCCAAACCCATTTTTCAGTATCTTGGAAATAAAGTGTAACAGCAGTTGAATACAAAATTAAATCACAACAGCTAAAAAACCCCAAATTTGTATTATGTTCCAATTTCCTCATAAATACAACAATATAAATATCATAGTACCATGCACCCATCATTACTTTACAAATTTATTAGGTTCAAATTCACCACATGGAGTTTCATGTATCATTCAGAAAAATTAAACTCACAAATCCAGGACATTTTAAACATTAACCCTTCCTTCTAATGAGTCATAATGCTCCTCCATTTCCATTTCACCCTTTAGTTTGGGAAGTGCTTGGGTTCTCATCTTTATCTCATTTGACCAAAAGACTAGATTTCAGGAAAAAGCACAGAATTTGAGATGGAGATTCATAGTGATAGACATTTCACAAAATCATAGAAAACTGAATTTCAAAGGGTCTATAAATATCTAGTAACATAGTGATTCTCAATAGGGCTTATTTTGCCATTTAGGGACAGTTTTATCAATAGACCTAAGCCACCTCCAAAAATACTCCCTCTTAGAAAAATCTTTGTTTCTTATACTCTATTCCATTCAACACAGTTTTTAGTTGTTTGCTGCTGAGAAATAATTTGGAGGTTGAACCATCAGTCCAATGGGACACATTCAAAGATAAAAAAACTTTATACAAATACCAGGAACAATGCAACAGGATCACTATAAAGGACTTCACAGAGAACGTGCTCTCATGAGAGCTTGAAGCAGAGAACCAAGCAAAGCCTTGCCCAGGCTCCTAACTCAAAGAAATGTGAGATAATAAGTATGTTATTTTAAGCCACTAAATTTGTCATAAATAGCCAATACAATAGTCATATTCTTTAGAAATGCAACTTTAGAGTATTATTTCTAAAATGAAAATAGGACCATGACATTCACTAGTTTAAAAATCTTCAGTGGTCAGGCATCAAACTAGAAATAAACCATAAAAAGAAGGCAAGGAACTTTCCTACCTCATGGAGATTAAAAACCACACTACTGGAAGACCATTGGACTAATGAGGAGATCAAAGAAGAAATTAAAAAATTTTTTGAATTGAACGACAAGGAGGACACCAATATCCTAAATGTATGGGATGCAGCAAAAGCAGTAATAAGAGGAAAATATATAGCAATAGAAGCTCACATCAAGAAACAAGAAAGAACGCAAAGAAACAACCTAATCTCGAAGCTCAAAGATCTAGAAAAAGAACAACAAAAAAAACCCAAAACCAGTAGAAGAAAAGAAATAATAAAAACCAAAGCAGAAATAAATGAAATTGAAACTAAAAAAACAATCCAAAAGATCAATGAAACCAAGAGCTGGTTCTTTGAAAAAATCAATAAAATAGACAAACCCCTAGCCAGGCTCACAAAGGAAAAAAGGGAGAAAGCACAAATAAACAGGATCATCAATGAAAGAGGAGAAATCACAACGGACACAGCAGAAATCAAAAGAATAATCAGTAACTACTATGAACAGTTATATGGAAACAAGTTTAACAATCTAGAGGAGATGGACAAATTCCTACAACTCTACAATCACCCAAAGCTAGATAAAGAAGAAATAGAACACCTAAACAGACCAATTACAATTAGCGAAATTGAAATGGTAATCAAAAACCTCCCCAAAAACAAAAGCCCAGGACCTGATGGATTTACAAATGAATTCTACCAAACATTCAGAGATGAATTAGTGCCTATCCTTCACAAACTCTTCCAAAAAATTGAGAAGGAAGGGACAATACCAAACACGTTCTATGAAGCCAACATTACACTAATACCAAAACCGAACAAGGACAACACAAAAAAGGAAAACTACAGGCCAATCTCCCTAATGAACACTGATGCAAAAATCCTCAATAAAATTTTAGCTATCAGAATCCAACAATGTATCCATAAGATAATTCACCACGACCAAGTTGGATTCATTCCAGGGGCACAAGGATGGTTTAACATCCGAAAATCAATCAACGTTATCCAACACATCAACAAAAAGAAATATAAAAACCATATGATAATATCAATAGATGCTGAGAAAGCTTTCGACAAAGTGCAACACCCATTCATGATAAAAGCCCTTGAAATTCTTGGGATACAAGGAACATACCTCAACATCATAAAGGCCATCTATGACAAGCCAACAGCCAGTATCATTCTCAATGGTGAAAAGCTGAAAGCAATTCCATTAAGATCTGGAACAAGACAAGGATGTCCACTCTCACCATTGCTTTTCAATATAATACTGGAAGTCCTAGCCAGGGCAATAAGACAAGAGAAAGACATCCAAGGAATCCAAATATGAAAAGAAGAAGTCAAACTATCACTATTTGCAGACGATATGATATTATACATAGAGAAACTCCACAGAAAAGCTAATTCAACTCATCAATCAGTTCAGTAAAGTGGCAGGATACAAAATCAACACGCAAAAGTCAGTAGCCTTCCTATACACAAACAATAAATCTGAAGAAGAAGAAATCAAAAAGACCATCCCTTTTGTTATTGAAACAAAAAAAATCAAATATTTGGGAATAAATCTAACAAAAGAGGTAAAGGACCTATACAAAGAAAACTATAAAACAGTTAAAAGAAATAGAAGAAGACACAAAGAAATGGAGAGACATCCCCTGCTCATGGATTGGAAGAATAAACATTATTAAAATGGCCATCCTTCCAAAAGCAATATACAGATTCAATGCTATTCCAATCAAAATTTCAATGTCATTCTTCAAAGAAATAGAACAATTATTGATGAAATTCATATGGAATCACAAAAAACCCCGAATAGCCAAAGCTCTCCTGAAAAAAAAAGAAGGGAATGGAGGCATCAGACTCCCAGACTTCAAACTATACTACAAAGCCATAATCATCAAAACCGCATGGTATTGGAACAAGAACAGACATACAGACCAATGGAATCGAATAGAAAATCCAGAAATAAACCCACAGGTTTATGGTCAACTAATCTTTGACAAAGGAGCAAAGAATATGCATTGGAGCAAAGAAAGTCTGTTCAATAAATGGTGCTGGGAAAACTGGGTCGCTACATGCAAAAGAATGAAGCTTGACCACCACCTCACACCATACACAAAAATCAACTCAAAATGGATTAAAGAACTAGACATAAGACCTGAAACCATAAAATATATAGAAGGAAATATAGGCGAAACACTACGTGATTTGCACATCAAAGACATCTTTACAGACACATCACCCAAAGCAGTGATAGTGAAGGCAAAGATAAACAGCTGGGACTATATCAAATTAAAGAGCTTTTGCACAGCAAAAGAGACAATAACAAAAACAAAGAGAAACCCCACCAACTGGGAGAACATTTTTGCACCCAACACTAATGATAAAGGACTGATCACAAAAATCTGCAAAGAGCTGATGAGTCTCAACAACAACAAAGAAAATAATCCAGTCAAAAAATGGGCAGAAGAGCTTAAAAGAAACTTCTCTGAAGAGGAAATGCAAATGGCCAACAGGCATATGAAAAAATGTTCAACATCACTTGTCATCAGGGAAATGCAAATCAAAACTACCATGAGATACCATCTTACACCAGTGAGAATGGCACATATTAAAAAAAAAAAAAAAAAAACTAGCAACAACAAATGTTGGCGAGGGTGTGGAGAAAAAGGAACTCTTCTGCACTGTTGGTGGGAGTGCAAACTGGTCCAACCACTGTGGAAAGCTGTGTGGAGATTTCTGGACCTACTAAACATAGAGCTTCCATATGACCCAGCAATTCCACTCCTAGGTATTTACCCAAAGGACACAGAAACATCAATTCCAAAGAACACCTGCACCCCTATGTTTATAGCAGCACTGTTTACAATAGCTAAGCTTTGGAAACAACCCAAATGCCCAAAAATAGATGACTGGATCAAGAAGATGTGGTACATATATACCATGGAATATTACTCAGCATTCAAAAAAGATAAACACATGCAATTTGCTGCAACATGGATGGCGCTGGAAGGGATCATGCTCAGCGAAATAAGCCAAAAAGAAAAAGAAAAATACCGGATGGTCTCACTCATAGCAGGAATCTAGAAAACTTAAATAAGGGACCAGGAAAATGAATAACTATAAGAAAGTGAAAATCAAAATCAACAAAAAACTATGAACCAGAGACACTTTTAGGGGGGCGGGGGCGGGAGGGGAGGGATTGGGGTCAGAATGGGTGGCTGCAATTGTATGGGGAATATAACAATAAAATTTATAAAAAAAAAAAAAATAAAAAAATAAATCTTCAGTGGTCTCTCTGAAGTTCTAATACCTCCACAAGACAAAAAAAGACTCTCCTTAAGCAGATTTCTTAACTGTGCCATCTTTCACCTCTCTTTCTCCCTCCTACCTCCAGTCATATGCAACAAAATACAAATTTTTTCCATCAGCCACCATACCCCACCTGCTGTGCTGCTCCACTTCGTAGAACATCTCCTGGAGCACCCCTCCCCCCACATTCTTCCTTGTCATCCCTGCAGAAATCAGTTAGGTGCAACCTCAGTGGCCTCTCCCAGGCCACAGCAGAGCCCTGAGCATTTCTGGGCAGCAGGTCCCACCACGTTTTCTATTTGCTTACCTAAGAATGACCATGAATTCAATGAAGGGGAAATGTTTGCTTGCTAAGCTTCATTGTCTATAGTTCTGGCAGAGGACTTGCACTCAATACATTTATTAAATCAGATTGCATTCACTGGTCACAACTTTTCAAGGAAAGATATAATTCACAAAGGGATTTTCTGAAGTACAAAGTATGAAATTTTGAGTCTTTAAGAGTCTCTAAATCTGGACATTTAATATCTACCCAGTTTACTTCTCAACATCCTGCCAAACCTAATACAATGCAAAACAAATCAACATCTACAGTTTCATTATTAGATATTTTCAAAGACTTCTAAAGCTTTAAAATCAATGATTTAGGGCCTCCCCGGTGGCGCAGTGGTTGAGTGCTGGGTTGTAAGGTTGCCCGCAGCCTCTGCAAGTGCTGGGGCGCTGGTTCGATCCCCGGCTGCTCCCCAGCCACCGGAGGAGGGTCCCACATGGCGCGCAGACCTCTCCTCTGGTCTGAACAAATTAGTATTCTTTCATTTTCTATTTTTAGTGAAATATTTATCCATTTTTAAAAAATTTTTAGCTTAGAGGAGAAAGAAATGTTACCATGATTGCTAAAAGCACTAATCAGTGATAAAAATAAAAGTGGAATCTTTAGAGATGCTCATGGTTATATTAAATAGCACTTAAATTACTAAAAATCAAATTTAATATTAGAGTAGCTTTATACAGTTCTCTTCATTTAGCAAACAAAAATATCATTTATTATTAAACCCATATTACAAATCAAATTTATTTTTAAAAAGCTGTTGTTACAGTTAGGGTTACAATATATTATACACAACTAAATTTAAGGAGAGGGAGTGGCAAATGACTGAACTATAAAATAATCTGTGCTAAGACTAATTTTTCCACTGGAAATTTCTTGGCTATATACTAATTATAGTTCTAGAACAATATTTTTACTTCTCATAAAGCTTAAAGCATAGACTATGCTTTGGGTTTGGTGTTTCATTTCATTCAAAAAGCAGATGTTTCATCTCCTGGGAAAGCATTAAACTGAAAAGCATGATTTTATAACTATGTCATCTTCACAAATTTTCACTAAAGCATTAGAATCTAATACACAAGGTAAAAATAACACATGCTATGGTAATTAGCAAAGGCAGGTTGAGCACAGCAGTTACAAATACTTTAAGCACAGTGCTCTAGTACAACACACCACATTTCACCCTTGAGAAAGAATGTTGGCAAAGATTTCTACCACATGGAAACTGCTTTTAAAGCTGCTGGGCCCTGAAATTCTATTCAGCAGTTTGAAATTGATCCACGGCTTTCCTCATTCACCCTCCCATTGGGGGCAAAACGCACAGACATGAACGTCTATTGAGGAAAACCACAAAAAACTTCAAAACAGCTACAACGGTAGGCTCTTTTCTCACATATTATTTCAAATGTTGTTTGTTAAGATGTGACTCATCTTGAGAAGTCTTATTAAATGTAAAGGCCACCTCTAATTTTTTGAAGATTCAGTTACCCTGAACAATTATTTTTTAACAAGCACTTTTGTATATCATTGCATAACTTTAATATCCATGCAGGCAAGAACAGGGCGCTGCAAAAGTCGCAGAACATATTATTCTTCATTTTCAACCATTGATTCTTGGCAAACTGGCATCTACAATGCAACATCAGCAACTCTGAGAGATTCTGCTTGAAGTTACTCAAGAAAAAATCTGGAATGTGCACCACCAGATAAAGTATTGGTGAGCCTGAAAGAATCCTTCCCTTAACATCCCCTAAATCCTTGATTAAAGTTCTATATTTTATTCTTATCTAAAATATTATTTTTATGTTTTTCATAATTTAAGTTTTAAAAGTAATTTATTAATTAAATATAGTGATACCAGTGAAATTTACAAAGCTAAGAAAATTTAAATATGGTTTTCCCATATTCTGTACCACCTAAAATTAAGTGTTAATGATTATTTTTCATAATGTTAAATATAAACTTTTAAAACTTTTCTTGGAACTTGTTTCTGTTTATCTAATACAAATCAAAAGTTCTTATAAGGTAGCAAAGTAGAAACATGATATTTTTAACTCACATGAGACAGAATCTTGGGTCTTCATTTTAACTATTTGTACTACAGGTATCTTAAGATTTCAGTTGTATAGAGTGCCTTTTTCAATGTACTTAATTATTAACAAACTTAAATTATTAATATTGCTTAAACTTTTGATAGAAAAGAAGTCAAACATTTCTGAAACTTTTTTTTTTGAAACGTCACTAATACATAAAAACTTTTAGCATCTAATTAAAGATCACTAAGGGTTAAATACTTGTTCTCTGGCCTTTACTGCATACACCCTGCCAAAAAGTCCTCTCTAAGCTTTTAAATATTGCTTGGATGGTCTGTGTTTTTATTTCCAAGGAAAAAGAGAGTATTGTCCCACAGTCAGCAGGCCACTAGCTGATTAACTTCCAGTCACCTTGCTAAAATGAAGACGCTGCAGTCTACATTTCTCTTGTTACTATTTATGCCTCTGGTAATGCCAGCACCACGAACTCAACAGGACTCACGAATTATCTATGATTATGGAACAGATAATTTTGAAGAAAACTTGTTTAGCCACGATGATGAGGATAAATACCTGGATGGAAAAAATATTAAGGTACTTTATTTCTATTCTAATTTTTACTTCTAAAATAGTTGCCCACTTAAATGCATGTTTTTGGTTTTTTTCTGAATGTGTCTGAGAAGGCAAAGTGACAAAATTTTTTTTTAAATGATTCAAAGCAATTTATAGTAATTGTCCCTAAGCTTACATTTTTTAAGTACATATGCTTCCAAATTAATGAACAGTATCTATGGTAACTAAGCAGTATCTACAGTAACCAAAAAAAATTAAAATAAGAAAAATTCAATTTTAAGATAACTCCTGACCAGTTGAGATTTATATGTTAAGTAACATTATATAACACTTTATATTTGCATATTACATTGCCTTAAAAATAAAACAGGAGAAATGTGTCTCAGGAAAAATAAAGACGGATTGCCAGTTTAAGATTTATTATTTTAGGAAAAAGTGGTTCAAGGAAATATATAGAATATGACTATATTGGTATTTACAGCATTTCACAATAATTTACATGTGCCAACTTCATACACACAGTATAAAAAATGACAAACTAATATGGGGCTTTCTTTTTAAATCCACTTCAACAATTTATATTCTATCAATGTACACCAAGTAACTAACTATTCTTGAGCTAACCCTCTACAGGCATAGCTTTCATAACACATCTTTCTCACTCCATTCCTATGGGCGACGTAATTACTTGTGGTTTTCTTGGCACACAGAAATGAATTCTGGGAAAGGAAAAAGTTAATACAGCACATAAATATCTGGTGCTCGCCTACTGTCACACACACAAAGAAAAATGCAGCCAAATATATAACCATGTTTGCTGTGTTAAAAGTTCTCCACTATAAATAGGATGACAAGGATTTTAAAAATGATGTATAATTATTTCTCTTTTTTCTTTTAGTATACAATGAACAAATGTTAATATTTTAGAATTAATTTTGCCTAACATTAAGTCAAAAAAGACAGTTTTCACTATCCATAGCTTCAACAACAAAAGAGACCTGTCATAATTAGTTATTGACTCAAGTGGTTGATTTTAATCTCAATCATTTCAAAAGAGCTCTAATCCCCTGAAAAGTATTAAGTTCCTAAAAAGGAATACTTTCCTCTCTTTGTGCTGCTTTAGAAGTGTCTCTTTATCTATATAAAAGTAGGGACTCAGATGTTTGAAAAGTGGAGTAGAATTCAATGTACTTAATACATAAATGCAGAGTGGAAGGAGTGTTCAATAGAAAAAAAATCAAGACTAAAGTGGAACATGCTTCCAAAGGAACCCACAAAATATGCTTTAGTCTAATAGCTCCCAGAACAGAAAAAAGAGTAAATGATAAGGACTCAATTTTCCCAGAACTAACAGCCTTGAATGGTGGTTTGCAGAAGATAGGTAGGCTGGAATAAAAACACTCCAAGGGCCCTGGCTTGATGGAGGCACATAGGTAAGTAAATGGGTCACTTCCACCAGAAGTGGAAAGAGCTCCTTCAGTGCTTTACACCTGTGACATGACTGATGCTTTAGTCCAATTCAACATGGAAGACTTTGATATTAGGAACTTAGTTCAGGCAAGAACCATAAGCAAGAAATAAAAGAGGTACTCTACATGATGATCTCAAGATAGTATCTTCATTTAGGTTTCACCTCAAAAAAACTCTGATTCCAAGTCAAAGAATTCTCTCCTAGTTTTCATTTGGAATTTGATTGGTTTTTAACATTCAGTAATCACTGAGTTTGGTTTGTAAATAAAAAAAAAAAAACCCGTTTCTTCTACTCATGGAGCTCACAATCTGAAGTGAATATAGTTTAAATCAATATTTACATTATAATTTAATGAACGATAAAATAAAATCATATACAAAATCCTAACGGAGCACAAAGAAAATGCTGCTATGACTATGAGAAAGTAAATATCCATGATCCCTCAGTTATTCAGTCAAAATCAGACTTTTCACACCAGATAACACATTTTTCATTTTTCCAACAGGAAAAAGAAAATATGATAATACCCGATGAGAAAAGTCTTCAGTTACAAAAAGATGAAAGTAGTACACCGTTACCACCCAAGAAAGAAAGTGATGGTAAGGATAAATGGCATAACCTTTTTTTTAACGAGCTTTAAAAAATAGCTTGCCACAAGGGACTATGGTGATAGTTCATGAGTTCATGGATGATGAGTTGGTGGGAATTTTATGGGTTTTTATTCATTTATTGCACAAAAATGAATACCGCTGTAAGAAAACAAACAAATTAATAGCTTATAATGGAATTTTATTCCTCAAGTAATCAAAAACTGCCCAGGAAACAGTAAATTCAAATAATAGAATTTTATCTCCAGTGATAAAGCCAAAAAGATATTCTGGGAATTTGCTATCCCACTTTATGAGTGAGAAATGTGCAACACAAACATTCAAGGTGAACCAAAACTCACTCCAAGTAGTTTAGTCTCTATAAAGTATGTGCTTATATATACACACACACATAAAAAAATCAATTTAAGAAATATTTAGCAAGCACCAATTCCTTGTAAATACTATATATACCCAGAATATAGATTAAATTAAATGTAATACTTGACTTCAAGAATCTCAGAGACACTATATATATAAATAATTATAATGCACATTTCAATTAAAATAACAAAACTTATAAAGTAACAAACCACAAATTGCTACTTGATTGTTCTTCTTTAATTTATGGTACTCTATCATGGACCATTATTTCATATGACATAAAATATATTAATTTCTGTATTGCTATAGTAAAACTAAAATAGACCAAAATAGGAAATACATCTTAGGAAATCTGAAAATCATCACAGTAAAAATAGATTTGAACAAACAAAAAGACAAGTCTTGCTCTTGGATAGGATAATTTAATATAAAGATATCTTTATGTTCCCTAAATTTTAACAACTAACTTCTTTAAAGAGCTGGTAAGGTTGATTCTGAAGTTCATATGGAAACACTAAAAAATGACATCTACAGGAATCAGATGTATCACATACTAGAATATTCTGTAAAATCTCTATACTTTATAAATGTGTGATAGTGGTGCACAAATAGAATTCAAAGTTCAGAACCAGAAAGAAATATTTGTTGAAATTTCATATATAATACAAGCAACATCTTAAATCATTGAAACAAAGATGACTTTTTAAAAGTGATGCTGAAAATGAGTCATCAAGTGAAAAAGGACACAATTATATCCATATCTTCCACAGAAAAGTAAAAATTAAATTAAATTAAAAGTGTTACAATATATTAATATATTTTAAGGTTGTATCAGACACTCACATACTGCTAGTGGGAATGCAAAATGACAGGTATAATGCTTTTGAACAGAATTTGGCATAATCTAATAAAAACAAATATGCATTTTGTAACAAAGTCATTAACTTCTAGGAACTAACCTTAAAATCAAACTTTGAAAAGTAAGAAAATAGATATGTAATATCATCAAAGCATTGCTTGCAATTACAAAATAATGGGAACAATCTAATTACCATGTTGAAGAATAGTTGAATCAATTATGGTATATCCATGTAAGGGAAGACTATGCAGCTGTAAAAAATGAACAAGGAACTAACATGGAACCAACATATGTAAAAATGAACCAACATGGAGTGACTTCCCAGAGTATAGTGCAAAGAGTATCTACAGTATACTTCCTTTCATCTATAATAAAGGGAATGTTTAAAAAATATATATGCAGCAGTTCATTTGTGTGAAAAGAAATCAAGAAGTATAATTTAAAAACAGAGTATGACCTACAGGTTACAAATAGAACAAGGTGTGGAAAAGAGGGGAGGTAGGAACTTGGGTCTCATTGTTACTAGGCTCTTTCAACAAAGAGAACCAGGAAACAGAAATGGTGCCTCTGCAAAACTGAGTGTGCAGTTTTTGTGTAGATTTTATTTTAGAATTAGATTAGTTTCACCTAGGCAAGCAAACAAATTTATATAAAATCCAAAAGGATAAGATTCCAAACTGGAATGCAAGTAGAGAAATATAAACTTAATTGTGCTTCAAATGAATGACAATACAATCTCCCTATTTGGACAGAAAGAATCTGTCCAAGTAACCTTAAAACAGCTTTTCTGAGTATATACTTTCAGACTAAAGGCTAAATACACAACTACTAAAATTACAGAAGGATTGTTTTCTACACTGGTATAGGCTAGCAGTAATAAAACTACTTAAAGTATTTTCTAGGATTGAGTAGGGCAGAGTGGATACACTGTGGCTAATGAGAGACAGTTTTCTCACCATTAGAGAGGACCATTCCAAATATGGACAGGAGGAAGGCAATACAACTTATCTGTATCAAGTCT
The DNA here is from genome assembly GCF_964194135.1 of Talpa europaea. Lineage (NCBI taxonomy): Eukaryota > Metazoa > Chordata > Mammalia > Eulipotyphla > Talpidae > Talpa > Talpa europaea. Next base: position 102,212,430 of record NC_140074.1, on the reverse strand, counting down.
GATTTGTTCACAGAGATAGGTACAGACATGTTTGTCTCTGTGCAAGTATGTATGTGTAATATGCACAAGATGTGCCTATATATGTATGTAGATATCTATGTGTGTGAATGTATATGTACTGGATAGGGAGACATACACATCCATGTTTTTCCTAGTTCTTTACGTTGAAAGAGCCTAGTAACAATGAGACCACAGTACCAGTTAGCATTTCCACACAGGAGTTTCAGTTTCTAAACACCCTTTTCCACTAAAAGGAACAGTGCTCATAGAAAAAAAAAATATCTGGGTTAGGGAAAAGCATGATTGGTCTGAGCATCTTGCCCTACCAGAAAATAGGGAGGCTATTAAAGAATAATGGGACATTTCATTTCTTTAATTAATCAAAAAATAAAAAAACACATAGGTATAAATTTGTAAAAACAATTTTAAAAGGTACAAGACCTATACACTGCAATCTAGATAAACAATGCAGAGAGACATTAAAGAAGACCTAGACATACGCAGAAAACATGATCATTAACATGTGCTCAAGGAACAGAAAACTGATTATCACTAACACGTCAGCTTTCTCCAAATTTATTTGTAGATTAAATGCAATTTCAAATAAGTCATTATAAGCTCTTTTTGTGTGTGAAATTTACAGGTTGATTCTAATATTTATATGGAAATGCTGAGAACACAGAACAGTCAGAAAAACATTGAGGAAGAAGAAAGTTTGAGGGCTTATACTACTTAATGCCAAGATGTCTTATAAAGCCACAGCAATCAAGATATTGTGGTACTGGCATAAAAATAAACAAATAGATCAATGGAACAGAACAGAGTCCAGAAGCAGACTTACACAACGTGGTCAACTGTTCTTGGGGTTTTTTTTGTTTTGTTTTTTTTTTTACAATGGTACCAATGCAATTTGATGGGGAAAGGATAAAAAAACAGTGCTGAAAAACCAAATGCTATAGGAGAAAAAATGAACTTTGACCCTTTTTGTGTTAATATAAAAATGAACTCAAAATGAACCCCACACATAAATATAAATACCTTAAGCTATATGACTTCTAAAACATAGTACAAAAACTTAATGATTGACAAAAATTTCTTAACTACAACACAAAAAGCTTGACCTATAAAAGGAATCGTTTTTCATTAAAGTTAAAAATGTTTGTTCTTCAAAGACATTGCTAAGAAAAAAGACAAGCCACTGACTGGAGGAAAATGTGCAAACCATAAATCTGACAAACTTACATCTATGATATATAATTCATGATTCACTAGTAATTAAAAAAAAATTAAAAACAGGCAAAAGATATGAACAGATACTACACCAAAGAAAGAATATATATGACAGTGTGTAGACACCGGCACACAAACACATACACACACACACACAAAGATGCACTGCATCATTATTCATTAAAAAATGCAAACTAAAACACAGGGTATTCAAACACACTGCATCTGAATGACTAAAATGAAAAAGTTGGAACATACCAAGTGTTTGTGAGGGTGTGGAGGAACTGGAACTCTCTCTGCTGATGGGAAAGCAAAATGGCAAAAAGCCTTTGGAAAACAGTAGAACTTTCTTCAAAAAGGTAACAACACACTCATAGTAAGACACAGTCATTCTGTTTACCCAAGAGGAATGAAAGTAATTAGTCCACACAAATTTATACATTAATGTTCACAACAGTTTCCTCTGAAATAGCCAAAAACTGGAAACAACCCAAATGCCTGTAAGACTTGATTGTAAACTGTATATTGACACAATGAAATACTACTGTGTAATAAAAAGGAATGCATTGGACAGGAAGAGAGAGATGCACATCCATGTATTTCCCAGTTCTCTCTATTGATAGAGCCTAGTAACAATGAGACCACAGCAGGATTGAGCATCTCCACACTGGAGTCTTAGTTTTTAAAAACACTTTTCCACTAAAAGGAACAGTGCTCATTGAAAAAACATCTGGGGCAATAGATGAAGCTCAAAATAATTATGCAGAGTGAAAGAAGCCAGGCAAAAACACACAATGTGTGATTTGTTTGCTATAAAATTCATGAAAATGCAAACTAATGTATAATGATAGCAAGCAGATCCATGGTTACTTGGGGATAAGAGCGGGAGGGAGGGATTGCCAAAGAGGGATTGCCATCACTTTTGGGGTGATGGATATGTTAGCTATTTTGATGGTCATGATGGCTTCATGGTAGATATATGGATTAAAACTTACAAATTATATAAGTTAAATAAATTTTATTGTATGTTATTTAAGCAAAAAAAAAACTGGTAAGAACAAAATAGCTTAAAAGTGTTCACACTAGATAATCTGTGAAAATTTGAATATCAAAATATAAATGATAGTGATAGTTAGGTATTATAACTCATAGAATAAAGAATTCTTAAGTTCAAACTGGATAGAAACAAATAAGATGAGAATGTTTGCCTCCAACAGAATGCCAACTAACAAATATAGAAGGAATAATGGAATTAGAAAAGCACTTTTTGGCAACTATACTAGCGATAAAGATTCAGGTAAGAATCATCAATAGGTGCTAAAACTAAGGAGTGAACATGTGATGTAAAATAAGACATTTAGAATCTCAAAATACTTCTGTGAGAGGCACTTATTTATTACAAAGTGAAAAGAAGTAACTTGATAGAGTAAGCAACATGACATTGCTGCTGGAACCAATTGATCAAAGACAGTATCATTGGGAACAAATGAGGAAATGCACTGTCAAACAATTCAGCAATGAAAGGATTATTGTTCAAAGGATAGAGAATAAAAAACATTGCAGATTAGAGAATCTGAAATAAAATTCTGGTGAATTATCAGATACCATATAGGTCATTAGCTGTCATGACTGTGATATCTTTCCTGCTGTCAATCATAACTTAGTAAAAATATCTTCTCAAATTAGTAATAACACAATAGCAATAATTTCACCAATAGAGGCCTAAATATTTTAAAACTTTTATGATTTTGCTTCTCAATTTAGAAATGCCCACATGCCTGCTGTGTGTTTGTTTAAGTGGCTCCGTATACTGTGAAGAGATTGACATTGACAGTGTGCCCCCCTTGCCAAAGGAATCAGCCTATCTTTATGCACGATTCAACAAAATTAAAAAGTTAACTGCCAAAGATTTTGCTGACATACGTAAGTTAAATTTAAATATGATTCTATTCATAAATGTAATACTTTCTAAGATTTACAACAGGAATTTCTTTCAAACTGCCTGAGCACACTGGGAGTTCAAACAGACAAGGATGGAAGGACTCAATTAACTCTAAACTCCCTTCCAAACCTGGGGTTCTACAACAGGTCCAAGAAAAAGGGCCGTCAGTATCAAAAACAGAGTAAATGTTCAAAATTCATGCCCTAGTTGTTAGATGTGCTCCTAGGAACTAAAGATAAAAGATATTTGAAAGACCTGTTAAACAAATGCTTTTCTTCAGTGCACACAAATGAGAATTTAACTTCATATTTTATGCATATTTTTCCTTCAAGCTAACTTAAGAAGAATTGATTTTACGGGAAATATGATTGAAGATATAGAAGAGAACACTTTTTCAAAACTTACTTTGTTAGAAGAACTGACATTAGCTGACAATAAGCTATTGAAACTTCCAGCTCTTCCTCCTAAGCTTATTTTATTTAACGCAAAACACAACAAAATCAAAAGTAGAGGAATCAAAGGAAATACATTCAAAGTAAGTATTTCATATTATGTGAATTTCATGTTATTGTGACTGAACACAATATCAGCTTTACACAATGATATGATAAAAGAAATTCTGGTCTAGAATTTTATGTTCTAAAACATTTAATTTTTATAATAAATGAAAATATACTGATCTGGTTGGCACTCTCATGGCACCAAGACCACAAAACCTCAAAATGGGAATTTTCCTGTGTTTCTCTGTCCTTACAATATTAGTAAAGTACAAATGCCATAACAAATAAAATTCTGGAAGCAATCATTGAATTTTATTTTTAACACTTAAAAGTATGCAAAAATCAAAATCTGTAGGTAGACTTCTTTTTGAATTTGGCAAATAATACAAAATTCTTTTGTATTTCAGTAAAAATGAAATACATTTCTTAATTTAGCAACTCAAGAAAATACTATATATCAGAAAAAGGAAAGGCGATCTTCTCTGATTTAGGTAGCTAGGTTGTCTCAAAATGCACAGAAAAAGAATCGCCTTAGCCTAGAACTCCCATAGCTCTGATACACTCATTTCCAAAAGGAACCCTACCTAACATAATGAGACTATCATGCTACTGTTGGCAAGTCTCATTCATAAGGAGGGTTTGTAGCGTCTAGTGATAACTCCTAATAGAAGAACCTAAAACCACCAAATATTATCATGAAGCTTATGACAGTCACACAAGTGAACAATCTGATCACAAATTTACAGTCTGTCAGGAAATGCAAACATTTTCCATTTTTGCCTATTTTTGCTTAAATTTATTTATTTTTAAAGATTTATTTATTCATTTATTTATTTATTAAAGATTTTTTTATTTATACAAGCACTGGGTACAGTCAGAAGAGTGGGAGGGTGAGAGAATTCACAAGAACCAGAGCAGGGAGCAGGGCAGGCAGAGTGATGAAATACATTGCTGAGGGGAGCAGCGGTCAGCAGGAGAGGTCTGAGCTCCATGTGGGACCCTCGCCTGGTGGCCGAGGATCCGAACTGGTGCTGCAGAGGCTGCGGGCAGCTTTGCAACCCAGCGCTCAATCACTGCGCCATCAGGGAGGCCCAAGATTTATTTATTTATGCATACAAGAACTGGGATACAGGACAGAGGAGCGCGGGGAGGGGTGAGAAGATTCACCAGAGACAGAGTAAGGAACAGAACAGGCAGACTGGCTGAAACACACTGCTAAGGGGAGCAGTGGGCGAGACAGGAGAGTCTGCTGCGCCATGTGGGTAAATCCCTGACTGGCTGGGGATCGAACTCGGGTTGCAGAGGCTTCGGATAGCTTCATAGTGCTGTGCTTAACCCCTTGCACCACCGTGAGGCCCAATTTTTTTGCTTAAATTTAAGGAATCCTTTTTCAACATAATGGGGCATTTTAAGGACACACCAGAAGTTAAGAGACACCCAGGAGACTTTAAAACTGGACTCATTTTAAAAACAAACAAAAAGCCCTTGTAATTTGAAGATATATAATTCAAATTGGTAAGCCTTTGAGAAACTGGTACCTTAAAGACCTGAGGATCAACATTTCACAAAAGGAAAGTTTGATTATTTTGGATTTGACACATGTATTACAGAAGGGATTCATGGCGAGTTGGCACGGAAATGATAAACCCAGCAACTTTGTAGTTTTGCTTAGTACCCTAGACTGTCACAGGCACTGGTATAATCAGGCTATTCTAACCCATGTGAAAGGGTCCCACAGGGGAACAGTGGTGTGTAACTCAAACAGGGAAAGCAAAAATTTGGTTTCCATATGGCAGATGGCAGGATGCTGAAGAAAGGATTAAAATAACAGGAAAGCAACTATTGAAAAACCAAAATTAGCACAACCTGTCACAGGAGGCATATCAAAAGTAAGGTAAAAGATTACTATCAGGGGAAATGACAGCTTACAATATTACAAAATTATACAATAATGGGTTACTGATAATGAATAGTAATCCAACACAGAGCTCTTAGGAAAAAATCCTAAGTATTTAGTAACTTGCTTTGGGAAACATCTTATTAACAATCATTTACATATCTTAAATATAAATGTAAATATACATTTACATTAAATGTAAAAATATCTGAGGATTACTTATTTTTCTAGAAATTGGTAGAGTCGAAACAGGAAGTTCTAGAAATTTCTAAGAGGTTATGATGGCACTAGGATCCAATCCAGCCTGGGGATTAACCTCCTTAGCAATCTCCAGACAAGTTCAAAGAGCCCAGAAGTTGACACAAGGGTTGAGGATAGAGGAGTAGACAGAAATGTGGGATGTAGTAAAGGTCTACTTGCCCTTTATAAAGGAACAAAGCATCATACTATTTGTGAAACCCTGGTAACCAAAACTACTATATTGATGATAGTGTTGATATACATTCTTCTCAATCTCTAAGTAAGTATACATTTATATATGTGTGTGTGTACATATAGCTTGAAACCTATGAAGAAATGTACTGACCTCAGTAACATTCAAGCTAAAGTCCTTTTTCCTTACAGCAATTGAATAACCTCTCCTTCCTCTATTTGGACCACAATGCCTTGGAATCTGTGCCTCTTAATTTACCAGAAAGCCTACGTATAATTCATCTCCAGGTATGACTGCTCCTTTCACAATATCTAATTTTAAGTTGCCTGTGGGTTAATCTTATGACTTACTAAGAAACTCATTATTCAGATCTCTGGGGTAGTATGATGGTCAAATGCTGATTAAAAGTGTTGCTATTTGCTCAATGCATTCTCCTGTTCAGGAGGCCAGGCTCTGTCCAGATTAGCAATACTGAGGTGGGGTTTGTCTTCGGTGTGCACAGAGCATCTCCTCATTAACCTGACGTGTATTTGACATCAGGGAACACTAAGACCTCTGGTCTATGTCTCTTTAAATAGCTATAAACATTTGCAGTGGAAAGTATTTTTCCACCGACATTTTTGTCCAACATCAACTTGAGGTAACAGAAAAGTGAAGAGGGCATGAAAATAAACTAAAATTGGTTTTTCAGCATAATAAGAATTTCAAGTGTTCTTTTTACTTCTGTAAAGAATATTTGGGCCTCCCCGGTGGTGCAGTGGTTGAGCGCTGGGTTTCGAAGCTGCCTGCAGCCTCTGCAGCGCTGGTTCAATCCCCGGCCTACGGGCGAGGGTCCCACCATGGCGCGCAGACCTCTCCTGGCGCCCGCTGCTCCCCTCAGCAGTGTACTTAGGTCCTTCTGCCTATTCTGCTCTCCCCTCTGGCTCTGGTGAATTCTCTCACCCTCCCACGCTTCTGACTGTACCCAGTGCTTGTATAAATAAATAAATAAATCTTTAAAAAAAAAAAAAGAATATTTACGAACATAGCACACATTTTGAGTGATACTCAAGAATTGGATACTTTTTCCAAGCAGTGTAATTTTATTTATACTCAGAACTTTTTATTTTAAATATTATAATGACCATTTTTTAAAAAGATTTATTTATGCATACAAGAACTAGGGTGTAACCCAGAGGTGTGGGGGTGAGAAGATTCACCAGAGACAGAGTGGGGAGCAGTACATGCAGATCTACTGAAATACACTGCTGAGGGGAGCAGTAGGTGAGACAGGGGGGAGGTCTGCTGCGCTATGTGGGTCAGCTCCCTGGCGGGCCTGCCTGGGATTAAACTCCTGCCACAATGGCTGGCAATAACACTATCTTTAACTCCTGCGCCACCAAGGAGGCCCTCAGAACATTCTGATACATGGATATTACTCTGAAAAATAGCAAGTAGTCTGTTCTTTCAAAATAACACTGTAGCCTTAAGGGGAGAGGGGCTTAGATTTTATAGAGAGTTTTATTACCATGAGAATACATACTATAAGAAATATTAAAGTCACTTTTTATATAAATGATCCTGTGAGATCCCAGGATTAACCTTTGTTAATTTTAGATGTCTGAACAACTTTTTCCTTTTATTTTCCAGTTTAACAACATAACTTCAATTACAGATGATACATTCTGCAAGGCTAATGACACCCGTTACATTCGGGACCGCATTGAAGAGATACGCTTGGAGGGCAACCCCATCGTCCTCGGAAAGCATCCCAACAGTTTTATTTGCTTAAAAAGATTGCCCGTAGGGTCATACTTTTAATCACTTTCAACACAGTATATAAACTAAAGTGCACACATACTTATAATCTGTCCAACAATGTCTAAAGGAGAACAAATATTTCTTTAATATTAACTTTGTATTCCATTATGAAGGAATTTTATGGTTTAAGCAAGGATGTTCAAAAATGTAACAAGTACTTCTAACAAGTAAAAAGTAAGACTGAATCTATAAGTTCCAAACAAACTAATGTGAAAATACTTAAACAGCATTACAAAACCCTGGTAGTTTATACTGGAGTGCCATTATGTTCTTATATAAATATCCAAATTTAAGAAGCATTATTTCCATTACTAATGATGTGAGAGTATAAGTCCAAGAAACTTTCAACTGTTAGTCTTTCCCTGGCCTTTACTGAGTCCCGAAAGCATCTAAGACAGATGTTCCAAAAACTTTGAAAGGCTAAATATTTCCAGTGATCTCCCATTTTTCTCTTATGATTCATGCATTATTCGTAATGAAGTAGGAACTTTGTTTCTATTAAGGCAGCTATTATATTTTGACTTAGCCTGAGAAACAGAACAAGATTTATACCTAGACAAGTTTCCAAATAAATCATAATTTTACTCACTGATGGAGAGATAATATGGTAATGTTCAAAGTTATTCTGCTACAAAGTCACACGGTCAAAGGCTTCAGTAAAATAGTAATAAATTTCCCTTATCTAAATATTAACACCCTAAGTCTACCATAAAACATTTTAAGAAGCCAAGCAGACCAAAGTCAGTATGCTTATAAGAAAAATTGAAGGTTCATCGCATTTCCCACAAAACGGCCATAAAGTTCTCTATTGTAAAAGATTTCAAATATGATACATACTGCAAAATAATTTCATTTTACAGTATAAGAGTGGGAAGTTCTTTAATCAATTTGTCAGCATCTAAGGAATGAAAACCAAGCTAATTCTGTGGTGTTTTGCACCCCTACACATCTCTATTTTCATACAAACTATATATTCAATAGTGAAAATTCATGACCAGTCTAATAATGATGATTTCTGATGACATAATGCTACCAGATTAAAGTTCCTAAAATAACTTTCTTCTTGTATGAACCCCACTCAGAAATCTCTGTTTCCACATTGTTTTGGGGTTACATGGAAAACTGTTAGTGCTTTAGAAACATGAGATGGAATGTGTTAATAAAATTACCAACATTGTTTCCAAAATAAACTAGAATCATATTGGTCAGAATCAAGTTGGTCTTTGTATACTATTCCCAGAGAAGTACTTAATCAAATTTTAAGCATTTGCTTCTGTTTTTTTCTCCTCCCTAGCATGTTCCTGTTTGTTTTTCAAACTTCCTCCCTTTTGTCAAGGTTGACCCCATGATGAAACTTTTTCTTTAAAACATCTGTGATCTTAAGGTCACAATAATTATCTCTATAACTCTTGTTAACTCATTTACTTACTTTATTTTGATAATTGATAATCCAAACTATTATATGGCTTTCTCATGATTTTGTGTGCATGCCCCCTTTCTCTGTAACTGACAGCTCATAGAGCACTATGAACACATTCAATACTCCCTTTATACTTTCAAAGTGCCTAATATAATACTGAGCACATTTGAATTGAATATAAAATAAATAGTGTAAAATAAAATCCACTTAAACAGAAGGGCTCTGTTTTATTTAGAAAAATAGAATTTTTAGCTATACAATCTTGAATAAATCGATGGAAATAAACCATAACTTCATATGGAAAATAAACTTGATAAAGGAAAGCTGAGTAATAGAGACCAACACTTGGGAGAATGACCAGAGACTTCTACATTTCTAGATGTCAAAAGAATACTGCAGTCCTATGATTTTTATATAATTAAAGAGAAAAAACACCAAAAAATAACTGTCAAATTTGGGAAAATTTTAAAGTCAATGATTTAGATAAAATAATAATTAAAAGAGAATGAACACTGGTAGTTAAGATTACAGTACTACACAAGATAATCTACGGATTCGAGTAAAATTCCTATCCAAGCCCCAAAGATATTTTCTGAAGAAATAGAAAAGCCCATCTTAAAATTCATGTGGAATATAAAAGGACTCCAAATAGCCAAAACAAACTTGAAAAGAAAAAAATCAGAGGACTCACTCATTTCAAAACTTATTACACAAAACTACAGTATTCAAAAATACAGCAATGGCATAAAGACAAACATACTGACCAATAGGATAGTGAAGCCAGAAATAAACCATCATATATGTGGCCAAATGATTTTGAACATAGATGCCAAAAACACTCAACAAGGAAAGGACAGTCTCAACAACAAATAATGCTGAGAAAACTGGAATATATACATGCAAAATAATGAAGTTGGACCTCACAATGTATACAAAAATTAGCTCAAACTGGATTAAACACTGAAGAGCTAAACTATAAAACCCCTAAGAAAAAAAAGAAAAATATTTATGACATTGAATTTGGCAACCAGTTCTTGGATAAGATATCGAAAGCACAGGCAACAAAAGAAAAAGCAGATAAACCAGACTTCAGAATATAAGAATATGCAGTTCTTAAAAAATTAAACACAGAATGACCATATAATACAATAAATCCACTTATAGGCATACACTTAAAATAACTAAAAATGGGAACTCAAATAATATTTGTACACCAATGTTCACAGAAGCATCATTCACAATAACCAAAAGGTGAAAAACAAGCCAAATGTTCATCAACAGATAAATGAACAAATTGTGTTAAATACACGCAGTGGGATATTAAATAGTTGTAAAAATGAAAGAAATTCTGTTACATGCTACAACATGAATAAAGCTTGAGGATATTATGCTAAGTGGAATAAGCAAGCAAAAAAGTACAAACACTGTATGATTCCACTTAAATGAGATCCAAGAGTGTAGTCAAATTCATAGAAACAGAAAAATAGAATGGTGGTTCCCAGCAGCTGTGGGGGGAGAAGGGAATGGCAAGCTAGTTTTTATGGGTACAGAGTTTCAGTTTAGAATGATGGAAAAGTTGTGGAGATGAATATTGGTGATGGTTGCACAATAATATAACTGTTTTTTTCATTCCAGTAACCTCATCATGAGAATAGATCAATTCATAGGAAAGATCTATCCTAGATAGGAAAACTACACCAATTATACTTCTACACTTGCCTTGAAGCATTTAGAGGCAAACTGTTTTTGAAAATAGAGATTAGCACTCACATTTCCCAAAAGCCATTCAAATATATAAGGAAATGGCCATACTAGGTGATTCCTTACCATAACTGCCATACTGCCATCACTGTATTTTTACCAATTGTGAAGAAAAGCTATTTAATTGTTCTGGTGCAACTACAAATATAAAACAATCATGAGAATTACTCAAGGTACTGCAGTACAGGTACAGTTACCATCATGTTCCTTTCTAAAGAAAATCCTATACCTGACAGATTTTATTAGTTCAACTAAATAGATGCCTATAATAAATTAATAAAAATTGCAAAAACTATAGGTGAGTTTGTACCAGTCCCCAAAGGCAACAGTCATTAACCAGACAGGCTTCTGAGGGAACCTGAACCTTTAATACTATTTATGTTAACTCAGAAATTTTTTTGTGGATCTCTAATATCTCTTATAGTTTGATGCTACTCAACTAAGCAAGGCCTAGGGAATTACCATGCAGGCAAGCATAATTTCAGCCATTCCAGAAAACAAAAAAAGGGAGCAAAAAGAAACCTTAGAATATATGTATATCTTAAGAAGCGTTACTTCATAAAAATCAGGCTTCAATATTAAACTTGACATATATAACAATTAAGAAGTTCTAAAGACACTGACTCAAGCAATAAAGACAAAACTGCTATCTGGTAAGTCTGCTATGATAATATTCTTAGCATTTGTCATTTTCTACTTGAGGTAGATCAGTATCTTGATAGATCAATTTTTCAAAATGTGTGTTTTAAAATAAGTAAGAATATACCTACATTTCTTGGACAACAAATCATACTATAATTGATTCAATAATTATACAGAACCATTTCTCTTTTCAAGTACGGCAAATTCTAGAAGACAGTGAAAATATTTTGTATTGTTTGAAAGCTTTAAGGAAAGAATGTATGTTAAATCTCCAAACTGACATCAGTTTCATTTTTCATATATGTTTACATTTAAAAAATTTAGACAGTACCTTGAAATGTTTAAATGTGCGCTTACGATATTCACACCACTCCACAAAAAAGTGCAGGCTTCGAAAAAACATGAAGAGATCTCTCCTTTCCTCTGCTCTGAAAGAGAAAAAATTCTATGATTAATAAACAACATTAAATGAGAATTCCAACCTGGTTTTATTTCTTATCATTGCTCTTTATATTTATACACTAAAGCTACAAAAAGTATTTATTTCCATATACTGAACCCTGCCTGCACTGTTGTGTATGTGGTCCTGTGTGAATGCTAAAGCTACTTTCTCAACATAGAATCTCCCTTTCCCCATCTTTAAATGTTTATTTATTTATTTTTTTAAAGATTTATTTATTTATACATACAAGAGCTGGGGTACAGGCCAGAGGTGTGGGGGGTGAGAGGATTCATCAGAAACAGAGTGTGGAACAGAACAGGCAGATTGACCGAAGTACACTGCTGAGGGGAGCAGCGGGCAGTCAGGAGAGGTCTGCTGCGCTATGTAGGTTGCTCCCTGGCCAGCTGGGGATTGAACTCATGCTGCAGAGGCTGCAGACATCTTCATAGGTTGTGTCTTAACCACTTGCGCCACAAGGGAGACCCCTCAAATGTTTAAATCCTATCCATTATTTCATATATCACTTAAATACCACATTCTCCTTGAAATCTTCTGTGATTACTGTGGTAATAAACAATGTACCTAGTTTTTTTCCAGTTTCTAGCACAGAGTTTAAAAAACTGTCGGAATTTCTGAGTGCCAAGAGAATCTTTGTTATGCTAAGGAGGTGACTTAAGAGTGGCCTCTGGAAAGCTTCAGGACCAGTCACATGATTAAAGGTTTGGACCTTAGGGTCAATCAGACTTCCAGGGAGAATGGTGTTGGAGATTGAGTTCATTGACACAGCCAATTATGTAATCAAGGATGACTATGTAATGAAACTCCAACAAATACGCTGGACAATAAAGCTTAGTGGAACTACCTAAACACACTGATGTGCTGGAAAGCTGATGTGCCCACATCCACAAGGAGAGGGCACAGAAAATCTTTATTAATGCCCAACAACTCCATCCCAACTTGTCTTACACACTGCTTCCATTTGGCTGTTTCTGGGTTGCAACTTTTTAAATAAAACTGTAATTTTTGGTACAGCACTTTCAATTAGTTCTCTGAATCCTTCTGGAAAATTATTGACTATAAGGGAGTCATGCCAACCACTAAATTTATAGGCAGTAAGGTGGAAGTAGATATGGTCCCTGAGACTTGTGGTTGGCAACTACAGTGGGGGCACCCTTTTGGACGACTTTGCATTGAAACTGTGGGGTATGCACTAAGTCCAGGAAGTTAGTATTAGGATTGAATTGAATTATAGGACACTCAGAGAATTATTGTCAGAACAATGACCTTATCACCACACCATATATCCTATTCCCAAACAACAAGACACAATTGCACTCCTATGTACTACCATAGGAATTTATTTAATATTCTCAATAGTGTATCTATTATTATACTGACACACACAAACACTTAGGAGCAACTTGCAGACAAGCCACACATATTCATCTAATCATTCATTCAGCAAAGGATTGTGGGAACTGAGTTTCCATTCTAGTCATGATGGAGTAATTAAGCACAATCCATCTGTATGCTCACATAAATATAATTTAGAACCAAGGATATAATATATAAATCAAATATTGGAAGACTCTGAACATAGAAGAAAGGAGAATGGGTACTTTAGGAATTCAGGGAGGACCTGTGACAAGTTCTCCTGGGTTTACTTTTGCCTCTTATATTTTCTAATATGAATGCTAGAGCAGATTGCAATGCAAAACTGTCAAAGAGTAGAATTAAAAAAACAAAAGGCATTGGAAAATATTGTTCTCTCTAGCCAGCAGAGGTTATGCCAGATGAGAAGAGGACATTGGTCTTGGTAATGACAACAAAGCATGGATTTGACACCAAAAGCTAAGGGTACAAAAGCAAAAATAAACATGGTACATGGGACTACATCGAACAAAAATGCTTCTGCATAGCAATGGAAAACATCAACAAAATAAAGAGGAACCTACTGAATGGGACAAAATATTTGCAAATCATATATCTTATAGAGGTTAATACCCAAAATCTATGAAGAACACATACAACTCTTTAGCAAAGAAAAACAAACAATCCAATTTAAAAATAAGCAGAGGGTCTGAAGGCATTTTTCTAATAAGCATCTGTTTTGCATGGAGTGGTAGAGATTAAGTGTTAAAATTTACTCTGATATATATGACATATATTTTTTTAATTCCTGAGAGAACAAATTACTCTCCAAAATTATGGGCCTATAAAGAACAGCAGTTATTTATTTAAAACCTATGGGTTAACATGACATGATATTTTAATCTCCATGATCCAAGGGAGAAGAAAATAAGCTCTCAACCTCATATGAGAAAGTAAGTCAAGAAAAAAATCTTAAAAACTGCAACAGCCAACTTTAAACACAATATATATACTTTATAAACCCTCAGAGTAAAAGATGGTTCTGTTATGCACATTTGTTAAAAACAACTTTGAAAGTGCAGTAAGTCACAATTCCTTCATTCCATTTGCATCTCCATAAAGGGTACTCTATTATAGTATATATAGTTTTCCATGATGGAAAGAAATTGTGTGTATATTTTGATTCTTACAGAAGTAAGAGTGATTGTTATTTATCTATTTTCCCCCAGGAAAGTCCAAACTTCACTAAATGTAAAACAGATGTTATAGATTTGTTTCATAAAATGTTGGCAGTAACACGTTTCAACTTCAACTAGCAAACTCCAACTAGTAAAATAACTCCAAATGTCTCTTTTTCAAGGGTAAGTAAAACAAAGAAAAATTTAGAACAAAAATTCTAAACTTCAAAAAATTAATTCCTCATAATATTAGGAAAAAAACAAAACAGGTGAATATCATCTCAACTCATTAAAGTGTTATCAGTCACTTTCATCTATTGCCAGTGAAAATGCAAAATGGTATGGTCAATCTGGTAAACAGCTGAGGCGTTTATTATAAATTTACGCATAACCTTATTCTATGACCCAACAAGCTTACTTGTCATTATTTACCCTAGAGAAAAGAAAGCTTATGTTCACACAAAAAATCTAAATGAATGTGTACAATGCCTCTATTCATAATCACCAAAAACTGGAAATAAGCTTAATGTCCTCCAATAGATGAATGGCTAAACTAGTATCCAACAACGGACTACTACTCAGAAATGAAAAGATGGATGAATCGCAAAGGCATTATGCTGAGCAAAGAAGTTGGCGTACAGAGACCCAGAAACAGAAACCGCAGTGAGTGAGAAAAATACTTGAAGAAATAATGACAAAGCACACCAAATTTACTATAAAAGACGTAAATCTAAATTCAAGAACCTCAGAAAGGATAAACTCAAAGAAAGCCATGCCTAAACTCATGATCATCTAACCACTGAAAAGTAAAGGAAAAGAAAATATCCTGGAACCTGCTGAATGGGGCAAAATATTTGCAAATCATGTATCTAACATAGTTAATATCTAAAATATATGAAGAGGGCCTCCCTGGTTAAGCACCGTGCTGTGAAGCTGCCCGCAGCCTCTGCAGCGCGGGTTAGATTCCCAGCCAGCCAGGGAGTTACCCAACATGGCATGGCAGACCTCTCCTGTCATGTCCACTGCTCCCCTCAGCAGTGTCTTCGGTCCGCCTGCCTGTTCTGCTCTCTGCTCTGTCTCTGGTGAATTCTCTCACCCTCCCACACCTCTTGTCTATACCCCAGTTCTTGTATAAATAAATCTATCTTAAAATAATTATTCTATAACAAATAAATGCTAATAAAAATTTTTAAAAAAATAAATAAAATACATGAACACATACAACTCTATAGCAAAGAAAAACAAACAATTCAATTTAAAAATGAGCAAAGGAGCAATCAATAAAAAATTGAGACATAAAAATTAAAGAGGGAAAAAACTAATAAACAGAATCAGATTCAAAGATGATTCAATATTTTTCCTACAATAAAAAAATTGGAGGAAAAAAGAGCTAGTACAAAGGAATATGAAATAATTTTATATATTTAATGTGATGGTGGTTTCATGAAGTTACATAGGAAATTAAATTACACAGAACACACACATAAGTGCTTCTAAAACTGGTAAAATGTGAAAGAACAATTACACTAATGTCAATTTTCTGGTTTTGACAGTATATTATAATTACACAAGATAATTCCACTGTCGTATGGAATCTCCTTGTATATTGGTTTTTATTTAAACTTCCTGTGAACCTATAACTATTTCAAAACAAAAAGTTTACAAATAAGTGAGTGTAATAAATGACATAAAATTGGCAAAATGTTGATAACTGTTGAAGGTGCCCAATGGGTAATTGCCAATGAATTATACTATTATTTTTACATATTTGAAATTTCCCATAATGAAACATTAAAGAAAAAAAGCTATGGTTATTATTGAAATAACTACAATTATTAAAATATACAGTGAAAAATTAGATAACATGCATAAACAAATAGGAAATTTCAGCAGAGAGAAATTAAGAATCAAATGAAAATTCTAGAATTAAAGGACAGTACATTAGAGAATTCCTTCAAAAACCTCACTGGCTAGACTGAAGCTAAGGAAATAATTTATTAATTTGAAGATAGGATAACAGAAGATATTCAAATTGAAGTGCAAATAAACAACAAAACGAGTGAAAGAAACAGCATCCAAACATTTGAGACAATATATGACATGTTCTAACATGTATGTAGAGTTACAGAAAAATAGAGAACAGGATAGATGTGGTATTTGAAAAGATATAGTTAGAAATTTCCACACAAATATACCCCAGAAAAATAAACACACTAATTACAGACGTCTTGTCACAACCAGTGCAACCCAGAAGATATTGCAAGGATATCTTTTAGGATGTGAAAGGAAACAGTCAACCCAGTTGTCAATGGTCAACAACACATTGCTGGTTTTCTTCCCACTTCCTAAATAGTGAATATCATCTCAACTCATTAAAGTGTTATCAGTCACTTTCATCTATTGCCAGTGAAAATGCAAAATGGTATATATGTACCACTTCTTCTTGATCCAGTCATCTATTTTTGGGCATTTGGGCTGTTTCCAAAGCTTAGCTATTGTAAATAGTGCTGCTATAAACATAGGGGTGCAGGTGTTCTTTGGAATTGATATTTCTGTGTCCTTTGGGTAAATATCTAGGAGTGGAATTGCTGGATCATATGGAAGCTCTATGTTTAGTAGGTCCAGAAATCTCCACACAGCTCTCCATAGTGGTTGGACCAGTTTGCACTCCCACCAACAGTGTAGAAGAGTTCCTTTTTCTCCACAACCTCGCCAACATTTGAACAGCTACAATTCTTATTTCCTTCTGTAATTATTTAATATCTGACTTTGCCATTAGGCTAAAAAATCTGTACATATCAAGGAATAACTTTGTTTTTGCACACATATTCATTTTAATGTACATGGCGTATTAAATGTCCACAGAATGAATGATAAGGAGAACATATGCCTAAATACAAGCCACAATAAAGCCACTTATCAAGAAGAAGAAAAAATAAACTTAAAACTTAGAGCGAAAACCTCTCCTAAGAAAACTGACTTATAAAATAGCTTACCTAGACACAAATTCACTTAATTCTGAATATTCAGTAGGCTCCATTATTATGTTGAGGTCAGTAATAACAGAAGATAAACTCTCCTTATTCTGGAATAAAGAAAAACAATTATATGTCAGAGCATACAATGTGCTATTATTCAGGCAAAATAAGAATGAAGTATAGATACATACTATAACATAAAAGAACCTTGAAAACATTATCTAAGTAAAAGAAATGATCAAAAAGAGAGTTAATATCTAAAATAGATAAAATAAAAAAGATCACATATGATTTCATTTATATGAAGTATCCAGAACAGGTATAGCCATAGATAAAAGGTTAACTGTTGGCTTAGGTATGAGCAGAAGGAGTCTGAGGGGTGCAAAGAGTTTGGAATTTCTTTATAAGGTGATGAAAATGTCCTGAAATTGATGTAGTGATGGCTGTATAAGTGTGAATATATTAAAAATCATTGAACATACATGTCAAATGGATGAATTATATGGTATGTTAATTATAACTCAATACAGGTACTTTTTTTGCGCCTGTGATACAGAATATATTCTTGGAAGACAATTCCCAATTTCTAAATTGACTAGTTCATTTCATTGGGTTTCGGGGGAGAAGTTAGGTAAACATATTTAATCTGTCACTTTATAAAAAAATCTCCCATCTATCTGATTTATTATGCTGCAAGAACTATGAATGCTAGCATATGTTAATTCTGATGCTTGTGCAAAAACAAACAGTGCAGTACTAACAATAACACAGTAAATCTGGGGAACGGAGCTGTATAGTCTGCCTACCTCTTACAGTAGCTATACCCACATGAGAAATCACTGCAATTCTCCTGTTATATTTCCCTGTAAAATAATGAAGGTTAACCTAGATAAACTATAATATCACTTTTGTTTCCAACATTCTATTGATTAGGTCACTTTGATTCTAACATTGTATTATTCCGACTTAATTAAAAAAACTATCTTGTAAGATAGTTTTATTCTTTAGGTTACTTTTAAATTTTCTGATAGCTAAACATCGCCCTCTAGTGGAAATTTTGTTTTTAAAAATGTGTTTTAGAACACTGAAGGTTGCCATGAATTCAATATTGTTTTTTCCTATCAGTCAAATATAAAAATCTATTCAACATATAAAATGGCAAAGCCATTTTAGAAAGAAATTCAGAATTTACTAGCAATAAGAACTGACCCAGAAATTCTACCAAAGATATATTTCTAAATATATAGTCATACAAGTAGGCCTAGAATATGTAAAGATTTACCATTAAATAATTTCTTTTAAATTCTCAATACACTAATATATCAGAATGCTAAACAACAACAAAAAAAATGAGGTAGTCCTTTATTCTTTTCTTCTCTAAGAAAGACTGAGTCCCACCTATATAATTTCCCTGAAATCTCACTAATTTTAGTTATTTGAAATTGCTTCTAATCTTGCTTACCCATCTACTCTGAAGAAGAATCATAAAATTGGAAAAGTGCAGAGAGGAAATGATTGTTCTAAACATAGCCAGGGATAACATGCTCATTCTGTAGGAAATTAATTAAAACTCCGAAATTAAAAAAATACCTACCTACTTTGAAATGTGAACGTCAACTTACGCCTCTTCAGAGATTCAGCAATTACTGTTTTATATCTTTGAAAGAGTATTCGCTCCTTAAGGTTTTTTTGTTTGTTTGTTTGTTTTCTGAATTCCTTCTAGCATATGGGACAGAAACTGCTGGTATTTCCCAAAACTTGTATTTTTTTCTTGCCCCAATTTTTCACCGGTTGCATGGCCATATAAGGAAGACCAAACTTTCCCATACACTAACTTATTGGCTAATAGAACATTAACTGAAAATGATAGCTATTACAACTTCTAGAAAGTGTCCTTCAAAGGAAAAGTTAAGCCCTATTTGCCCATCTCCCTTCCTGACCCATGGAAGGCTGACATGGTAACAGGATGATGAGGTAGAAGCCACACTGTAATGGCAGAGCTTGATGGTCATGGAGTCACTGACCTAGCCCTTGAAAACTAAAATTCTGTTTAAGCAACAGAGAAATAAACTAGTACTTTAAATTACCTTTTAAGTTTTCTTGTCATGTGTAGCTCAACTAATTCTAATTTATTCAGGTATGATCCCAAATGACCACAACCTCAGGAGAAGCTGTGAGCAAGAACACCTAACCAAGCAGGTCCCATATTCTGCACCAATGAAAAAATGAGTGAGATAAAATGCTTTCGGTCATTTTAAGTAATTAAGTTTTAGAAAAATTTGTGAAACAGTGATAGATAACGAATAAATATTAGATGCCTGGCATATCGGATGACTGCCTTGGATATTCCTATGACCTTGGGACTTGTACTAGAAGCCCAGGGGTCCTCCAATAATAAAACGCCTGTTCACTCAGCAACAACTCTACCATATGCAGTTGTGTGGGGAGCCTGCTGCCCTAAAGGGAACTGGAGTTGTTGCAGAATACCTGTTTACTCTGCATATGGAGTTCCAGGACATTAGAAATTCTGCAAACAGAACTTCTTCCCAGAATTGATTCCTGTTGTTTGAGGACATACTGGCTTGTGCATATGTTCCCTACTAACTAGAAAAGCTTGTTTTCAGCAATAACTTATTAATCTGTATAAGCAAAAGCACAATTGCGTGTTATTTTCTTGCTCCTCCATTCATATCCGAAATAAAAGCTTTGGCTGGGAGAGTGAAAGGCAGAACTGCTCTTGATGGCACTCTTCCCAGCCTCCCCCTATTGCAAATTCATTTAGACTCCAAGTCTTCGTAATGGCAGAGAACTTCATCGGTTGTCCTGTCTACAGCACAGTTGCCAGGGTACATACACCTTAAAAAAACTTTTTAATGGCACAACTTTGTACAGATGTGTTACCAGAGGGTCCTGGCTCACAAACTCCTCCTTAGTTCTGTCGCTGCTGGAGGTTGGGAAGTGGGATTTTATTTCACAGCAACAGTCTCTGTTATCACAGGATCCTCCCTAATTTACCTGCATTTCCAGAGTCTGAAATTCAAGTTGAAATGTAATCATGTGACAATTTCCTGATAATCTATGTCTCTGAAGAACTTTCTTTACACCTGTAAATAAAAAAAAAAAAAACCTTTATTTACAAATAAAAATTTTCCTTAAATAGCTATTATTTAATTTTATGTGACTATAACATATGTGGGCATAAGTGTGAGAGTATATGTTAGCAATGAAAATATCTAAAAGAATGTTCACCAAACTGATTATTTTTGAGGATTAAAGACATTTTATATTTTACAGTTGTCAATTATACCAAAGATAAAAGTAAGAAGTAAAAATATCCTAAGTTAAAAGTATAATTAAAGGTTATTTTTTAGGTATAACATGAATATACTTAAATGCATAAAATGCCCTACCTTAACTATATGGCTCAATATTATTTCATATATGTGCTTCTTATATAACCACCACCCAACCTCATGGTTTCTTTATACCCTTTCCCAAGCTATACACAATACCTCAAGATGTAACTACTATTTTGATTTTACTATCACCTCATTCTGCTATGAAGGTATTTTTAGAAGGGTACAATTCTACAAAGATAAAAGAGAAGAAAAATGAGAGTAATCCAATTTTGGAAAATGGAAATCAGATGGATGAGCTAGATAGCATATGAACAAATGAAGGTGACCTGGAAAACCCAGGAAATCACTGAAACCTAAGCCAGCAATGGGGGAAATTCAGAATTTGGCCCACGTACATAGCAGAATACCAGAAAGGCATTTTGAATTGGTGGCACCAATACCTGTAGAGAGGGGGTGAACCTGAAGCTTAAAATAGGAAGACAACCAAAAACTTCTTTAAACTAGCCTATCCTCAACCTCCATCTTCTCTGTACTCAATCTCTTCCTACCAAGTAACTGAAAATTCCATCACCCCTTTCTATATGTAATACAAACTGTGGTGCGCTGTCTAAGGCCCATTGAGGGTCATTCTTCCTCTCTCCTGTCATGAAAGTTATTTCTGTGCAAACATCAGAAAGCCATATCTAAAAGTGATTCTCCTTTTAGGGAATGCTACTCTTGTCCCAACAAAGTTCCTGATATTCAACTGCACGGCTGAATTACCTTCCCCTTATCTGTCCATACATTAGAGATCCTTGGCAATAAACCTTAGTCACTGGGACCAGAAACCATCCTTCGAGCCAATGATCCAGTGGCTGAAACTGATCTGGGCAATAGGCCACATTGTTCATTAGGAGTAGAGCAATGCAGCTGAGACAGCTTTTCCGTCAGTGCAAACAACTCCTAAGATTTAAAAACTGATTGTGGTGATGTTCTTTATAATCACGTATCTCTGTTACTTGAGTATTTAGTTACCCAATTTAAAAACTAAATAAATAAAAATAAGAGTATATTTGCATACTGTTATGCTCAAAAAACACCCGACTAAACAAGTTTACTACAAGCATATTTTCAAATAATTATCCTGCAGAATTTTAATTCAACTATACAACAACCAATTCCTATGTATAATACTTAGCCTTGAAACCACTCCCAGATTAAAATTAACACTTACTGTTTTCTGCCATCTCAGTACTTTTAAGCTCCTCCGTCTTCTTAGAGTAATTTTTTATATTGATGCCAGTAAGTGTACTTAGAAACTTAAGTTCTGATTCTAAATGTCCAACACAATTTCTCAGATCTTTTGAAGGCTCCCATCCTTCAGAATTTGATTGGTGTATTTCTTTAAATGATTTTCTGAAAAGCAAATATCAGAAATAATTACTCCAGTGAAGAAACCACTGAAAGTGCTTTATCTAATAATCCAAAAAACCTTTCTCATTTTGTCCTTTCCATTAAAACCACCTAAGAATTTTCTCAACACCAGTGTGACTACTGGCAATGCAATCTTTATTTAATCTCAACATAAAACAAACAGCCAAATTATACTATCATATTTCTCATATTAGAAACAACTGTAAAATAAATTATAACAGCTGTATTTTGCAAAATTAAAGTATTATTGGTTGGAATGCTTAAAATGTTCCAACCTAAATGTTTGCTATCCTAGACATTATTTAATGTTATTATTTTTTTGAGATAACATTGGTTTACAGCATTGCATGTGATTCAGACATATAGGATTACACCTTTTCAGATGTATATGTCACAACAACTGCCACCAAGGCAGATCCTTACCCAGGCATTGAAGCACTCCCCTACCATTTGAGGGCAAGATTTTAGGACAAAACTTAATAAACCTAGCTCTTAGATATGGGCTGGTTTACAAGTGACCCTTTAATTTAGTCAAGAAGAAGAGTATTAAATATATTCACTGGTTCCAAGTATACTATTGTAATTGTTCGTGCACATGATGCCATTTGGAAGAAAAGGGGAATGTTAACCTCACATAACTGAAAGGTTAAATATGGGGATTTTATTAGCCAACTTACCGAAGGTATAAATCTACCCAACACTGTGGATATAATGCACTGCTAATGTTACCAAAAATTAAATTGTGAAATTGCCTATGGAAACAGAAAAACTAATCAAGTAGTCAATATAGCAGCTTATCTCCTTGTGACTGAACATCCATCCTCTCTGAATCTCAACCTGGACTCTTCATCCAGGATATACTGATAGCAACCTCCAGAGGGCAAAAGAATGGGAAACTTCAAGGGAGGAGGAAGAAATTGTTAGCAAATCCTGAAGGGAGGCTGCTGCTGCCAGAAAATCTTATCGGTTAAGTGATAAAATATATTCACTAAACCAACCATTATGGAAGAGATACCACTCTCAATTGGGTGCAGCCCTACAGAGCTGAACCAGAACTCTCACAAATAATTCAGACAGCAATTGCAAACTGTTCAGTTGCGAAAGGACAAACTCTTGGTGTGCCCCAAGGAATGTCCGTTGGAGTACAATGGTGGGACACTGTTTAGTGAAGACTGGCAAGTTGGTTTTATTATAACAGCTGGTGTTCCAGGAACTTTTTGATATCTCTTGATATACATGCATACTCAGGGATGGGTGGAAGCTTCCCCCACCCACTCAGAGCAGTCATTAGAAGTAACTAAAACACTACTCCATGGGAATTATTCTGAAGATTGGGCTTCTTGCTTATATTTAGAGTGATGAT
Organism: Talpa europaea; assembly: GCF_964194135.1. Taxonomy (NCBI): domain Eukaryota; kingdom Metazoa; phylum Chordata; class Mammalia; order Eulipotyphla; family Talpidae; genus Talpa; species Talpa europaea. Next base: position 102,188,701 of record NC_140074.1, on the reverse strand, counting down.
GCCTCCACCTTTATTTCCAAAGTAACTCAGAAAATCGCAAGGTGTTTTAGAAATATCCTGGAAGTTACATTGTACATGGATACTTCAATCCTCAGGAAAAGTGAAAGGGTGAATCACACTCCTAAACACTTTCTAAAGTCTGTAAAGAGACAAACTTGAGATAGGATAGAGTACAGTACAGCCTATTACCCTGCTGTGAATCTGGGTAGCCCCTAAAGAAAGTTGCCAATTATTCCTTTTGAAATTTTATACAGGACACCTTTTCTCCAGGTTAAAGGTGGAAGGGGTGCCTCCAACTTTTGAAATTTATAACAGTGTATCAGATACTATGTTATTTCCTTAAACAGCAATATCTAACTCTTTCTCAAAAGTTTCCTTCTGATAGGCTATAGCATTTGACTTGCTCCTCCACCCTCACTCCCTAATTACTCTCCCAGCAATCAGATGCTTCCGAAGACCTGGAAAGGTCCTTATTCTGTGAATCAACTGCAACCTTTGTAGGATGTGATGGGCCCTGTATAGTCCTTCTCATCACCCCTCTGTCCTAAAGTTAGAAGGCATAAAATCTTGATTTCATCATGCTGGGGTAAAACCTTTCCACTTACAGAGACTACAGTTCCTACTTTTGACTTGACTTTACAGCTCACTAGACTCCTCCACTTAAGCTCCACTGAAGACTGTGACAGTTCCTATATTAACCTTATTCATGATACTTTTTTTCTTTACATCAAGTTACTTTGTTACCTAGTTCTTAAGAAAATTTTGTATCACCCACCATATAGATAACCCATACAATATATATCGTGAATTCCAACAGGTATCAAATGCTAAATAATGCTTCCCACCAAAGGCCAGATTACTAATGACGTGAGCAAAACTTTCTTCTCCGTAACCATCAGCAAAGGAAAGAATTTAAGAGAACGCAACTTCCCGGATGGTCATCAACCCAATTAGGAACTCGTTCGGCCTTCCGCGGACCTGGCCCTACTGTCACCCAAGCGTCGGGAGTCCCGCCCGTCCACGCCCCGGGGTGTCAATGGGGGAGCCCAATCGACCTGAGGACTCACAAACCTGGCTCGGGGGGCGTCTCCCCAGGGCGCCGGCAGCTCCTCGCACGCCCGCTGCAGGGTGGCGATCTCGGCTTCCAGGGCTCGGAGCTCTGCCATGGATCGGCTCTGCCCAGAGGCGTCCAGAGCGCAGAGTTCAGCCGTCCCGGCGTCTGTGGCGGGGCCATGACTAGAGATGTCTGGGGCGCGGAGCTCTGCCCGCCCGGGATCCATGAGACGCAGCTGGTCCAAAGCCGCAAACTTCGCGCCCTGGCCTGGCTCTTCAAGCCGCGCGCGCTCGGGCACCGACCATCCCCGGAGCTCGGCGGGGGAGGAACCCCGAGACGCCCGGGTCCAGTGGCCCTACCCCGCGCTTGCACAGCGCACAGAACTTGTCGCTGTCCCTGCACAGGCAGCCACAGCTGGCTTTCTAAGTTCCGACGCTGCGAGAGCTACGGTTCGCTCCAACCCAATTGCCGAGGGCGAGATGATCCACCCTGCCCAGGCGACGCCTTGGAGATTCCGGGACGCGGACGTCAATTAAGAGTTCCCGGAACACGTGTATGGGCGCCTCTTTATTTTTCTTCCGGTCCCTCACCGATTTAGTTTAGGATTCAGTGAATACAAGGCGCTGTCGCTCTTCATTTTGATTTAGGAATTTTGATTTGGGTCTTTGGGGGACGTTGGAGGCATAGTGGCGGGGACATCACGCTATCCCAGAGACTGGGAAACGAAAGGAAGAGCACTCCGGAACTGAATGTGGTAACAGAACCTTAGAAGGCTGGGTTGGAGATCCAGTAGGAAGGAAAAGAGGTGTGCCTGTTTGGGACACGTGACCGGAAGTTAATGGTTTTGGCAGTCCTGGTTTGAGCAGAGGAGTCGGTGAGCAGTGGGTCAGGGGATTGGGAGGTGAGTGAACCGTTTGGCCTACCGTAACCCTCCTGGTCATGGTTCTTCTCGGAGGAAGAAGAATGGTGTGGGCCGGTTGGGGGCGGGGGAGGTGACCAGGAGGCTGAGGTGATGGCTCACACCTGGAACACTAGCCATGCTTTCCGCTGTAGCGCCGTTTCGGGAATCCGCGTGGGAAGAGTCTGTCAACTCTTGGGAAGAGGAAGGTAGATCTGAGCGCCCGCTAGGTACTAAATGGGGTGAGAGATCTCATGATGAGCCTCAAATGTCGATACATCTGAGAACGTTTTCCTAGTTCCTAATCCAACAAACTCCGTAGCATGCTATTAAAAATTACAGGTTCTGGAATTAGACCTGGTGTGTAATCCTCTCTTCACCGCTAATTTTCTGAATGACGTTGGGAAAGTGACATCCTCTCCTTATTCTAAAAGGAGGTACATATAAACTACTACGTATAACGCAGGCAGTTGGGGTTTTTGTTGTTTTGTGTTTTTTAATCTGTACTGTATTAGCTATAATAGAAGTTGTTCTCTTTGTGCCCAAACAGCACTTAGGAGACACTTCTATTGTGACCAAGTACTGTAATTGCAGCGTTTGCTTATTTCTTATATGTGGCCATGAGCTATTCCAGAATGGAGAACTCCTTGTTCCCTTTCGCATATTTACCTGCTGCGTCTCATTTCTTCCAGCGTTTGTTAAAGTGAATAAATTAATATATGTATTCAGTAAAGGAAAAACACCTAACAACTTGGATAAGTCAATGGAGAGGATATATTCTATAATATTGTGTTTCTTCAGAGGGAAAGCATCTGCCTGTGTTGGTGCCACCTATGTCTGTATGTGTGTTTAGATGCTGTTCCAAAGTGTGATCATAGAGAATGTGGATATAGAGTTTGAACAGAATCTCCAGGAATAAAATCTAGAAGCAATGTAATAATAAGTGATGCACAGGACCAGATGACTAATATGCATAGATGGTTTAGGGTAAACGGTAGATTGTTAGATTTGAGAAACTAATATAAATAATTCTTCTCTGTAGATAAAAAAAAGTTGTATTTCCCACAGTGAGTGTATGCCCAGCTTTCATGAAAGCCAGCAAAGACATAAAGCGCCTCTATGTGGGTGGCCTTGGGCAGAACATTTCTGAGGCTGACCTACAAAATCAGTTCAGCAGATTTGGAGAAGTTTCTGATGTGGAGATCATCACGCGGAAAGATAGCCAAGGTAAATTTATAGTCTTCGTGGGCAAGTAAAAACAGTTATAACTTAGACCAGTTGACACAAAATAAAGGATTCCTAAAGATGAATGTTAGTCCTAAACACTGAAAGTGTTGTGTTACATTATGGGAAACTGGCTTGTATATCCTGCCCCATGCCCTAGAATTGTCATGTGTGATGTGGAACTTGCCCCAAATTAATGTTTTAGAAGTCCAAAAAATGCTAAATTCCCAAACATCCAATTTCTAAAACTTGTAACTTTTGACGCTTCCTATTAAGTGGAATATCGCAAACACACACTCAAAATGTTCCCTAAACTGATTACTGGATATTACTCTCATGTTCATTTTCTTTTGGTATGTTTTGATAATTCGTAACTTAGAAAAGTATAGTCTTTGTTTCCACTGAAAAATAATCTGCACTGTATTAGCTGTACAGGTTTTTCTTTGAGTCAGTTTTCAAGAGCTCATTTTTGAAATTTAGAAACTTAATTTGTACGCTATTCTCTGGATAAAGATTTAAGTAAGTTTATTTATTTTTTACAGGAAACCCACAGAAAGTCTTTGCATATATCAACATCAGAGTAGCAGAAGCAGACCTGAAGAAATGTAAGATCATGTTTTCCATACTGTTTGTCAGATCATGTCTGTTTTTAACTTGGAATAACACCTCAAAAGCTAATTTCAACTCATTCAGAGGGACAACTAGTATTAAGAGAATTCTGAGATCCTGTAACTCAGCAGGTTTAGAGCCATACCATTTGGAATCAATAGACATATGGTAGCACATTCCTAGTGGGTTTGCTCAAAATGGTTTTATAAAATATTTTGGACAATGGACCAAACTTTCATAGAAATTGTATTACATGCACCCCACTGGACAATTGTATTACATGCATCCCAGTGGGACACACATCCCACTGGACATATAGCCAACTGCCCCTCCCCAGTGTGTTCATTTCTTGAGCAGATGTCTTTTTATTAAATGATATTAGGAGAGGGCTGTAGGTCATGTCCTTTTAAGACCATATTCTTGAAATCACTAAATCTGTGTAAGTTTAATAAAAATGAAGGCAAACCTGACTTTTGATGAGAAAGAAAGGGAGATATTCCATACCTGCAGCAATGTATTCTAGTCATTTGGAGGCTGAAATGTCAACAGTTACTGAAAAGGAAACATGCTAATAGAGAAAGAAGACTATCAACCTTTTGTAATTTCATTTATAGGAAACATTGTTTTATTGTTCAGTGAATAAATAATTATAATAAGTATGTTATGGTTAAGAACACATAAGGGCCTCCCTGGTGGCTCAAGGGGTTAAGACGCAACCTATGAAGCTATCTACAGCCACTGCAGCACGAGTTCGATAACCAGCCAGGGAGCTACCGACATGATACAGCACACCTCTCCTGGCTCACCCTCTACTTCCCTCAGCAGTGTATTTCAGTCAGTCTGCCTGTTGTGTTCCCCACTCTGTCTCTGGTGAATCCTCTCACTCCCCCACACCTCTGGCCTGTACCTCAGTTCTTGTATGCATAAATAAATAAATCTTAAAAAAAAAAGAACACGTAAGCTGTGTTATATGACCTGGGGGTAAGTTATTTAAACTTCAAAGCCCTAGTATGCTTACCTGCTGTATGACAAAAATATTGTTTTCTTGGGATATTGCTGTGGAGATTAGATTGAATAAGACCTTTGTCCTTAACATATTATCTACCAATAGAAACGTCTATCTTTTGATGGTTATTTTTAAGAAAGCTGGTAACAGATTGCTCGGAAAAATTGACTACTAGCACATAGTAGTTCATATACAATTGAATCACGTGTAGAAAATTTGTTTTCAAGTAACGAAGTGATAACTAATTTGAATAAAAGTTGATGAATAAAAGTGAGGTGCAGTAGGACATCAAAGTGTCCCCTGATTGATTTTGGAAAGATTGCCATTGTATTTGGTTCTAGTGTGGGAAGTAACTATTAAAATGTTAAATAAATGTATTCATTCACCAGAGATTCCTGACATTACTTTATAAACATTTGACAAACAAATTTTGCTTTATAATTTACTCATTTGCTTGATTCAAATCTTCCAGTAATGCTGGGAGATAGGGACTTTAAGGACTCCCCTGGTAAGTACTAGAGATGAGACCAGACCCTAGGCCTCCTCTCTCCGGGTCTCTCTTCATTTCTTCTGTCTCTATGGTAAACAAATCTACTTACCTTGGTTCTAAATAATTAGCAGAAGCACATTCTGAAATATGTGCATCATCATGTATTTAATGATAATTCTTTACTTTATAGGTATGTCTGCTTTAAATAAAACAAAATGGAAAGGTGGAACACTACAAATTCAGCTAGCAAAAGAAAGCTTTTTGCACAGGTAAGATTTTTTTTACATGGATTTAAATCCTATTTCTTTATAAGTGATTTTGTATATTCACTTAATTGAATTGAAAACTATAAAGTAATATATCAATTGTTTATTTTGTTTATATTTTACATCATTGTTGTAAAATGTATGCTTTCTCCTCTCAGGTGTACTCCCTGTGAAATTCCCACCACCAATTCACCCATGTCCCATCAACATAGTCCCTTGTGTTCTTCCATCCCTGTTTGATCCTTCATCCCCCTCCTCCCCTGCAGAATGTCTCTAATTTATAGTTGCCTGTTGATTTTGATTTTTAATTTATTATAATTTCCCCACCCCCCTCCAGATCCCTTATTTGTTTCCTATACATTCCTCCTGTAAGTGAAACCATCAGTTTTGGTTTTTTTTGTGTTTTTTTTTTTTTAGATTTATTTATTTCTTTATATAAGCACTGGATACAGACAGAAGCGCGGGAGGGCGAGAGAATTCACCAGAGCCAGAGTCGGGAGCAGAGCAGGCAGAAGGACCGAAACACACTGCTGAGGGGAGCAGTGGGCGGCAGGAGAGGTCCGCACGCCATGTGGGACCCTCCTCCGGTGGCCAGGGAGCAGCCAGGGATTGAACCGGCACTGCAGAGGCTGCAGGCAGCTTTGCAACCCAGCGCTTAACCGCTGCGCCACCGGGGAGGCCCTATTTTTCTTTTTCTTTCTGGTTTATTTCACTGAGCATAATCCCTTCCAGCTCCGTCCATGTTGCTGTGAATGGGATGAGTTTATCTCTTTTGATTGCTGTGTAATATTCCATTGTGTATATATACCACATCTTCTTGATCCAGTCATCTATTTTTGGGCATTTGGATGTTTCCATAGCTTACCTACTGTAAAAAGTGCTGCAGTAAACATAGGGATGCAGGTGTCCTTTTGAATTAATGTTTTTGTGTCCTTTGGGTAGATTCCTAAGAGTGGAATGGCTGGATCATATGGAAGCTCCATTTTTAGTAGGTTGAGGAACCTCCACACAGCTTTCCATAGTGATTGGACCAGTTTACATTCAACACCAGCAGTGTAGGAGAGTTCCTTTTTTTTCTCCACATCCTTGCCAACGTTTGTTGTTTCCTGTTGTTGTTTTTTTTTTTTTTTTTATATGTGCCGTTCTCACTGGTATAAGGTGGTATCTCATTGTGGTTTTGATTTATATTTCTCTAATTACAAGAGATGTTGAACATTTTTTTATATGCCTGTAGGCCATTTGCATTTCCTCTTTGAAGAAGTGTCTTTTTAGCTCTTTTGCCTATTTTTTAACTGGATGGTTTACTTTGTTTTTATTTAGTCTCATCCATTCTTTGTAGATCTTTGTGATCAGTCCCTTATTAGTAGTACTGTGTGCAAAAATTTTCTCCCAATCAGTGGGGTGTCTCTTTGTTTTGGTTAATATATCTTTTGCTCTACAGAAGCTCTTTAATTTGTTATAGTCTCAGCTGTTCATCTTTTCCTTCACTATCTTTGCTTTAGGTGATGTGTCTTTAAAGATGTTACTGAGGTGTATGTCATATAGTGTTTTGCCTATATTTTCTTCTGGTAATGTAACAGTTTTAGCAAATTCAAGCATTATAGGTAGAGCCAAATAAAATCCCTCTTGAACTCTGACTCTGTGACCCCCAACACTAAAATGGTAATGCGTACAAATGTATATTTTAAGCTATAAAAATAAAATTCATCTTTTTTAGCATAACCTTTCGTGGTAATATATGTCTTCCCCTTTCTCTGTAACAACTGTTTACTACTATTTCAGAAAATGGCTTTATCATGTTGGCCATTTAGACTGTTTCCACTTCTTTATGATAATAGATGACGTTTGCAAATGTCTCCTGGAAGGGTTCTTCTGGTGTTTATGTCAACAAGGAAACGTGCTAATTCATGTACATTTAAATTATTATAGAAGGCACCAAATTACTTGTGTTGGTTTTGAGTATTGATACTGATGTCACACACAAAGATATAAAGGTAATATGGAATCTCTATATGAGAGGCATCAGATTATTCAAGTGATTTAAGAACAAGACAGTTAACAACTATTGTAGCATTTTAAGATCCTGAGGTACTTTTAGGGAGAAAAGATTATGAGAGTTTGGGCGCTTTCAAAATAAGAAATGTTTTAGGAATGTATAGAGTGACCACAAGAGTTGATAAGATTGTTCTAGGCCAAAGAAATGGCACAAGAAAAAAGAATGCCTTAATTAGGTGTCAGGTAGCCTACTGGAGATGTGCTTTGAGGGTATGATCTTGTGAAAAAGGCGAGATCTGAATTTTTTTTCTCCAGCACGGGTTGGGGAGTGCATCTCTGAACAGGGTGGTGATGTGACTTTATTCAGCTATACTTTAGTGCCTACCATGTGCAGGAAGTGGGGCTTCAGTCCTGAGCAGGTAGACCTGCAATGTTGTTGTCTTGGGGCATTGTGTGGGTATGCCTAAAGGTTGTGAGTCTGATAGTCATTCTAGAAGGTGTCAGGAAAGTAGAAGACCACATGTAAAGTAGTGAATGACAGTTATCCAGACCTGATTAAGGTGGTGGTGGGGGTTAATTAGAAGGGTACTGTGGCATTCTGTTCATTATAAGAGTATAAATCATCAAGATTGGGTAATTGAGCTATGAAAGACACCTCTTCCTCATAGGAAAGAGTAAAGGAATTAAGGGTGGATAAAATGCCAAAAGTGCAGTTAAAAAGGAAAAAAATAAGAAACCCGAAATGATCACTATTAAGTTAAACATCTGTATGAAATTACAAAATGAAACAAAAGCACTGTTGATAGCATGATTGGTTATTTTAACTCTTTTATTTATATTTTGCTCTTTGATTCAGATTGGCCCAAGAGAGAGAAGCAGCAAAATCAATGAAAGAAAAATCAACAGGCAACACCAACTTGTTTGAAAAGATGAGAGGGATAGATTTATATATAAAAGCTGTTCCTGGGACAGAAGTACCAGGGCATAAAGTGAGTCTCCTCTGCTGCCTAACTAGCCAGATACCTGAGACCACATGATATGGGCATCATGTCTAAAGCACTTCCTTTCACCCTTGCTTTAAAGTAGTTAACGTAGGTAGTACTTTTTGTTCTTCACAGTGCGTTTACAACTCTTGGCATCAGCACAGTTCTCCATTTTATGGAGAGAGAAGTCAAGCCCAAGGGACCTAGGTGGTGAGGAGAACACACTGGTCCAAATTGCGTTTTTAACAACTGGTGTTTTTGTATAGTATTCTGCATAATTTATGTGAGATCAATACCTGCCCAGATTTTCCTTCTTTCTTTTCTCTTTGCCCATGGACTTTTTTAAGCTCATTTTTATTATCAGAAAAGTAAACCTAACAGTAATCATAGCTACTATGAGTTCAGTTTTTTCAAATAGTACATTTACACAATGTGGTTAATCTTTTCCATTGTATCATGTAATGTAAATACATTTCTTGTTTTTCTTGTCTTTTAGAATTGGGTTGTTAGTAAATTTGGAAGAGTCTTACCTGTCCTTCACCTGAAGAATCAACATAAACGTAAAATATCCTTTGCAATCCTCTTTCAGAATAATTATTACTTATCACAGTGAATGATACTTGCAAGAGTTACCTTTGTCATTAAGTCTTTAGGTGTTTATCTAACAGTTTTTATGTTCCCAATTTGTAGGCAAGGTAAGATTGATCAGCCTACATGTATGAAGTAATTAGAGAATAATGAGAAACTATTATGAGGTTTCATATGAGTAAGTGATGCAAATGATGATTGTCACAAAAGCACTTTCACTTACTGATGTTCACATCTTTCCTCATTTGCTGTATATCAAATTGCTAAAGGAGCTGAAGAACTGGAAGAGAGCAGGGTTCATCGTTAAAGAAGATTCTGGAGTAACAGTGGTAGGTTTCACAGCAATAGAAAAGTTATAGGAAGAGGTCCATGAAAGAGGAAGAGAAGGTACAAATATGTAGACAGGCAGGTGAATGGTGGCTGGGGAAGTAGTGTTGAACCCAGGATGAGGGAATTCTGGTGCCTGATCTGCTGAGGAAATAAGGTCAGATTTTCTAAGGCCTTCAATTCCTAATGCCATGGCTGGCTGGGCAGAGGATGAATATTGTATATCTTTTAACTCTAGCCATGTGTCAGTCAAGGAAGGAGAAGCAGTTCCAGGTGTTACAGACAGAGGAGATATAATGCATGCAATTTGTTAAAAAAAAAAAGTATTAGAGGAGTAAGAAGCCAGTAGGCCATTTGTCTAAAGATTAGTAACTGCAGCAAGTCACTACTACTCTGTGGCTGTAGTACACTGGGGCCCCCAGGGCACTGGCCATATTTGCTATTTTTGTTCTTCCTGCCAGTGGAACTAAATTCTAGGTAATACTGATAGTAACTTTATTTCCCTTCACCTCTTGGCTTCCTACCAGTGGCAGCCAGTAATGATAAAGAGGTGGATATTGAAGGTCAACATGAAACTAAGACAGTAGACATTGTTTGGCATACTTCACGTATTTGGCATGTGTTCAATACTTGCTAAATGAACAAAGGACTTTTCAGAAGTGATAATGCAACTTACACTTGCCTATTAGTATGTCTTAGGAAATCAGCAAATGACAGCTGTCATTACATCATACTTAAAATTAACTTGAATCTTTCTGAATGTTGTTAGCAACAAATAGACCTAGCAAAGAATTACTACCTTTCTAATAAAGACTACAAAATGCTCTGCAGAGTGAGTAGAATATGAAATGGATGATGTTAGGCTAGGAGAATCAGAGCTAGAATGAGACAATAGTGAGAAGACAGGAATGGACAGAAGAATTTGATACTGAAAGGACATGTGTTTGGCTAGCTGTGCCCCTTTGGCTCCCCTCTATTCTGCTTTATATTTTCAGGTCAGTGAGGTGAGATCTTGGATTTACAGAAAAGTCTTGTGGCCTCTGTGCCTAGAACTTAATCTGAATGGATTTACTTTAATGTCTATATACAGCCCAAGTAGTTTCTGCCAATTAACAGTTATGATGCTTGGTTTTAACTCTGGACATGCCATAGGAAACTCAGTTCCAAAGACCCAGAGGTCACCCAGTGAAGTCAAAGTCTTCATTTTTTTGGATAGGAAACTGAGGGTAAGCTGAAGCAAATTACTTGCTCAAAATTAAATAGTATTTCTTTTGCTTCATCAGATTGATGAATCCTAGTGATTTTGTTTTGTTCCTTGACTTTTGGTAACATCATAAAATATGACCCTTCAAAATACTGCCACAACTTAAAGAAGATAGGGGAGGATTTCACAGATACCATCCCTATATCCAACCTCACTTGGGAATTGGAAGGAGGGAATGATCCTATGAGTAAGAAACGGCGAGGAGAGTTCTCTGACTTTCACTGCCCTCCCAAGAAGATAATAAAAGTGCAGAAGGATGATGGTTCCCCTGGGTCTCTGACTATGAGACCAAAACCCAATTTGATAATGAAGAATCCACGTTTTATACAGCAAGAGTCTGCAACAAAAACATCTTATGATTCTGTTACTTCTAAATCAACCTATGTACCTGATTCTGATACTCAGAAACTTAAAAAACTATTTTTTCAAAATTCTAGCTCGGAAACTACTAGAAACAAAATTAGTATGTCTGATGATGATATTGATTCTGAGGATGAATTAAGACTACTGATTGCAAGGGAGGAAAACTTAGAGAAAACTAGGAGGTCCTCAGTAAATGAATCTGAAAATGATCCCTTTGAGGTTGTTAAGGAGGATTTCAAATCAGATGTTCATAAGCTTCGTTCTTTTACAGGTTTAGGTATCAAAAATGATGTCTCTTGCCTTGATAGTGATAATAATGTTATGGAAAATGATTGTGACTATGATTCAGGAGATACAGATGAAATCATTGCAGTGAAAAAAAAATCTGGTGAGGTTAAAAACAGTACAGAATTTTCACAAATGAAAAAGACCATGCACAAGAAAACTTTGAAAAATAGAAAAGGCTGTGAGCTTTCTGATCGTTGTATTAAAGTACAAAAGAGAAATAATGCAGAAGTAGCCATCCATCAAGGAGTTAAGCCTCTTGGTTGTAAATCTCCACCCACCTCCAATGGCAGTAAAGATGCCGATTCTGTATCAGAATCATCTGAGTCTGTAGATGAGGAGTATAGCGCTATGATGAAAAACTGTGTTCATGTGAATCTTACTTTGGCTGATTTGGAACAGTTGGTTGGTAGGGACCTGGAGGCTCCAGGAGAAGATACTGAAGTCAGTGTCCAGGAAACCACTGCCATGTTTGACAGGGCCTCCAAGAACCCAAGGACTCCCAGTGGCTTCCACAGAGGCCGACGGTGTATTCATCCTGAGGAAATTGTGGCTTCCCTTTTAGAAGGAGAAGAGAATACCTGTGGAAAACTGAAACCAAAGGAAGGCAACTTAAAGCCAAAATTTCAGGCTTTCAAGGGAGTAGCCTGTCTCTACAGAAAAGAATCAATGAAAAAATCCTTGAAAGAGGGTGTTGCTGCTAACAATGTTAATAAAGAACAGGATTCCATGAAACTTGAGGATACTAGTGGCATAGCTCTGGAAAAGACTCAGGGCTCACCAAGCAGGACTCCATTCCAACAGCCAAAGAAGGCAAATGATCCAAACTGTATTCAACCTCAAAAGAGACAGTCCACTTTTGAGAGCCAGGATCTCATGGTAGTATCCCCTAGCAGTTCAGAAAAGGGAAGTAAAAATCCTGTTTCTCATATGTTACCATTAAACAATAAGAAATCTTTAAGTCTTGGTGCAAAGACTCCCAAAGTGGGCATTGAGGAAGACTGTTTTCATAGGACCACAAAGACAGAAGAGGACTTAGAAAAGAAGCCTGATCTGAGCAGTGGAGCAGCCCCTGAGAAATCGTCAGCAGTCTCCTCCAGGAGAGATACTCAGGGAAGCAAAACTGATTTCCTGCTTTCTGCTAATAGTTTGCCAGATGTTAATGCTAAGCAGAAGCATGCTGAAGATAACCAGAGACGCTTGGCAGCCTTAGAGGCAAGGCAAAAAGCAAAAGAAGTACAAAAGAAGCTGGTTCATGATGCTCTGGCAAACTTGGTGAGTGGATTTTCAGTCTGTGGATTTAAGTAGACCTCTCAAAGTCTAAGCTTTTTTGCCCATGAAGGATGTTATGCCCCTGTAGAGCTCCGGTTTTGTTTCATGTCCTTGACTTAAAAACTTTTATCACCATATATAATTGTAGTATACCCCAGAGGAAGTGAGATTTAACTTAAAAACATCCATCTGCCTATATTTAAAGTTTTCTTCATAATTTCCTTTCCTTTAGAAAGGAAACCACATGTAAAATGTAGTTACATGATATCCTATGATATCTCCTATGATATCCAATGTCTGCTTATCCAATGATTATAGCTTGCCTAGTCAAGATTGACTGCAGTGAATCCTCATTCATTTTTTCTGACAGTTGTTAAATACTTGAAAAGTTCTAGGCCTTTAGGCCTCACAGTAGGAGCTAGATTTTCTAATGATGGTTCCTGTCTCAGGCAGTTACTGGCCCATAATGTTGTGGGCAGAGTGTCACGGTTAAGTTTCATGTCCTGGTAGTATATAGGGGGCACTCTGTATTGTCAGGAGGAAAAACCTTGAAAGGGTCAGTGGGAACTAAGTGAGGAGAGGTAAAATGGTGGAAGAGAGAGGAAAGATAAGTCCTTGAAAGGGAGACAGTTTGTACAAAAGGGCGATGAAGAATGAAGCTAAAAAGAGTAGCAGTTAAGTTATCAAGAGACTGTGGAGGTTGCACTTTATTCTCAGGGCTGTGAAAAGACAAGAACTTTAAGCAAGGGAATAAGGATTAGTTGCGTAGCTATCAGAGCAGGACTTGGTGAACTATAGCTGCCAACCCACAGCTTATTTATATTGCTGCCAAGCTCAGGGTAACTTTGTTTTTAAAGGTTATTTAAAGAAAAAGAATAATATAGAACTGAGATCTTGTGTAGCTTGCAAAACCTAAAATATTTTTAGCTCTTTATAGGAAGCTTGCCAACCTCTGGGAAAGATCATGATGAAAAGAACAAATTGAATGAGACAAATCTTGAATAAGCCAGAGCCTTTGGGAAGTCATGACCAAGCCAGTGATAGTAGGAATAAATGTAAAAGTACCCAAAAAGTTCAGTTGATGATAGGATATGGAGAAAGAGAACAGAAATAAAATTTCTACTTGAGAAATAAGGGGTGATGACAGTATTCATTGGATTAAAAAAAAGTTGGGAAGACTTGCAGGAGAAGCCTGATTGTATAATGCTTTTGATGATCACTCTAGGATGGTCATCCAGAGGATAAGTCAACACATATCATCTTTGGTTCTGACAGTGAAAGTGAAACAGAGGTGAAACAGATATCCACTCAGGAGCAGAACCAGCCGGGAAAGGAACCAGTGAAAGTAAGATATTCAAAATATCCTTATGGGCATTACTCTACTTCTGCAAATCCATTTCTGCAAATTGCATACCAACACATCCACACAACAGACTAGCTCAACATGAAATTCTTCAAAGCCATGATGAGACTGGAGACTCCCCATGCTACTGGACACAAAGTCCATGGGTTCCTTGGAGATTCTTTCCCACGTGAATCTATTCTTCACATCATCTGCAGTGTGGCATTAAATGAATGAAACCCTGCAGGAAGTGTTCTCATGTATAGTAACCCCCCCTTCTCCTCTCCTTGCACTTCAAGCTGCATTAGGGACCTCTGGATTAGTAACCAAAAAACCAAGTAGATATCACTGTGTTAGGAGTTCTCATTCTACTTATCATCCACCCTTTCTTGGGAGATTTATCAGGATTGTTGATTCTTAAATGTGAGGGGGAAGATTACATAATGAAGAAAATGTTGATTGTCTCAGTTATTAATAAACCTTCTTGTCATCTCTTCACCTGTGTAATAGGCATCTGCTGGTAAAGCATCAGGAAAGCTGTTTGACAGCAGTGGTGATGAGGAATCTGGTCCTGAAGATGACAGTAACAGGTTCAGAATTAAACCTCAGTTTGAGGGCAAAGCTGGACAGAAGGTTAGTGAAGACTGAAAATAAAACCTGTAACATGTCCTTATTTTTTAACATGATCTTAAATCTAGGTAAATGCAAGCAGACCTTTGCCCACACTCCAGCAGTGTGTTTTGGATTTGGGTATTATTTTGGAACTGAATCTTCCATGACCCTCTCTGATCAGTTCATGGGTATGTGAAGTTATGCAAACATTAATGTGAATTTCAGGACATTGGAAGTGCAAATGGAGCATCTTCTTTAGAAGTGATTTCTTGGGAAAATGGCCATCAATTATGTGTATGTTTTGTCTTTGTAGCTCATGAATTTGCAGTCTCACTTTGGCACTGATGACAGATTTCGCATGGACTCCAGATTTCTAGAAAGTGACAGTGAAGAGGAACAAGACGGTATGCCCCATTGTCCATATAGTCCTGGTGTCAAAGCTGGGGAATTCTGAGAAGTCATCTAGTCTCACGTCTTTGCATAACACACGGAAAAATTCTGTAACCCAGAACATTAAATTGTGGAGCTCACAATCTAAGACTTTCTGAGATTGTTTGTGCATTTAAACAACTGTAATTACTTGAAGTTACCAGAAAGGACAGAAATTCATAGCATCCATTCAAAGGCAGCATCTTCCTCTGTCCCATCCCTGGGTCAGAGAGAGGACGAGATCTGCACTAGCACTAGAAGGGCAGTCCCTAGTAAGGCCATGGAAGATAGTTAAGTCACAGTTGGTTTTCTAAAAGGAAGAGTATTCATCTTCCTTGCGGTATGTTTGCCAGGTGTAGTTTTTTTAAAAAAGCATTGTAACGCTGAATGCCATTCTGTTTGAATTCATCCTTATTTGGATATGTTTAGAAGTAGTGAGGCTCTCACAAGCATTCTAATTCAGTTGGTTTGTTTTTTCCCCACTTCCTGGAGCATTTTATTTGGCATTGGTTCCAAACTTTTCTGCTTTGTTTTTTTTTAATTAAAATTTTTTCTAAGATTTTATTTTTATTTACTTATTTATGCATGTAAGAATGGGGGGATATATAGGCCAGAGTTGCAGGGGGTGAGAGGATTCACTGGAGACAGAGTGAGGAACAGAACAGGAAGATTGACTGAAATACACCGCTGAGGGGAGCAGCAGACAAGTCAAGAGAGGTCTGCTGCACCATGTAGGTAACTCCCTATGATGCTCTCAATTCTTTGAACTAATTATTATGTGTACTATACATTTCTGGAAGCCAGGATTAAGTAAATTCTGTAGTCTCCACACCAAGTTAGGTTTCAGAATTTCTCACTCAAAATTCCATGTTGAAAGCATAGGAACAGTCAGAAGCTTGGAAATAGCCTACATATGGAAACTTCATATGAGGTTACTTCATTTCTGCCATTTGTCTCCTTACAGCTCTTCTGGTTGGTATATATTACATCAGAACTGTGAATAACCATTTCACCAAAGACAGTGGGGATTACATTTTTACCATGTTAAAGTAATCAAAGCATCTGTAATCACTTTAGTTTTGTAATTAACATCTTTACTCTGTTGCATTTAATATTTATTGTTAAAACTTTGATTTTTTTTTAAACAAGTTCCTTCAAAGAAAAACTTTTAAACTTCCTACTGAAGTCGTTAAATCTACCTTTTTTTTTTTTTCAAAGATTTGTTTATTCATACTAGAACTGGGGTATAGGCCAGAGGTGTGGGGGGGTGAAAGTATTCACAAGAGACAGAGTGGGGAGCAGAACAGGCAGGTGTACTGAAATACACTGCTGAGGGGAGCAGCAGACAAGTCAAGAGAGGTCTGCTGCGCCATGTGGGTAACTCCCTGGCCGGGGATTGAACTTGTGCTGCAGTGGCTGCGGATAGCTTCATAGGTTGCGTCTTAACCCCTTGTGCCACCAGAGAGGCCCAAATCTTTTTATTTTCACAAAATGACAACTAGAAGTGAAACTATTTGCTGGTCATGCAATTTCTGAATTTGCTGTGGCACTGAGGGTTCTGGGGATAGGAAGGATAGCAAAATGAGGTTTAAATTTTCCTCCTGTCATAATGTGCTTTGTGCATGTTTAGGTACTTGGTAAATATTTGATGATTGAGGCTTCTCAAGTTATATTTGCCAGGAGATTACTAATTATCCCTTTTTTTCTAAGAAATAAATGAAAGAAAAACTGCTGAGGAAGAAGAGCTTGCGGCAGAAAAACTGAAAGCCCTGAATGTTGTGCAGAGTGTTTTGCATATCAACTTGAACAATCCTACAAGCAAAGGACCAGTAGCTGCTAAGAAATTTAAGTATGGCTTATGTTCCATCACATCCTGTATTTTCCTTTGCCATAATTGAACTCTTCTTGAACTCAGTTTAAAACTAGGCCATTTTAAGCTTTTGGGGAGAGCATTTGGTAATAAGTATCTGACCTTTATAAATGTACTTATTTTTAATCGAATGATTCATTTCAAGAAACTAATCTTAAATTATTTCTGTATTTATGTTCGTGGGTATCATGGCAATATTGCTCCCATAAATGACACAATTGAAAAATGGTTTAAATGTAAGCTATAAAACTATATAAATGTCTCTATTTATTATGGAAAATTTTAAACATCTTAAAGGCTATTATAACAAAACCCCTGTACACCATCATCCAGCTCACAGAATCGTCAACATATGACCAGTTTTCTATATTTTTTTACCCACTCCCTCCTTTCCCCACTGGGATATTTTAAGCAAATCCCAGTAGTATGTCGTTTTATCTGTATATATTTTAGTATGATGTATTTTTCAAGTTAAAAAAAATCCATTGAAATTCAAAACTAGGTAATTGAGAATATAATCCTTTTTAACAATATCCTAATAAAGACCTATGTCTTACTCAGAAATTAGAATAGGTCTTGTGTTGAATTGTAATTTGCTATTAATCAAACATTAGAACTCTGGTTTCTCTTTTCCAATTTCTTTCTCTCCTTTTTTTATATAGGGACATTGTACGTTATGATCCAACAAGGCATGACCATGCTGCTTATGAAAGGAAGAAAGATGATAAGCCAAAAGAAAGGTAAATCAAGCTGCTTCATTAATTAGCAGGATCCTATAAATTAATCCCATTTCAGATAGCGAACAAAGTAGATAGTAACCAACATCCCATCTATTGGTCCCTACTGTTTTTAAGACAGAGTTATTAACCTGGTAGAGAAGGTCTTAACCTTTCACAAAAGAACCTCACGTGTGTAAATGCCATATATTCCAACTTAATATATGTTTCTTGTCATTGCTGTAACAAATTACCACGAACTCAGAAGCTTAAAAACCACAAAATATATTTTTTCACAGTGCTAGAGACCAGGATTCTGAAATCTATGTTATTGAAAGGACTACATGTTCCCTTTGGAGGTTTCAGGGGAAAATCAGTTTTACATCTCTCCCATGTCAGGTGCTACCAGCAATCCTTGGTATTCCTTGGTTTGTGGCTTCCTTACTCCATCTTCACGTGGCCGCCTCTTCTTTTCTGTGTGTCTCTTACCTTTGTGTCTATTCTAAGGATACTTGTGATTGCATTTAGGATCTACCTGAATAATTCTGGATAATCTTAGTTGGAGAACCCTTAATTTAATTACTCTGCAAAGATCCTTTTACTAATTAAGGTAATATTCACAAATTATGGGATTTAAGACCTGGGCATACCTTTTGGGGAGCAACCATTCAATTGCTAGTGGAATATAAAAAGCAGCTCCTATTTCCTAAAGACGTGCTATCAGTTTGATAAATGTGGATCAACCAATTATTTGTCTGGATTAATTCCTTCATTTTCCTTCTGCTAAAATTACTGAAGGCAGTGTGCTATCCTGAATTAGTTCCTGGAGCAAAAATGACATGTATGAAAAACTGATGAACTGAAAATAGTTTGAGTTCAGTTAATAGTAATATACCAAGGTTTATGTTTTAAAATTTTAACAATTGTGTCATAATTATATAAATTGCTGCCATTAGGAGAAACTAGGTGAAGGTTATTAGGAAATTCTGTACTTTCTTTGCATCTTTTCTGTAAATCCAAAATTGTTTCAAAATTGAAGTTTTCTTTTAAATGGAATAATATAACAGACCAAAGTAGAAATAATATAAACGTTCCCTGTAATATAGAATTTTTGTATGTTATTTTAGATAATACACACTGAAAATGGTATATAAGTAGGAATAATAGATTTGTTTTTATTTACATCTAATTTGTAGTAGTTTTCTGTTGCTGCATAACAAATTCCCCAAAACTTACCATCTTAAAACCACAAACATTTATTAACTCGGAGCTTCTGTGACTCAAGTGTTTTGAAGCAGCTTCTCTGGATTATTCTGTTCTCAGGAAGTTGTAGTCAAAACATTGCCTGGGGCTTTCGTCTCCGAAAAACATGACTGAACCTGACTGAACCTGGATGATTTGCTTCCGGGATGGCTCATACGGGACTATTGGCCTAGTCCTCACTTTGTTGGCTTCTTTACTGGGCAGCTGATGTGTCCTTTTAAAGTGGCCTCCCTGGTGGCCTAGGAGTTAAGTCTTACCACTATCACTGTGATGGCCTACTGCTGTAGCTTGAGTTCAATCTCTAGCCAGGGAGCTGACCACATATGGTGCAGCAGACCACTCCTGTCTCACCCACGGCTCCCCTCAACAGTATATATCAGTAGATCTGCCTGCTCTGCTCCCCACTCTGTCTCTGGTGAATCCTCTTGCCTCCTCTGGCCTATATCCCAGTTCTTCTATGCATAAGTGAATAAATAAATATTTAAAAAAAAAAAACATATCCAGATTTGTTATTTAATGTAGTAAAAAGAGATCAACTCACTGAATTAGTCTGTCAATAAGATGATTATTTGGAATGTCTTGCCCATTTATTATTTTAGGTTATACAACTAGAACTTTGGCCTGATGTTATTTATGATATATAGAGTGAATTCTAAATAGGAAAAAGGATTTTAATCTTACTGAATTAAAACTCAATATTGGAAACTGCAATGTAACTTCTTGTCTCAAAAAGGGAAAAGCATGTTTCTGAATACAGAACAGGTTTATTGTAATATAAAATTTTCATTCCAGAACAAACTATATGTAGATAGCACTTTTACAATTCTTTCTTTTTTTTTTTTTTTATTTTTAAAACTTATTTATGCATACAAGAACTGGAGTCTAGGCCAGAGGTGTGGGGGGTGAGAGGATTCACCAGAGATAGTAGAGAGCAGAACAGGTGGATCTACTGAAATATCCTGCTGAGGGGGGCCTCCCTGGTGGTGCAAGGGGTTAAGACGCAACCTATGAAGCTATCCACAGCCACTGAAGCATGAGTTCAATCCCCGGCCAGGGAGCTACCCATGGTGCAGCAGACCTCTCCTGTCTCGCCCACTGCACCCCTCAGCAGTGTATTTCAGTCAATCCACCTGTTCTGTTCCCCACTCTGTCTCTGGTGAAGCCTCTCACACCCCACACCTCTGGTCTATACCCCAATTCTTGTATGCATAAATAAATAAATCTTTAAAAAAAATATCCTGCTGAGGGGAGCAGTGGGGAAGACAGGAGAGGTCTGCTGTGCCATGTGGGTTAGCTCCCAGGTTGGGGATTGAACTCATGCCTCAATGGCTGGAAATAGCTTGATAGAGCTGAGACCTAATCCCTGCACCACCAGGGAAGCCTCACTTTTACAATTATTTCTAAAACTGAATTAACTAGATTCTTTACGCCAGTTTTGTAAAATTCAAAATATTTTGGAACTTAAAATTTATAGATGTCATCTCTTTTAACATTTTGCAGATGAGGAAACTGAGACCCACTGTGGTTGAGTGATTTTACTCAGAGCTAATATCTTAGGCGTAATTTCTAAAATGTAGCTCAGAGGAGAAGTAGATTAATAGTTAGAACTTTGATGTCATTTTGCATATAGAAAATTTATTGATCAAGGTTTTCCTTTCACCAGTAGAATTTTATATGTGGCTCCTCAGTTGTTGGAAGGATGGAATTAAAGTTATCCTAGGTGTTTTCTTGTTTTTTATAAATTTTCCCAAAGCCAACTATTTCTTTGTGGTACACATGTCTATGTATGTCATTGCAGTAAAGCAAAAAGAAAGAAGAAAAGGGAGGAAGCTGAGAAGCTACCTGAGGTGTCTAAAGAAATGTATTATAACATTGCTACGGATTTAAAAGAAATATTCCAAACTACAAAAGATACCACTGAAAAGGATGACAACATACCCTGGAATGAGGATTGTTCTGGAGAGGAAGTCCAGGACTCTGCAGCTTCTTTGAATGGGACCCAGCAACCTGGAGGATTCACATTCTCCTTTTTTGATTCAGATACTAAAGATGCAAAGGAAGGTACTCATTTTTTTTTCCTTCTGCATTCCACGTAGTTTGAGCTTAATTGAGTCCACATTAAGTGCAATGTGGTTGCAATTAAGTGCAAGCTGAAGAAAAGATCCTTTCTTCCACCTAGCTAAGCAATATGAGATTCAGTAATAAATGTGATATACCTGGAAGTTTGTTGTAACAGCAAATTGTTTTTGCATTTAAGGGAGCAAATTTATAGCTAGCTGAAATATGAAGGGAAGTCAGAGAAGAATGTGCTCAGACCTCTACTGAGTAGAAATAGTCACGAAGTTGTATAGTAAGACGTATATTTAATAGCATCATCTTAAATGCAGTTGGAGAAACCATGACTTTTGGAAACCAGTACTGTATGTGGTAGGAAGAACTATGTAACCTTAGTTTTATACAGATCTGCTCTGTCATCAGTATGCCAGTTGTTTCTAACTTTATCCTTTGAAGGTTTTTCAGAACATAGAGAAAAATATAAACTCAAGTTTGAACATTATTTCAGGTTTACCTTTGAAGGCCAACATGGGCTAAAAGTTAAAAACACCAGTTTCTTAGGAGGCTGCTCCTAGAGTTCAAGTGAAAGTACAGCTTTCTGGGAGTTCATGGCAAAAAACAAGGGATGTTTACAGGAATACATGAGTACTTCACTACAAAGGATTCTATTTCAAAGATCAGCAACTGAAAGAGCATCCATGTGTTTAGCAAACACAAATGCCAGTTCTGTTACTCTTGGCTGTGCTGTCCATTTGAGTACCAAGGTCAGCCCTAAACTGTTGAGAAGAGTTGGCATGCTATAAACATTGACTATGATACTTCTGACTTTGAGAGCCAAGTGTGACAAATTGGCCTTGAAATGAGTACTAAGACATCTCAGCAACCTGGGATTTGTGCTTTGAGGTACTAGCAAATTTGGGGGGCTCATACAGTGATTGTTCACATCTTATAGCACTGGATTTTTTCAGCAATTCCAGAAAGAGGTTTGGGAAATTGAAAAATACAAAGGTATATTCCTTTTCTCATTTATGATCAGCAGGAGGGAAACCTGGCTTCACTGCATTGTGTTTTATTTTAGGTTTCTTATGCAAGCCACAGATCTCATGCTTATTTTATTTGTTCTTTTAAGCTGTGTTGTTCATTTATAAGCCTTTAATTTTTATATCTTTTGATGGTATTACTGTATTCCTTGTCAGATCACCTTAGCAATGCCAAAAAACAGATAGTAGTTTTTCTCAATACTTGAAAATGTGAAAAGATGCTGCCTATTTTAAATTAATGATTAAGATATTGGAAATCCAGAAATACATATGTATGGTGAAAGAATCCAATGAGTGTGTTCAGAAATACATAGCTGTTGAGTTAGAATCCTATCATATTTTATTGTCATGCTGTATAGATACCTACAGAGTTGAAACTGTAAAACCTGGGAAGTTTGCCTGGCAGGGAGCCCCTCATTTCCATGACAGTAGTTCAGAAGAGGAGGAGGAAGATGTTAATGAAGAACCAGATGACAGGAAGTCCAGTCCTAGGTAAGTAATTTGTTTTTGTGCAGGTATATTGCATAATTTGTAAAAATCTGGGTTAGACATACTTTAGAAATATTATTAGAAGCATCTAAGCTTGTTCTCACATGACAATTTAATTTTTTCCTTTCAACTCCTTTGAAGATTTCTCTAAGCTTTTTGTAATGGGAAGCATTTTTCCACTTCCTTGAGATTTGGATAGCACTGAGATTTTGGTTATCACATTTGGATGTGATGCGCTGAAGGAAGTCAGCCTGATGCTAAAGTCTCTGGTCTGGAAAGAGGATGCTGTAGCTTACTGGTTGCCACCCTATGGGAAACATTGGCACATGTGGTAGCAGTGGTGAGGGAGATGGAGTTTATACTTCATCATCAGTACTTCAGATAGAAAAGAGGAATTAAATTGAGAATAAGAAGGCAGGTCATTTGAACTCAGGCAAAATGAGCAAAACACAAAGCAGATATATTTAAGAAATAGTTGATTTATGTTTTTTGTGTTTTTTTTTTAAGATTTATTTATGTATACAAGAGCCACAGGTGTGGGAGGGTGAGAAAATTCACCAGAGACAGAGTGAGGAACAGAACAGGCAGATTGACCGAAGCACACTGCTGAGGGGAGCAGTGGGCAAGTCAGGAGATGTCTGCTGTGCCATGTGGGTTGCTCCGTGGCCGGCCAGGGGATCGAACTCGTGCTGCAGAGGCTGCGGACAGCTTCATAGGTTGTGTCTTAACCCCTTGTACCACCAGGGAGGCCCTGATTTATGTTTTTAATGTAAACTTTTCTTCTTGAATTTTGAACTCAGCCAGCTAATGTCTACCTTTCTCTCTTTCTGTCTTGATTCAGAGATGTATCATTACCTGAGAAAGAGACCACTAGATTTTTCTTTTTCTCTAAGATTGATGAAAGACTTAATGGTAAGTCTATCTTGCAATTAAATGTTGTATAACAGGTTATAAATAGTATTGTTCTCACTACTGCACATCTGATACAGCAGCATATATCCAAGGAAGAACTGTTTGGCCACAGTTTTGACCCTTTGTAATGTCATGTGTTTTAGCTCCTCTGTAAAACTGATGCATGTCACTAATAAAGCAAAGGTGCACTAGGAACTCCCACTCCCCATCTCTCTCACACATTCATTATCATCAACACTGTTTTAGGTCTAAGGAACTTGCTTAGATGCTAGATGTACAAAACTACTAAAAGTTTATGTAAAAATTCTGAGGCTGTTCATGAACTTATTTCTTAAAGCCTTGCACAAACAAAAACCAAGTTACAAAATAATACTGATATATTAACAGTAAAAGCCTAACAATTCTTTTTTCATTTTGTTAGAAAATAAATTTTTGAAAACCAGTATAAATTGAAAGAAATGATCTTAAATAGAATCAAAAACCTTGATGATGCTAACATTAGAATATTGTCCATTTTGGTGTTAATTTACTGCCTCATCTTTTTTGTTCATCCTTTGTAGGGTCTGATTTATTCTGGAGAGGTGTGGGAAGTAATATTAGCAGGAGTTCTTGGGAGGCCAGAACAGACAACTTGCGCATAGTGAGTAATTTAATCTTCATATTCATTGTCTCTTAAAATAGATATGGTTTGTCTTTGTGTTAATATTGCCTGGTGTGAGAGTATGGGAAGAAGGTATGAAACTTAAGACAACTGAAAACATAATTTAAACATTCGGAATTACAGTGCTGGAATAGAACTTAGAGGTTATTTAATTCATTCCCCCGTGGTGTGGGTGAGGCAACTGAGGAATGGCCCTGTTGAGTGACTAGTCTTGAGTTCTAACCATGCTCATTATAACAGAATATTATGAGATTTTTGAAAGACTGAATTATAGTTTCCATTGTAAACAAGAAAAGCCACAAGTTTGAATACCCCCTATATTTCTAAGTGATCACTTCCAAAATGATTTCCACAGTCCTGATATTAATCTAAATTTTATTTAATAGCTACTATATACCTTGAAAATAATAATTTATTTTTAACAAAGGCTTTTGATTTTATTTTTTTCTAGGATTGTCGGAAGAAACATAAAGAGGCCAAAAGGAGAGTGAAACCAAACTAATAAAGGCCATTATTGGTTTTTATTACTGAATGCGGATAAGGCAAACATGGAAATTGTATGATCCAGAAAATAATTTTAAATAACCAATAATTCAGAGTGAAGGAACATTCAAAATCTGGCTGATGGATATCAGTCTTGTTGCTGTAATTTCTTTGGATTTGCTCTGTATTTCTTAGTAATTACTTTAAAAATATTAACTCAAACTTTTTTTAAATGACGTACAAGATAGTCCCTCACAATGCTTTTTTGTATATAATCTCTTTGCCCCCTAGCCTCTATGAGTAATGGGCATCTTCTCATGCAAGGTTTACATAAAGTGTTTTTAAATATATGGATCAGAGCACTTGTGTTTTCCAAGTTAGACTCTGTAGGGATTATAAGCTACTTGAAATACTTTTTTCTGCTTGTACTAAATACACTTTACCTACATTTTGGGTTTTTGTTTAAGAGGTTAAATACAAGCCTGAGTTCCATACCTGTGTCCCGATGAACACCTAATTAAAATGTAGACATTTTAGACTAACATCATAGGAGAGTTCTGTTGAGGGCCATAAAAAGACACCATATGTAGTTTTCCTGCCATTGGCTTCTAGGAATTAATGGAGCAGGCCCATTAATCCAAAAATTCTAGTTAGACCAGAGGCTTATGTAAAATACAAGTGTCTGAAAGATACATCGTTACAGTTAGGAGTCAGGAGTTTGCATCCAGATAGGGAAGCAAACTTAATACCCGAACCTAGGTACTAATTTAATCATCCTGGCTAGGATTCAAGTCAGATATGTGCAAGACAGAATCTGTACAAGATTGTTTTATATAGACAGCCCCAGAGGATTGTCATTGAGCCACATGTGTATATCTGAAATAAATTTGTATTTACATCTTGATGGAATATAAACTCTGAGGGCTGGGATGTCATCTGGTTTGTTAACCATTATGTCTCGACTGCCTAGAATTTTGCCTAGCACTTAGTGGGTGCTCACTACATATACTTTTGAGTAACTTGCCAGGGAATTAGCTGAAGAGTCATTTGGGATTCCAATGTTTTGAGCTTTCAGACTCCATAGAAAATGGAAAGAACCACGCAGCTACATAAACCAAATGTTCTACCTTCTCTTGATGTAAATTTACATTAATATATCTTCTTAACTATTAGGTCTACCTACCCCAGGAACTAAGTCATTGCCACTATATATATTTCTTTTTACTAAGGTAACAGTTTACAACAATGTATGGTTTCAGATGGAGTTTTTCACCTCAGCAATGTATATTTTACACCTCCCAACTACCATTTCCACTGTATTCTACATGTCAAAACAGTTCACCCAAACTCAAAGGGGACATAGACCCTCAAGGAGTGTCAAGGAATTTATGACCATATTTAAATGTCACATCCTCTATCTCTAAGGCAGAAAAAGTGACAAGCAGCCTTGCCCACCCCCACTCTTGCTCCCCAGATATAAACACCTTCCACATTCTTAGCTTTTTCCTCTGATATTTTTAAGATTTATTTATTTATGCATACAAGAACTGGGATTTAGGCAGAGGTGGGGTGGGTGAGAAGATTCACCAGAGACAGAGTGGGGAGCAGAACAGGCAGATCCATTGAAATACATTGCTAAGGGAAGCAGGGGGGAAGACAGGAGAGGTCTGCTATGCCATGTGGGTACACTCCCTGGCTTGGGATCAAACTCTTGCTGCAGTGGCTGGCTGCAGCTTGACAGCACTGTACCTTTAACCCCTTCGCCACAAGGTATGCCCTTTTCATCTCATCTTTATCTCCATATTTTGACCTAACATGCTGATGCTGTGGTTTCCTGGTTTTTCTGTTTTAGACCTATTTATTACCTATTGCCTTGGTACTGTAAAAAATGAGGTTTTTAACTCTAATTCAAGCAGTTTATACTGACTACATCTAACCTTTTCCTAGAATCTTTTTCTCTCCCACTCACCAGTTTTTCTGGATTCAGTCTGGAATTCAATAACCCAACAGTGCCATAAAATGTTTCTCAACCCAATTTTAAAAGTGTCTTCTCCACTTTTTCTCTGGACACATATGTCTGAGAGCTCTTTTCTTGCTGTAATCTGAGCTGTCTGGACTGAATTGAGCAAAGTAGCAACTTGAAGGAATTGGAGACTTAAAAACACGTTTCAACTATTTCTAGTTAACATGTTGCAGATTCAAACTACTAAATGCATACGTTCAAGAGAGTTATTGAATACACCTTTGCAGGACTCTCAGCCCTATTAAAATCCCTGACACTTAGATGGTCATTCCTAGACCCTGTGACCGTTAAGTGAATGCTGTGATTATAAGCTGATAAATGAATTAGCAAGTCAACTTGTTTTCATTATAGGAAATATTTTAAACTAATTTGAATGCTCATTGCCAGCATTTCCTTTCTATTTTGTCCTGTGACACCATATGACCGTTTATGATCATTCCTGTAGTAAAAATCCGGAGCTGGAGGTGTTATTGAGGACATTGCTGACCAGAGCGGGGTTATCGATTTCCCGGCATCAGGGGTCCCGCGTCCAGCAGTTGCCGGGCTGCAATCTCGTGACACCTCAGACAGGATTAGACTCCGCGTTTTGCTAATTCCAGTCCCGACGGCCTATCCTGAGCCTTCCACGCGACGCACTGAAACGCCCAGAATCCCTGTCTTGGTCAGGAGGAACCCGACCACCACCACGCCCGCGACCGGGGTCTCCAACAGCACGCGGGCTCGCTAGACAAGAGTGTGGTAAGAGAAAACGCCACGGGCCCCAGCCCGCGACTGCACACATCAGCCGGTCCCGCCCGCCTCAAGATCTAGCGCAGCCCCCAGCTG
This sequence comes from Talpa europaea, assembly GCF_964194135.1. NCBI lineage: Eukaryota > Metazoa > Chordata > Mammalia > Eulipotyphla > Talpidae > Talpa > Talpa europaea. The sequence goes on along the minus strand of NC_140074.1, from coordinate 102,161,357 downwards.
TCTTCCCAGCGTGCACCGCAGCGCCGCAGAGGGGCGTGGCCGGCCCGTGAAACCAATCAGCGCCCGGCTTGTTGATGCGTGCGGGGTGATACACTCTGATTGGTCAGTAGGGACCGGCCCTACATCCTCGCGCGTCCCTGTCAGGCGTTGCATCACCTCTAGACGCCGGCGGCGGCGTGGACGAGGTTCCTTCTGAGGCGCCGGCCCGCGGGGCCTCCAGCTATACCTCCTGCCCCCTTTGCTCCCCTGCTACAGCCGCTTCCTGCCCTCGGGGTCCCTCAGGTACACCCCTTTCTGCCGCCGGATCCCCTAGCTACGCCCTTTCCAGCATTGGGGCCCCTTAGGCATGGCCCGCCTGCACCGCCCCCCCCCCACTAGATTTTTGTTTGTTTCTTCCGGGTTGTGGGTTAGTCTCGTGCATATTGTTTTCCAAAGGCTAAGCTCTAGACAGTGTAAGTGGACTTAAAATCTCAGAACTGGCCGGGCATCCTGACTGGTCTCTATAGCGGAAGGTTTGCAACCCTCCGAAACTCCTCAGCACAGGCTGGTTCTTGTGTTGGCCGGTTGTTAGGATTTGATGTGGTAGAGTTTTCTAGGAGAGTTCAGACGGTTGGCAAGATTGAAGCGGAAGTCCCAGGCTGTCCTTGCCATCCTCAAGTCAGGCACGGCTGCTTATGCCAAGTGCACGTGCAGCTGGGAGCAGGGGAGGAAAACCGCTTTCTAGTGGGATTTGGAGGTGGCAGAAGGTGGCTTTGTAACAGGGTGGTCCCCAGGAAAGGGGGAGGTTCGCTTCTCAGGAGCTGTCCTGGGTTTGGGGTCTTGAAGAAGAGCAGAAATTGTAGAGAGTGAGCTTTCAGGCGACCATAGTAAAGATTAGAAGGTTTTGAAAGCGTGTTTTGATTCCGATGAAGAGTCGCAGTAGTCACTGCAGCTTAGGATGTGTTTGAGGATTAAGAATTAGCTTTCAGCCATGCGGATTTATTGTTTCCTTCTTGACTGAAGTGGTATTTTGAATAAGTCTAAAGAGAAGATGGATTTTAATAAAGTGGGACAGTGTATTAGGTTTAGCATACACATTCAGGATTTGCAGAGAACACAAGATGAACTTGGAATAAAACTGATTGATTTAGGTGATTTCTGGTACTATGGCGAGCCTTGTAAAGAATTAGTAAAGTGGTTGACAATATAGTCTTTTCACAGTGATTAAAGAGTGAATTACTGGGAAGAGGAGGCAACTAAGTGTAGATTGCACTCTAAATGTTTTTGGAAAGATGATACTGTGACTGGGCAAGGACAATCGAATGGAATGTGTGGGCAAAGTAGTAATAATAGCTTACATTATATAATGACATGTGATTGTTGTATTTTTGACTTTATTTTACAGCTGATAGAATTGAGGCTTAAAGACTAAATAACTTTCTATAGGGAACATACTAAGTGATATCACCAAAACTTTGAGATTCCATGCCAGTCTCAGTCACTACCCTGTGTGGGGAGGAGCCCATGCAATAGGTGGGTTGGAAAGGCAAGTGGGAGAAGTATCTCTGACAGAAATTAGGGATGCTGACGAGGTTTTCTTGACAAGGTTTTCTCCCTAACTGCACATTGGAGGTTAAATAGTTAAATGCTTTTGCCAGTAATAAGTTTACATTTGAATGGGAGTGTGGGGGACATGCAATACCAATAAACCACAGAGTCAAGATAGGAGAATACTAGCTCTGAAAAAGGAGGTTGATGATAGCCACACAGGGGAGTGATTATAAGCCAAATAGTCCTAGAGTATTTGTAAAGAGGGCCTGATACTGGAAATCACTATGTCTTTTGTGTCTCAGCAGTGTCCAGAAAGGTGTGATGTAACTGGACCTTAAGTTTTATAGGTGTAAAAGCCAGGAGTAAGAGTAATAATTTGGAGTAGACCATGCAGCCTTGAGTGCTCCCACTGGAAAGCCTGTACAGAATGTTTTTGGGAAATTAGTCCACTAGGAAAATTAATTCACAGAATATGTAGGATATATAGTACTTATTTTTCTCATTATTTTTTATTATTTTTTAAAGATTTATTTATTTTTATACAAGAGCTGGGGTACAGGCCAGAAGCGCAGGAGGGTGAGAGAATTCACCAGAGACAGAGTGGGGAGCAGAACAGGCAGACGACCAAAATACACTGCTGAGGGGAGCAGCGGGCACGACAGGAGAGGTCTGCCACTCCATGTGGGATTCTCTCTGGTCGGCCAGGATCGAACCCACACTGCAGAGGCTGCGGACAGCTTAGCGCTGCGCTCAACCCGCTGCGCCACCAGGGAGGCTCCCTCTTTGTTTTTTAAAGTTTTTGTGATAAAGTTAATTCATACTAAACAAAATCAAAACAGTAGTGTAATGCAGCAAATAAAAATCTCTTCTTTTCCTTCCTAATCCTATTTTGTTATGATAGCCAGTTAAGTTTGGTGGGTAACCTTCTAAATTCAACTGCAAAAGTACTGAAACATAGATTTAATATATATTTAAGCTCTTGAAAATGATATAATATAGTGTAAATTGCTATAACTGGACTTTCTCAGTATCTATAGGTAATGTAGATGATATATAATTTATTTTTTAATGGCTACATGGTATTGATGTACTATAACTTAGTCACCTGTTCATGAATATTTAAGATTTTAGATATTTGTCTATAGAAACAATGTTTCAGTTAATGCCTTATATGTTTTGTACATTTGTGTGAGTATATCTGTGGAGTTTATGTTACAGAATCTAACTAAACTCAGGAAAGGCTGGAAATATACGTGTCTCTGGGATTATTTTGATTTAAACAGATTATGAAGGCTTGGGAATGAAAAAGAGGGAACAGAGAAATAGAGATTAAATCCACTTGGGGGATCATCTGGTAGTATTAAGGGTGACTCAGAAATTTCAGGTAATAGAAGAAATAATGGAACTAGTAGGACAGTGAAATAAAAAATGGCAGCAGGTGTGGCAGGGAAGATTATGAGATTTTAAACAACAAAAAAAGTTTTCTCTGATTTGTGTGTTTCCCAAGATTTGTTAAGATAAACACAGGATCTCGGAGAGCATCTAGAAATTACTGAACCAGAAATTCAGGCTAAAGAGACCTAAAGGAATTTTAAAACAGGGAAGAATGGAGGGCCTGGATTATACTCTAGGGAAGAAAAGGAATTTGTTTCCCTGATCCTGATCCCAGCCTCACTCTCCCATCCCCAGCGCCCTGTGGTTACTGGATGCTGTTGTGCAGGTACAGCTCTCCAGTGGATTTGAAGGGCCAAAGTAATCCTGTGATTTATGCATGGGGGTTGTTTCTTCTCAGCAGCCACCATAGCCCGGTCACTGATACATGACTCTTCTGGAATGGTCCTTGCCATTACATTTGACCATTATGTTTGGCATAATAATGCAGTGAGTCCTAATCTTCTGGGGAGTGAAGGCTCCCTAGAAATTTTATTAAAGTTATGAACTATTATCTCAGAAAGCTGAAATATTTTAAGAAAATTTGAAGTTCAAATGGATAATCCTGACTAACGTTCAAAACAGTGCTAGAGCAGCAACTCATGGGCCTCCCCGGTGGCGCAGCGGTTGAGCGCTGGGCTGCGAAGCTGCCCGCGGCCTCTGCGGCGCTGGTTCGATCCCCGGCTGCTCCCCGGCCACCGGAGCAGGGTCCCACATGGCGCACAGACCTCTCCTGCCGCCCGCTGCTCCCCTCAGCAGTGTACTTCGGTCCTTCTGCCTGCTCTGCTCCCTGCTCTGGCTCTGGTGAATTCTCTCACCCTCCCGCGCTTCCGACTGTGCCCAGTGCATGTATAAACAAACAAACAAATAAATAAAACATGCCTCTATTAAAAAAGAAAAAAGAAAAAAAAATTTTTAGAGTAGCAACTCAGACTCTGATTTGCATGCTTAATCCCATGGGATAGTTAAACTGCAGGTTCTCAGAGGTAGTCCAAGTGGGGTCTGGCGAAATACCCTTATCAGCTCCTATAGATGGGGGTGATCATAGTACTGAACGGTCTCTTTTTTTTTAAGATTTATTTATTTATGCATACAAGAACAGGAATACAGGCCAGAGGTGTGGGGGGGAGGGGAGAGGATTCATCAGAAACAGAACAGGCAGATTGACTGAAATACACTGCTGAGGGGAGCAGCAGGCAAGTTAGGAGAGGTCTGCCATGTGGGTAGCTCCCTGACTGGAGATTGAACTCGTGCTGCAGTGGCTGCAGATAGCTTCATAGGTTGCATCTTAACCCCTTGCACCACCAGGGAGGCCCCAGGATTGAATGGTCTTGAGAAGCAAATTAAAAGTGAGAGAAATAAAGATCTGTTAGTTTCAGATATAATCCCTTATACTCCATTTGGTCTCTAATAATAAAATAGTCACTAAGCCAATAAGATCCCTCATAAATCAGTGAAGTACACACAGACTAACACTGGGTCTTTCTTGTCCTGGAAATGTAAAAAGAGCTAGCAGATCTCAAATGCCTTTTAACTTCAATTTAATACTGTTGATTGGCATAATCTAATTGCAAATGAATAGTTGAGTTAATTAAATGCCCACCTCTTCATTTTTCCTAAATAAAATTCAGGGGCACTTGTGCATCTCAAAAAAGAAAAAGCAAAGAAAAGGAGAGACACTGCTCATAAGTCTTTTTTGTTTTATGACATGGATCAATTGCTGTGCTTAGGCTTTAATTCTCTTCACAGTTAAGATATATAGGTCTCTTTTCTCCTAGGACCACTTAACCCAAACTGTTACAGTTCTTGAATTCTTAACGTTTTCTATCTTTATTGTCTCAATATATTAGCAATCCTGTCCCAGACTAATATGTTCACTTGGAAATCTGGTAAACCTTATTAAAATTATGAAGTAAAAAAAAATAGGCTTTGAGGCAGAATGGGCTCAATGATGCTCACTAGGAGTCAGAGTCCTCAGTGGTTTTGCAGGTTTTTATTGGGATTACCAGGTACACAGCAGGCAGGGGTGCTGGGGGGCTGGTAGGCTCCCCCAGCAGGTCTTCATTCTGGGCTCTCCAGCCTTTTCTCTGCTTCTCTGCTCTTACTTCTCTGTCGGCTTCTCTTTCGGCCTCTGCTGGTGTCCCCGTGACACCGCCCTTAAAAGCACAGTCTTAGCCCAGGTGAATCCCATCTACCTCAGCCCACACCTTATTCCAAGTGCCTGCCATCAGGCATGCATTCAGGACCGCAAGGATCCATAATCTATCCTGATGGCGGAAGGCCAGAAAAGCCTGACATTTTTCCTTACCCTACAAAGGAGATATTTATATGAAACACAACTGACAGGGAATCAGTATCCAAGACAGTTTTCCAAAGCGAATATACAGAAGGCCAACATGAAAAAATGTTCATCATCACTTATTACTAGGGAAATGCAAATCAAAACCACAAGATATCTCAGACCTGTGACAATGACGTATTTCAAAAAAACTCCCAAAAAGTGTTGGAGAATATGTGGAAAAAGAAGAATCCTTAGATACCATTGGTAGGAATGTAAATTTGTGTAGCCATTTTGGAAAGCAGTATTTTAAAAATTTAAAAATGGAAATACCCTAAGATCCTATCTTAAAAACCTATGTTAAAAAACTGAAAATGGAGACCCATCTTAAAAAAAAAAAATGGAAATACCATATGATCTAGTGTGGAAATACATACGTACTTTGAGTATCTAGCTGAATAACCTGAAAACATCAACTTGAAAAATTAAATACCCGGGGCCTCCCTGGTGGCCACCCTCAACTGCACTGTGAAACTATCCACAGCCTTTGCAGTGCGAATTCCATCCCAGCCGGCCGGGTTGAAACCCACATGGTGTGGCAGACCTTTCATGTCCCTCCCGCTGCTTCCCTCAGCAATGTATTTCAATGGATCTGCCTGTTCTGCTCCCCACACTCTGGTGAATCCTCTCACCCCCCCACACCTCTGGTCTACACCCCAGTTCTTGTATGCATAAATAAATAAAAATCTTTTTTTTTTAATTAAAAAAATAAAACTAAAATAGGCATTTTTCTATCATAAAGGGCAAAGCTTATGGACTCAACAAATGCACTTGTAATCTAATGATCTTAAGGTAATGAGAGTCCTGACAGGTTAAGTAACTTACTCAGTTTCAGAGTTAGTGAAAGGCAAAGCTAGTAGATTGCTAGGTAAAGTGATAGATGATTAAGAAGATTATTATGTCATTATTATTTTTTAATATGTGATTCAGAGGAATAGGTTCACACCTCCTCAGATATGAATCACCACATGCCACCTACCCCAGAACACCCATATCCATTTATCATATATGATTTGACCCCCTTCCTCACTTTGGTCCCAGCTCTCCACACCCCTCCTCAACCCCCAGTAGCCTCAATTCTGCAGTCTTTTTTTTATTTGTTTGTTTGTTTGTTTGTTTGTTTATACAAGAACCAGGGTACAGGCCAGATTCGAGGGAGGGTGAGAGGATTCACCAGAGACAGAGAGGGGAACAGAACAGGCAGACTGATGAAATACACTGCTGAGGGGAGCAGTAGGTGTGACAAAAGAGGTTTGCCACGCTATGTGGGACCCTCGCCTGCTGGCCGGGATTGAACCGGCACTGCAGAGGCTGTGGACAGCTTCACAGCGCGGCTCAACTGCCTGCGCCACCAGGGGAGGCCCAATTCTGCAGTCTTTTCTAGGCTTTGTTTTGTTTCTCTGTATTCCACATGAGTGAAATTTTCTGGTAATTGTTTTTCTCCTTAGTTTATTTCACTTGGCATAATCCCTTCCAATTCCATTCATGTTGTCACAAATGTCAGGAATTCATCTTTTTTTAAATAGCTGAATAGTACTCCATTGTGTATTTGTATATCTTATTAATTCAATAATCTGTTGTTAAGGAAGTGATTTTTCTTTCTTTTTTTTTTTTTCAAATATAATTTTTTTATTGAAGTAACATTGCATTGTAGCATCACAGAATCAACATGTGTATATATTTCACATGTCTAAAAGCATGTTAGAAATAAATAAAACAGGAAATTAAGAAAAATAGGAAATTGGAGAGATAAACAGCAGGTGTTTGTAGTCATGTATGAATAACTGTCCAGGGTTACCAATCTTACACATTTTTTTTTTTTTTGTGTTGTCTATGATTTTATTTTTATTTTTATTTTTTTTTTTTATAAATTTTATTGTTATATTCCCCATACAATTGCAGCCCCCCATTCTGACCCCAATCCCTCCCCTCCCGCCCCTGCCCCCCTAAAAGTGTCTCTGGTTCATAGTTTTTTGTTGATTTTGATTTTCACTTTCTTATAGTTATTCATTTTCCTGGTCCCTTATTTAAGTTTTCTAGATTCCTGCTATGAGTGAGACCATCCGGTATTTTTCTTTTTCTTTTTGGCTTATTTCGCTGAGCATGATCCCTTCCAGCGCCATCCATGTTGCAGCAAATTGCATGTGTTTATCTTTTTTGAATGCTGAGTAATATTCCATGGTATATATGTACCACATCTTCTTGATCCAGTCATCTATTTTTGGGCATTTGGGTTGTTTCCAAAGCTTAGCTATTGTAAACAGTGCTGCTATAAACATAGGGGTGCAGGTGTTCTTTGGAATTGATGTTTCTGTGTCCTTTGGGTAAATACCTAGGAGAGGAATTGCTGGATCATATGGAAGCTCTATGTTTAGTAGGTCCAGAAATCTCCACACAGCTTTCCACAGTGGTTGGACCAGTTTGCACTCCCACCAACAGTGCAGAAGAGTTCCTTTTTCTCCACACCCTCGCCAACATTTGTTGTTGCTAGTTTTTTTAATATGTGCCATTCTCACTGGTGTAAGATGGTATCTCATGGTAGTTTTGATTTGCATTTCCCTGATGACAAGTGATGTTGAACATTTTTTCATATGCCTGTTGGCCATTTGCATTTCCTCTTCAGAGAAGTAAGGAAGTGATTTTTCAACTCAATAAACACAGTTCAACTTGGTTAATAGAATTTGGTGATGGATGTGTGAAAGGAAACTAACATTACTATGCCAAAAACATAGAACTAGCTCTTATGAGAATGAGCTATTTACAGCATGTAATTCTACATTCCCCAGACTAAGGACTGGGGAATTTCACCTCATTTTGGCTCCTCAGTTGCTGTATCTGTAACATGAAATGAGACTGATGGGTGGACTTAGAAGTTTTTTCCAGCACCACAGTCTACAAAATGGTGACAAAGTTAAGGGATACTTTTTCCCAAACCCTCACATTATTCTCAGTGCTATATCAAGGGTGAAAAATGAATAAGCAAAACATTGAAGAGCCAAAAGTCTGAAGGTTATCATCAGTACATAACTTTCCTATTTTAGTGCTTCTTGCACTCGGGATAATTTATAAGTTTGCTCCAGGAATAGGAGCAGAAACTTTTTTTAAAACCATTTTTTTTTTTGTCTCTGTAAAAGAATGATCTCAGGCCCCTTACTTTCCTTACTTTATGATTCTTTTAATTCCTTTTCTTTTTCTGAGTCAAAAATCAATTTTATTTGTTCACTCACTCAATACTAAGCTGTTCTCTAGCATAGCTCTAGCTGGCAAATAAGTTCCAAATATTTCATAAATAACAAAAGTAAAGAAATATGTGCAGTATTATCCATTCAGCTTGAATCTTTTTGAACTAAATAAATAACTTTTTGCAACTTCATTGTAGACTCAGATCTAAAAAAAAAAAAGGGGTGTGCTTCAGAGACTACCATAAAGAACATAAAAGATACCCACAGAGTGGGAGGAAAAAATTGCAAATCATATAACTGATAAACGGACTTATATTTGCAATATAAAAACACAAATAGCCCAATAAGATATTGGGCAAAAGGTGAATAGACATTTCTCCCCAGGAAGATAACAGTGACCAGTTAATACATGCAGAAGTCCTCATCATCATTGTCTTTAGGGAAACACAAATCAAAATCATGATGAAATACCACTTCATACCCATTAGGATTTCCTATAGTCCAAAGATGGACAATGAGGAGTAAGAATGTAGGAAGCTGGAATCCTTATTCCTTAAAGAATATAAAATAATGCAACAGCTTTTGAAAACATTTTTTTAAAGATTTATTTTTATTGATTTATGCATACAAGAATGGGGTACGGGCCACAAGTGTGGGTGGGGGGGAGGTGAGAGAATTCACCAGAGACAGAGTAGGGAGCAGAACAGGTGGATCTACTGAAATACACTGCTAAGGGGAGCAGCATGCAAGAGAGGAGAGGTCTGCTACGACATGTGGGTTAACTCCTTGGCCAGGGATCAAACTCATGCTACAATGGCTGCTGATAGCTTTGTTAGTGCGTATACTTCACCCCTTGTACTATCAGGGAGGCCCACTTTTGAAAACATTTTAGCAGTTTCTTAAAAAATTAAACTAAGGAATTCCACTCCTAGATAAATACTGAAGAGAATTGAAAACATATGTCCACATAAAAACTTATACATGCATGTTCATAGCTGCATTATTCATGACTTAAAAATGGAAACATTTTTCCATACTGATAAATGGATAAACAAAATGTGTCATCCATATAATGAAATATTACTCAGTCATAAAAAGTAATAAAGTATGAGTACAAATTGTAACATGTATAAACCTCAAAAACAAGTCTAATAGAGACCAGGCACAATAAGCTACATATAAATGATTTCACTTATGTGAAGTATCTGGAATAGAAAAATCTATGTAGAGGCCAAATGCAGATTAATGGCTGTCAGAGTACTGGGGAAGATGAATGAGAATGACTGCTAATGTGTGCAGGTTTTGGAGAGGTGCAAGTAGTGATAAATATTCTGGAATTAGAGTGGTGATGGTTGCACAACTTTATGACTAAAATAAATCATTTTAGTAAGTACCAGGTGGTGTCATGGATAATCATATATACATATTTTAACATGTAGCACTCTGTTATTCCTAGACTTCTCTTTTGAAACTAATAAATTTTATTTTTCTTGCAGCAAAATGGTTCAACAAGTTCCAGAAAACATCAATTTTCCTGCTGAAGAAGAGAAAATCTTGGAGCTATGGTCCAAATTTAATTGTTTTCAGGAATGCTTAAAGCAATCAAAGAATAGACCAAGGTATGTGAATTTCTTTGGTAAAAGTAGAGTCTTTACAAATAGTCATTTCTTAGACTAAGTCCTATTAAGGAAGACTCTTATTCATCTTTGTATACACAGAATCTGCTCTCCCAGCACTGCATAATAGATATGCAGTGAATGATGAGTTCTAGATTATGATAGATTGTGTTTCTTTCAAGAGGTTTTCTGAGTAGAGTTCATATTTTGCCCTCTTCATTTCACTATCATCATGGATCACCACCATCATTTAAGCATGCTCATAATACCTAGACTAGTAGTTGCCTACTACTAGGGTGCTTCCTGCCTATAGTCTTCCATATAAAAACCAGAACATTAATTATTATTTTCACTATGTTTTCTGTGCTCAGAACCTTGAGATAGGTATTTCTCTTTTACTGATGAGATACCTCAGGATCAGGATGAATAACTTGCCTTATATCATGAAATTAATGAATAGAGAATGAATGGTTCCATAGAGGTCACTCTAGTTCCACCAGAACTAGCTTTTTTGAAGGAAGGAGCGCTAGTAAATATGTCAGCAATTATGTCTTTGAATCATGGTCTTGCTGTTTTTCTACTTCCTGAAAGACTTCACTGTGATAGGAACTATCTATAGAAAATGTCTTAAATTTTTGCAGCTGATTTAAAGTAACATTTTTACTACCTCTGTTAGATTTACCTTCTATGATGGGCCTCCTTTTGCAACTGGACTGCCTCATTATGGACATATTCTTGCTGGGACAATTAAAGATATAGTTACAAGATATGCTCATCAGAGTGGGTTTCATGTTGACAGACGATTTGGATGGGATTGTCATGGCTTACCTGTGGTATGTTTGAGTCACCAGTCCTAAAATGTTCTGATTTTTTTTAAGAAAGTATTAAAATTTTTTAATTTAAGGATTTTATTAATCAAATGAAATATATAATCAAAGTATGAATTTTTACTATAATCAAGCTTTTTCTTTCTGTGATACTAATTTATAATTCATTTTCTCTGTAGTTTTCATTCTGTTCTTTATTTTGAGAACAGAAAAGGCAAATTTATTGAATATACTGCTGAGAGGAGCAGCAGACAGGACAAAAGTAGTCATCTGCCTCTGTAGATTTCTAAAAATTAATTTTTTTTTAAATTTGTGTTTTTCAGAGTTGCTGAATTGCATATACTTCATAGGGTAGGGATGTTAACAATCTTATCTAAAATTTTTAGGAATATGAAATTGATAAAACACTGGGAATCAGAGGACCAGAAGATGTAGCCAAAATGGGCATTGCAGAGTACAACAAACAGTGCCGAGCAATTGTGATGAGATACTCTACTGAGTGGAAAGTATGTTGGTGGATTCTTTTCAGTAGATTGAAAAAAGACTCTAGTTTTTAAATTAGAAGTTGCAGTAATTTATCATCCTTTGTGCTGTTTATTATATTTTATTTTTCTCCAAACTATTGCTTAAATTTTTAATTATTTTTTAAAGATTTATTTATTTATGCATACAGGAGCTGGGGCACAGACCAGTAATGCCGGGGTTGGAGGGGAGGGGAGCGGGAAGGGTGAGAGGATTCACCAGAGACAGAGTGGGGAACAGAACAGACAGACTGACCGAAATACACTGCTGAGGGGAGCAGTGGGCGAGAGAGGAGAGGTCTGCCTCGCCATGTGGGTTTCTCCCTGGCCAGCCGGGGATCGAACTCGTGCTGCAGAGGCTGCGGATTGCTTCATAGTGCGGTGCTTAACCCCTTGCACCACCAGGGAGGTCCTATTGCTTAAATTATTAGTTTAAATTAAATTCTCTCTTTTTTATGTTCTTGGTTGGTCTTCCCAATTTACCTGCAATATATGACAGAAACTACGTTGTCCTAGCAAGTAAATTAATTGAATGTTACAATTAAAATTTCAGATACTAAAATTCTAACCTCGTATAGTGTGTTGTTTGCGGTATATATTTACTTAAGCAACTGATTGTACTATTGTCCCTAAATCATCATATATGGTGATAATAGACATAAAATACATTGGTGTACAGTAACAATATCATTATCTAATAACTAATATTCATATTTTTTAAGTCAACTGTTACCAGACTTGGCCGATGGATTGATTTTGACAATGATTACAAAACTTTGTATCCACAATTCATGGAATCTGTCTGGTAGGTTCATTTGAAATTATTAATGTAATGAAAATTCTGTTATATTAGTTAATGAAGACATGCCCCCATGCATGCATAGCCACCCCCATTACCAACATCGTCCACCAAATTGTTAAATTTGTTATAGTTAATGAACCTACATTGACACATAATTACCTAAAGTAATTTAGGGTTCACTCTTGTATATTCTGTAGGTCTGGGCAACCAAATATATTTGCCCAGACCTATAGAATATACAAGAGTGAACCCTAAATTATACACACACACACACACACACACACACATATGTATGTCATTATAGTATCATACAGAGTAATTTGACTACCATGAAAATCCTCTGTGCTCCACCCATTCATCCCTCACCTAATAGTTCCTGTTATTCATGATCTGTGTGCCAGGCATATTTCCTTTGCCTTTGAGAAGCTGGATATCTTGGGTCAGTTCTCAGACCTCTTAAGCCAAGGTGCCTCTGTGGCACATCCTCAGGCCTAATTGCTTCTCTCGGTCACCATGAATATCTTTATCAACAGATGTTAGCACTTTTAATGTCTACATAACATCTCATTTTACTCGCCTATTGTAATTTACCGCTAGTACCCAGTTGAGAGACACTGTGTTTTCACTTTTTTGACTACAGAAACTATCAATGTAAATAGAAAGTGGCATAAATGCTTGCAGTTGAGGAAACAGAATTTTGGTTATGTAATTGTTGTAAGACTCCATCTCTTTCCTTACCAGGTGGGTCTTCAAACAACTCTATGATAAAGGCCTTGTTTATCGGGGTGTGAAAGTCATGCCCTTTTCTACTGCATGTAACACTCCACTTTCAAACTTTGAATCTCACCAGAATTACAAGGTAAGGAGAGGTGTCATTGAACATGGGGTTTTAGGAATGGTGTTGATTTGATTATTTTAGTTACTTGCTCACTGTAGGAAATTTGGAAACTATAGAAATAATAAAGGTGAAAAAAATTAAAATCCTAGTACCCAAAGATAGTCAACATTATATTTAGGTTTCCCTTTAATGTTTTTTTAAATTAATTCTTTACATCCATTATAGTGATAATAGAATTTTGCATCTTAGTACCTATTACTTGGTTTAATTATAAGACTTTTTTGCTTTTCCATTTACTTGCACAAAGAGAATATATCCATGAAGCCAACAACCAGATTAAGTAAAAAAGAACCATATCAACCTATTTCTTGTGGTCCCTTCAGGTCAGCCATTGCCACTGCTCTCAGTAATCACTTTCCAGCAGCATCAAATGGTTTGCTGATTCTGTAATCTTTATAAATAGAATGGTACACATTATGTTTGTCTCTGGTTATTCTTGCTCATGATTACATTTTTCTGTTGGGGATTTTCTAAAAGAGTACTTTATTTCATTTTTATTTCAGGATGTTCAAGATCCTTCAATATTTGTAACTTTTCCTTTGGAGGAAGATGAAAATATATCTCTAGTTGCTTGGACAACCACTCCCTGGACTCTACCTAGTAACCTTGCCTTGTGTGTTAATCCAGACATGCAGTATGTGAAGATTAAAGGTAAAGTGTGAATCTGGTTGCTTATAACTGATGTGGATAAGATAATTATAATATATTTGGGGAAAGAATGAAAGCTCACATTTCTTTTTGGAGTGAAAATAGAAGTCTGGAAAAGTATTAGGGTTAATCAGAAAAATAATCTCTAGAAAAATTTTTCCACACTTCTCATTGAATAAGTAACACAAAAATTAAAATAGTACAAAGATGTTTAAAAACTAAAAACTCCCTATAGTCTTCAGATTGTAATATACCATTATTATAGATGAAAACCTGAGATTCAGAGAGGTGGCATCTTATCATTATTAGGAATTTCAGCTCTGTATTTTTTTGTTTGTTTGTTTTTAAAGATTTATTTATTTATACAAGCACTGGGTACAGTCAAAAGTGCAGGAGGGTGAGAGAATTCACCAGAGCCAGAGCGGGGTACGGAACAGGCAGACTGACGAAATACACTGCTGAGGGGAGCAGCGGGTGTGGCAGGAGAGGTCTGCGCACCATGTGGGACCCTCGCCAGCGGCCAGGGATTGAACTGGCATTGCAGAGGCTGCAGCAGCTTCGCAGCCCAGCGCTCAACCGCTGCGCCACCAGGGGAGGCCCCTCAGCTCTGTTTTTTTTTTTTTTTTTTTTTTGCATCACAACCAATCAATTAATTCAGTTGCAACACTAGCTATCTGGAGATAGTTTCAGATCCCAAAGCTGAAGGGCTCAATCCTGCAAAACTGCCCATATCCTTCTTTTTTTTTTTTTTTTTTTTTTTTTAATTTATTTATTTATACTGGGTACAGTCAGAAGCGTGGGAGGGTGAGAGAATTCACCAGAGCCAGAGCGGGGAGCAGAGCAGGCAGAAGGACCGAAGTACACTGCTGAGGGGAGCAGTGGGCGGCAGGAGGGGTCTGCACACCATGTGGGACCCTCCTCCGGTGGCCGGGGAGCAGCCGGGGATCAAACCGGCGCTGCGGCGCTGCAGAGGCTGCAGGCAGCTTTGCAACCCAGCGCTCAACCGCTGCGCCACCGGGGAGGCCCTGCCCATATCCTTCTTCAGATGCCAGTTGCAAATCCAGGTTCTCACTTGTGCTGACTGACCCACAGCCCCCTCAGCAACCCCCTACATTGGATTGGATTAAGTTGCTAGAGCAGGGGCCTCGCTGGTGGTGCAAGGGGTTAAGCCCAGCACTATGAAGCTGTCCGCAGCCTCTGCAGCACGAGTTCGATCCCCAGCCAGCCACAGAGCTGCCCACATGGCATAGCAGATCTCTCCTGTCTCGCCCGCTGCTCCCCTCAGCAGTGTATTTCAGTCAGTCTGCCTGTTCTGCTCCCCACTCTGTCTCTGGTGAATCCTCTCACTGCCCTCCCTCCCCCCACCTCTGGCCTGTACTGCAATATGTATAAATAAATAAATCTTTAAAAAAAAAAACAAAACAGTGCTAGAGCAGCTCATAAAGCTAAGAGAAACATACTAGATTACCAGCTTATGGATAAACAGCCTTAAATGAAGTTTACAGGACAAAATCTGGAAGTCTTAAACACAGGAGCATCTTTCCCATTAAACCTGGAGTGCACCACCCTTACTCACATATTGATGCATTCACCAACACAGTAGTTCTCAGAACCCCATCCTTGGGGAGTTTTATGGAGGCTTCATAGAAACATAATCATGATAATGATAGATTAAGTCATTGACCATTGGTTATGTGTGAAAGTTTCAGCCCTCTTATCTTGATTGGTTCCCTAATAGACTGTCCTTACCCTTTAGTTACCTGGAAGCTTTCCTTGAAATTTCAAGGGTTTTAGGAGCTCTGCAAAAAAGGGAACAAAGATCAAATATTCATTGCAAAGCACAAAATCAGTATCAGAACTGGGGAGCTTTGTGCCTTTCAAATACTCGCTGGTAGAGAGTTAACCATTGTCTCAATGAACATTTCTATCTTTCTATAGAGAGTTATATGATAAAAGAAGACTGGTACCTTCAGGTTTTAATAGTTAATGGAGGGAGGCCAGGGAAAGAAAAGAGAAACTTAAAGCTAGGGAAAAAAAAAAAAATCTCACAAGACAGTTAAAGATATTGAAGAAGGAGTGGGAAAGAATTGGGGGGGATATTTTTGTTATTATTTAATTGTGCCTCATGAGTGACTATAACCAAAAGTTGGTTTCTAATGGTGCCTGCTAAAAAGGGCTGTTGTCCACTCAACAAGGGCTTCACTTTCTGTCTCTAACTATTCCTGGGAGTCACCCACAGAGCTTGGCCATTATGTAGTGAGCCTAACAGCCATCTGGCCAAGATCTTGAGCCTGTCACTCCTCTATCTATAGATGACATGTACTTGGAAGATTGTGTGACCTGAGTTTTGGTCAGAAAATATAGACTTATTTACAGTATTGTTTCTGTGGGTCAGATCTGGTGGTGGCAGCATTATGTGTAGCAGTTTTTCCATGAATTGCAGACATTTAATGATTCATGGATTGTCATTTTTCTTTTAGTGAACTGAATATGTAACATAAGCCCTGGTAAATTCTTAGGTATATCATACTTTACAGGGTAGGAGTTTAAGTTAGCCTAAGTTTTATAGGGCAATTTGTTGGTATCAAATTTTGAATGTTTTTACATTTATTCCAGATAGTATTTGTTCCTAGGGTGGAATTCTCCAGAAACACTTCCAATAAGAACACAGAGATACGTATGATATTCATTATCCCAATGTAAAAAAATTTCCATTTGTTAAAAATAACTTGTACATCTGTGAATTAGTGTACTATATAAAGAACTTTTTAAAAGAATGAGAAAAATCTTTATGTACTTATAAAGATATTCACATTGTATTATGTAGAAACAAATTGTGAGACTATACTGAGTAATGTCCTGTAAATCTTTTAAAAAAAACACATTAATATAATATGTGAATGTCTATATTAATGTAGATATAGATATGTACAGAAAAATGGAGGACTAGACACTGATATGATAGTGTGGTGGGGGTATAAGATTATGGACACTTTTACTTTGTGAGCTTATTGGTATATGCTATGCGTTTCAAGCTTTCACATGTTACTTTTGGTAGGAGAAATTAGGGTTTGTTTAATTTAGATAAGTTGCCTACTTGCTTTTTGTTTCCATCTTTTTTTATGTCTGGTAAGCTGCCTACTAGTGTTCTTTGCATGTTTCTCCCAGTCTGGTTGCAACTGATACAGAAGGGAAAATACTGTGATGCATGTCTTTAGGGTAAGCCTAAGTCTGAATATCAATGAAGTCCTTTTTCCTTTCTTTTATAGATGTTGTTAGAGGAAAATTATTCATTTTAATGGAAGCCAGATTATCTGCCCTCTATAAATTGGAGAGTGACTATGAGATCCTTGAAAGGTGAATATAAAAACCTTTGACTTCTCCTTCTGAGTATATGCATGTATGTGTGTTTTTAGTTTTAAAAAGTGAGGTAGGGCCTCCCCAGTGGTGCAGTGGTTGAGCGCTGGGTTGCAAAGCTGCCCGCAGCCTCTGTAGCGCCGGTTCGATCCCCGGCCACGGCAAGGGTCCCACATGGCGTGCAGACCTCTCCTGCCACCCGCTGCTCCCCTCAGCAGTGTACTTCGTCAGTCTGCCTGTTCTGCTCTCCTCTCTGGCTCTGCTGAATTCTCTCACCCTCCCGCGCTTCTGACTACACCCCAGTGCTTGTATAAATAAATAAATAAATAAATAAATCTTTTAAAAAAAAATTGAGAAGTGAGATAGTTTATTACCCAAAGCCCCATTTGTCAAGTTTATTTCTAAGTACTGATCCTGAATATGTTGTAAGTACTGATACTGAATATGTTCAGTCACACTTTTGAGCATTACTGACTGAGGAGCAAGCAAACCAGAGGGGAATGGTAATTTGATTTGACTGCAGCCCCATTTCCTTGCGAATTTTAATCTAATTGCAAGTTTGTCTTTCTCCTTTTTCTAGATTTCCTGGTGCCCGTCTCAAAGGCAAGAAATACAGGCCCCTGTTTAACTATTTTGTGAAGGTAAGCTTGAGACCTCTATCACATTGATTGTCCACAGCCCATGTATTTGTAACTGGATTGATTGGATAATGATGAGTGGTACTTTTTCTTATTGTTACATTGTTGGGATAAATGTACCTGAATCCAAGTCTGTTTAGTATTGAATTTAAATTCTGTTTGTACTGCCATCTTGTTTTAATAATTCAAATTCTATAGGAATTTTAAAAATATTTTTCCAAATTACATAAGGAAATAAACACATCAGTGTATATTTGGTAATTCATCAGTTTACATTTGATGAGATTTATATATGTATATTTTCATTGCTTATAGTCTACATATCACCCAATAAAATTTGAATCTTTTTTTAACAAGCGTAAGAGCGCGCTCAGAATAAAACCTTATGTATGGAAGTAAATAGAATTCATTTTAAGGAAGCTGTCAAAGTGAGTGTTTTCAATCTGTGTGCCACAATAGAGTGCATAGATTTAGTAGCATAGTTTTTTTTTATTTAAATATTTTATTTTATATAATTCTTACATCTTTTTTCATCTTTGCACAATGTATGCATTTTCATTTTGGTTATGTTCCCCATACAATTGCACCTTCCCCCTTTATTTTGACTTTAGTCCTTCCTTTCCCCGCCCCTCTCCCCGCATCCCCCGTAGTGTGTCTCTGGTTTATAGTTGAGTAGCATAGTTTTCTCAAGTCATAAAGCTTCTTACGTAGTTTCCATTTACTGACAACATATTCCACAGCTATAGTTGCAGCCTCCCAACAACAGCAACAACCATTTGAACAAAAGAATAAAGTCAGCAGGAATTTCCCATCTGGCTTTATTTTAGATCTTGCAGTAAAATAATGATCAAGTCTGGCTGTACACATTATGTGGAATTTATATTGAGCTGAAATAATTTATCCAGCTCTATAGCATTAGTAGGCAAACGTTATATCACAACCAAGGAGAAAACATTTGCTTCTCTGCTGCGGACAGGACAGCCGATGAAGTTCTCTGCCATTAACGAAGACTTGGAGTCTAAATGAATTTGCAGTGAGGGGAGGCTGGGGAGAGCCATCGAGAGCACCTCTGCCTTTCCTCTCCCAGCCCAAGCTTTTATTGAAGATATGAACAAAAGAACAAGAAAATAGCACGCAAGTTTTTGCTTATACATAGTAATGTTACTACTGAAAACAAGCTGTTCTAGTTAGTAGGGAACATGCGCACAAGCCAGCACGTCTTCAGAGAACAGGAGTCAATTCTGGGAAGAAGTTCTGTTTGCAGAACTTCTAACATCCTGGAACTCCTTATGCAGAGTAAACAGGTATTCTCCAAAAACTTCAGCTCCCTTTAGGGCAGCAAGCTCCCAACACTTCTCTCTCTTATCTGGCTCAGTGCATGGATAGAGTTTGAGTGCAATTCCATCTGGCATTTGGGCTCTTTCACAATATCATTCACTTGATCACTTCATTTTTGGTCCCTCTTAAGTGTTTTCCCTTCTTTCTTATCTCCTGGTAAATAGCCTTCATCCTCAGTCTTTGTTTCACTCTACCTAGACTAGTCTTCCTCTCAGCCTGGTGTCATTTGCCAACATAGTCCCTGCTGGGTGTTCTCTACTTGGCACTCGACCTGCTCCTTAGCCATAACCCCTATTGTTTATTGAAGCATTGCATCACTCACATTGGCCTTTCTTTCCTCCCTCCCTATCTTTATTTTCATTACATTTTCCTTTGATTTAAAACAATCCCTCATTTCCGCTAGAGTTCAACTGACTCTCTGATACCCATCTGAAAAAAAAGCATTTTCTGAAATGACTTTTTTGTTTTTTTCCTCTGAAAAATTTCTTAATTGTATTCTTTTCATGTGTATCTTAACATATTTTGTTTTATATAGTATTTGTTTTATTTATCTTAAAACTATTATACTCAAGGGGGCATCCTTGGAGGGGGCATCCCTGGTAGCACAAGGGATTAAGTGTCAGTACTAGCACTGTGAAACTACCAGTAGCCACTGCAGCACAAGTTTGATCCCTGGCCAGCGAGCTAACCTACATGGCGTAGCAGACCTCTCATGTTTCGCCCACTGCTCCCTTCAGCTGTGTATTTCAGTGGATCAGCCTATCCTGCTCCCCGTTCTTGTCTCTGGTGAATGCTCTCACACACATACCCCGCAGCTCTGACCTATACCCCAGCTCTTGTATGCATAAATAAATAAATAAATCTTTAAAAAAAAAAATCTCTTACAATCGATTAGTGACTCCTAACCTTTCTGAGTCACAGACCCTATCGAGAGCCCAAGGAAAGCTAAAATCTCTCAGAAAATGCACATGGATGCACTAGATAGGAATTTTAGGTTAAGTCAGATATCTATCTGTAATATACACTATCTGCATACTGAATTAAGTTAAATAATACCTATCTGTTCTATGAATGTCCTAAAATTACGGGGACAGGATACCACAAATTCTTTGATTAAGGACAAAATCATCTGCTGTCTTATCTAAAATATGCATGTTCTGAAATCCTAGACGCTTTGAACGTGGATGCTGCCTATGGGAGCAGCCATGTAGTGCTGTGGAGACTGATGACCAACTTCAAGGGCAGGATGGGAGTTAGACCTTGAGAGAGGACACTGCAGGGAGAAATTTAAGGTTTACAACTAGAAATAATAAGACATTTTGGATTCCCTGTTTGTACATTTGATTATAAGAACATGCATTTTCTCTCTACTTTTAAACTATTGAAGACATGAGTCGTTTGGGTTACAACAATTAAAAATTCGCAACTATTTTTCAAGTTTTAGTTGCACTTGCATGCCAGAGAAGAGCTGTGATTTAATCAGGTCCTGGCTTCATCATTTTAGTTGGGTGATTTGGGCAAACCACTAATCTTTGTTATGAGTATGTTCATCCATGATAGACATATTGGATCAGAATACATTTAAAACATGAGAATACTGATACCTTTTTAACAGAATTATTGAATTAAATGTGAAAATGATTTCTGAAAGTGTTTTTTATAGAGGCAAAGAGTTAAGAAAGCCAAGGTTTAGTCTCACTGAAACAAAGGGTATGTGTAAAGAAGTACTAAGAGAAGAAGGTAGAAAAGTAGGTGTGCAGTGTTATATGTATTTACTTGACTTTATTGTTGTTGCAAAGAAAATCAGATTCAAACTATTTACCTTACTGTTACAGTTGGTGGAGTACCGGTAAATAGAACTTGTAACTCCTGACTTCCCCATTCTCTTTCTTTCAAGGTTGCTTTTATGACTGAATAATAGCTTATGCTGACTATAAAAAAAGGAAAGAAGGAAAAATAAGCAAAAGCAAAGGATAGGCAGTGGTTGAAAACACATCAGGAAAGTTGTTGAGGGAGCAAAATTTTTTTTAAAAGATTTATTTATTTATTTACTTAACTTATTTATTTATACAAGCATTGGGTACAGTCAGAAGCGCGGGAGGGTGAGAGAATTCACCAGAGCCAGAGCGGGGAGCAGAGCAGGCAAAAGGACAGAAGTACGCCGCTGAGGGGAACAGCGGGCAGCAGGAGAGGCCCGCGTGCCATGTGGGACCCTCCTCTGGTGGCCAGGGAGCAGCCTGGGATCGAACCGGCGCTGCAGAGGCCGCGGGCAGCTTCACAACCCAGCGCTCAACCGCTGTGCCACCGGGGAGGCCCAGAGGGGGCATTTTTTTTTTTTTGATTGAATTACTAAATATTTATTGAGTACCTTTTATATACCAGAGAAAAGGAACCAAAACAAATTGCCCAGAGTTACTTTTTTAACTCTTTCAGCAGTACCTGAGTCCTCATCATAAAATCCATTCTGTGCATTTAGCATTCTTTGATTAATCTTCATGTACAGTTTTCTCAAGTGTACTTTCAAATATTGAATAATGACGCAGCCCAGTAAATATTGCAAAGACTGTTTGAAAGACTAGCAGGTTTGCCATTGCCTTTATCTCTGTTTGACAAAGCAACAGCCAGTGAAGTAAAACCCTTCCTTTTGACGGCAGCAGAACAGTATGATACTTGACTGCCAGATGTCCATTTCTAGAAAAAGCCAAAGCACTGGGATATAAAACACCACATACTATGCCAACCAGGGAACTTCTCAGAACACAGTTTTCCTGGCTTATATTACCTGAATTCAAAGGATCAGTTACAAAAAGCTTGTAAGCTACTACAGTAGACAAAAATGGAAGTGTAGCTAATGATGTGTATATCTTCAGAGCATCATGTTGAACCTTAAAGCAATTTCTGAAAATGAAGTTTGCCAACATTCGAGAGAAACTAGCTGTTGTTTCAAAGAACACTGTTCCCTTTATATTTAAAGTTGTTTCTTTTGTAAGATATTCAATTTTTTTTCTATGATTTCGCTGATGACTGATCTTCTGAGTTTTGCATCTACTAGAAATGGATTGGGTTGACCATATGTGTATGTTGCCACCTTGAGGTCCTGGGGCGCACCCCCGGCTCCCACGAGCGCCATGCTCGCCGCCCCCCAGCCAGCCCCGGCCTCGCGCCTGGGCACCGCCATCTTGCGGCTCACCGGGAGCATATATTTTGAGGCTGCTGAACCATTGGAAAAAATCTAATTTTGAGACTAAGGACTGTAGCAGATTTTCACTGTGAGTCTTCAGATAACTATTATTAGTGATGAATTATTACCCATGGGAAAGATGTATTGACTTAGTATACTTCTCCCCAATCTGAATTACTCTCTTTTCTATTTCTGAAAATAATTTTGCACGTGAAAGGTCTTAGGCTTTTTCCAAAACTATTTTTAAATTAATATTATGATCTAGAAGTATTTCATCCTTACGCCTGCTAACCTTTCTTTTCCAGTGTAAAGACAATGGTGCGTTTACTGTGCTTGTTGACAACTATGTGAGAGAAGAGGAAGGAACTGGGGTTGTACACCAGGCTCCTTATTTTGGTGCTGTGAGTAGTCTAAACATTGCAGATGTTTAGATGAGAAATAAAACTGTGGCCACTGAGTTATGGGGATGGGGTAGGGGAAGGAGGAAGGGACCATGGGGTTTAACTTTTTTCTATCTCACTGCCCCAGAGTTGGCTTATAAAACTTGTACTTCCTTTTTACCCTGAGTTGGGTTGTAAAAATGGCAGGCTAAATCCTGGGTGTTACACATTTAGCCTTTCTCAGCCTCTGACTTAGCACCCCAGCCCAATGGGTTATGCAGTGAATTAGATCTGTGTTCCAATTATAATTACTTATAATAATTGCTTATAATAATTGCTGTAGTTTAGTTTAATTATAACTGCTTTTAATAATTGCTTCACAGAGGAAAAATAATCACTGAACAGTGTGGAAGTGCCTTCCTGAGAAAGTGAAGATGTGGGATGCCCCCCAACAGCTTCACTTTCAATAATTTTAGAAAATGTTTTTCCATTCATTCATAACTTAAATACAGTACACTTTGCTCTGCTGTACAGTTCTGTGAGTGTCAGTGGGGCATAGAGTCATGCCGTCACCATAGCCATCAACACATAATATGATCCTATCACCTAGGCTGCTTCTTGATTCAGTAATACATGATCAGAAAAGAGAATTCTGATCCTCAAAGCTGTCTGGTGTGGTTATTTTTAAATTTTGTCCAGTGTAATTTTGCTAAAAATGCAATCCTTTTAAAGTAATTTGTATATGAATAAAACAAAAGCATGGGGATTTTCTCATAGCCCTTACCCATTCACTGGGTAAGTTGATCAGTGTCTCCATCCCTTTCTTGGTCTGGGACTTGTGCTCACAGTACCTGCCTATCTGGGGAACTGGGGATTAGATGGAATCATCTCTATTGTGCTTAGCATGGCCTGACTCTATAAGTATGTCAAGGACACTGCTATAGAGTTGCACCCCTTGGGGACCTGCAGACTCTCTTCCACCTGCTTGACAGTGAGAGGAGTGGTCTAACTAGTCTGTCACATTATTTTACTTTCATACTCAACCTCTGTGCAAATTTTTAACTTAACTCTTCAAACATAAACAGAAATAAGGAAAAAAAAAATCCTATGTTCACATCCTCCAGCTGCATTACCAGCATTTTGAGAGTTCTGTTACCTAGCTTGCTCCCTCTTTTCCTTGCCCCACACTTTTTTTTTTTGTAATTTTAGCTAGAGGATTTTGAGGCAAATCCTCAACATCTTTCATCTGTAATTACTACCATGTGTATGTCTGATTGATAAGGACTTTTATTTTTAATATGACCTCTTTGCTTTTGTTATACCCAATAAAATTAATAATTTCTTAGCATTACCTAATACCTGGCCAATGTTCAAATTGGATTGAACATTATTAACAGTACTTTTCACTGAGTTTTAGGATCTAATCAAATTTCCCTAACTCATAATTTTATAGAGCCAACTGGTATGGTTGTTTCACTGATAATAAAAAGATAACTTTGGTTTTGAATTGTAGTTAGGTTTTCTTTTTAAAATGGGAGTATTTCTATTTAAAATCTGTATGGTAATACCTTGTGTGAGATCCCTGCAGAGCCTGTCCTCACGCATCACCTTGTGGCACTTCATCTGTTCTGGTAATGTTCTGACTTGTAAAGGAATTCTGCTCTTAGCCTATCAAAGTGGATAGATCTCTTTCCTCTACACTGCAAAGTTGAATTTGGGGGCCTTTCCTGTCTGTGACACAGGTGTTTCTGACATTTAAAGATCAGAACATTGGAAACTTCTCTTGTAAATTTGTCATTTCATGATTGTCCCTCCACATACCCACTCCTAAACTTCTTTGTTGTCCCCTCTCACCCCCTTCCTCTTATCCCCAGGATGACTATCGTGTCTGTATGGATTTCAGCATCATTCAGAAGGACTCTGTCCCTATTTGCCCTGTGGATGCATCAGGCTGTTTCACAGCAGAAGTGACAGATTTTATCGGACAGTATGTGAAGGTTTGTAATCTCTTAGACATGTGAAAGTGGTGGTTTGATCAAGCTTCTTTCATTAATTTGATTAACAACAACAAATTGCTATATCTTCCCCCCTTCTCAAATTGTTTTTGTTTTGTTTTGTTCAACATATAAAGTAAGATAAGATAGATGTTATCAGCTACATTCTTTGAGGAACTGGTATTGTCAAAGGAAGTATCTGTTCAGGGGTAGAAATCAGAAAAGCTGGATTCTGACTTGTGACTCAGAAATCAGCTTTGTGACCTTGGTTACAAATCACTGCTGATTGAGTACTTCACTGAATACTCCAGTGGTAAGGAATGTATGTTAAAAGTATTAAAGTTATACAGTGGCTAAAAAATGGGTCAAGTATTTTTATCATACATTTGTTGTTTGCATCTTTCATTTATGGTAAAAGTAACAAAATATCAAATTATAATAATATACTTAATTATATTACTAATTTCTTTTTTAAAGACTTACTTATGCATATAAGATTTGGGGTATAAGCCAGAGGTACAGAGGGTGAGAGGATTCACCAGTGACAGAGTGGGGAGCAGAATAGGCAGATTCACTGAAATACACTGCTGAGGGGAGCAGTAGGTGAGGTAGGAGAGGTCTGCTGCCCCGTGTGGGTTAGCTCCCTACCCGGCTGCAGGGGGGACAAGCTCATGCTGCAGTGGCTGGTGATCGCTTAATAGTGCTATCTTTAACCCTGTGCCACCAGGGAGGTCCTATATTACTAATTTCTATGGGTTATCTTAATGACTGTGTTTATTCACTTTTTAAATGAGGTTAACATTGATTTACAAGGATAAATACTTAGAATTATAGGGTCCCACCACCAAAGCACCCATCCTTCTCCATCATACTCCTAATGGCTACATTTTAATTTTTTTAAAACAGGATGCTGACAAAAATATCATCAGGACTCTGAAGGAACAAGGCCGACTCCTTATTGCCAGCACCTTCACTCACAGCTACCCTTTCTGTTGGAGGTGAGAAGAGACTCATAGGGCTTCAGATTTGTGGATAGCGTCAATATACGTGCCTACCCCATCGATTTGTGTTCCCATTTCATCTGTATCAGAGTTAGTATTTGGAAACTGACTTAAGGAGAATTCTGTGAATGCATTTAGTTATTTCCTTGGTAGTATGAGAAATAGATATGTTCTGTGTTGCAGCCACATGTCTTTCAAATGAGACATATCTCTGAAATTTTTAGATGGAATATAGTGAGAAATATAATATGATAGTATTTCAGTTACTGTATAATCTTAGGTGAGAATGGAATGTTTGTTGGTGTCATATTCTGTTCCCACATTTGCTGTGTGCTGAAAATGACATCATTTCTTAGACAGTAGTCACATACTGACAAAACTTTATTTTCTTTCTCGTCTTGTTCTTTCATTAGCTTTTTCCTTGATGTTAATAATGTGGAGGGAGGATGAACAGTACTGAGGATACATAAACTTGTATTTGTAATAAAAATGAATACTGGCAGAAAACTAAATAGGTGGTGGTAACATTGCCTTGCCCTGAATATCTCAATATGACCAGCCACTGTACATTTTTGCTCCACAGATCGGATACTCCCCTCATTTACAAAGCAGTGCCCAGCTGGTTCGTGCGGGTGGAGCATATGGTGGACCAGCTTCTAAGCAACAATGACCGGTGTTACTGGTGAGCAAACAGAACTAGCATTTTTATTGGAGGGTATTTTTTTTTAATAGCTTTTTTTTTTTTTTTTTAAGATTTATTTATTTATTTATACAAGCACTGGGTACGTCAGAGCGCGGGAGGGTGAGAGAATTCACCAGAGCCAGAGTGGGGAGCAGAGCAGGCAGAAGGACCAAAGTACACTGCTGAGGGGAGCAGTGGGCGGCAGAAGAGGTCTGCGCACCATGTGGGACCCTCCTCCAGTGACCGGCGAGCAGCCGGGGATCGAACTGGTGCTGCAGAGGCTGCGGGCAGCTTTGTAACCCAGCGCTTAACCGCTGCTCCACCGAGAAGGCCCTATTGGAGGGTATTTTTCTTTTAAACTGAATGGAAGCAAAAAACTGCTGTTTGTTTCATTTATAGATTAGAATAACTGGAAGACTGTATTTTTGGAGCTTGTTAGCCTTAAACAATAATCATTTTCAGGATAAACATTTTTGGATGTGTCTCTCAAAGCTATTTATACTCACTCCCTTTGGTATTGAGTTCTTGGAAACTTGACACCGTTTTCTACAAATTGGCTTGATGAGAGATACATATGGAGAACCTTGCTCTCCTAGTTTGTATCTGGCCACAGAAAGCTGTTATTTCAACCTGTAGATACAAAACTGAAATAAGGCTTGAATGAATCTATATATTCTAGAAGAATGCTTTTCATTGAACGCTTTGTGGGTAATTACTGTTTCTTCCCACGAGAACCCAACTCAGCTTAAAAACTGCATTTGATATAGGAAGAGTGGGGTAAATCTCAGGACAATAAAAGGGAATGGTTTTATAAATCATAACTTTATTTCTAGCAGAGTGACCCCACTTTCCTGAGAAAAAGAGGTTTTTTTGTTTTGTTTGTTTTTTGTTTTTGTTTCTGGGAAACTCATTAGTTTCCTGTTTGTGAAGTGCTGGATATGGACTATTCAAGTGATAGCCTGTGGGAGATGCAGGCTGACCAACCAGCTTTCAAAGAGCAGGCGCTGCAGTGCTGAAGAGAATAGGAAATTTGGGAGCCCAGGCTGTCTGGAAAGGTTTTCTGTAAAACTGAACCTCCAGGGAGAAGGGACCATTTATCAGACCAGTAGAAGTCCTGGGATTGGGATGATAGGGGGGAATGAGGGTTGAAGATAAAGGTCATCACAGTGGATGGGATGGATGACTTAGACAGAGGGAGTCAGGTGAGAAGCCACGTTCTCAGGAGTTTGTCTCACTGCTGAAGCCTAAATTGTATACCAGGGCATGGTGGCTGGGCAGAGGCTGCAACCAGCTACCAGTAGTCTGACTGTTTAAAAGTGGACTGGCAGGCAATTGTGGCACTCTCTGATGAGTTTCCATAACAGCACTTTTGTGTTGGGTGACCTGAAGACTTGATCTGAGTAGGGCTGGGCAAACCAGAGTCAGTGACTGGTCAGAGGACTGGCAACCCGTCAGAGAGCAGGACAGTGGAGTGTGTGTGTGTGCTGTGGGGTCTTGTGTAGAAGCGGATCTTCACTCGAGTGAACTCACAGCAGACACAGCCACCCTGGGTCCGTATGTATGCAGGTACTGTCCACACAACAGACACTCTCTTAGGGGAAACTCAGCTTTTACAGAGTGCCAGTTCCATGTCATTCTACAAAGGCTTATACAGATGTAATTTACAAATTTACATACTGATGTTTTACATGATTGGTTACATGATTTCTTTATTGCAGGGTCCCAGAGTTTGTTCGAGAGAAGAGATTTGGAAATTGGCTGAAAGATGCACGTGACTGGGCAATTTCCAGAAACAGATACTGGGGCACCCCCATCCCACTGTGGGTCAGTGATGACTTTGAGGAGGTAAGGTGTTTCCTGGTATTAATTTTTGCTGAAGCACTTTGTTCCTCCCAATAGGGGATAAAAGAATATGTTTTCCTTTTTCTTTGACTCATTTCGTCTGTATTTTTCATCTTATTCTCTCCTAGATAGATGACATAAATATGAAAGAGTTGTTAGTTTTTATTTACTTTTACTTTAATGTCATCTGACTTTCCCTCTGTGTAAAAATGAAAAGTGTAATTTGTATTTTCCTAAGGGGAATCCATACATTAAAGTGTATGTCTTGTGTTACTCAGGTCTCATTTTCCTTCTTTTTTTTTTTAAGATTTATTTATTTATGCATACAAGAACTGGGGTGTAAGCCAGAAGTGCGGGAGGTAAGAGGATTCACCAGAGACAGAGTGGGGAACAGAACAGGCAGATGTACTGAAATACACTGCTGAGGGAGCAGTTGGCAAGACAGGAGAGGTCTGCTGTGTCATGTGTGTTGCTCTCTGGCTGGCCAGGGATCGAACTCATGCTGTAGAGGCTGGCAGTAGCTTGATAGCGCTGTTTTTAACCCCTGTACCCCCAGGGAGGCCCCTCTTTTCCTTCTTATGAACAGGATATTCTACACTCTATACTAAGTAATATTGTGTTAAACCAACCTTATAGTGATGAAAAATGAAAACTTCAAAAAAAAATCAAAATAATGCAAACCTTTAATCTGTAAAATGAAGTGGTTCTGTATGTGTGTGAAAATAACGCTTGTAGCTGTACAGGTAAATCCCCATGATAGGGTCTTCTTGACCATGTTGAGAGCATTAGAACCATCATGGAAACAGCAGCTCAGGGACCTCAGTGAATCTCCCTTAGGAATCTGAGAATAACAATAAAGTAGCTGAGTCAGAAGACTTTTCAGGACTGAACAGGAAGAGCAGGGAAAGAGTTTGTGAGTTTACTAAGCAGCACTCTTCTCCTTAGGTGAGGGCCTACAGTGTATCTTACTGGTCATGTCAGATAATTCTCCTGTTCTGAGTGTACCATCTGGACCTATCTCTCAGCCTTCTGGACATGACCCTAACATCTTGCAAACTGATTATTTTGATTCAGTTCTTGTACAGTAATTTAGTTCTAGCTTTAACTTGGAAAGATTCTAGATTAAAAGTGTCAGGGAGAAACTAAGATACCTTAGAGAAATGGTCTAGACATTTCATTTATGCTAATTATTTTCAGTAAAGATTTGGACATAATAACCCTTAAGAAACTCTTGCTAAGGGCCTCCCTGGTGGCTGAAGGGGATTCACCGGGGTGAATCCTCTCACCCCCTGCATCTCTGGCCTGTACCCCAGCTCTTATATGCGTAAATAAATAAATCTTTAAAATAAAAAAGAAAGAAACTCTTGAGATGATGGCTGTGAATGATTACCTGGCTGTATGGGGACTCTATCATCATGATATAGAGGAAGTAAAAGCACTGGAATTGAGCTCACCTCTTCAGTCTTGCATGGTGGTCAGCCATGGGTGATAACTGCCCTCCAGTCCAGCTAGCATGTTAATTTGCTTCCAAAGACAAAGGACTTTCAACTAAACATGAATATTGCGTGAAATATCTCTAATATTGGCCCTGAGGCACTCCTTCTGTTCAACTTTGTTTTGACAGGTTGTGTGCATTGGATCAATGGCAGAACTTGAAGAACTATCGGGAGCAAAGATCTCAGATCTCCACAGAGAGAGGTCAGTTTTGGAATGTTTACTCACTTTAGTTCTGTCATTCAGAACATGCTAACATCATGCTATAGCACCTGTCCTGTTACGACATGGTCTCTGTAGCAAAATACAAAGCTGCATGTAGAAATCACTAATTTGCTGAACTGCTTTGTTGATGACTCGTGTTATACTGCGGTAAGGTGGCCTGTGTCAGTTAGTTTATGTCAGGTGACTGGTATATAACCTCCGTGGTGCTCTGAAAGCATTGATAACCACTGATATTTCTGTTTGCAAATACATAATGGTAAGAACTTGTTTGTGTTTCATATTGACACTTAAATTGCAAGTTCTGCTGTGCTTAAAATTAATATAAATGCCTACCTTTTTGCTTATTAGCATTGACCACCTGACCATTCCTTCACGTTGTGGGAAGGGATCTTTACATCGCATCTCTGAAGTGTTTGACTGCTGGTTCGAGAGTGGCAGCATGCCCTATGCTCAAGTTCATTATCCATTTGAAAACAAGAAGGAGTTTGAGGATGCTTTTCCTGCAGACTTCATTGCCGAAGGCATTGACCAAACTAGAGGATGGTATGTTCCTTGGCGTTTCTAGTGTTTCATTAATTTGATTTACTGACTACCTACCAGATGTCAGCTGGGTACTGGGGAGAGTGTATACAAGAAGACAGGGTCTGCCTTGCCCTCTGCTGTCCCTCACCATTAGTGCACCATGGAAGGATCCTCTCAGTAGGAATCTCTCTCAGTTAGGGCTATAGTTTCAGAATTTGCTTTATTTAATTGACATTTTGGTATATAGAGGTTTGTTATACTGGAAGTTTAAGTGGTACAGAACATTTAATATGTGTTCTTACCATGTTCACTTCAAATCATTTACTCAAGCATTTAATTAGTACTTACATACAAAGTAATGGATTGGATGCTAGTTTTAGGGCCAGTTGGAAATGTGCTCAGATGTTAAAGTTCACCTTACAAAATTAACCCTTTGCACTCTGCTGTCCCCTCTCAGGGGACATTGGTAGCCAATGTCCAGAATGGTTCGGAGTGCAAAGGGTTAACATTGTATTCAAATTTATAAAAAACTGGGGGGAAGGATTTTCACATTGGTTTTATCTGGTGCCTTCTTTAAAGCATAACCTTGTTGTTTTAATAGAAAAGGGTGACCTTTCCATTAAGGACTAGCTGCTCTTTGTGGATGAGCTTGGCTTGCGTA
Organism: Talpa europaea; assembly: GCF_964194135.1. Taxonomy (NCBI): domain Eukaryota; kingdom Metazoa; phylum Chordata; class Mammalia; order Eulipotyphla; family Talpidae; genus Talpa; species Talpa europaea. The sequence continues at coordinate 102,130,249 of NC_140074.1, read as the reverse complement.
GGTTCTAATTATACTTTCATTAGTAGTGTTTCTTCAGTATTTGAGGAATGTTGGTGTCATTTTATTTTTACAATTTGCAATAGTTATCACAAACTGAATTCTAGTCTTAATGTTCCAGAATGTGCTATTTTCAACTTCCAATACATTTATCTGTAGGAATAGCTACCAGAAACATCCTATTTGGGAGAGGGCAAGAGGAGTAACCAGTAAGTTTTTTCTCTGAGGAATGTCAATGTCCGGCAACTTAAAAGTTCTCATGGGGTGCCCCATGTGCACGTTGCCTCTTTTCCCCACCCTCAGACTGCTTCTCCTGACCCATGATTGAAGAAGGTAATGTCTGGAAGTTATTTATGTTAGGCCTGGGGTCTGTTCTCCATCCTCATTAATTCATACCCAGTGATGTTGTTGCAGTGCAAAATGAGGTAGGAGGTAGCATAAGAGAATCACTTACTCAGACAGCCTGCAGGGATGTGATAAACTTCTTTTAGAAAACAAACTAGCAGATAGCCAAGTTATAGAATATCTGATAGAATAAAAACATTTCTATGTGCCTATAATCTACCTTTTGACTTTTGGATGAACAGGCTTTTTGCATCTTTTGCATGAGACTGTCCTATATGACCTTGTGCTAAAGGCCACACACATCTTGTGTGTTTCGGCCCAGTGTTTCTGTTTGGTCTTAAGGTAGCTCGATGCTACCCTGCTCTCCCTAGTGGCATCCTAACCAGCTCCCTGAGGAGAGTGCAGGTACCATCCTCAACTGCTGGGAATTAATGCTTCACCCCAGGTCTTTACTTTAAATGAGGCACCTTTTTTTTTTCCTAATCAGAAACCCTGATGTGATTGGCTCACAGTAGATCCTATGCGTAATTTTTTAGCACTTCCTAGATGATTCTGATGTGTAACCAGGATTAAGAACCATTGCTTGAAGGGGTTATCATGCAAAAAAGAAAGAAAAAAAAAGTATTTCATTCCAAGAAGTGAACAGCCTATGCTTGAATTTCTTTTCTGTTTTTTTTTTTGTTTGTTTGTTTTTTAAGGTTTATTTATTTATTTATACAAGCACTGGTACAGTCAGAAGTGTGGGAGGGTGAGAGAATTCACCAGAGCAGGGAGCAGAATAGGCAGAAGGACTGAAGTACACTGCTGAGGGGAGCGGCAGGCGCGACTGGAGAGGTCTGTGCGCCATGTGAGACCCTCGCCAGCAGCCCGGGATTGAACTGGCGCTGCAGAGGCTGCGGCATATTCGCAGCCCAGCGCTCAACTACTGCACCACCAGGGGAGGCCCTCTTTTCTGTTTTTATTGCACTATTTCTTTGTATGTGTGTGTTTTTATTTCAGGTTTTATACCCTGCTGGTGCTGGCCACGGCTCTCTTTGGACAACCGCCTTTCAAGAACGTTATTGTGAATGGACTCGTCCTAGCCAGGCAGGTGCTTCCCTTATGTTCTGACCACTTATAGCTCCTGATCCTCTTCATTCTCACATCCAGAATGAGAAGCTTTTCAAAGCAGTCATGTCTGTTGAGTCTAATCACTCCTGAACAGAGGAATTTAGCACTGTTCTTTTTCTTCCTTCAGCTTTTGTACTTTTCTATTTCTGTTCCTTTCCATCCAGCTCCTGTCCTATGCACCTTTGTGTTTTAGCTGTCTTTCCATCTTGGATTAAGAGCTAAATCAGAAGGAGCAGGAGGAAGGGGGGATTAAGTGTGCTTCCCATGACAGTGCTAATGATAAAATAGCATTTGTTAAGAATTTTATACAGCCCTTTTGCTTATTGGTCTTATTTAATAGTATAGGGGAATCTTTGTTTCTGTTGCCTCCAGTCATTAAAAACATAAATAGAAATAAGAAAATAAAACAAAATGTGTACCTAGATACCCTACTTCATGTGCCATGGAGAGAGAGGAATGCCAAGCTCTGTTGTGAGCATTTATACATGTTAACTCATTTATTCCCCAGAACTATTTCAGATTAGTCCTTTAATTATCCCATTTCAGAAGTTTGCAGTACAGAAAAATTAAGTAACTTATCCAAGATTACATAGCAAATGGATGGTTAATTTAAGTTCTATACCAGGTAGTCTTTCTGTAGTCTTTATTTATTTGCATATTTGTTTAATTAAAACCTTTATCAACTTTTAGATTTGCATACAGTTGCAAAAAGTAATAGATTTCTTGTGGGCTTTGTCTAGTTTCCACCTGTGGTCACACCTTACAAAATTAGTGCGTTTTCATAACTGTTAACTGTTGACACAGTCTCCCAGTTTTATTCAGATTCTCCAGTTTTACATGTGCTCATTTGCATATGTCATTGTCTTATATGGAAATCCTGCATCCACCAGCACAATACAGACATAGATACCATTTCAGCATTGCAGGATGCCTCTGTGGCCTTCTATAACCACAGCTTCCCTCATCCCTAATCCCTGGCATCCACTGAACTGTTGCCCACCTTTGTGATTTTGATTCACATATGTTCTGTAAATGGTATTTTGCCATATATAACCTTTTTGGACGGCTTTTTTCACTCATTGTAATTCCCTGGAGATTGATTAGGTTGTGTATTCATAGTTTGTACTTGGTGTTGAACAGTGTTCCCTATGGCTGTTTATTCTGACCATTTACCTGCTGAAGGACGTGGGGTTGTTTCCAGTGTTTGCTGACTAAGACTAAAGCAAGGAACTTTTGTTACAGGTTTTTATATGAGTATGGGTTTTTAACTGTTTTCTGTGACCCCTGTGTTTTTAATTATTACACTCTCATCTTCCATTTTCACGCTGAAGTTTCTCCATCAGCACACCACAGTATTCAAAAAGAAGCTCATGGATATTTGCAAAAAGTCCTGTGTGCCTCAGTACTAGCTTATACCCTGTTTGTACTCATGTATTCCACCTTGCAAATAATCTGCAACCATATGTAAAGATAAACTGTGATGTTGAGTTATTTAGTTGGCATTTCCCTTTTGTTTTTCAAGTGATGGCCAGAAAATGAGCAAACGAAAAAAGAATTATCCAGACCCACTTGAGATGATTCATAAATATGGTGCTGATGCCCTCAGGTACAAACCAATTTCTCCCTTACTTGTATTTGTTATTTTTATGTAAGCCTCTCATTCTATTAATCATGTTCTTTAGAGTTGCTTTATAATTAGCTTTTTAAAAATGTATCTCTAGTATATAAAGAGTTACATTGATATGGTGTTAACTTTAAAGGGTGGCTTTCTGAATGATGATATATTCAAATCTGGAGATTTTTTTTTAAGATTTATTTTATTTATGCATGTAAGAGCTGGGGTGTAGGCCAGAGTTGTAGGGGCAGGGGTGGTGAGAGATTCACCAGAGACAATGGGGAGTAGAACTGGCGGATTGACTGAAATACACTTCTGAGAGAAGCAGCGGGCAAGACAGGAGAGGTCTGCTATGCAATGTGGGTTAGCTCCCTGGCTGAGGATTGCATTTGTGCTGCAGTGGTTGCCAATAGCTTCATAGTGCAGAGACTTAACTCCTTGCGCCACCAGGGAGGCCCATTGGAGGTATTTTAAAGGACAAGGCCCCATGTAATATTGCAGTGAGTAGCTCAGGTTCTCCCAGGCTAGCTACTAGGTGCCTAGGCCTCACTTCTTCCTTAAAGTTCCCTCTTTCCTGGGAATTTAAATTCTCTTACATCATTCATTCATTCATTCATTCATTCATTTTTAAGGTTTATTTATTTATTTATTTATACAAGAACCGGGGTACAGGCCAGATTCACGGGAGGGTGAGAGGACTCACCAGAGAGAGCAGGGAATAGAACAGACAGACTGACAAAATACACTGCTGAGGGGAGCAGCGGGTGCAACAGGAGAGGTCTACCGTGCCATTTGGGATCCTCGCCAGCCGGCCGGCATTGAACCAGTGCTGCAGAGGCTGCAGACAGCTTAACAATGCTTCACTCAACCTCCTGCGCCACCAGGGGAGGCCCCATCATTTATTTCATTTTTGCACTTATTCCTCAAAAGAACTATGTAAGGTATATTTATGCTAGAACAAATAAAAATTAATATTGAAAAGCTTTTAGAGAAATGTGAGCCAGTGTTTAAAGTAGTCATGGTTATGAATGTTGATCATGGTGTTACACTGAACCACAGAGCCCTTGCTCAGCATCCTTCTGTGATTACAGTGGACACTGCCAGAGCCATGCCACCCAGAAACAATTAGTGTGCCATCCTAGGACACACACCTTCCCTCCCATCTTAACTAGACACTCATTAGCACTGCTGACAACACATGTCAAATTTTTTTTTGGCATGGGGACTTCTCTCTAGGATACCCTATAGGCCTCTAACTCCAGTCTCTTTGCTGACTCCTTGTGAACACCCATACCTCGGAAGAAGACCTGGCACTTTTTTTTTTTTTTTTTTTTTATAGAGGCATTTTTTTTCTTTCTTTCTTTATTTGTTTGTTTGTTTTGTTTATACATGCACTGGGTACAGTCAGAAGCACGGGAGGGTGAGAGAATTCACCAGAGCCAGATCTGGGAGCAGAGCAGGCAGAAGGACCAAAGCACACTGCTGAGGGGAGCAGTGGGCGGCAGGAGAGGTCTGCGCGCCATGTGGGACCCTCCTCCGGTGGCCGGGGAGCAGCCGGGGATCGAACCGGCGCCGCAGAGGCCACGGGCAGCTTCGCAACCCAGCGCTCAACCGCTGCGCCACCGGGGAGGCCCCTGGCACTTCTTTTTGTGTTCCAAATCAGCATGCTTCTAGGTTGCTTCAGTGCCATATTTTGTGTGGAATTGTATCTCCCCTTTATAATTTGCTAGGTCTCTTACACAAAGAGCTTTAAAGCTGATTGGTTGATAACATTGATATTTTAAGTTGACCAGTTGAAAAGTATTCATAATTCCCCCCATTTGTAGGGAAAAGTGCTCATTTTAGTGTTGCCCTCTGTGTATCAAGTAATAATGTTTGGTTTACTGTTCCATTCCTCTTTTGTTAAATTTTTTTTTTTTTTTTTGTCTTCTAGATTATATCTGATTAACTCCCCTGTGGTTCGTGCAGAAAACCTCCGCTTTAAGGAGGAAGGTGTGCGCGATGTTTTGAAGGACGTGCTACTTCCCTGGTATAACGCCTATCGCTTCTTCATCCAGAACGTCCTGAGGCTGCAGAAGGTGTGGGGTGGGGTCTGCCCCACTCTGCTGGGTGTTATAGGGCTTATCATTGGGGTGGCTGTAAATGAAGGGTCTGGGCTTTGGGGAATGCAGTGGACTAAATGCGGTCATTTAGCCAATCAGCTCTTCGTGCTAGAGATACCCAGCAAGCCCCCTTCCCTTGATGGAATCAGTGGGGGAGCCGGGGAAGAGTCACTATCAGAGTGAGTGCCTGGTAAGGGCTGCTGCAGATGGTCACTGGATGGGTGCATTTGTGCTGGGTAGAAGATGAGAGTTCTCAATGGATTATTAGGATGAATGATGGTGTGATATGTGTGGTTCTCCTCTGAGAAGCCACCTCCCTGCCCCCAACTGAAGTTTCTCAGACCTGCAGTCTTTGCACATATTCCAGTCTCTGCTTTCAGGACTACATTTGGGTCAGGGCCCAGATACCACTCACCCTTTTATGTTAAACACCTTACAAGGAAAATTATTGTTGATTGAACAGTGATGTTATTACCATGAGAGAGTGCTCTTTAAGCAGCCCACTTTACCAGGTTATCATCGCTTACTTGCTGTCTCTGACTCATCTGCTAATGAACGATCCTGGGAGTCATATCCCTGGGAATTGAGAAGGACAGCATCTTCTGTGGGCCCCCGTGTTGTTTGTTTCTTATGTAACCCACCACTTCTTGAGCCAGCAGTCTTTAGGCAGGAAGCAGGCTCAGTGAAATTCCCACATCTGGAACTTGTCTGGATTTGGAAGAAAGGTGCCGACCCTGCCATCAAGACTTAAACCAGGGCAAGAGCCAGCATCGCTGCTGCCCTTTCTCCAGTGCTGCTGCTCTGTGATACTGGACAGGTGAAAAGGGCCTTCAGGATGAGGAGGATTTTGCAAAGTAAAAAGATGGGATAGGAATATAGCCATATTGGTAAAATGAGCAGTGTTAGCAAATATTAATTCCTAGTATAGTTTATAGATATTTATCCAATCCTAACAAGTTTAACTCATTTTCCTTCCTCAGGTTTTTGTTGTTTTTTTTTTAAAGATTTTATTTATTTATTTTTGCATAGAACTGGGGTGTAGGCCAGAGGTGCAGAGGGGTGAGCACAGACAGGGTGGGGAGCAGGGCAGGTGGATCTACTAAAATATACTGATAATAGGTGCAGTGGGTGAGACAGGAGCGATCTGCTGCACCATATGTGGGTTAACTCCTGGCCAAGGATCAAACTTAGGCCATCCGAGGTGGTAGTGCTGAGAGTTAACCCCTAGGCCACCAGGGAGGCCCCACCTTTCTCAGGTTTGAAGTAACTAAAGTAACTAAGCCTTATACTTATTGACAAGATTCTGAACTATTTCTCACTCTGTAGTCAATAGTAATTATAATTGAGTTCTCTCTAATTCACTCAAAAACATAATTCATTAACTGGGTGCTAACGTCCTAAGTGTAGCACTTATCTGGAAAATATTGCTGAGAATCAACCTTAAAAGCCAACAGAGTTTGGGTTTTTTGTAGATTTTTTTGGTTTTTTGAGAAGTATCTTCTTTCAGTTAAGAAAATCAAAGAGTTTATTTTTCCATAGTAATTTCCCACAAGCATGCTGAAATGTTTCACTAGTTGTCAATTCCTAGGAGGAAGAAATGGAATTCCTCTACAATGAGAACACAGTTAAAGAAAGTGCCAACATCACAGATCGTTGGGTCCTCTCCTTCATGCAATCACTCCTTGAGTTCTTTGAGACTGAAATGGCAGGTATGTATCTCAAGTCATCCTACCAGGAATAAGCGCTGTCTCATAGCGCTTTTGATACTTATTTTCTTTACAAACAGGAAATTTCATAGAAAATTTGAGAAGTCCAAAACACTGGTTTCTTTTAACCTCTCAAATATAGTTTTATTGAGATATGTTGCTTGTGGAATTGTGCTTATGCCAACCAATGCTTAGAGAAATGTCTTGGGTGATGTCTAGTGACCTCACCCTCAGAGCACTGCATGGGATGAGCACAGGCTTTGATGCTAGATGGCGTGGGTTTAAAACCCAGGTTTTGACTAAGATGCCTACAATGGTTCTGCTAAAGCAGTTAGGCGAAAGAGAAGACAGCTTCCCTGTACATGCCCTGGCAAGTTTAACTGCCCTCTCCACCACCACCACCACCATGAAGTTGCTGGTGCCCCCTTGCAGGAGCAGTGTTCCAGTGGCTTGGGGGCAAAGGGGAGGCAAAGATGTCCTCTGGTTCATGCAGAGACTGTCACAGTACATGTCATATGACTTGGCACGGTGGCATATTTCATATGTCAGTCATCCTTAAGGACTCGTTCACCCCTTAAACATGCCTAACCGTAAATATGCATCATCATATGATTGTTTAGCTATTGGAAAAATTGACAAAATGAAGATTCAAATGTGTGCAAGGCAGATTACTGCACTGGCCTCTTACTGTACTCCCTAGAACACCTGCTCACAGCCATGTCCACTTTTGAATGGGTAAGAAACTGTGCTTGAGATTGTTGCACTTGATGGTCCTTGCCATAGCAACTGCTGCCATGACCTTCTGAGCACATACATACATGCAGTGGGACTGGTCTGCCTGGAACTAGAAGTCTGGCCGCAGTTGTGCACACCAGTGACAGGTGAGGACCAGGCTTTAGACCTACACTGTTAGGTTCAGTTCCCCCACCACCACCAGTCTGTTGGCGTTCTGCCCTCAGTTCCTTTGTCCACATAGAGGTATAAGGACTTACGGTAAGGCTAATACTGAAAGAGTGCAATTACTTGTGACCTTATCAGTAGCTCATTGTATGTGGCTTCATTTACTCTAAATAAGAAGTGAAACCTAAACACAGGATCCTCTAGTTCACTAGAAGGTGAATAATGTAGTGAATCTTAGAAATAGAACTCAGGCCTCATTTCTTGCAGATTAGACCTCCAATCAATGAAATCATCTATGTAAGAATATGTAACCAGTTAGTAGTTCTGGCCTGAGTTTCTGGCAGCAACGCCTTGGTTCGATCTCTGAACCACAGCAGAAGCAGCTCTGCCTTTTGCAACTTCTCTTCACCTGAGCTCAGAACAGCCTCAGTAACATTCTCTAAAAAATTTTGTTCACATAATATTTACTCTTATTTTCCTTGTTTTTGAGCCACAGGGTATTAGTTAATGGGGAGATGAAAGGGAAAATCCTGAAAATAAGCCCCTGCCTCACCTTCCTACTTGCCTGATGAGTTCCTCAGAAGAGCCTTCATCTAACTCCTCACAACACTTCTCTCCTTCCACCACCTTTAACTTTCTCTTACTAGTTGTTTTAACCCACAGAAAGTCTATGCTGTTTTACTCATATCCCAGGCCAGTTTCTCAGCACAGCACTATTGATAGTTTGGGCCATGTCACTCTCTGTGGTGGAGCTCATGTGTCCTACAGGGTGTTGAACAGTGTCCTTGGAATCTACCCATCTGTTACCAGGAACACCTCCCCAGTAGTGACACCCAGAATATCTCTGCCAGATGCCCCTTACATAACAGAATTGTTCCTGCTTGAAACAAACTGGCCCGTGTTGGGCCTCTAGCATTACATTAGAACTTTCTGTGTGTCATCTTAGTTTGTATAGCACAGTGGCAGGAAGTTGGGCCTTTGTTATCTGCCACCTTGCATAGCTCTAGGTCATTGGATCCTCATGGAGCTGTGTGGTGGGCAGCATCAGTCTCAGCCTCGCATGAAATTTCCACTTTTCTCATTGACAAGTGGGAGTTGTGTGTGGCTCACAGCTGGTTTTGTATGTACCCTAAACACCATGACTGTCATGTGCTATATCCTCAGTAAAGGAACAATTGATTCACTTCAGTTCTTCCTGTCTTCTTAGTGTGCATGGAGGCCCAGTTTGCTTGTTAGTGTTTCTAGCCCATCCCCAAGCAAACCCACATGTTTAGCGTATTCTCATAGCCTTATTGATTTGTTTTACTTTCAGCTTATAGGCTTTATACTGTGGTGCCTCGACTGGTCAAGTTTGTGGATATTCTGACCAATTGGTATGTCAGAATGAACCGCAAAAGATTAAAGGTAAGTGTAGGCTACTGTTGGAAAAAGCAAAAAGTGTAGCAACTTTGAGAGTTAAGGGGGAAAGAGTTCAGCTGAAAGAAAAAGGAACATATTCAAATTTTCTCAGGTTTTGCTCTTGTCTTCCTTTACTTACCTTATATGGATCGGGGCCTATAAGTACCAGAACTCAACTTGCATACTTCATTTTCAAAACACAATTGTGAACATGTCAGATTGAGGGAATGTCTCGGGCCATATAGGACTAAATGGAGCAGACCTCTTAGAATCCCAAATCCAACTCAGTTTGCTTACTTGCAAAGATCAGGTAAGGCTGTGAGATCAAGGACAACTTGCTTCTGCCTGTAGGAAGCCAGTTTATTGACAAAACTCTTCCTTAAGCCTGTTGGGGATTTAGGATATGGGAGGCATGGGTTCTGGCCCCAGGATATAAATTGTATAAACTGGTCTACGAGACAGGCAGTGAGGTATGCCCCGGCACAGGCTAGGTGAGGGTTCCCACTGCCTGTCAGTCCTGCTTCAGTTATGTTAATAAATAAAAACCTGTTAACAAAACAGTAATTTTATCTTGTTAAATTGCACACTCACATATATGTATGTGTGTATACACATTATCTAGAAGGACATAAACTGAAGTGTTTATAATGTTCTGGGTATCTTAATTAGGGTTGGGTTTTCATTTTTTTCCCCTACAATAAGTATAATTAATTTTTAAATACATGGTATATACTTTATTTGAAAAATCAGTAATTAGTGACAATTTCTTTTTGTTGCCTGTGAATCCCACCCACAGCCTTTTGGTCCTTTGGTCCATATCTCTGTAGTTGAAGAGCCACTCTCAGCATACCTCAGTGTTGGGGAGGGTAGGGGATCCCGTCCTAGCCTCTTGCACCAAGCCCAGACCACCTGTGGTCATGACTCTTTGTCCCTATTCCATCTGTCCTGTGCGCACTATGTGCTCTCTTTAATAAACTGCTTTTAGGAACTACTTAATTGATTTTATGATAAACGCTTCTAACAGTTCAATGTTCCTTTTTCATTTCTAGGGCGAAAACGGGGTGGAGGATTGTGTAATGGCCCTGGAGACCTTGTTTAGTGTTCTTCTTTCTCTATGCAGACTTATGGTGAGATTTTAGCCCAGTTGGCTGTTTGCAGTGCTTTTCTGCTGTAGCATCCTCCTCTGTCTGTACTTGTTACCCAAGAAGTAGAAATAGAAATCTTAAAGCAAATTAGATCTCAAGTTCCTTTTCAGATATCTTGTTAGCTATGATATGTCAAGTAATGGCCAAGAAACATGAACTTCAAAAGATGGGATCTTTCTCTTTGTTACTGGGAGTACTTTTTAGGTCCAGATTTTATATCTAAACCAAATTGCCACAGTCCCCTTTAAATAATAAAGTTATAATTTTATGTAGTTATTTAACCAGGCAGGTTTATATCCCAAACAGTATTTTATTTGAAACATGTTTCTTCCAGTTGAAATATTAAACGATACAGAAGCAAAAAATCCAGTTTTATTTGTTTAAAGATTTAGTTATTTATGCATACAAGAACTGGGGTATAGGCCAGAGGTGTGGGGTGAGAGGATTCACCATATACAGAGTAGGGAGCAGAACAGGTGGATCTACTGAAATACACTGCTGAGGGGAGCAGTGAGCAAGATAGGAGAGGTCTGCTGCACCATGTGGGTTAGCTCCCTAGCCTGGGATCGAACTCATGCTATAGTGACTGCGGGTAGTTAATAGTGCTGAGACCTAATCCCTTGTGCCACCAGGGAGGCCCAGAAAATCCAGTTTTAATCCCCTGTATGCTATCTGGCTCTGTGACTCCACTGTAATGCTTTAAGCCTTCTGTTTATCTCCTGAATATGCATGTTTTGTACCAGGCATATGCTTTACCCTCTGAAGCAGGTAGATTCCCCAGCTTGCAGATGAGGTTTCTGAGGTCAGAATATTCAGTCCTCTGCATATTTATTTGACTGGCATATAGTCAGGGTCTCCAGTTCTATTGTATATTTTCTCCAGGATATTTTGAGTCCTGGCTGCACCTCTTTCACTGTACTTCATAGGTGTCCATCTCACCAAATTCAAATGAGTTCCTTTTATTTCATGGCACATGCTAAGTAATAATCTCATGTCCACTGCAGTGCATATTATTTGCTCCTTCTTTAATATGTTTAATCACTATTTTTCAATCTTAATAGATAGTAAATGAGTACACATAAGAGATATGATGTCTTCTGTCCTCATACAGGCACCCTATACACCTTTTCTCACGGAACTGATGTACCAGAATCTAAAGATGCTGATTGACCCTGTCTCTGTCCAGGACAAGGACACACTCAGCATTCACTACCTCATGTTGCCCCATGTTCGGTAAGAATCAAATACATGGAAGCTTTGGGAAGGCGAGCTGCCCCCAGTTCATGTGGGGGCCTAGCTCCTTGCTCTAGCCCCTCTGGATACTGCCATCTACCTCAGCTGCTACTCAGGTTGCAGAATGGATAAGAGAGATGCTGTTGCAGGTGAGGTAGGGATAGGTTCATTGGGGTTGCATTAATGGAATGTGGGCCATCAGCAGCAGATCCAGGCTTGCTGCCTGCTTCTTGCCTTGTGTCCCCAAGGCAGGCATGCACTACTGTGTTCATACCCACAATATCATATCCCTCAGCTGACCCCTTTCCTCTCAAATCCAGATTGTATGCCTATTGTTCGGTGTTTTCTCCTTTCAAATCTAATTTCTTGTATATTCCATCTTCATCAATCAGAGAGGAGTTAATTGACAAGAAGACAGAAAATGCAGTGTCCAGAATGCAGTCTGTGATTGAACTTGGGCGAGTGATTCGAGACCGCAAAACTATTCCAATAAAGGTTCAAAATTTTACTTATATTTTATATTGTTCAAACATCATAATTATATCTTTAGAGTATTTTCTTATGTAGAGAGCATCTAGAAATGGAATACTTTTTTTCTTTTCTGTAATAACGGTGTGAATAACCTAGAACTAGGTGAACCTTATTAATCTGGAGCTTGGCATTTAGAATAAAACTCACTCCATTTTCCTGCAGTGTAGAGGACTGGTGCTTAGTGATCTGTCTCTCATCTTTTCCCCCTAGTATCCTTTGAAAGAAATTGTGGTTATCCATCAAGATCCAGAAGCACTTAATGATATCAAGTCTTTGGAGAAGTATATCACTGAGGTAAGACAGATGATCTGTCTGTTTTGGTCCAAACACATCTTTCCTTGAGAAGATGATGAATTTTTGTAATAATGACTCCTTTAAAAAAAAAGTCAAGATCAGTGTATTTTTGTGACTTAATTGGATTATTTATTTTGAGTTAAATCATTTTACCTTCATCTACTTCTCTTCCCCAAAATACTTCTCGGTAGTTAAATATATATATCTATATATATATAGATAGATAGATAGATAGATAGATAGATAGATAGATAGATAGATATACACACACACATATTTTTTTTTCCTTAAAATTATACATCAGGTGAACACACATTGAATGTATACTGCACACATTGAATGTATCCTGCTCCAGCACTAGCATTGAGTTTAAGATGTGTCCCTTTGCATCTGGTCAACCCCTCCTGGGGATGTTCACTGGGGTATGTCTTGGTATAATGTGCAAAACGTTTTTAGCATTTTACACACATGTGTACAAACATGTACACACCACTGGTTTTATTGGTGCACAAAGAGGATCATGTATGTGATTTTTTAACTTGCTTTTTCACGTTATGGTGTATCTTAAAAGGACATCTGTGTCAAACATAAAGATCTACTTTATTCTTCTCAGCTGCATTGTATTCACTTTCTCACCACATTGTCATTTACTTGATTATTCGCCTGTTAAAAATTTAAGTTGGAGTTTTGGGATCATAAGTTTAAACTACAATGACAGTTGTCTTCCCAGAAAGCTTTATTTTATTCTCTATTATGAAATTAAATATGTCATTGTAATGTTTATCCCTTCATATGTAATGTTTACTTCTATACTTCTATCATTGCAGAAAATATTAATTTGTATATTTACTTTTGACTTGCTTGAGAATTGCAAGAAAATATTAAAAACTAAAAAGTTAGATCACAAATTTGATCATTAATGCTTACTGCAGATATAGGTAAAAGTAAAATAAATTTGGGCCTCCCCGGTGGTGCAAGTGGTTGAGCGCAGCTCTGTGAAGCTGTCCACAACCTCTGCAGCACGGGTTCAATCCCCGCTGGCCAGGGAGATACCCACATGGTGTGGCAGACCTCTCCTATCTTGCTTGCTGCTTCCCTCAGCAGTGTATTTCAGTCAGACTGCCTGTTCTGTTCCCCTCTCTGTCTCTGGTGAATCCTCTCACCCTCCCACACATCTGTCCTGTACCCCAGTTCCTGTATGCATGAATAAATAAATCTTTAAAAAAAATAAGGGCCTCCCCGGTGGCACAGCGGTTGAGTGCTGGGTTGCTAACCTGCCCGCAGCCTCTGCAGCGCCAGGTCGATCTCCGGCTGCTCCCCAGCCTACAGAGGAGGGTCCCACATGGCGCACAGACCTCTCCTGCCACCCGCTGCTCCCCTCAGCAGTGTACTTCAGTCTTTCTGCCTGCTCTGCTCCCCGCTCTGGCTCTGGTGAATTCTCTAACCCTCCCGCGCTTCTGACTGTACCCAGTGCTTGTATAAATACATAAATAAATCTTTAAAAAATGAATAAATAAATAAATAAATTTAAGCAGACTATCTTAATCACTATAATGAGATCAATAATACTGTTGGGTATAATGGCAAAACTAGGCATTTCCCTACCATTTGCTTTAATCAACAGTTTCATGAAATTTCATTTTCATATTTTCTGCTGTGCCATCAATATTTCTTGCTGTATTAGTAATCCTTAACTAGTATGATGGAGGCATGAAATGTTATGATTAACTGGTTCTTCTGTCTAATCAGTAGTTTTATGGTGCTCTGAAATTGGTTAAGCAGAAGTACTCAGTACTAAAAGATAAAGTTTATATTTCTAATTCTTTTATATTTCTAATTTCTTTTTCGGTAAGTTATGCTCAACTGTGTTGTTTGATCTTGACAAGGAAGTATTTTTCATAACATAGATTTCAGTGATTTTCACTATTTTAGAGTTGTGCAACCATCACCACAATTTTATATCATTTTCATTGTCAAACTTGTAAAATTTTTATTAAAAAGAAACCCAGTGTCCGTTAGCATTCACATACATTTTCCTCTCAAGGTCCTACCATGCCCTGACAACCAGTAATCTATTTTCTGTCTCTGAGTGTCCCAACTTTGGACAGTTCATAGATGGTCTTTTGTATCTTACATCTGTCACTTAGCATTAGTGGTCATTCATATTATAGCATGTGTCAGTGCTTTATTCCTGTATATTGCTAAGTAATTGTCCATCGTATGATATATCACATTTTATTCATTCACAGTCAAATATGTGAATTTGTGGATCTTTGTTTTTGTTTCATTTTGTCTGAAAACTATAGGAATTGAATGTTCGAAAAGTTACATTATCTACGGATAAAAACAAGTATGGCATTCGTCTGAGGGCAGAGCCCGATCACATGGTCCTAGGGAAGCGCCTGAAGGGAGCCTTCAAGGCAGTGATGACCTCCATCAAGCAGCTGAGCAGTGAGGAGCTGGAACGGTTCCAGGAGAGTGGTGAGTGCTCCAACAGTGGATATTTTTCAAAGCCCTTCTGTTTGGCTGGCATTGGGAATTGAGTTGGATGAGGCAGACATTGTTCTTATCTTGCTGTACGGCCAGATATTGAAGGTGAACAAGTGCTCTGAGGGAAAAGTATAGGATAGCATAAGGAAGTTAGAAAAGTGACTCAGCTCCTCTCCTCTTCTTTGTATAACTGTTTCAGGTGTCAAGTGGTTTTAGCAGTCCATGATTAGAATCATGTTTGGCTTACTGTGGCTGCTTCATTCTCTGGTTATTGTAGGGCACAAGGTATTGATTGTTAGGGCTCCCTCTGAAATTAGACATCACAAACTGGGACCTTGAGGAGAGACAGAGGCTCAGAAATCAGGTGAGTGGTTTTGGAAACAGGAGTATGTCCCTAAGATTCTCCAGATTTTTAGATAAAATTTACAAAATCTAAGGGGATGGTAACTAAAAATTAAGTCATTACTACATTAATCTGATAAATTAATAAAATCTTTGGCAAATGTTTTTCACCAGATAGCCAAAACCTCAGAAATTTCTGGAACAATCCTCATTTGAAAATAAAAGCCTAACTACACTGTAGTTATGAATAGCTGTTCTGCACTGGTGGAAAGAAGATAGTTTCAGAGTAGTGACATAAGGTGAAAATGACAGCCAGCACTCTTTATCCAAGATGATCATTTTGACTGACTGCTGCTTCCCTGAAGGTGGAACTACTCACCCTCAATTATTTATACATTCTGCCTATCGTTCACAGGCATGAGGGTTGAAATTTCACACTTCCCATGTAACCTCACTACATCCTATTGACAGAGTCAGGCAACCAATGAGTGCCAGGTTGAAGTTTGATTCAACTCTAAAACTGTGCTTTCTTCATCGTATCACATTCCTGTTTACGGTGGGGAGTCATTACCTCCTAGAACTGGGAGTTTATATAAAACATGGATGTTGGTGGTGATTTGACTGTCTTTGACAAGGCAGCATGGTACAGTCCAAAGAGTTTGTCACATCCCTTTGGCTGCATTGTGAGATGGGAGAAAATAATCTCTTGAAGTCTCTGTATCTGGATGCTGTGAAGTTTCTGTCAAAAAGTGGTTCCATATACTGGTAGCATGGTGACTTGAGGAAGAGGGACTGATTGATGATTGAGTAACAGTGACAATTGCTTTTCTAATAGGGAGCATCATTGTGGAAGGTCATGAATTACATGGAGAGGATATCCGCCTCATGTACACCTTTGATCAGGCAGTAGGTGGGACTGCGCAGTTTGAAGCACACTCAGATGCACAGGTATTTTTCTGTTCCCTATAACATTTCTTTACCAAAAGATAAGAACATGAAAGAAGGGAGTATTTTGTCCTTCCAGATGGTTTTGACAGTTTGTATCAGGGTAAAAGAAACCAGTTATTCACTTAAACTCTTTTATTATGTGCCCTTAACATAGACGTTCCCTTAATAAATATATATTTTGTTGTTGTTGTTGTTTTATAGATTTGTTTATGCATACAAGAGCTGGGGTACAGGCCAGAGTTGTGGTGGGTGAGAGGATCCACCAGAGACAGAGTGGGGAACAGAACAGGCAGACTGACCGAAACACACCACTGAGGGGAGCAGCAGGCGAGACAGGAGAGGTCTGCCTCACCATGTGGGTAGCTCCCTGGCCGGCCGGGGATCAAACTCGTGCTACAGAGACTGCTGGATTTCCTCATAGTGTGGTGCTTAACCCCCTGCTCCCCCAGAGAGGCCCTATAGGTAGATATTTTGTAACTTCTTTATATCCTAAGTATGGGGTCATACAAAAATGAATAACGTGACTCCACCCTTCAAGGAATAAGCTAGTCATGGAGAAAGAAAAGTAAAACAGTTCTTATTATTCTGTATGATAAGTACAAATAAGCACAGACAGGGGATCATCTCTAAAGTCTAGGCTGGAGGTAGGGATGGTTACAGAGTGTTCCTTGAAGGGGACGTGCAGGTGGCTTTAGATTTTAGGTTCAGTGCTTTTCCTTGTGGTAGGTCAGGCATTTCTCTCCCTGCTCTTACAGACTTCTCCTGGTAGATAGCATGTAACATATCCAGTGAGGTAGAAAGATGCGATTGATAACTTTTTGTCAAGGTTGACAAAAAGAGGCAGTTTAAACTAAATCACATTGAACATTTTGTGATCTTTCATAGGAATGCTGTCTTGAATCACACTGACAAAACAGGATAGAGACATGGTTTAAGAAAGTAATAGACATGGCCATATGGAGACCTTTGATCCCCTCCCTCTTTTGTGATATGGAAAGTTGTGCTCCTATAAGGACACTGCGGTCGTTGATCTTATACCTTAGGAGAATTGGTATTATTTATTTGATAGCTGAAAAGCTGAGTCACGTGGGAGACTCACAAACTGATTTCAGGACTTTCTTCTGTATGCACACCCCTCCAGAGATGAAGGAATCACTTATCACAAAGGACCAACTGTAAAGAAACTGTATTAACTTTGTACTTTGCTCAGTTCAATGAATAAATAATACTGCATTATAGACTTCACAAGATTTACTTTTCAATAGTATTTCCCTGAATTTATAAGAATCATTTTTCCTTATTTGATTGTCATGGTGTTCATGGTTCATTCCTGTAGGCTTTGGTTCTTTTAGACATCTCTCCTGACCAGTCAATGGTGGATGAAGGAATGGCTCGGGAAGTTATCAATCGCATCCAGAAACTTCGCAAAAAGGTTAGTTTGTCAAATAAGGGGTAGTTACTGTTTTTGACTTTTTTTTGTCTTTTGTTTTTTTGTTTTTCATTTTAGTTTTTGGGGTGGACTGGAGAGGCATATAATATAAAGATAGTAATCAATTAATGATAAGTAGACACTGATCTATGGCCCATTCAGATTTACTCTGTAGGAGAGTCCCTTGCCCTCCCTAATTGTTACTCCCAGGCTGGGAGCAGTCCTTTTTCTTTCCCTGATCAGGACCTTTCACATATTATATGCCCCTTGTCTTCTTTTTTCAATTTTCAAGGACTTCCATAAAATTATCTTCAGGAAAGACAGCCCTCAACTGCAGAAACTAATCAGAGATGACATCTCTGGGGCAGAGCACCTACCTCGGAGAGAGGTTATTGTATCTGGATAAGTGGCTTTTCCTCATTAGGAAAGTGGGAGTCAGGCAGGTGCACTGAGTCATTGCCTCCTCCCATCAGGTGAGACAGGCAGGGAGCAGCTCCTCTTCCTCAGGCCAGGTGTCTAGAACTTGTATAGTTCAGAATCTGATGAAGTCACTGCAATAGTAAAGGAGTGTGTGTGAGTTCTCACAGTTCAGAGCTTTGTAAGTGGATTTTCTCTCATTTATTCCTTTGTCCAGAAGAGGAATGGGCAGGATGCTATACCCTTTCAGCATAGGAGCAACAGCTCTCATGCGGCATCAGCTTAATGTTTTGATTTTCAAAATGTGCTCTCCTGTTCAATGTTTCTGTATGTACTTTCAGTGCAATCTGGTTCCAACTGATGAAGTAACAGTTTATTATAAAGCAAAGTCTGAAGGAAAGTATCTGAATAATGTTATCGAAAGCCACACAGAGTTCATATTTGCCACCATAAAGGCTCCCTTGAAACCATATCCAGTTCCTACTTCAGATAAAATTCTTATTCAAGAAAAAATGCAGGTAAGTTCTGAGTTCTGTTTAACTATTAAAACATTTAGGATTAAGTTTTGTGTTAATATGATGTAGTTACATCTTGATATTCTGTCCCCCAGGAAAGATTGACATAGTAGTGTCAGTTCTAAAAGACTGCTCTGGACAGTATTGGATAGTATCAGAGAGAGAATGTTCAGAAAGGAGCAAGGGAGTGAAAAAAGGTAGAAATGCTCTCACATCATTTTTCATGGGGAAAACAGGAGGAAGGTAGATAGGAGATCAGACAGGAGATCTGACAGGGGAAGGTAGACAGGAGATCAGGTGTCATATAGGCCTTCTTTATTTATTTAAAAATTTATTTTTATTTATTTATGCATACAAGAACTGGGGTATAGGCCAGAGGTACAGAGGTGAGAATATTCACCAGAGACAGAGTGGTGAACAGAACAGGTGGATCCAAGGAAATACATTGCTAAGGGGAGCAGTGGGCAAGACTGGAGAGGACTGCTGCACCATGTGGGTCAGCTCCCTGGCTGGGGATCAAACTCAGGCCACAGCATTGATTGCTTGATAGCGCTGAGACTTAACCCCTCTGCCACCAGGGAGGCCCTTGACTTAAATCTTTTAAAGAACACAATAATAGGAAAATAAAAAATCATAGCTCTTGACTGTTTTAGTGATGAGATTGAATGTGTTCTTCAAACTGTGTAACACTTTTGTTTTCATTGAGAAGAAATAGTTGCTGTGTTAGTTCATGACACTGGTCAGATGCTGCATTTATTCAATCATATATTCTCATGTGCTCAGTTAAAGGGATCAGACCTGGAAATTACACTCACCAGAGGATCATCCATACCTGGCCCTGCTTGCGCATATGTCAATCTTAACATTTGTACAAATGGCAGAGAGCAAGGTAAGAATAAATGGTTTGTCGTATTCTTTTTTTTTTATTTTTTCAATTTAAGTTAAACTTACAAATGTCTTTAAGGCTATTAAAAAAAAATTGATAAAATAAGATAACTTTTATTTTTTATTTATTTATTTATTTATTTTTTTAATATATATATATATAGAGGCACGTTTTCTTTCTTTCTTTATTTGTTTGTTTTTGTTTATACATGCACTGGGTACAGTCAGAAGCGCGGGAGGGTGAGAGAATTCACCAGAGCCAGAGCGGGGAGCACAGCAGGCAGAAGGACCGAAGTACACTGCTGAGGGGAGCAGCGGGCGGCAGGAGAGGTCTGCGCGCCATGTGGGACCCTCCTCCGGTGGCCGGGGAGCAGCCGGGGATCGAACCGGCGCCGCAGAGGCCGCGGGCAGCTTCGCAACCCAGCGCTCAACCGCTGCGCCACCGGGGAGGCCCAAGATAACTTTTAATTATCCTGAAAATGAATCCACAAAAATAAATGATTGGACTTACACTTCTAGAAGATGGAGAATTATATATGATTCTCTATTCCTCCCACAAAGTGTATTATATATAAAAGCAAACATTAGTAGACTCCAAGCTGAAGGGGAAAAGACAAAGCAGTTAAAGTTCATAGTACCAACCAATAAATACATGTAAGTTCCCTGGATCTTTTTGCCTTGGAGCTGAAGAAGCCAAAAACCCGAAAATACCAAAAAACACAAAATTTCGCCAACACAATCCTGCTCTTTCTAGACAGGATCAGAGGGAACAGCCAAGACTGAAAACTTTTAAACATTAACTATCTTACTCCATCCAAACACAACAAAAGAAACTATAGCCCCGCTGCCATTTACACCAGCAAAGGCCACCTGGGGATCCTACACTTTCACCCTGAACAGATTGAGGAGTCTCAAGCCCTTGCTACCATGGCTGTGTCAGAGAAGGCCAAGTAGTAAGCTGGGTCTTTTCACCCTGCATAGGTGGTAATGATCTTTTCTCCCTAGTAGCGTCCGTATAGACCACCTGGAGAGCTTGGACTACCATTCTTTTAGGCAACACAAGGGCATCTATCCTTGCCACCACTGCCCAGCACTACCCCACCACCCCAAGAGGTGTCATTATAGACCACGTGGGAGCAATATTGAGGCACCCCTATTGTTCAAAACCAGGGAGATACCAACAGAGGCATAGAGGATAGTGGGAACTTCTCCTCATCCCTCCAGCAGTAACAAGGAGTCTTGACTTCAGTACCAGTGGAAGGTGAATAAGAACCCCAATTTCTCCCAACAGGAATTAATGAAGCAGTGCTCCTTCCCCTACCAGTGACATCAAACAAAGTCAGCTAAAATACAGGGTTTAGATAGGAACCAGAATTTCATAATACCTAAATATGTCCAGGTTTTTTTTATTTATTTGTTTGTTTGTTTGTTTATTTTTAAAGATTTATTTATGCATACGAGAACTGGGGTACAGGCCAGAGGTGCGGAGTGTGGAGGGCAGTGAGAGGACTCACCAGAGACAGAGTGAGGAACAGAACAGGCAGACTGACTGAAATACACTGCTGAGGGGAGCAGCAGGTGAGACAGGAGAGGTCTGCTGTACCATGTGGGTTAGCTCCCTGGCCGTCTGGGGATCGAACTCGTGCTGCAGAGGCTGTGCTTAACTGCTTGCGCCACCAGGGAGGCCCATGTCCAGGTTTTAATTGAAAAAGACTCATCATATCAAGAACTGGTAGGAACTTGAACTAAATGAAAAAACAGCCAATACATGTGAACACCAGGATGACAGACTTGTTAAAATTATCTGAGAATTTAAAGCATCCATAGCAAAAGTGCTTCATACATCAATTACAGTCAAAACCAATTAAAAATAGAAAGCCTGGGGCCTCCCCAGTGGCGCAGCGGTTGAGCACTGGGTTGCGAAGCTACCCGCGGCCTCTGCCGCGCCGGTTCGATCCCCGGCTGCTCCCCGGCCACCAGAGGAGGGTCCCACATGGCGCGCAGACCTCTCCTGCCGCCCGCTGCTCCCCTCAGCAGTGTACTTCGGTCCTTCTGCCTGCTCTGCTCCCTGCTCTGGCTCTGGTGAATTCTCTCACCCTCCCGCACTTCTGACTGTACCCAGTGCATGTATAAACAAAAAAAACAAACAAACAAATAAAACATGCCTCTAAAAAAAAAAAAAAAAAAATAGAAAGCCTGCACAAAAAGACAGAAGATATGAAGAATCAAATGAAAATCTTAGCACTATAAAATACAAAGACTCAGGGTATGGGCTTAACAGCAGAACACCGTGCTCATGCCACTCAGCAATACAAAGGAATGAATTGTTGATTAACATGACTGCCTGGGTGAATCTTTACATATTTATTCTGAGTGAAAATATTCAATCCCTAAAAATCATATACTGTATGTTTCCATTATGTAATATTAAGTAGAAAGTAGGGGCAGGAAGGGCAATGCAAGGCTTTCTTATGGCAGTGAAGTTATTCTGTACTTTGCTGTGTCAGGGGCAGTATCTTAGTTGTGGTGCAAACTGGGTAGGGGGCTCATGGATATCTCTTATTTTGTATAACTGCATGTCATTCTGAAGTTATCTTAAAATATTTAAATAAATCAATAAAGTAAACATCTGTAATTGGATCTAAAATAGAGGATCAGTCAACATTGAGGGCCACTTGAGAACATTTTTAAAATAATGATAGGGCATCCCCTGGTGGCGCAGGTGGTTGAGCACCACACTGTGAAGCTGTCTGCAGCCTCTGCAGCATCGGTTTGGTCCTAGATGGCAGGCGAGGGTCCCACATGGTGCGGCAGACCTCTCCTGTCTCGCCCTCTGCTCCCCTCAGCAGTGTATTTCGTCAGTCTGCCTGTTCTGTTGCCCACTCTGTCTCTGGTGAATCCTCTCACCCTCCAGCGCATCTGGCCTATACCCCAGTTCTTGTATAAATAAATAAATAAATCTGTAAAATAAAATAAAATAATGATAAAATAGTATTTTTAGCCAGTCTGAGTTCTTGGGATTCATAAATATCATAATGAAGGTGAAAATATAAAATAAGGGCCTCCATGGTGGCGCAGGGGTTAAGGACAGCACTATCAAGCTTTTGCCAGCCACTGCAGCCTGAGTTCGATCCTGGCCGGCCAGGGAGCAACCCATATGGTGCAGCAGACCTCTCCTGCCTTGCCCAGCTGCTCCCCCCTGCAATGTATTTCAGTGGATCTGTCTGTTCTGCTCCCCACTTTCTCTGGTGAATCCTCTCACCCCCCCACACCTTTGGCTTACACCCCAGTTCTTATACGCATAAATAAGTAAATCTTTATAAAAAAAGGATTATAATGAACAGTGCATTCTAAAAAAATATTTATATAAAGTAAAAATAAAGGTTATAAAGACGAAAGTTAGTACCTGATAGTTTCTTTCCTGGAACATGTCTGCCAAAAATTGCCAAAGCACATTCTAAGATTGCGTAGAGTGTATGCTTAAAAAAAAAAGAAAGTAAATAATGAGTCTCCTTGTATCCCTTTGGCTTTTCATTCAAATCTACCTTTTTTTAAATTTAATTTAATTTTTTTTTTTTTTTTTTTTTTTTTTTTTTTGGCCGGGTCATGAGTTTATTGACGGGGCAGGGCTGCGCGGTCCTCAGCTGCCGGGGGGCCAGCAGGCACACAGGGCCCAGCGCTCAGCTTGCAGGAGGAGGGTCTCGGTCCGTGAGTCCAGGCTGTGGGCCGTCCTGCGCAGGTCCTGCAGGGCGCGCTGCATGAACTCGAACGCGTGGCAGTCCACGCATGGGCGGCTCTGCGCGGGGACGGCGCTCCCGGCGTGGGGCTCGGCGCGGGCCCGGGCGCTCAGCAGCAGCAGCAGCAGCAGCAGCAGCAGCGGCCCCTGCGGCGGCGACGGCGGGGGGGCGGCGCGCGTGCGGGGGCGCCATGTCCTGGGGAGGAGCGGCCCCAGCCGGGGGTCAGCGCGCCCCGCGCCGCGAGCCCGGCCCGCCCCCCGCCTAATTTTATTTTATTTTTAAAGATTTATTTATTTATACAAGCACTGGGTACAGTCAGAAGCGTGGGAGGGTAAGAGAATTCACCAGAGTCAGAGTGGAGAGCAGAGCAGGCAGACTGATGAAACACACTGTTGAGGGGAGCAGCAGGCGGCAGGAGAGGTCTATGTGCCATGTGGGACCCTCACCCGGTGGCCGGAGATCGAACCGGCGCTGCAGAGGCTGTGGGCAGCTTCGCAACCCTGCGCTCAACCACTGCGCCACTGGGGAGGCCCCGAAATTTACCTTTTTTTTAATGTTACTTATTTTTGTGGCTTTTTAGGTGGAGTGTTGCTTCTGGAAAATCCAAAAGGTGACAATAGGTTGGACCTTTTAAAACTGAAGAGTGTTGTTACTAGCATTTTTGGTATAAGAAATACAGAGTTGGCGATTTTTCATGGGGAAACAGGTATGTGGAAAGTTGAAATATATCCATATAGTTTTGACATGAGGTGGATGGGTAAAGATCTTAATTTGCTGCCATGATCTTTGCCTTTTTTGACTTGAGTCAGGACTGGTCTCTTGAGCAGTGCCTGCCTTCAGTGTCTCTGTGCCTCCTTATTGTGTGATACGGCTGTGAAAGAACATGAATTTACTAAAAGATGAGGTTCTAATCCTGTCCCCTTACCTATTAGCTACGTGGTAAATTCTATACTTCATATACTTCCCTAGTGAATATTAACTTTATTAAATATTGTTCCTGCATCTTGCTAAATCCTGATTCTCATTAAGAGAAGCCTACGTAAAATTCTGAAGAATTTTAAGTCATTATCTCCCACTATTATGAGTTGAATTTTGACCATCCTTCCCCTCCCAACCCACAAAAGACATATGTTTTAAGTCTAGCACCCAGTATCTCAGATTATGGCTTTCTCTGGAAATAGAATATAAATGCAAATGCAGATGTATTAGTAAACCTGAGGTCATACTGCAGTAGGGTGAACTCCAGTGTGACTGGTATCATACTTTTTTAAGAATATGGCTATGTTGGGCCTCCCTGGTGATGCAAGGGGTTAAGCACAACACTGTGAAGCTATCCGCAGCCTCTACAGCATGAGTTTGATCCCTGGCCAGGGAGTTACCCATGTGGTGCCCCAGACCTCTCCTGTCTCGCCCACTGCTCCCCTCAGCAGTGTATTTCAGTCAATTTGCCTGTTCTGTTCCCCACACTGTCTCTGGTGAATCCTCTCACCCCCTGAACCTCTAGCCTGTACCCCAGCTCTTGTATGCATAAATAAATAAATCTTTTTTTTTTAAAAAAATGAAGATGGCTATGTGAAGACACAGACAGGGAGAATGCCATGCAATAATGATGTCAGGCATTGGAATTATGCAACTAATAAATTGCTAGCATCCTTGAGGGCTAGGAAGAGGAAAGGGAGGATTCCTCTAGAGGTTTCAGAGGGAGCATGGCTCTAATACAATTTTAGACTTCTCTCTTCTAGAACGTGAGACAATAAATTTCTGTTGTTCTGCCCAGTTTGTGACATTTTATTATGGCAACTGTAGAAAAATAACACCTTCCAAATGTAATGCTCATTTTCTTAAATTTTTTAATAGCTTAAATGGTCAGTAAATAAAGGGAAAACTGGCCCTTCCTAGTGGCACAAGGGGTTAAGTCTCAGCATTATGAAGCTGTTGGCAGCCAATGCAGCACAAGTTCGATCCCCAGCCAGGGAGCTAACCCACATAGCACAACAGACCTCTCCAGTCTCACCCACTGCTCCCCTCAGCAGTGTATTTCAGTCAGTCTGCCTGTTCTGCTCCCCACTCTGTCTCTGGTGAATCCTCTCACACCCCCCACCCCACCTCTAGCTTACACGCCAGCTTTTGTATGCATAAATAAATAAATCTTTAAAAAATAAATAAAGGGAAAACTGCTGAACAGCAACAGTAATCAGGAAAATACAAGATAAAACCAGTCAGATACTATTTAATTTATGTCACCAGATTGATAAAATCTAGAAAGATTTCACTGTATCAAATATTAGTACTAGTGCATAATAGAAACTGGAATTCTCTGCCTAATTATAAATTAATAAACTCAGTGTGAAAACCCATTTACCGGGCCTCCCCGGTGGCGCAGCAGTTGAGCGCTGGGTTGCGAAGCTGCCTGCAGCCTCTGCGGCGCCGGTTCGATCCCCGGCTGCTCCCCGGCCACCAGAGGAGGGTCCCACATGGCGCGCAGACCTCTCCTGCCGCCCACTGCTCCCCTCAGCAGTGTACTTCGGTCCTTCTGCCTGCTCTGCTCCCCGCTCTGGCTCTGGTGAATTCTCTCACCCTCCCGCGCTTCTGACTGTACCCAGTGCATGTATAAACAAAACAAACAAACAAACCAGCAAAACAAATAAATAAAGCATGCTAAAAAAAAAAAAAAAAAAGAAAACCCATTTACCACTGTATCAATTAGGGGTGAATAAGGGAAGCAACAGTAATGTGAGAGAAACTAGGAAAATAGATCGGAAAGAAGGTGGTTAGTGTCTGAGAAAAATTTCACCAGAATTCACCAAGGAGAGCTGGTGCATAAGTCAGTGGACAGTTCAGGACTCTACTTGAAGTTACTGCACAATGAGAAGCAGAAAACTGCAAGGGTGCATATCCAGTAACAACAGTCATTGACTTGCAGAAGTATCTTTGCCAGTGAGTGCTCAGTGTTTCTGGCCCAGAAATTGGCCAAGTCTATGGATGGGTGTGGGCTGCTGGCTGCACTTGATCCAGCACAACCATGAAAAGCTGAATGATGCCTGGGCCTCCACATTGTTCTTTCTTTAAAAAAAAAAAAAATTATTTTACCTATTTATGCATACAAGAACTGGGTGTAGTCCAGAGGTGTAGGGAAGGGAGTGCAGGGTAGGGTGAGAGGATTCACCAGAGACAGAACGGGGAAAAAATAGGCGGATCCACTGAAATACCCTACTGTGGGGAGCAATGGGCAAGACAGGAGAGGTCTGCTGTGCCACGTGGGTTAGCTCTCTGGTCAGGGATCAAACTCATGCTTCAGTGGCTGCCAATAACTTCATAGTGCTGAGATTTAATCCCTTGTGCTACCAGGGAGGCCCCCCACTTTAATATTTCAAACAAAGCTTGTAACTAAACTCTCCCAAATCTTGTGGTCCAAATCCAGGCCAGGCAGAGATTTCTGCAAAATGCTTTTAGCTTAGCTAAGTTAACATAGAGTAAAACCACCATAGCCCACCCTTGTGATTTGGGTATCTACACATGGCAGATCATCCATTCAGCTGGCCCTTGTATTGCTGAAAACATGCTAACCTTGTTGCCTAAAACCGGATGAAATGTCACCTTATGCATCTTTGGGTTTCTCCTTGCTGGCAATAATGTGCTATTAGAAGTTTAGGAATGGCATACGCTGTAGCACATTCAGGTTTGGGAGTGGATATAGTGCTAAGCCCAGTACCCTTTGTATTCCCTTCTAGTCAGCATTACTGTAAATATTTATGGTAGTTTTATAACTAAATAGGAAAGCGTGAATTACAAGCTCTCAGGTATCTTGCCCTGAAAGAATGATTTTTTGTTATTTTTAGAACTACAAAACCAAACCAACTTACTGAGTCTTAGTGGAAAAACACTTTACGTGACTGCAGGATCAGCTCCTTCTGTGATCAACAGCCCTACTAATCTTCTTTGTCAGTACATCAACTTACAGCTTCTGAATGCAGACCCACAAGGTACGTACATACCCAGCTGTGAACATTCTGCAGGCAGGTTATGGGATGCTGGGTGTTATGCTTTCCTTTTTATGTTCAGCCTTTCTGACTTCATGGATTTTTCAAGTTGCCTTCAGTGTTGTGATTTAAGTGTAGACTCCATGCTACATGGAGCAGACAGAGGCTTATTTCTTTTGGCATATTTTATGTAGACATACCCTCATCCATCTGATGTGGTCTGGAAACTAGATAAGTTGGTTTGGTGAAAATAAAATCTAAGTGAATTGAATTGTATAAGTGCCAAAGCTTTTTAATATTGCCTTATTACTGGAAAATGTAAAAACTGGTACACACCCATACCTTGGCCAACAAAATTATCTCATGTTTATTTTTCTTGATATTTTGGGATCTTCATTCTATACATTTGTTATTTAAGTTTTTACTGAATATTTGACTCTTTACTGAATATCTCTTGCCCACATCCCTGGACTTCTAAATTAGTTGAAGCTTCTTTTACCCTGTCCCCTTTCTCCCTTTGGCTGTAAAAGACTGTGCAGAGGGCCTCCCCGGTGGCGCAGCGGTTGAGTGCTGGGTTTCGAAGCTGCCCACAGCCTCTGCGGCGCCAGTTCAATCCCCGGCTGCTCCCCGGCCACCGGAGGAGGGTCCCGCATGGCGTGCAGACCTGTCCTGCCGCCTGCTGCTCCCCTCAGCAGTGTACTTCGGTCCTTCTGCCTGCTCTGCTCCCCGCTCTGGCTCTGGTGAATTCCCTCACCCTCCCACGCGTCTGACTGTACCCAGTGCTTGTATAAATAAATAAATAAATCTGGAAAAAAAAAAAAAAAAAAGACTGTGCAGAATATTTAGTTAGTGGTCCCACTCTGCTTTTGTGCCTATTTCTGGCTTCCCAAATATTCAACTCTGCCTGTATAGCTGTCTGCAGGTACTACCTATGTTAGGAATGTGAACTCTCATGAGCAAATGCACTGTTTTCTTTCTTCTGTAGAATGTTTAATGGGAACAGTCAGCACTCTCTTGCTAGAAAACCCACTTGGGCAGAATGGACTCACCTACCAAGGTCTTTTGTGTGAAGCAGCCAAGGTATTTGGCCTTCGGAGCAGGAAGTTGAAGCTATTTCTGAGTGAGACTCAAACAGATGGTGAGAAAATTTCTTTTTTTTTCCACTGTAACTAATACTTTTTAAAAATATATATATTTTTTTATATATATATTTAAATGAAGTATACCATTATTTTATATCCTTCCCTTTGAATTCAGATGTGGCTAGATGCAAAATGCCCCCACGAAGGGCAAAGAACTTTTTAAAAATTTATCTTTTTTTTTGAGATTTCATATTTTAACATATTTTAATTGGTTTTATTTGTGTTCTATTTTTGGATGCTCAAATTTTTACCTTTGTCCATGGTGACTCATATTAATTAAATCCTTCAAACATTGGTAACATTTTGCTTTTTGGCATCACAAGATGTCATAGGCTTATCATACTCTTTTATCAACAGAAATGGAATGGCTATTCTTCCTATAACAAGAAGGTAATATTTAGAAGCCACAAATCTGAACTACTGGCTTGGCATTGTTTATAGGCCTTTTTTAATAGACACAGGAAATGGGTGTTTGGTCAGGAGTCTCAGGACATCTTGGGCGGTTCCCAGAGCTAGTAAAATTGAGGACACAGTCCTCCAGCAATCAGCCCAAGATGTCTAACCTCAACTGTGAAGAGTTAGGGTCCAAGGCTATTTGAGGGAGAGTCTACACAAGACCACTTTGACTCTGGCACCAAATGCAAGTTCAGAGGGTTTCCCCAAACCACCCTCAGGTTTGATAGCAAGACTCACAAAATTCACTGAAAGCTATTATACTCATTATTGTGCTTTTTATAGGAAAAGGACAAAAACTAGAAGCAGTCACAGAGAGAGGTACATAGGGTACACCCAGAAGAGACCCAAACAGAGTTTGTCTTCTCAATGACTTATGAATAGCATGTATGTACAGTGTGTTTGTGCTGTACAGCATGTATAGTGTATTACCAACCAGGGAAACTCACTAAGCCTTTGTGTCCAAAGTTCTTATTGAGGCTGGACTAGGTAGGTATGATTGATTCATTGCCCACATGGTAGGTCTCTGTCTCAGCTGATACTATGTGACCCAAAGCTACTACCCTAAATTATACAGTTGGTCTTGATGCTCTTACTGGCTCCATCTACCCTGAGTCATCTTGTGAGCTTAAACTATCAGTATGGTCAGGCACCCACCATGACTAGCAAAAGACACAACTATCACTCAGGAAATCCCAAGGACTTAGAGTCCCCCCAGGAGTTAGGATCAAGGTCAGGGCTCTTTTAGACCAAATTCCTTACTATGTAGATAATTAATTTTTAAAAAATATTCATCAAAATAAATAACACTCATCTATAATAGGCAGAAATTTAAAAAGTTCTTCTTTCTCTTACAGAAATTACTGAAGAAATCCCCATGAAGACTTTGAACACAAAGACCGTGTATGTTTCTGTATTACCAACAACAGCAGAGTTCTGACATATTCAGTGTGGCTCAGTCAACCTTTACTTGGTTTGTACCTGTTCACAACAGAGATTCACACACACACAAACACAGATGCATTGGAAATACCCCTTTGGATACGTGTATGATACTCTGCTTTTGGTTTAAATTGAAGTAAGATGGTTTGATCAAGTGACTTGAGACCTCATATTAATCTTCACACTTTAAATACCTATGCAGTCATATTGAGGAGTGGATACATTGTTACCTCAGCATTATAAATTCAATTCTATACTTGAAAATCCTAAGTATAGAAAAGAGTAGAACTAATTTAAATGGTATAGATATGTATGTATACATACATATTTTCTGTGTCCTTTTTAAAGAGACCTCTTAAAGGAACAGATCTGTTGTATATTTTCCACTACTTGGATTTTCCTGAGTTATTTGGTGGAATGTTTAAGTTTTAGTAAATCAGAACAATAAACAAAACTTTCTCTCAGATTATGTGTTAGGTGTTAATTCATCCTCTCATAGTGCAATGAATTGTGAAATTGTTAAAGAATGCAAAAGCTTAATAGTGACTTCTGTGTTAAGATAGTGGACTAAACATCTAATTTCTTTCTCTAATCCAAAATCCTGTATGTCAAAGAAGCAAATGTCAAGACAAAAATTAAAAGTGCAAGAATTTATTGAAGAAAACACACATGAAGGGTAAAGGGGAGAGGAAGCAGGCACAGGTAGAGTCTTCAGACTATGATTTGGACTGATACTTGTGAAAGGGAAAAAGAAACAAGGAAGATTAATTAGAAGAAATCTAGACTTAGGGCAACTCTGAGAAAATCTTGGTTAGGCCAGTTAGAGCCAGCCACCAAGTAAGGATTCTTTTAGAAAGAATTCTTTTAGAAAGAGTTGGGCAGAAATTACCTTATTTTGTACCCCTGTCCTGCTCAGACATTGACTTGGAGCAGCCCAAGTAGAGTGGTCTTGGCACAAATACCTTAGTGGATCTGAAAGTGCAGTAGCAGGAAGTTGTCATCCAACTACCTTTTTATATCAGATTCTCTGAAGGAGAGACCTGAATGGTACATCTCTACCAAATGCATTGAGCCCAAACAGAAAATAAAAGTGTTCATGAGGAAGTGAGCAAATTGGAAGCCTTGTACACTGTTGATAGGAATGTAAAATGGTGCTGCTGCAATGGAAAACAGTATGGATATTCCTCAAGAAATTAAAAATAAAATTACTGTATCATCCAGCAATCCCACTTCTAGGTGAATACCCAAACAAATTGAAAGGAGGGTCTTGAAGAGATACATGTACACCCAGGTTCATTGCCACATTATTCACAACAGCCAAGAGGTGGAGCAGCCAAATGTCCATTGAGGAATGGATAAAGAAAATGATTTGTATATATAAAATGAAATATTAATCAATCTTAGAAGGATGAACCTTGAAAATATTCTGCTAAGTGAAATAAGCCAGCTACAAAAAAACAAATACTGTATGATTCTACTCACCTGAAGCACCTAGAATAGTCAGCTTATTTAAACAGTAGGATGATGGTTGTGAGGGTCCTGGAAAGGGAGAAATGAGAAAACTGTTCAATGGAAATAGCTTTAGTTTTGTAAGAAGAAAAATCTTAGAGGTCTTTTGTACAATAAGAACTATGAACCATATCCTTAAATAATGTGGGCTTGTTAAAGAGACTGAAGCCAAACTGAAAGAACTTCCATTGGCCAAAGCCAGAAAAATATGAACCAAAACAACCAGTATTATTTCCATGGATCCATACTGATATAAATGTTGAATATATACAGAAGAGACAAATCTCTTATGTAATTCAAAATAATTTATGTAGATATTCTCCCTCAAGGACATGTACCTTAACTCCCCATACATTGAGAGTGTACTGATTTGTGACTTCCAAAGAAGTCACTGCTGTGCTCTTTCCAAGAACCTATAACCCCAGTCTAACCATAAAAAAAAAAAAGACCCAAACTGAGTGACAGTCTACAAAGTGCTTGATTGTTTAAAACTGTCAGGATCATCAAGGGATGTTTGAGGAACTCAGAATAGCAGAGACAAAGCAGAAAAAGAATAAATGTAATGTGACATCTTGAATGTGATCCATGAGCACAAAATGGTCTTTGAGGAAGAACTAGAGATCTAAATAAAGTGAAGCTTAGTTAACAGTATTGTATCAATGTTAGTTCATTAGTTTTGAAAAATGTACATATAAATGTAAGATGTTACCAAGAGAGTAAACTGGGCATAGGGTAATGGGAACTCTACTATCTTTCTATAAATCAAACTTCTAAAATTAAAAGTTTAATGACAAAATTAAAGTTCATTTCTTAAAAAACCAAAAAAAGGAAGGTAGTTCAAAATGCTAGCAGGGCCTCCCTGGTGGTGCAGGGGTTGAGCCCAGTGCTGTGAAGCTGTCTTCAGCCTCTGCAGCACAGGTTTGATTCCTGGCTACCCAGCGAGATACCCACATGGCGTGGCAGACCTCTCCTGTCTCACCCGCTGCTCCCCTCAGCAGTGTTTTCAGTCTGTCTGCCTGTTCTACTCCCCACTCTGTCTCTGGTGAATCCTCTCACCCCACTGCACCTCTGGCCTGTACCCCAGTTCTTGTATGCATAAATAAATCTTAAAAAAAAAGAATTATGTCTAAGTACAAAAAGAATGACAAAGACAAATATTGGACATTTACATAGCAAAATACCTATTGAAAACTAGTAGACGCTAATAAATGAAGTAATGTTTCTGAGGTTAAAAGTAGTGGACAGTGCCTGACCCAGGTGCTCTGCAAGGACAACTACAGAACAGAGGCAGGGAGGCTGCAAATCACTAATCAGGAAAAGCCCCTAACTTTCTAAAAGCTCATAGGTCTGTGATTGTGAATGAGGATGATTTAAAGGGAATAGCACAGGAACACGCTGTACTAATAAGCATTAAAAACTCCAGTTGTGACCAGGGTATCAACAGAATCCCTTCCAACTGATCCTGATAAGTGACCAACCCCCAGTCTCTGTCACTGACCTCACCAGATGCTCATCATTGAACCTGTGGATCCTCCTCACTAAATTTCACCAACCTGTTATTACAGTCACAGAGCGCTCACTACTGAACTGAAAGAAACCATCGTTAACCTCACAGACTTGTATCACTGAGGCCCATAAAGCAACATTACTATTCTACAGAGCCCATATCCCCGCTCAATAGAGTACATAGAGCCGCGTTACTGACCCCACATCCCCCTAACTGATATGACAGACCCGAGTCACTAGGGACAGTGAACCTTACTGAGCCCACACTGAACAGGGGTCGCACCAGTGAACCCCAGACACACTTCCATCCAGGAGGGGAATCAGTAATTCCAATTTGCGTGGTTCGCGTGGTGTTCTTGGTTCCAGTTTGGAATTTCTGGCGGAGATAAACTGGTCACCCTAGGACTAGCTCTTAACAGCACCCCACCAGCGAGCATACAATCCCCTTCCAAGACCCCAAGAGCCCAACCATTATCAACTGGTTCAGATTCCTGCGCTCAAAGTTATCCTGGAAAGAAGAAACGGAATTTCCTGCGCCACTTCCGTTTCCAGAACCTCCCCGTGAGGCCGGAACTACGGATGCCACAAGGCCTAAGCTGTGAACATCCAACTAGTCAGCGTTTCTGGCACGCGCCAATAGCAAACATGGCACTCTGCAGCTCCAGACTAAGGAACACGATGGCGGCATCCACATTATCACTTTGCATTGGGGGAGGCCATATTGGATGGGCGTCTCTTCCGTACAGCATTAGCCACTTAGGGAACTTCTGCGCTTCCCTGACCAGAGCTGAGAATGCCAAGCGGCTGGGTTCCGGTTCAGGTTCGTGCAGGAGGGAATCGGGCAAAAAAATTCCTGGCCTTGAAGAGCAAAAGTTCCCTACCTCCCTCCCCCAGCTACGGCGTCACTGTGGGAGGACCCACTACTGGTGACAGCATGGACAGGGTAGGGGGGCATCGATGGCTGTAGCGACCATGCACTTTTCACTGTCTCAGTGTTGCCCCGGTGCAAGGCTCTGCCCTTTCCTTAAGCCAGTGTACAACTTTTACACCCCGCCACCCCGCCTCCCTTGCAGAAACTGAAATGTTTAAGAGTCAGTTAGGAGCAGCACCGCTAGCTGGGAGGAAGGAGCATGGACCCATGGACCCAGAAAGGAAACAGCCCAAGCCACGATTTTCCTGTGTTCCTAACCACCCATCTTCTTATCTTCATTTCAAAAATAAGTGTCTCTGCAACAGGGTGGTCCCCAGGAAAGGGGGAGGTTCCCTGCCCCACCCAAGGGAGGGTGGAGTTGAGCAGGAAGAGGAGAAGCTGAAGAAGAGACTGAGGAAGGAAGCAGGATGGAGCAAGGAGACCTGGAGGAGGCGCATGGAGCCTAGAGACACGTGAAGAAACTGCGCTTGTCTTTTGGTCGTGGACTAGGTGACACAGATGTGGATGAGACCCGTGGGGAGGTGACCATGGCAGCTTTTATCTTGATGTTGATTTTGCTCTTTTCCTTCCGGGCTTGTCCGGTTGTTTGTGACCCTTTTCTGTGGGTCCCCACTGGAAGATGCTTTAGACTTGTGGCAGGCTTTGGGGCCTTGCTCTGGGCCAATCCCATTTGGATGGACTTTTACCCACGAGGGGATGGGTAACTTTGGGTGCTTGATTTAGAAACTAGATTCTTCGCCTTACCTGTATTGTTTCCTAGTTTTATTAAAGTTCCTTTTCATTAAAGTCTCCTATGTTTTGTGTTGATGCGGCGGATGGCAGAACCCATGTAGAATAGGCAGGTTTGCGGGGTTTGGGCTGCCCCTCTCCCTGTCCTATAACATCTCCAGCTTACTCCTTTCCGCCAAACCTCCTATCCCCCAATTAGAAGGTGCTTTGGGACATAAGTTCCCTCTTCTCAATTGTTTGTCAAACAATAAAGTTCTTCCTCTGCTTTACTAAACCTGGCCATTGTATTAATTGGCTAGTGATCACCAGAAGTTGGTGGGTGACCCAATCTTGCCATGTTTGGAGCAGAACTCCAGTGTTGGTGTGAGGTGTGAACATAATCTGAATGATCTGGATCCCCTCCCTGGTCTAGCAGGCAAGAGAACAAAGTCATCTGTACAGACTTATAGCTGAAAGTGTGCAAACATGGAATCAGGGGGTGGCAGTTAGTGAACCCTCAGCTGTGTGTTCAAGAACAAAACAAAGGATAGGACCCAACGAATTAATTAAAAGGAGTTTAATAAAAGGGTTTATTACATAGGGAGAGAGAGTGAGAAAAAGAGATTGAGAGCACACTACTTGTCATGGCTTCATTACTAAATTTAAAACTAGGCCTCCATTCCTTGCCCAGCAGGCAAATTTTGGAGGTTAGAATGAATAAAGGGAGTGGATGGGTCTACAATGGGAACCGGACCTTCAGGTGAAGATTGGAAGAGCTGATGCTCCATTATGTCAGATCATTAGTGAAGACACACCCAAGACTAGTCACCCTAACTAAGCATTGGTGCCTGGAGTATAAATAGAGCTTTGGGCTCCTTAACCTACCCTGGGTAGATCTCTCCTATCTTTCCCATTACTTCTATTTAGCAGTGTTACTCGGTATCTTTTCATTCCCCACGGTGGTGATTCATGACCCGTCTGTCCAAATTTCTCCCAGTTCCATACCAGTGATCTCCTTGCTACTTCCTCCCCAGCTGCAGCCTGTTTACAACATTGGTTTCACAGCATGTGGTGAGTTGTCCTCTGAAGTCCAAGGCTGGGCAATAGGGGATGCGGGTGGTGGGGGGACTTCATAGTATCAGGTGGGTCTCCCTGCATTATTAGGAACTGTGATGTTTAATT
Source organism: Talpa europaea (assembly GCF_964194135.1). Taxonomy (NCBI): domain Eukaryota; kingdom Metazoa; phylum Chordata; class Mammalia; order Eulipotyphla; family Talpidae; genus Talpa; species Talpa europaea. The sequence continues at coordinate 102,094,757 of NC_140074.1, read as the reverse complement.
CCTAATTGTAAATTTCCCCATGTGTTTTTATTGCTGATTTATAGTTTGGTTTTACTGTGTCCAGAGTGTATACTCCATGATTTCAGTGCTATTAAATTTGATGAGATTTATTTTATAACTCATATTATAGTATACCTTCTTAAATGTTGCAGGGGGCTTGAGTAGAATGTGTTTCTGCAATTTTGGGGTGGAATGTTAGATAATTGGTGATTAGATCGTGTTGGTTGATATTGTTGTTGAGTCCCTAACAGCACAAAGAAAGTCCTAGGGCTAGTTTTGCCTATCAGGCACTTGTTTCCTTATCCAGTTCCAGATTTCTATATCTGCTTGCCACCTTTCTTCCTCACATCTCTCAGCCAGTCTGTACGTCACTTCGACGTGGCCGGCCACACGCCAGTGTCAGACTACACCGGGAGCGGCATCTTAGAGCAACATCTAAACCATTTGAAGAGGGAGAGAGGCAGTATAGGGCACGCCGCCATCTTGAGTACTGGCAGGCTTTTGCCAAGAAACACTATCGAGCATGCGCACACCCTGGAGCGCCCTGAGGCACCCCGCAAGGCCAGGGAGGGATCGAGAAAGAGGAAGTGGGTCCCCTTTTAGTTGGTGATTACAATCGTCACCTGAGGTAAATGACCACTGCCCTGAGAGGGCCCGGGTGTGGGGTAGGTGGGGGCAGGGATGGGAGCAATCGTGAGCTGAGTAAAGAAGCGTCTCCTAAGTCCTTGTCTTGCTGTTGCATCAGTGATGGAATGATGGGGGTTAGGGGGAGAGGTCTGGGGGGACTTTGATGTGGATCCGCGGGCAGAATGAAGGGGTCTGTGGGGCCTTTGATGGTGGATCCGCAGGCTGAACGATGCGATCGGTGGGGTTCGGTGGACGGGATAATGGGGGACTGAAGGCGACGAGTTTGAGGAGTGACTGATGCTGCTAGGTCTTAATTGATTTACTCGCTCTTTTATGCTCACCGTTTTACTTCTATTTCTGATTTATTACCTTTTTTTTCCCCCTGAAGATTTACATACACACACACACACACACACACACACACACACGGCGTTGGGTTTCCATGTAACTTTCCATTTACCCTGTTTTGATCCCTTCTGTATCCAGATTAGTAGCTTCTTTTGTCATACTTAATTATCATTTTTCTTACTCTTGCTTTGTTATTTGGCATCTCAAAGTTTATTTCAATGACTCTTTCGAGTCACCACTTGTGTTTCTACTCCCTACTCTTTAGATTTTATCTTTCTTTTTAGATACTTTTTTTTCTTGTAAATTGTCATTAAAAAATTGTCATTCTTTTTTTTTTTTTTTTTTTGGTTTTATACTGGGTAGGTTTAGGGTTTTAAAGTTTCGTCAAATACACCTTTGCTAAAACATGTATAATTGCAATGTGATGTTCCCTGTGATCCTATTTAGGAAAATTTTTTCATTTCCAAATTATTAAGATACATTTTAATATTTTAATTTTATTGTATTGTCATCAGATGTATTTTGTGAACTCAGCATAAAAAATTATCGAGATTTTCTTTGAAGCAAAGTTGCACAATAAATTTTGTTCATTGGATATAAAAGTATTTTCGGTTCTATGGTGCAAAGTTCACTTGATGTATACAGCATATGCATGTGTGTAATTATATATATATGTATATAGCTTGTTTGTGTATTTTTCAGATATTTTTCTTTACTATTTTTGATCTCCTTGGTTCATCATATTCTGAGAAAGATAAATTTTGCTAATAGCTTGCCTTGTAGTTTTTTGCTGGTTTTATTTGTGTTTAGGAGATAAACATATACTAGTGGTAAATGCATTTTGTATCATTTTTCATTTATTGGTTGCTCTTATAGGATCTCTCTTTTCCACAAAACACTTTTTTTTTTTAAAGAATTATTTATTTATTTATTTGTTTATTTATACAAGCACTGGGTACAGTCAGAAGCGCGGGAGAGTGAGAGAATTCATCAGAGCCAGAGCGGGGAGCAGAGCAGGCAGAAGGACCAAAGCACACTGCTGAGGGGAGCAGCAGGCCGCAGGAGAGGTCTGCGCGCCATGTGGGACCCTCCTCTGGTGGCCGATGAGCAGCCAGGGATCAAACTGGCGCCGCAGAAGCTGTGGGCAGCTTCGCAACCCAGTGCTCAACCACTTCACCACTGGGGAGGCCCTCCACAAAACACTTTAAATCTTGAATTTTATCTTCATATTTATATTGCCATTCCTGCTTTCACTTTTGTTGCATTTGGATGATGTGTCTTTGCTGTGTTTTATATTCATCTTTCTCTCATTAGGTTAATCACTTGTAAATAATACATCATGTTGCTTTTTTTTCTCATTCAACCGATGGTCTCTCAGATAATTTTACTTCTTCAACTTACTGTAGTAATGATTTACCTGACTCTGTACTTTCCTTTAGTAAAGGAAATAGTAAATGCTTACTATTTATTTTAAACTCATTATTTTCCACATTTCCTTAATCTTTTCATACCTTGATAAGATAGATTATTTGCCCATTATTTCCTTTCTACACCCCATGTAACTTGAGTTTTTTCCCCCCGGAGATAGTTACAAATGTTTTATCATAGAATAGTACTGCTTTTCCCTTTAATTGCCTCCTTATATCATTATCATCCTTTTTTATAATTATATAATCTTTTACAAAAATTCTTGTTGAATAGTATTTTTCTGTTTGAGGTTTCTAGTCTGTTTCATTTTATATTTACGAAAAAGAATTAGTTATTTCACACATAAAATGGGTTTATACTCAGCCAGAAACAACTAGCAATTGGTAAAGTACAATCTCATAGTGAGACACATGCTCACAAAAGCCCACATGAACATAAATAGATTTTAGAGGTGTTACCAAAGAGTTCATTGGAGGAAACTGGGAGTTTGATGTGTTTGACTGTTGGTGCATTGGTATGGAATTCTCATTGGTTGAAATGTGTGGGGCAAGGAGGCCCTCCTTCCTTGTGAGGTGGGGAGGGAAAATATAATTTCCTATTGGAGATGGAAGGCATGTTGGATCGTGAAATTTGCTGATCATGAGACCCCACATATTCTTTTGACCTCATTTAAATAGACAGAAATATATTATTAACTTTTCACACATGGGGGGGGGGCTGTTTTCCTGAGATAGATATCCTGCAAGTACTTTTCTGAAAATGTCTCTTGATTCTTACCAATAAGGGGTCTTTTAGATGCTATCTCTGATATTTAGCTTTCCTTACTGAAGATGAAGCATTTTGATTTCCTTAATTCTTTCTGTGTAAATCTGTGGTACTCTCTTCTCAGAACCCCTTTGTGTTTCCACAGAGTCCTAAGGTCAGACCAGGTAATTGAACCTTCAGATCTCATTTTCATTTTTTTTTAAAGATTTATTTATTTATGTATACAAGAGCTGGGGTACAGGCCAGAGGTTTGAGGAGTGGGAGGATTCACCAGAGACAGAGTGGGGAATAGAACAGGCAGATTGACTGAAATACACTGTTGAGGGGGACAGCGGGTGAGTCAGGCAAGGTGAGTCTGCTGCGCCATGTGGGTAGCTCCCTGGCCGGGGATCGAACTGATGCTGCAGTGGCTATGGATAGCTTCATATGTTGCATCTTAACACCTTGCGCCACCAGGAAGGCCCCATTTTCTTTATTAAAGATTTATTTATTCATGCATACAAGAACCGGTGTACAGGCCAGATGTGCGGGAGGGTGGGAGGATTCACCAGAGACAGAGGGGGAAACAGAACAGGCAGACTAATGAAATACACTGCTGAGGGGAGCAGCGGGCAAGACAGGAGAGGTCTGCTTCACCATGTGGGCTTCTCACCAGCCAGTCAGGATCGAACTGGCACTGCAGAGGCTGCAGACGGCTTCACAGCACTGCGCTCAACTGCCTGCACCACCAGGGGAGGCCTGAGATCTCATTTTCAGACTCAATTTTTTTGCCAACCTTTGATCATTCACCCAGCTTTGGGTTCCTGAGAAGACTGAAGTTTTAAGACAGACAAAGGTGATGCTCAATGTGAACATGCCAGCTAAGGAGAGTTTGTCTCAGAAGCCCCTATCTTGCCAAGACCACAGCTTGATAGGAATGTGGCAACTCCTGTGAGGAGTGGATAGGGAAAACCCAGAAAAAGGAATTTTCTCAGAGTTAGACTTAATAAAACAAAGTACTATCTTTGACCAATCTGATTGGTACACGACTCATGCTGTATGTATCCTGAGACTGCTTTCTGTAGTGGGAGAGTTTTTTTTTAAGTTTTTATTTTTTTAATTTTATTTTTTATTTTTTTAAAGATTTATTTATTTATTTATACAAGCACTGGGTACAGTCAGAGGCACAGGAGGTGAGAGAATTCACCAGAGCCAGAGGGGAGAGCAGAGCAGGCAGTCTTACAAAATACACTGCTGAGGGGAGCAGTGGGCACTGCAGGAGAGGTCTGTCGGGCCATGTGGACCCTCTTGGGTGGCTAGGGATCGAACTGGCTCTGCAGAGGCTGCGGGCAGCTTCGCAGCCCAGTGCTCAACAGCTGCACCACCAGAGGAGGCCCCATTTTTTAAATTTTATTATAGAAAAAGAAGAGAAAATGATATTCCCTACATGCCCTCCTGTGGTTCTCCATTTTATCAACTATTTGCCAGTGTTCTTTTACCTATTCTTTACAACTATTTTGTAAGAAATTCTAAACAGAATATTCTAAAATAAACCTTAGATACCATGTCATTTCACCCATAGTATGACCCACCACATATCACCCACAGTATTAGGTCCAACTAATGTAGACAGTTCTTCCCGCTGTATAGCCACCATGCCCAATCCCCACCGAATAAAAGTTATAATAACTCCCTAATGCTATCTATACTCAATCCAAATCAAATTTCCCTGGTAATCTAAAAATGTACTTTTTGAACTTTTTTCTATGAAAATTTCAAAATTACATAAGTAGAGCAAATAGTATAAAGAACCACCATATATCTATCAATCAGTTTCCACAGTTAGGAACTCATGCCCAATCATTTGGCATATATGCTTTACCTTTGCCACATTCTTTTCTCTTTTGGTAGGTTATTTTGCAGTAAATCCCACATTGTTATTTCATTCTTAGATATCTTGTACATACATAGTTCATTGAAAATGGAGTCATACTGGGCCTCCCTGGTGGCGCAGTGGTTGAGCGCTGGGTTGTGAAGCTGCCCGCAGCCTCTGCAGCACCGGTTTGATCCCCGGCTGCTCCCCGGCCACCAGAGGAGGGTCCCACATGGTGCGCAGACCTCTCCTGCCGCCCACTGCTCCACTCAGCAGTGTGCTTCGTTCCTTCTGCCTGCTCTGCTCCCTGCTCTGGCTCTGGTGAATTCTCTCACCCTCCCACGCTTCTGACTGTACCCAGTGCATGTATAAATAAATAAATCTTAAAATAAAATAAAATTGGCAACTAATCCCTTTAAAAAAAAAAGAAAATGGAGTCATTTTCTTTGGTACATCTTTTTTACTTTTACTTGAGATTTTAATATTTTTCTATAGTACTTTAATCTGACATAGCATTACATCCTTTGGATGGTGTATAAAGTATCAGCAGTTCACAATGATTGTGTATCAAGATGTTTCTACCCTTTTTTGGTTATTAGTCATCCTATATTTAAATCTTTGTGCAATATGGAATGCTGTGTTCATGATGTGGTTCTAAAAATAAGCTTTTAGGTGAGGTGCATGGACACAAAATGATGTGTGTCCATGTGGACTTGGACATGCTTTATTCTCTCATCTGTACCTCTTTCCATTTGTTTTCTCAGGTCTCTGGCCCTGTGCCAGAAAAGCCAGAAATGACCAAGTCTCTGGTGAGTTCTCATTTGTTCATATATTTGTTGCTTTTTAAATGTCCTAGTTTTTAGAATTCTAGTTTAAAAGTACAGGTTCTGGAATTTTAGTAGACATCTAATCATAAAATGAGGTAGACAAGTATAAATTAAAAAACTAAGATAAGAGAAAAAGAGACTAAAAAGATGAAGAAGGAACTGTCAACTCTGAGTCATGCTCGGAATATAGTTATATACGTTACATTAAAAAAAATATTTATTTATGCATACAAGAGCTGGAGTGCAGGCCAGAGGTGCAGAGGGTGAGAGGATTCAACAGAGACAGAGTGGGGAGCAGAACAGGTAGATCTACTGAAATACACTGCTGAGAGGAGCGGGTGAGACAGGAGAGGTCTGCTGCACCATGTGGGTCAGCTCCCTGGGCAGGGATCAAACCCGTGTGCTGCAGTGGCTGTGGATAGCTTCATAGTGCTGTGTCTTAACCCCTTGCACCACCAGGAAGGCCCCATATAAGTTGAATTTTGAACTGTAAAAATGTCTCTTTATCTTCTTGAAAAATTGGCATTAATGGAAACTAGATACATGGTTTATATTGTTGATACATACTTTATTTCATTTGTAGTAAAGATAGAGTGTAACTTCCAAGTAATCTTTCAGAGTGACTTTGGAAACAAACACAGGTTGATTGTCACAATGAGTAGAATTGGGCTATCCAAAGAGGAATTATTGCCTTGTGTGGTTGTTTGGCATCTCGAGAAACTTTATCTGCCCTGGTGGGGAATGCAGCATCTGATCTTGGGGTGAGAAAATAATCTGTGCATTAAGTTTACATAAGAGGCCATAGCCAAGGAGGGGAATTAGACACTCTTCCTATGTAGAAAGCTATGTTGAAGGTTTGTATCACCAAATTGGCATTCCAGAGGTTATAGGAAGGTTTTCTGTTGTGGCTTTGCCATAGCACCTCTGACTGGTGCAGTTCCTATTGCTGGCCAGAGCTAATTTTGAACCCACATCTTAGACTACCGTCATCACATCTACTTTCCTGAATCTAGGTAAAATAAAAGGAGTGACGAGGCCCTCCTTCCTTTTTCATTCCTTTTATTTTGCCTATGTTCCCTTTTTCAACACTTGTTTGAATTCTTGTTCTGTGCTGTCATCTGCTTCCTTGCCTTTTTTCCCACTTTCTCATTCCTTCTCCCTTTTCTTCTCTCTGAAAGGACTCCTGTCCTTTCAGGGTCCCTAAGTGCACTGATTTTTTCTTAAGGATTCTCTTCTCTTACTTCCTCTCCACGTCCCTTCTCTGTTACTCCTAAACTTTGTCTTGTCTTCTCTGTCTATGAAACAATTGCAAGCTTAGGCCTCCTTTTTGTTGCATTGTAAACTTTAAAGGCTATTTCCACCAACTGGGAAGAACTATCTTGGTTCATTTCCTCCTTATATCTGGGGTATTCTGCCCAATGAGTGTTAATAACCTGAGCATTTCTGGAGCATCTGGATTCATGTTTGTATATGTTTGAATCATCCTTTTAAGAATCTGAGATGAATTTTCATTGGCGTTTTGTTGAAGCTCCAGAGTGGTGGTTTTTTTTTTTTTTTTAATAGATTTTTTTGTACTGAGTCACTTTTTTTTTTTTTTAAAGATTTATTTTTATTTATTCATACAAGCACTGGGTACAGTCAGAAGCGTGGGAGGGTGAGAGAATTCACCAGAGCCAGAGCGGGGAGCAGAGCAGGCAGAAGGACCGAAGTACACTGCTGAGGGGAGCAGCGGGCAGCAGGAGAGGTCTGTGCGCCATGCGGGACCCTCCTCCGGTGGCCGGGGAGCAGCCGGGGATCGAACCGGTGCTGCAGAGGCTGCGGGCAGCTTCGCAACCCAGCGCTCAACTGCTGCGCCACCGGGGAGGCCCTGTTTTTTGTTTTTTGTTTTTTTTTTGAAAGAGAGGCACCTGCATGGACACAGGTGGGCAGGAGAGCTGCTAAGCTCCAGGATCTTATTACTACAATTTTATGGCTCAGGCACTCCCTTCCTTAGTCCTTTTAATAAATACACCTCTTACAGAGAGAGCAGGAGAGAACTCATAGCCAGATGCCCCAGATAGTGTCTGCTGAGCAGAGACCAAGGTCCCAGCTAATGTGACATGGCAAACTGGCAGCTTCTCTGCAGACATCTCTTCCTCACCAGTGGTTTAAGTACTGAAACCCCAGCGACTTAACTGCCAAAAGCCCCAGTTCTGCCCCCATTTCTCATTAGCCTCACTCAGGGAGTGGAGTCTGGAAAGCTCCATATTCTGCCATTGAGTGACTATGGGCACCACCTACTACCTAGGAGGTTGAGGCTCACTATTCCTCTTGCCTGTTTTTAATTGGATTATTTCTCTTTTTATTGAGTTATTGGAATTCCTTACTTTAAATACCAGTCCCATATGAGAGAGATTATTTGAAAAAAAAATTCTCCTTGTCTCTTTTCGCTTTTTTGATGATAGCCTTTTAAACACAACTTTTTAAATTCTTATGAAGTTTACCTCCTTTTCCTTTGTTTGCTTGTGCTTTTGATTTAATATCTAATGTCATTGCCAAATCCACTGTCATAAAGATTTACATCTTGTACTTCATGTTGACTAAGTGTAAGAACATTGAAGCTTTGATCCATTTTGAGTTAATTTTTTTAAAATATGCCATGAACTCCATATCCAGCTTCATTCATTTGCATGTGAATGTCTACTTGTTCCACCACCCTCTTTTGAAAAGGCAATATTTCTCTTTCAAATTGTTGGATACCCATGTCAGATATCAGTTGCTCATAAATATGAGGGTTTATTTCTGAATTCTTGATTATATTCCATTGACCTATTTGTATTCTTATGCAGATGCCACACTGTTTTGAAAAGTCTATTTTAATCATATTTTTTAAAGAATTGTCTTACTTAGTAAATCAGTAAATAAAGTGAATGGCAGGATGTGTTTTTTCTATTGTAAGTTATTAATAAAATATGACATACACAGAAAAAAATGCACACATCATGTATATACAGCTTGATGAGTTTTCACAGCTTATTTGTAACCAGCATACATGTAAAACGAAAACAAGTCAGAACAGTGTCAGTTGTACAGAAAGAAAGGTGTGACATTTTTTAAATGTAGGTGTTTAGTGAGATATGTTGTGTTATGTTAAAAAAAAAAAATAAAGCAGGTTCCTAAAAATCTTGTTCCCATCCTGCAGTCCTGATCCTTCACACTGAGTAGGCATGTGTTTTTACAGGAATCAGTGTCATTCAAGGATGTAACTGTAATCTTTAGCAGAGAAGAGTGGCAACAATTGGATCTTACTCAGAAAAACCTATACAGGGATGTGATGCTGGAAAACTATTTCAACTTGATCTCAGTGGGTAAGCACAGCTCTGCTCAGTTAGGCTGAACCTAATTGAGTGTATTTCTTCCTCAGTAGAATTTCTAAAAATCCGTGGGATTTCTGGATATGTGGATTTTCAAAAGAATCCAAAATATCTGGAGTTTGTAATAATTTTGTCTAATAATCTCTCTTGGTTATTATGAGTATACCTTTATTCCCTATGAATGTTTCTGAAGAGTAAATTGAACGCCTCATTGTAATGGGCTCTGACACAAAATCTTCTGTCATTTCCTATTAATAGGGTGTCAGGTTCCCAAACCAGACATTATTTTCAACCTGGAGCAAGGAGAAGGACCATATATGCTGAATGGTGAAAACTCAAGTCAGATCTCTGTAGGTGAGTAGGGAACCAAGATCCTGGGAGATAATACAACTGATGTGAATGGACTGGCAACTTAGGAGTTTTTTAATGTGATGTTTCTGAAACATTATGAATTTGGAATTGCTTGGATAGAGTTGACCCTTGAATATGCAAATGCCATCCCACTTAAGTCCCCTATACCAGTGTCTTCTTTGCTTGTTTTTATGGGAGGGAATGTACTACAATTGCAGCGCATTGGATCTGGGATCCTGCTTTTTTTTTTCTTGCTTTTCTCTCTTTCTCTAGTATTTGTATTCGTTTGTCTTCATCAAGGTCTTAAATCCTTCTTACCCATTCAGATACTTGTAGATTTGCCTTTTAAAAAAATTGCTGTGGGTCATACCTCTGCTGGTTTCCTTTCATTTTCTTTTTTCCCTTAGTGCCTCAGAATTGCCATCAAGAGGTGGCCTTATTTTATAATGTCCCATGCCTCTTCTGTTGACAGAGGATACCATTACCTACATTTGGGGACAACATTTTGATTTATGTGACTTAGGTAATTATACTTCTTGCCTGACAATTTCTTCCAGCTTGGCTAACACAACACTAACTTGGTATGCTTGACTCATATTTTGTATTTTACAAAAGTTTGTGTGCAGGAAATTGAGTTAATTTTAGTACTCAGTTTGTAGCAATAGCAACATCAACATGTTTAAATCACCCTGCTTATTTTATTTCTTTATGCCTTTTCATCTTTACCCCTCATAGTCATCTATATCCTTCCCAGAGGCAGCTGCTCTAATAGATCTAATTTTTTATATCCCTACCAGCCCCTGAATTTATGGGATCATTGTAAAGTTTAAATCATTGGTATTTTTAAATGTATAAATATGTCACTGTGCTATATTCCTGTCTAATATCTTATTATTTTTCTTCAGTACTAAATTGGTTCACTAATTGTGTTTTTCATTGCTTCTGGCTGCTGCATGGCATTCTATAGTGTGGAGATTCCCCACATTGTACTTGTCCAGCTTCCTGGCTGCTGCAATCAGTACTGTAATACCTTTCTTCATGACCTATTCTTACGAAAAAGTAGCAATTCTTAGGGTAAAATAATAGAGTTGCTATATCACTGGCTATACTAATACTTTATTTGAGTCAGCATAACAAATTTTCTAGATTTGACATATCAGTCTACAATCCCGATTGTCCAGAGTTATCAATTTCTTCACATTCTTGCCCATATTTCTAATAATTTGCTATGCTAATGGATTTTTAATTTTTAATTACTGTTTTATTTCTTTCTCTAATGACAAAACATTTTGAACAGCCCTCATATAACTTGTAATAGATCTGTTTTTTATGTTTGAGTGCTGACATCTTCTAAGCTACACCCCTTTCCTCTTAATATTCTGCCCCACACATATTGACAAACTGATGAAACCCAGGTACTCCCTTCCTTGGTGCTGTGGGAAGTTGCATGGAAACTGCCAGCCTTGCCCCAGACCCAACCAACATAAAACCCCAAGCCAGTCTCCTTTTTTTGCTATCTCAAACCAGCTTTGGACCTTCTTGGGAGCTCTTCTGTAAAAGCCTCATTATGTGAGTAACGAATCTTTTCATACATTCATGTGTATGTCACATCATCACTCTTGACATCTGAACCAAATATGGGGTGGTGTCCATTCCTCCTTTATGGGTGACTTAATGAGTGATGCAATGAACAAGTTGTCTAGAGGTTGACCACTATTACTGGGGTCTCTCTTCTGCTGCCTGGCTCTACTGCTTGCTGGCATGCACACACTTGGACCTCTGCTGCTGTGTGCTGCATTTACTGAGTCCTGTGAGCCTGTTACAATCATAACCAGCTGAAGCTGGAAGTTAAAATTGGAGGTTAGGGACAACTGTAATGGTTTGGGTCCACCATAAAGTGACCCTGGATTGTGTCTTAGTCTAGACCTATCGGTGTGTCTCAGATTGAGTCACATATGTCAATTCTGGCATCAGCTCTTCCCCTGTCACGGTGGGTTGTGTGTCTAAAGCAGTCATTGGCCTGTTGTATAGTGTTCTCAGGAGAGACTAATACCTTATCCATATAAGACCCCACCAGGTGGCTGCTTGTTCAGTGCAGGAGGGCAATTACAACATAGTGTGCTGAGAGCAGGTAGCCCACCTTTCAAAGTTTTATCATATTCCTTTGCAGTTTTTTCTTTTTCCCCCTTCCTCATTGACTCAAACAATTCTCTGTTTTTCTCCTTTAGGGAATATCATTAAGATGCCCTCCGCCTCAATTTCCAGTGATATCACCTAGAGCCATATCTAAATTTTCTCATACCCAAATTATTCTAACACTATTTACAGGTGCTGATCCTTTATTTTTATATTACTAGTTTATCTTTGATACTTCTGTATCTTAGATACTTCATTCCTTAAAACATTGTGTTTGGTAACATACACCTGAAGAAGTGCGACCCTAGAGGTTTATGATTTCATACAGGTTTTGTAAAGCAGTATTACCTCAATAAAAAAATAAAAGAAATAGTACGAATACTTACCTTACACAGTAAGCAAATAATAAAAATGAATTCTTATGTATTCAGGGAAACATGTAAACACTATTGTGTTTATCCTGTTGTAGCTATATGAAACAAAACCAAAATTGCCAACACATCACAAAGTCTTTTCTCTCTGGGTTAAGAAAGAACATGCCTCTATTTGCAACTTATGTTTGTCTCTATTTAGTTTCCATCATGTTTAGCATTTTCTTTAATAATCCCCACCCCCTCTGCATATGACCTTTGATTACTTTGCATTCTGTCATAATATATACACTATTATTGTGCCTATGTTTCACTTCATGAATTAACAACAGTGGTTTTCCTTTTTCTTATTCTCCAACCTACAGAAACTCAGAGAAAACTACATTAAAATGCAATAACTGACTCTTTTACTCTTTAAAAAATGTTTCTATAGAGAATGTTTAGTAAAATTAAATTCTTGAACTTGTCTGATAAGTAGAAGAGGTTTCTTTTGCTGTATTTCAGAGGGATTTAAGTTTTTCTTCTAGGAGCAATATAAAGGAGCATAGGAAGATAGCAGCATGAAATGTTTAAAATGTCAGCTTTTGTGCATTAAGCTATTGTTATGGTACATATCTATGCCAATTAAGTATGATCCATTAAAAAAAACCCATGAATTTTGAATAGGAACAGAAAATGTAAGCTTAATGGGGAGAAGGGAAAGAATGTTTGGACTTAATAGTAAAATAGACTTTGGTGACTATTGGAAAGATAGCTTTCATATACCTATTTTATTGACCTGGATTATGATTTGTATTTATTGAATGAGTAATTGAATCAATGGTGACAAGCACTGCTTTTTAACAGAGGAGCAAAAGTTTTATATTGAACATTAATTGGTAGTAATGTAAATGTCAGATTTAGCAGTGGGGTTGTAAGCTAAAAAAAGTGAATGATTGTTAAAGATCAAAATCCTTGTTTAGGAATCCATGTTAGATGTCCTCAGGATTAATGAAAGCCATTAATGTTTCTGAGTAAAAATTTGATATGACAGTTAAAGTGTGTGTATGGAGACATCACAAGGCCCTAGACAGTTGAATGAGTATGGATTAGACTGTGTCCATATTGAAAAACAAGTGGGATAAGACAATAGTATAATCTATTTTGCACTAAATATTTACTGAGAACTTACTATATCTTATACAGTATTTCAGAATTTAGAATATTGCTGATTCTCATTCTGGGCAAAAAATGATGTATTAAAATGAAGCCAGCTCCTGAAACTTAGGTACCCCAAGAAACTGACTAGGGAACATAAACTTTGATCCATCACATGGTGAGTGGCCAGGTCTGCTAGGCAATTCTGCTCTGATGGACATTCAGGGACAAGGTTCCTGGAAAGTCCTTACATTATTATCCTTCAGAGCAGGCATTTTCTTTAAAGGCCCAGAAGTAAGTATTTTAGGCTTTGTGAACCATGTGATTGTTGTCATAACTACTTGATTCTGCTGTTGTAACTCAAAAGCAGCTATAGATAGTATATCAGTAATTGAGTATGATTGTGTTCCAATAAAAATTTTATGGACATTTTAATTTTCAAGTGTTATGACATACTATTTTTCTTTTGATTCCCTCCCCCCCCAACCATTTAAAAATGTATTAAATCCATTTTTAACCTTTTGGGTAAAGACCTGAATTTAGTGTGAAAGTCATAGCTTTCTGATCCCTGTCTAGGGCATTGCTACTTGCATCAAATCTGGAATAGAGCCAGTTAGAAGAGAAGAAGGTTACAGAGATTCACTTTCTTCATTAAGACATTGGCCTTGTCACACAAATATTTTTTAATTTTGTTTGGTGGGAACTGAATTACTTGACTCCATCTAATGACAGATGAAGCTGGACAGACATATTGTTTTGAAGCAGCCACATGCTTTGCTACAATTTTAAAGCTTTTGAAGGAAGGAGTGTATTTTGATGGACTTTTCTGCCCTTTGTGCTATTATAAGCTTCCTACGGATGAATGATTCTTTATACTTCAAACCAGGGAGAAAAAAATTAATTATATATACCCATTAACTGGCTAAATAAGAATGACTGAGGCTACAAATAAGTATTATAAATTGATATTTAGAAAACAGTGGGTAATAGGATAAAGAGAAAGCAAGGATATTGATGTGGCTTTATAGATGAATGATAATAAGAATCTAGGCTCATATACACTTTTTTTTAAAAAAATAATTTAAAAAAAAATTCATTTATTTATGCATACAAGAACTGGGGTGTAAGCCAGAGGTGGGGTGGGGTGCGAGGATTCAGTGGAGAGAGTAGGGAGCAGAACAGGCAGATCTACTGAAATACACTGCTGAGGGGAGCAGTGGATAAGGCAGGAGAGGTCTGCAGGGCTATGTGGGTTGCTCCCTGGCTGGCTGGGGATCGAATTCATGCTGCAGTGGCTGGCAATAGCTTGATAGCTCTTTAACCCCTGTGCCACCAGGGAGGCCATCATATATACTTTTAATCCACAAGTTTGTCACTTGAATCTTCTGACACCTTACTGTGTAGTTCTGCTACATGCTTAGAATTGATATGCCTCGGTTTTGATCTCATTTTCCCCAATTACCAAACATTTGATTTAGGTCGAATTACTTAACTCTTCTCTGGCTTAATTTCCTCTTCTACAAAATAAGGACAACAGTAATACCAAGAACAGAGGATTGTGATTATGTAAATGAGTTAATAGAGAACTTAAAACAATGCCTAATATGTGTCAGTGCTATTTTTTTCTCATATAGTAAATGTAATGCAAGTGTTCATTTTATTATTATATATTGTTACATCTTATCTAAATAGATTGCTGTAATTATATAGATTATGTAGAAACTCTTCCTTTTCCCTGTGTTCACCCTGAATCAGCTCTTATATCACACTCCTTCTATTATCTGTTAACTGTTTTTTGTGTTAGTTTTATCTTTTCTGTTTTTTTTAGATGGGGATATTGGTTTTGAAACTTCACAAGGAACGTCTGATGAAATTTCATTCCCGTTTGAGAGAATTAATCTCCTCAGAAGAGATGACTCTTATTCCACTTTAGAAGAATTGTGGCAAGATGATGAACGTACAGGAAGATGTGAGAAAATCTATAATAAACATTTAAATTTTGTCACCTTCATCAACAAAGAAACCCTGGTTCATGAGAGGAACTATGTCCATAAGGACATTGGAAAAATAGTTCGTGTAAACACACACCTTGTTCCTTCAAGGAAAAAAACCCATAATTATGACTTATTTGAAAAAAGTTTGAAGCCTATTATAAGCTTATGTAATTATAATAGAAATGGTGCAACTGAAAATCTGGGTAAGACTGTGGGTAATTTTTTCACTCATATGAATTCTCATACAGAAATGAATGTATATGAAAATAATCAATGTAAAAAACCTCTGACTCAGAAACACACTTTCATTCAACATCCACAAATTCATGCTGGGGAGAATCTCTTTTCATTTTCTGACTCTCAGAAAATTCTCACCCAAAAGTCACAACTCTGTGCACATCAGAGTATATATACTGAAGAAAAACAGCATGAATACAGCAAATATGAGACAGTCTTCACTCAGAAGACCCAATTTAGCATTCCTCAGGTTTATGCAGGAAAGAAACACTATATGTGTACTGAATATGGGAAGGAATTTTCCCTAAAGTCAAGCCATGAGAAAACTCATGCTAAGGAGAATCTCTTTATAAGCAGTGAATGTGGAGAAACCTTTATCCAGAAGTCAGATCTGTTCCAATGTCAGGGGATTCATACTGGGGGAAAACCCTATGAACACAGAGAATGTGACAAAAATAGCTCTCAGAATTCAAACATCAATATACATGATAAAAAACATACCGGAGAAAAACACTTTGAATGTACTGAATGTGGAAAAGCCTTCACAAGGAAATCAACACTAAGTATGCATCAGAAAATTCATACAGGAGAGAAACCCTTTGTGTGTACTGAATGTGGGAAAGCTTTTATCCGCAAATCACATTTTACTACCCATGAGAGAATTCACACTGGAGAGAAACCTTATGAATGCAGTGACTGTGGGAAGTCTTTTATAAAGAAGTCACAACTCCATGTGCATCAGCGAATTCACACAGGAGAGAATCCCTTTAAATGTTCAGAATGTAGTAAGGTCTTCACTCACAAGACAAATCTCATTATACACCAGAAAATTCATACTGGAGAAAGACCCTATATTTGTTCTGAATGTGGGAAGGCCTTTACTGACAGGTCAAATCTCATTAAACACCAAAAAATTCATACTGGAGAGAAACCCTATAAATGTGGTGACTGTGGAAAATCATTCACATGGAAGTCACGACTCAGGATACATCAGAAATGTCATACTGGAGAGAGACATTATGAATGTAATGAATGTGGGAAAGCATTCATTCAGAAGTCAACACTAAGTATGCACCAGCGAATTCATAGAGGAGAAAAGCCCTATGTTTGCACTGAATGTGGGAAGGCCTTCTTCCACAAATCACATTTTATTACACATGAGAGAATTCATACTGGAGAGAAACCTTATGAATGCAATGACTGTGGGAAATCCTTCACTAAGAAATCGCAACTCCATGTACATCAGCAAATTCACACAGGAGAGAAACCCTACAGATGTGCTGAGTGTGGAAAGGCTTTCACTGACAGATCAAATCTTTTTACACACCAGAAAATTCATACTGGAGAGAGACCCTATAAATGTAGTGACTGTGGAAAAGCCTTCACTCGGAAGTCAGGTCTCCATATACATCAGCAGTCTCACACTGGAGAAAGACATTATGAGTGCAATGAATGTGGGAAAGCCTTTGCAAGAAAATCAACACTAATTATGCATCAGCGAATTCATACAGGAGAGAAACCCTATATTTGTACTGAGTGTGGAAAATCATTCATCCAGAAGTCACACTTAAATAGACATCGGAGAATTCATACTGGAGAGAAACCCTATGAATGTAGTGACTGTGGGAAGGCCTTCATTAAGAAGTCACAACTTCATGAGCATCATCGAATTCACACAGGAGAGAGACCATATATATGCACTGAATGTGGAAAAGCCTTCACCATCAGATCAAATCTTATTAAACATCAGAAAATTCATGCTAAACAGAAACCCTATAAATGCAGTGATTTTAGGAAAACCTTAGACTGGAAGTCACAACTCACTATACATAAGAAATCTGATAATGGGAGGGTAGAATGCCCAATGTCACAACCATGGTGTGGGGATATAAAATTGTAAGAGGCTAAAGCTTAACTAAGAAGAAGATAACTAAAGCCAACTTTCTCTGTCTAATCAGATGTGTGAATATCTGAGTCACATACCTGATGTCTGGTCATACATATGGTAAGACACTTGGGAGAAAGTGTTAAAGCAACAGATTATGGCCCTGCTTGGTTACTTAACAGTTACTAGAATTGTCAAGCCTCTGCAAATAGTAAATATGCAAGGAGATAACTTGGCAATCTTTCTTGTTTCCGTTTTTGGAGAAATAGTTTTATAAATTTATAGCTATTGACTTTCTCATGCCTTGGGTGGCAAGAATATTCAATATTGACCAAAGAAATTTCCTACTGAGTACAGCACTGAAGAATTTTCTTATTGCCTAAGCACCCTAAGGACATTGACATCAAGGCAAAAGTTTAGACAATTCAAGTCTATAATAAAAAGAAGCCAGAAGTTTTTATAAAAGTTGATATTAAAGATACAAAATACTCTGCTTCTTTTCCCTTTGGGAAATCATTGTTTATTATCTTATTATGTGGAAACTTGGATTAAAATTTCATTTACAATTTGAGATTGGCAAATCAAAAGACTTATTCATAGGCATCTTTAGGTAACCAGTATGCTCCCTTAATTCCTTGCTGTGGCAACAGGTGACTCACACAAAAGTATAAAATGTTCCTGGTCTGTATCCCAAAAGTGATCAGTGATATAAACAGCAGCCCCACCAACTACTTTTCATTTTAGGATTTGCCCTACATTCATGAAACTTAGCCATTGGTAACAAATCTAGATATTAGCACTTTGGATTCTAAGCCTTGTCCACAGAAACCTGTGCTTTTTACTGGTTTCTCTTTGAAAAAAAATTAAGAAAATGAGTTTCAAAATCTAGAATTCTTTCCTTCCAATTTTGTTAATCATTCTTTAACATTCATTACATGCAAAATTACTGTGGAACATACTTGTCTTGAGTTTTAGCTTGTTTTCTTGGAAGATATAGCTACACATTTGAAGGGTACTACTATCCCTTCCCAATCACTGCTAATTGATCTGTTTTTTCAAATGCTCTGTATTCTTATAGACTTTCTTGTCTTTTATTCTGTTATATGTAGAAAGACCTACTTTATAATCATCAAGAATAATTGTGATTTTTGTCTCTCCTTTTTATGCTTTACATATTTTACATTACATATTTTGAGTCTCTCTGTGTGTATACACACAGATTTAGAATGGTTTTACTCTTCCTGGTTAATTGAAACAATTCTGAAATGTTCCTTTTATCTCTAGTGAAGCTTTTTGCCGTAAGTTTTATTGTCAGATATAAATACAATATTGGTACTTCACTTATTAAAGACTTATATAAATGAATACTCACACCACTTTGTGGATAAAGTGAAGAGTTAGAGCATTAACATGGTTTTTCTCTTACATAGTATCAATGCCATGCGTTTGAATTCTGTATGTAGTTGAGATGCTAGTAATTGTTTCAGAGTCACTACTCACTTAAATGAATCCACAGATGTACCCTTTTCATTATTTATTTTTCCTCTTGGCCTTTGTTTCTCTCTAGAATAATTTTTCTTCTGACAGAAGAATATCTGTTAGTGTGAATTTGTTAGTGACAGGTTCTTGTTTGTTGGAAAGCGCCTTTATTTTCCCTTCATTTTGAAGGATATTATTACTGAGGATAGAATTCAAGTTGGCAGTTATATTCTTAATAGAGAAACTTGGAGACGTTTTATTAGTTTGTCTTCCATTAATTAGACTGAAAAATAAGCTTTTAATCTAATTAATTTAATCTAATTTGATAGAAATGTGCTTTTTTGTACTTCTGTTTCCTTTAAAATTTAACTCTTTGGGCTGTCAACAATTGCACTGTGATATGCCTCAATTTTTATGTATTCATCCCGTATGGGGGGTTGCAGTTTTTTTTTTTTTATTTTTTTTTAATCTGTAGCTTAGTGGGGCATTTTCTTTTTGCACATTTTGGGTTGTCTCCTCAAATTATGCATCTGTGTCATTATGTTTCTCTGCTTCTCCATCTAGAGATAGCCCCATTATCTAGAGCCCTTGATTCTGTATTCTACTAGTTGTTTCTTTTGGGTTTTGATTGTTTTGTCTTCTCATATCTTGTGATTGAAAATCTTCTATCAGACACTACATGATAAAATTGTAGAGTAATAAAATAGTCTAGTTGATATTGTCTTCCAGAGAGCATTTACCTTTGCTTCTAGCAGGTAACTAGGCTCAGAACAATAGGAATACCATAAGGCAATTGGGTGATTGCCTTTATCCAATCACAAATTGAGATTATTGGAAACTGGATTTCAGTCCCTGTGATGTCTTGTCTATTTTTCCCCACATATATTCCTTGGAGGTAAGACTTAAGGGTTTGGGAAATTTACCAGGCCCCTCCTTTTTATAAGAATTTTAATTCTAGTACTTATCTCTTTAATCCAGTGAATATGTCAAAAATTGCCTAAAACCTCTTGACCAACGTTTCTTTAGGAATTAGCAAATAACTTCTTTTTAACAGGTAGTCCCAAATTCCAGAGGTTATAGCTTATCTACAATTGTATAACTGCAGTTTGGTAGCACTCCTATTCCTTAATAAAAATTTAAGTGTATTTAATTATTAAATTAATGTATGAAATAAATCATAATTTTCAGTTCTCAAAGGTGGTACGTAGGGCTGTAGCATCTACTCTGCCATTATAAGAAATTTTCAATTCATTCTGATAGTTGCTCCTATTTAAGGATTGTGGAGTCCAGAAATGCATTTATTAAATAATTGCAAAAAACTCCATACTTAAAAATGAAAATGTTCTGACTTGCAGTATTACTTCAGACCCAATTTTTGTTGCTAAAAGCTAAGGCATTCACTCTCTTGTTAAAGACTTTATAAACTTTGATATGTGGGAAGAAATTAGTAATGTCGAATTTTATTATAGTAGCTGTCAAAATTTAGCAAAGCGGGATTGATTTAGAACTACTCAGATATCCTCTTAAATAGTGTAGTTTTTTCCTTTGGAGGATTAGTTTAGAAATTAGGTTAATGAAGACTGGTGTAAGAGCCCAGCATATTGAAATAAAAATTTCAAAGCTTAGTAGAATTACTTTGTTAGTGATTCTCAACCATGTTAACCAAAAAGTGCAATTCTACACTTTCAAGCCCCCCAAAAGGAAAACTAGCTACTTTACCTTTTGTCAACAGCATTAAACCTCTAGGAGAGAAGGAAGTGGGCCTCCTTAAGGGGCATTTGGGAATTGATTGAGAAAAGAATGATGGAAAATTATAAGTAGAATGGGGGAGATAAATCTTAAATTGAACTCCAAAATCAGTGAATATTGGAGGCATTTGGGGTATAGACTTCATTAGGAACAGTAGTGTGTGTTAGCCATGTTTTTTTATACCAGCACTATTATGCAGTTCATTTGTTTTTTGTTTTTTAAGATTGATTTATTTATACAAGAACCAGGGTACAGGCCAGATGCGCAGGATGGTGAGAGGATTCACCAGAGACAGAGCAGGGAACAGAACAGGCAGACTGACGAAATACACTGCTGGGAGGAGCAGGGGCGAGACAGGAGAGGTCTGCTTCGCCATGCGGGATTCTTGCTGGCTGGCAGGGATCGAAGCCATGCTGCAGAGGCTGCAGACAGCTTCACAGTGCAGCGCTCAACCGCCTGCACCACCACGGAGGCCCCAGTTCATTTGTTTTTAAGGAAAACTATTTTCAAAAAGTTTTACAATTACATTTTTTTTAAAGATTTATTTATTTATTTATTTATTATACAAGCACTGGGTACAGTCAGAAGCACGGGAGGGTGAGAGAATTCACCAGAGCCAGAGTGGGGAGCAGAACAGGCAGGCTGACGAAGTACACTGCTGAGGGGAGCAGCTGGCGGCAGGAGAGGTCTTCGTGCCACGTGGGACCCTAGTCCAGCGGCCGGGGATCGAACTGGCATTGCAGTCTGCGGGCAGATTCGCAGCCCAGCTCTCAACCACTGCGCCACCAGGGGAGGCCCACAATTACATATTTAATTAAAAACGAGCTTTAATTTTTCAAAAGGAATCTCATTCTGTGAATTTAGTAAATGTAAGAAAACTTTTACTCAAACCAACATTTTATTATCCATCAAATAATTCACAGAGGAAAGTAATGTCTTATAGTGTTTTATTCACAAATCATTCTTAATCCTAGAGAGAATTCATGAAGGAGAAAAATATTATGAATATAATGACTGTAGGAAATCATCCACTTAGCAGTCTATTTCCTGAAATCAACAAATTCACACATGAGAAATAACAGAGCAAATCTCATTATATACCAGAAACTCATTTTGGAAAGAAAAGCTAATAAAAGTGACTGAAAAACCCTTTTCATGGAAGTCACAAAGTTTTTACTAGGAGACAAAACAAATATACTTCATGTGGGAATAGCTTTATTCAGAAATCACCTATCAGTATTTGCCAGTATTTATACTTGAGTGAAATGTATTTCCTAAAAGTGAGAAAGTGTTCTCAAGTTAAATCAATTGTAAATTGCTCATACTATAGGGAAGCCCTATGATTATTCTATTTTATATATTATATGGGAAAAGTCTTTGTCCATGACTCCTTACCAAACATAAGATAATTGAATAAGTCTTCCAAGAATTCATCATTTTCTTAAAATGCCATAAAAATCATACTGGAAGGAAGTCCTATAAATTGATATAGTGGAAGAAGTCTTTCTACAAAAGCAAATTCCACAAGAGAAATAGTTTTGTTTATTGTTTAATTTCATGCCCATATCTCTAGAACTAGTTGGTACAAAGAGACTAGTCCAGTAATTGCATATATACACAAATATGTATATTACATATATATGTATATATACTTGTATGCATGCACATAAAACTTTGTGTAAAAGTGATTTTTGTAATATATCACTTGAATTTTGTACTGTCTCATACATACTTTCTCAGTTTCACATAGCAAATCCCGCCACACCAACAATCTGTAGATACGCAATGCTAGTCAACTTTATATTTTTCTTTTTACTCACAATCACATACAGACACACTATTATTTATGCACACACATGAGTGTGTTTTCATTGTCTGAAAGTGGAGATATTACATCCACATTTTTGCATCTCTTGCACTAAACAATAACCTTTAACTGAAAATAATCCATTGTCCGTATTATTGTCATAATTTGTTCACATTTTTGTCATTAGGACATATGATCTGAAAACCACCTTCAAGAGGTGGCATAGAATGGTAGGTTAGTAGACAGACATTGGAGCTTTTATTTTCCTCTAACAACTTCTAGGAGTGAGACTGATGGACTGAGTTGTATTTTCTTATTTTAATAGAAGTTTCTGGATTTCTTTGTAATAAAACTAACATCTCATATTTCTAACATTAGTATATAAACATTCCTATTTCTTTCTATTTAAAAGTAAACCTCAAGAAGTGTTATGAGTTCAAAATAACTTTTATGCTAATTTGCACATTAATATTCTTCTTTAAATGTTTCTTATCCTTTGACTTTGCTATCCTGTATTGCCTTTATAAACCATTTGTTCACTTTTTTTATTTTGATAATTTTTAACAGCTTTTATATATTAACATTAGTAACCCCTTTGTTAGAAACTCTTGCTTGTCTTGACTTTGTATGATGTTCATGTAATCTTACCTTTTAACATGTTTAAATATGTCTACTTTACAGTTTCTGAACTACTAGTTTTACTTATTAAAAGGTTTTGGAGTCTTTTTTTATATCTTTTGGGAAAGTGATCCATTTTTTAACTTGGACACAGATAGCCACTTTCACAGTTGTTGGCACTGTTTGCTAAACCAATAGGCAATTTGAATACTCTTATCTCAAAACTTGCTTCAGTAGCATCATTTGAAGTAGTGGCCAAGTGATTTGATTCTGATCAAGAGAAGCAAAATACTGTTAGATGTGTAAGACGTTGGTAGAGATGTTCTGGGAAAACATTTGCTTTTCTAAGAAACAGGACAGACTTAGCTGCTGCCATAAATTCACCCTTCTTTTTGTCATGTCAATGCCTGGCAATCTTCTCACCGCCATAGGGGCAAGGCCAAAAGAACTAGAGACTGGTCAGGTTGTATGCATCCATTTGACATCAGCTTGCCTCACTTTCTTGAAAGTGGAAATATGCTAACTTGTATAAACTGTACTGCAAATATTTTAGCTACATCAAATCCTTTTAGAATCAAGGTGGAGTATAAATAGATAAATACATATTTTTTAAGGAAATAAACTAATGAATATGGATTTTTCTGAAGCTAATGTCTGAATTTTTCCTATCAGCAATATCACAGGTATTGAAGAATTCTATTTTAAATGTTGAGAGAGAACTAAAGGGAAGATGAAGAACACAATGTGAACTGCAAAAAGTCTTTACCCTAAAGATCTTGCAATATTGTCAGGGATGGTAAATACACACTCAATCACACAAGAAAAAATTAAGTTTCACGGATGAGATGAAAAGGGAGGAAAAACCATATCTTTTGAGAGACAAGAAAGGGCCTCAGGCTTTTACACTCAGCCACCATGGGAGAGTCCCCACCAGAAAGTGCCTTAGACTTGTGGCAAGCTTTGGGGACTCAGTGGCCCTGCTTTGGGCTAACCCTGTTTGGCAGTGGAGATGGGTAATTTGGGGTGTTTAATTGGAAACTATTTTAACTACATTCTTTCTCTTTTCTCTCTTTTTTAAAAGATTATGCATTCAAGAACTGGGGGGTGTAAGCCAAGAGGATTCACCAGAGAGAGTGGGGAACAGAACAGGCAGATATACTGAAATACGCTGCTAAGGGGAGCAGCGGGCATGACAGGAGAGGTCTGCTGTGCCATGTGGGTTAGCTCCCTGGCCGGCCAGGGGTGGAACTCCTGCTGCAGTGTTTGATGATAGCTTGATAGCGCTGTGTCTTTAACCCTGCACCACCAGTGAGGCCCTCTCTTTTCTCTTGCATACTAATTGCAATTAAAGTTATTTTCTATTGAAGAGCTTATGCACTAGAGCATGTGTGTTTTGATGCAGTGGATGGCAGAATCTATTTAGGGAAGGCAGGTTTAGGGATCCTGGGTATTCCCCCTCATTCTTTGCTCTTTAACAGATTCATAGGAAAGCAAAAGAAGGGGCCTGACAAGTCCGGAAGAAAAAGAGCAAAATCAAAATTCAAGTCAAGAGAAAGGCTGCCATTGTCAGCTTCCCCACTGGTCTCTCACCCACATCTTTGTCTCTTGTGTCTCCTTCCATGTTGCCAAGTTCCTGGTACAAATCTAAGACCAAGAAACAAGCACAGCTTCATGTCTCTCTTCTCCACATGCCTCTTCCTATCTATGGGTATCACATTGTTATGCTGTGAAATAATAGATTTAGGTGTTTTTATTCAAATGTAATTATCTTTCTCATTTAGATAATGAGCCCATTTATCAACAAGCAGAACACAGTGTGGCAAACATAAACTAAACAGTCTACAGAAGCCATAGGTCATGGTATATTCATTTCTCGTTGTGTAAGAAAAATGATTATAACAGTGAAACTAGAATTGTTGTTTAGAGCCAAGTAGAGTTTTAGGGTTCATGAGAACTTCAAGAAGTTTCAGATGACAGTTATTATTGAGAATTATCTCTTGGGGGAGCAATAATCTCAGGAAGAAGTTACATGTTGGGCAAACCACCTTTTTTTTTTTAAAGATTTATTTATTTATTTATACAAGCACTGGGTACAGTCAGAAGTGAGGGAGGGTGAGAGAATTCACCAGAGCCAGAGCGGGGAGCAGAACAGGCAGAGTGACGAAATTCACTGCTGAGGGGAGCAGTGGGCGTGGCAGAAGTCTGCGCACCATGTGGGGCCCTCGCTGGCTGGCCAGGTGTCGAACCGGTGCTGCAGAGGCTGCAGGCAGCTTCGCAGCCCAGCGCTCAACAGCTGTGCCACCAGGGAGGCCCTGGGCAAACCACTTTTTAAAGATGGTGTTAATAATGGCATAGAATGGGTGCACAGATTAAATGCGATAGCACATTTAACAAGGTTTCTAGGATATAGTTATCATTAATGAAATAATTTGTAATGGCCACAGTAAATGAATCAGCTGCTGTCACATATGAAGCCTGGAATTTCAGATGCTTCATCCTACAAAATCCATCCCTCTCTCATTTCAGTCTTTTTGGCTAGGTGGTATCCCAATGAGCATTTGGGAACTAAAGATCTTCATTAGGTGATTTTGTCCTCTCTGTCCAAGGAGTCATCTGCATGTAGCCAAAGGGTAGGAAATGAGAAAACAGGGTGAGGTGTGGGAGGTTTTATTAGCATATTTCTCTTCTATCCCCATTCAGGTAGCTAGAACTCCACCATGCACCCAGCTGCAATGCAGATCAGTTATTATGACTTCATTGTATGATCTGAAGAAAACATGTATTTGGAGAACATCTGGTTATCCTGCTACAACTTTATTCCTTTACTTGTCTATTTTACCTCCTAAAATTCATAGGTGTTTCAAAGTTTTCATTTACTATTACTACTGAGCTAATGCTACTTATTTTTGAAGGTCTAAAGTAGTTAAATGTTTCTTATACATAATAAACTTCTTTTGTGTACTTGGCTCTCATGCAAAGTTATCAAAACCCTTAAAAGAGTGAAATATTGGCAAAGGTGAGGTGAAATATGTACTCTCATTCATTCCGGAGAGAAGGATGAATTGTACCATCCTTCTGCACATAACTATGAATTTAGAATATACTGCTTGATATAGTCATTCTATTTTGGGGAAACGATCTAAGCAAATACTTTGAAATACATATAAAATCTTTGTGAAAATGTTCACTAGCACTTTCTTTATAGTAGAAATAATTCAGTAGAAATAATCTAAATGAAAACCTCAGGGAATAGTTCAATAAATTACACCACATATACAAATGAGACTAGCAATTAGAGGGTCAATCAAGAATGAAGGGTAGGGATCATGCTCAGTGCAATAAGCCAGAAAGAAAAAGAAAAATACCGGATGGTCTCACTCATAGCAGGAATTTAAAAAACCCAAATAAGGGATCAGGAAAAAGACTAATTATGATATAGCAAAAATCAAAATCAACAGGCAATTATAAACCAGAGACACTATAGGAAGGGAGAAGGGAGCAGGATCAAAACAAAGGTGATGGGAATTTTGCGGGAACTATAATAAAGATGAAAATGCATACATTGCACAAAAATGAAAAATGATGTAAAAAATATATAAAATTAAAAAAAAAAAGAATGAAGGACAGAGGAATGATTGGAGAGGTCCCCGAGGGAAGATGTGCAGAGAAATGGCACAGTGCGCCGCCTGGTGGTGAGGACAGGTAATGTGGGAACAGTGGAGAATAATGATGGAGGAAGGTAAGGACCTGATGTTAGGCAAAGAGAGGGGCCCTGTTTGTTCAGTCATCTGTGGTCACTGATAAATAATCTTGCAAGGTTTTAAATCCAAGTATACGTGTATTGCCGTTTTAGTGGCTTCCTGGAATTTTAATTGACACTATTTTTGAAAAGGACATGGGATATTTACCTGCATTTGAGTTTGCATTTCTGAATTGTCAGGCTATAGCGGGGTGGGTGTGGCCACCGCGAGCGGGGGAGGGGAGGTGTCCCGCCCCGCCCACCGCAACCTGCCCCTTCCACCTGCGCAGCCCCTCTGACAGCGCATGCGTGCACAGCGCAGCCCCCTCCTCCCAGGGCGCGCGAACTTCCCCGCAGAGTTAGGTTGGGTTTGGTACCTGCAGGAATCTAGTCTCTTCTGGACCCAGCAAGGAGAAGGCCTCTTCTGCCCCTTAATCTGGGGACCTCCTTGGGCAGTGAGCAGAGGAAGTGAGTCAAAGGTAAGGGGAAGGTGAGAAGATCTTCATGTGCTTGGCTGACTGCGGAGGGCGTCCAGTCGGAGGACCCAGTGTGGGAAGGGGGTGGATGTGGAAAATTGGGGGGCTTGGAGGAATATAGGAGCCCGGGTTCATTCCTGAGCTTGACCCCCTCGGTGTTCTCCCTCCATTGACTGAAGAGCGCGTCCTTCTCTCTGCTCCTGGGGCCTCCAGGTAAATTGATGACACCTGGTGCGGCTTTTCTGGGCTCTGTTCTGTTCCACTGATCTGTGTGTTTTTATTACAGTGGATTGATAATAGGGTTTGGGGAACATACTGTAAATTTCTGGGGATGTCAACCCCCCTTTTCACCCCAGGTCGAGCAGGCAGGAGGGGAAAGCCATCTCCCAGATGCCCAGTCTGAGCAGTGCCCACCCTTACTGCCCAGGGCCTCTGCTGCCTTAAGGTGAAGCCAGTCTTATCACCCCCACTGTTGAACTTGGAGGCAGATAAAGATTTAACAATGGGCCTCAGCTTTTGCATCTCCTCAGGGCATTCTTTAGAAAGGAAGAGATTGTCTGGCATCAGCATATGTTTAGTATGGGACAAATTGGAGTAGAAGTCCACCTGCCCTCACTTTTCCTAGTCTTATAAACTAAATTTAAACTCTTGATTTTTGTAATAAAATCTGTCAGGCTGCTAGCTGGGTTCATATTTGCACTTCAAATATCTAATAAATGCTGTCTAACTTTAGTTGAGACTTTGTGTCCAGTAAACAGCCTAAAATCAGGGAGCAGGATGCCTCCAGCTTCACTCTCAAGTGTGTTTTGGCTCTTCCCGGTCCTCTGTGCTCCCAGACACATTTAGGATGGTTAGTTCTGTTTCTGTGAAAAATGCTATTGGAATTTTGACCAAGATTGTAGTGAATCTGTACTTTGCTTTGGGAAGTCTGCACCTTTCAGTAATATTAATTATTGCAACCATGAGCACAATATCTTTCCATTTATTTGTTTTCAATATCTCAACAGTATAGTTTTTCATTGTACATGTTTTCTTCTTCATTAAATGTTTTCATAGTATTTTGTTCTTTTTGATACAATTGTAAATGCTTTTATTTTCCAATTGATTCTTTCTGATGGGTTATTTGGGGGCATAGAAACACAACTGAGTTTTGTATATTGACTGTGTTCTGTAACTTTACTGAATTCATCTTTCTTTTTTTTTCTTTTTTAAAAGATCTGTCCATTTATGCACACAAGAGCTGGGGTATAGGCCAGAGATGGGGGGTGGTGGTGAGAGGATCCACCAGAGACAGAATGTGGAGCAGAACAGGCGGACTGACTGAAACACATTGCTGAGGGGAGCAGTGGATGAGTCAGGAGAGGTCGGCCTCGCCATGTGTGTTGCTCCTTGGCCGGCCGGATATTGAACTCGTGCTGCAGAGGCTGCAGACTGCCCCATGGTGCAGTGCTTAACACCTTGTGCCACCAGAGAGGCCCTGAATTCATCTTTCTAATGTTTTGTTTTTAGTGGTGTGATGTAGAAATTTGAAATTTAAAAAAAGCTCCTACTATTTCTACCACCTACTGGGTCATCAGCAACACCCAAGACATAATGTCTACTAAACTAATAGAATCTTCCCACAGTGTCTCTTAATAACATATGAACTGCTACAAAGACACAGCTGCACATCATTGGAGGGATTGGATCTGGTCAGGCTGGGTATCCGAAACCAATTTCACAGTCTTTTCTGAGGACATGTTTTCTGGAGAGGCCTTTGAAAAGTAATTTACTTTCCATTACTTCAAATGCACAGGAAACTTTATTTTATGCATATATATATATTAAAAGATTTATTTATGCATACAAAAACTGAGGGGCAGGCCAGAGGTGTGAAGGCGGGGGTGAGAGGATTCACCAGAGACAGAGTGGGGAGCAGAACAGGCAGAATGACTGAAGTACACTGCTGAGGGGATCAGTGGGCGAGGTCTGCAGCGCCATGTGGGTCACCTCCCTGGCCAGGGATTGATCTCATGCTGCAGTGGCTGGTGATAGCTTCATCGTGCTGACACTTAACACCTTCGCCACCAGGAAGTCCCTAGGAATCTTTAACAGCAGTTCAAACACTATTTTATATGCAGAATCCTACTTTACTATGTATTTGACTTAACATGAACCATCTCATTGTGTTTCCATCACATTATTCCATCTTGTATTTAACCAAAATAGTCCAGGGATCCATCACAAAGCCCCCAATTAGTAAGTCACCATGGTTTCCTTGTTAGAATCTGATCTACAGGCCATTTCTACATTCACCACCTGCCCCAATGGTGTTATTCCACTCTGATCTAGATCTAGTTTTCTCTTTTGGTTTGAAAGTGTTCCTCATTTTCACAACCTTGATTGATTTACCGTGCGCACCTGCCTACAGTCTGGGTGGTCTTTTCTGTTTGACATCTCTCAGGTAGGTGTTCATGTTCATCCTTTTTTTTGGCCATAGCCCATTTACCTGCATGGGTGCCCAACAGTTTGTTTCCTCAGACGTAGACCTGACTTCTTAATGGTATGAAATTAAGGGGAAGGGCCTCCCCTGGTGGCGCAGGCTGTTGAGCCCGGCACTGTGAAGCTGTCTGCAGCCTCCGCAGCGCCAATTTCATCCGGCGAGAATCCCACATGGTGAAGCAGACCTCTCCTGTCTTGCCCGCTGCCCCCTTCAGCAGTGTATTTCAGTCAGTCTGCCTGTTCTGCTTCCGGCTCTGTCTCTGGTGACTCCTCTCACCCTCCTGCGCATCTGGCCTGCACCCCGGTTCTTGTGTAAATAAAATAAATCTTTAAAAAAAAAGAAATTAAGGGGAAAATGAAATTATCACTTTTATGATGGATTAAAATATAACCATGACAAAAACAGGCCAATATTTCAGTTTTAATTTCTTTATATCCCCACTACCCCCACCCCACTAGCCCTATTGATCTTGTCAAAAATAAGATGCATGTCAGTGTGAGGGCTTTGCACTTGGGGTTTTCTCTGCTCCAGTGCCCACTACATCACTTCATTCAGGTGATTGTCAAATAACTCCCTCCGCAGAGAGACCCACTAGATCACTCTGTCTCTAATAGCACCTCTCTGTAACCATCTATTTTCCAGACCTTTTCTTTTTTTTTTTTTTTTTTTAATAGAGGCATGCTTTATTTATTTGTTTGCTGGTTTGTTTGTTTGTTTTGTTTATACATGCACTGGGTACAGTCAGAAGTGCGGGAAGGAGGGTGAGAGAATTCACCAGAGCCAGAGCGGGGAGCAGAGAAGGCAGAAGGACCAAAGTACACTGCTGAGGGGAGCAGCGGGCGGCAGGAGAGGTCTGCGTGCCATGTGGGACCCTCCTCCAGTGGCCGGGGAGCAGCCGGGGATCGAACCGGTGCCGCAGAGGCCGCGCGCAGTTTCGCAACCCGGCGCTCAACCGCTGCGCCACCGGGGAGGCCCCAGACCTTTTCTTTATAATATAATACCTACTAGTACCTGACACTTTTCCCTTTGGCCTTTTCTACCCCCCCCTTTTTTTTTTTACTTTTTTTTTATAAAGATTTATTTATTTATGCATACAAGAACTCAGGTACAGGCCAGAGAAGTGGGGGCAGGGGGTGAGAGGATTCACCAGAGACAAAGCAGGGAACAGAACAGGCAGACTGACTGAAATACACTGCTGAGGGGAGCAGCGGGAGAGTCAGGAGAGGTTGGCTGCGCCATGTGGGTTTCTCCCTGGCTGGGGATCGAACTTGTGCTGCAGAGACTGTGGATTGCTTTAAGTGCGGTGCTTAACCCCTTGCACCACCAGAGAGGCCCTTTTTTACATTTCAAAAGGAGAGTTTCATTAGGAAAAGGAGAAGCACCTGCACAGTCAGAGGTGGGCAGGAGCTCTGCTGCTGCTTTGCAGAGGGAGAGGATTTGTGAAAAGAAACACCTGCATGGTTGCAGGCAGGAGAGCTCCTCTTTCCCTCTTAATCTCTGGAGCCAGATTTGTTTCTAGAGTCCAGTATATATATTTTTTATTGTATTATATATATATTTACATCATTTTTCTTTTTTGCACAATGTATGTATTTTCATCTTAGTTATAGTGCCCATATAATTCCCACCCCCCTTGTTTTGATTCTATTCCCTTCTCCCCCACCCATAGTGTGTCTCTGGTTTATAGTTGCTTTGTTGATTTTGATTTTTACTTTATTATAATTAGTCTTTTTCCTGGTCCCTTATTTAGGTTTTCTAAATTCCTGCTATGAATGAGGCCATCTGGTATTTTTCTTTTTCTTTCTGGCTGATTTCGCTGAGCATGATCCCTTCCAGCTCCATCCATGTTGCAGCAAATTGCATGAGTTTATATTTTTTTATTGCTGAGTAATATTCCATTGTGTATATATACCACATCTTCTTGATCCAGTCATTTATTTTTGGGCATTTGGGTTGTTTCCATAGCTTAACTATTGTAAATAGTGCTGCTATAAACATAGGATTGCAGGTGCCCTTTTGAATTAATGTTTCTGTGTCCTTAGGGTAAAAACATAGATGTGGAATTACTGGATCATATGGAAGCTACATCTTTAGCAGGTTGAGGAATCTCCACACAGCATTCCATGGTGGTTGGACCAGTTTGCACTCCCACCAGCAGTGCAGGAGAGTCCCTTTTTCTCCACATCCTCGCCAACATTTGTTGATGCTAGTTTTTTAATATGTGCCATTCTCACTGGTGTAAGATGGTATCTCATTGTAATTTTGATTTGCATTTCCCTGATTACAAGTCATGTTGAACATTTTTTCATATGCTTGTCGACCATTTGCCTTTCCTCTTTGGAGAAGTTTCTTTTCAGCTCTTCTGGGTTGTTTTTTTTTTTTTTTTTTTTTTTTTTTGTTGAGTCTCATCAGCTCTTTGTAGATTTTTGTGATCAGTCCTTTATCATTAGTGTTGTGTGCAACGATTTTCTCCCAATCAGTGCGGGTGTCTCTTTGTTTTGGTTACTGTCTCTTGCTGCACAGAAGTAGAGTCCAGTATATATATTTTTTTAATAAATTTTATTGTTATATTCCCCATACAATTGCAGCCCCCTCATTCTGACCCCAATCCCTCCCCTCCCGCCCCCGCCCCCCTAAAAGTGTCTCTGGTTCATAGTTTTTTGTTGATTTTGATTTTCACTTTCTTATAGTTATTCATTTTCCTGGTCCCTTATTTAAGTTTTCTAGATTCCTGCTATGAGTGAGACCATCCGGTATTTTTCTTTTTCTTTTTGGCTTATTTCGCTGAGCATGATCCCTTCCAGCGCCATCCATGTTGCAGCAAATTGCATGTGTTTATCTTTTTTGAATGCTGAGTAATATTCCATGGTATATATGTACCACATCTTCTTGATCCAGTCATCTATTTTTGGGCATTTGGGTTGTTTCCAAAGCTTAGCTATTGTAAACAGTGCTGCTATAAACATAGGATTGCAGGTGCCCTTTTGAATTAATGTTTCTGTGTCCTTAGGGTAAAAACATAGATGTGGAATTACTGGATCATATGGAAGCTACATCTTTAGCAGGTTGAGGAATCTCCACACAGCATTCCATGGTGGTTGGACCAGTTTGCACTCCCACCAGCAGTGCAGGAGAGTTCCTTTTTCTCCACATCCTCGCCAACATTTGTTGATGCTAGTTTTTTAATATGTGCCATTCTCACTGGTGTAAGATGGTATCTCATTGTAATTTTGATTTGCATTTCCCTGATTACAAGTCATGTTGAACATTTTTTCATATGCTTGTCGACCATTTGCCTTTCCTCTTTGGAGAAGTTTCTTTTCAGCTCTTCTGGGTTTTTTTTTTTTTTTTTTTTTTTTTTTGTTGAGTCTCATCAGCTCTTTGTAGATTTTTGTGATCAGTCCTTTATCATTAGTGTTGTGTGCAACGATTTTCTCCCAATCAGTGCGGGTGTCTCTTTGTTTTGGTTACTGTCTCTTGCTGCACAGAAGTAGAGTCCAGTATATTTTGCTTTGTTTTTCTCACCTGCAGTATAAATATCCAGCATTTGTCTTTGTCATTCCGACTGCTTTACTATAAAGGAGCCTGTCAAATTCCTTCCATTTTGCTGTCACTAGGAACATCTTGTCTTTCCTTGGGGCTGACGAGGTTCCATTATGCCTATAGACACATCTTCTTAATCCAGGCCCCCATTCAGAGGGCGCCCAGGTGCTCCCTTGTTTAGGTGTCATTTGGTTTTAAATCTGTGGAGTGGGTGAGCTGCCATCTTCACCCTCCAGAGCCTTTTCGTTTCCCCACTGACACTCATCCATTAAGCACTAACTCTCCATACCTCTCTCCCCTCACTACTGCAACTGAATTTGACAACTCCGGATACTCACCTAAGTAGAATTTCGCTACACTTGTCCTTTTGTGTTTGGGTAATTTATTGCACTTATTATGAGTCTAAGTTTCCTACAAGTTGTAGCAGGTATCAGAATTTCCCTCTTTGCTTGAGTGAATATGGCATGGTCTCTAGGCCACATTATGTTTCTACAAAATGGACGCCATTTGCTTCTAGATATTGGTAGATTGTGCATAATGCTGCTGTGAACATGGGTGTATAGATAGAGTCTGAGTCGCTGCTTTCAATTCTTTTGGGTGTATTCCTGAAGTGCACTGCCGTATCGTATTTTTTTTGAATTTCCGTATCGCATTTTAATTTTGTTTAGTTGTTAGGGGAATTGCTTGCTGGTTTCCCCAGCAGCTGCACTGATTTAATTTCTCCCTTAAATGGCAGAATAATATTAAAGTTGGTGAATCTACCCCATTTTATTTATGCATTCACCTGCTGACGGACATTTGCACTGTGTGCCCCTTGACTGTTATGAGCAGTGCTGCTAGAAATATGTGTACAAAATTTAGCTTTTGTGTACAGAATTTACAAAATTTAGCCACATTTGTGTACAGAATATAGCTCAAGCCTGGAAGATGATGTGGAGGGGGATATTTCAGAGTACAGCCAGAGGACCTCTTGGTGGAGCTTTGGGTGGAGATGATTTATAGTTTGATTTAAAAATCTGAAGTCTGAATGTGGTTAAGTAAATTTAATTAAAAATCTTGCAATCATTTCTGATACTTGCTTAATCTATCCTGGCTGTGTGCTGGCTGAGTTTGGCTGTGTTTTGGAATATCTATCCTAGACTCTTTTTTAAGATTTATTTATTTATGCATACAAGAGCTAGGGTGCAGGCCAGAGGTAGAGGGGCGAGAGGATTCACCAGAGATAGAATGGAGAACAGAACAGGCAGACTGAATGAAATACTCTGCTGAGAGGAGCAGTGGGTGAGACAGGAGGGGTCTGCTGCAGCATGTGGGTCAGCTCCCTGGCTGGGATCGAACTCAGGCTGGTAATAGGGCTGAGACTTAATCCTTAGGCCATGAGGGAAGCCCTGACCTAAACTCTTAATGGCTAACTCACAGGTGTTTTTTTATATCACTGTATTTTAATTTCCAATCAATAGTGCTGTTATAAATTGAAATTTTGTAGAAATGGGATCTTTATAAAAACATATTCTTCATAAGATGAAAAGTTTCATGTACCTTCAGGTGGAGCCATTTCTCCTCTTGCATGCAAACGCTCATGTAATTCAGTGCTCTCACACAGTTTCTATTTTAGGCTAATGGAGACCCTGATGCTGGAGTTGAAGCTCAGGTTGAACACAATAGTCAGGTAAAGGAGACTTAAAATGTAGTAACTTTTTTGACATATAGTGAAAAAGGAAACCATGTTAATAAAAAGCTATAATCAGTGTTTTAATTGCATCTAAAAATCATCTTATTTATGGGTCATAACCAAGTCATAAGACTCATGCAAGTATAATTTTCTTATTTTTATCTGGCAGCAGAACATTTTATCCCAAAATTGGAATGAAATAAACTAAATTGCATATAAACAGTGATTCCTGTCTAGATGTGTTATCATTTTCTAATCATGGACCATTCATAAAACAGAGAATTAAAAAAAAAACTTAGGTGTTTTTATGAACAGACACAGTAGGTCCATTTGCAGAAGATGAAGAAAGACTATTTCAGTGATAAAAGGTATTCCTTATGTAATAAATGGCAAGTTACTTTTTTTTGAAGATTTATTTATGCATACAAGAGTTGGGGTGCAGGCCAGAGGTGCTGGGGGAGGGTGTGGGAGGAATCACCAGAGACATAGCGGGGAAAGAACAGGCAGACTGACTGAAATCCACTGCTGAGGGGAGCAGCGGGTGAGACAGGAGGGGTCTGCTGTGCCATGTGGGTAGCTCCCTGGTCGGAGATCGAACTTGTGCTGCAGAGGCTGCGGACAGCTTCATAGTGCTGACACTCAACCCCTTGTGCCACCAGGGAGGCCCAATTCTCCCACTTTGGGTGGAACTCTTAAGTAGGATTGTTTTTTTTGTTAGCTGCTTTATAGTGACACCCAGATAACCTGTTGCACTTAAGTGGCTTTTAAATTCCAGTACAGTGGAGTATGGTTTATAAAGTAATATAGGAATTCAGCGAGGGAATTTGAAACATGAAACTGGAAAACATGAAATTGGTAATAAAGGTAGAATCACGCCTCATAGCCCCGTCTCTCTGGTCATGTGGGTAAGACACGTAAGCCGTGATTGTTCTCCCGCCATTGAAGGCTGCAGGGCCTTTTTCATACACTCTTCCGTGGACTGTTTTTCTGAAACTGGACTTGTGGTCTGGCTTGGCTAACAGAAAGCTGGAGAATAATATTACTGTTTTGGGTGGGTTGACTTCATGTCTTCCTATCTTTGCCCGGCTGGAAAGGGTAAAGGAAAGGAGCCAAATGTTTACTGAGGCCTGCTGCAGCCTCTCACTCCTGCCTCACTGTCCCTTACAAAGGGCAAACTTATGGGTCACATCATTATTTAAGGCCTTAAAGCCCTTCATTGGTTCCCACTGCCCTCGGGATCAAGTGCAAGTCTTTAAACGTAGTTTATGAGACTCTTGTTACCTGCCTCTTGCTTTCTTAGGCCTCCAGCCTCTTTCACATGCTCACTCTCTTTTCACTACCCCCATTCACCAGACTGAGTCTTTTTCAAGGGCCAGTCTTCAGATTAACTACTTTCTAGGGGGACCTCTGCCTGGTCTCCCTTCCCCGCTGAAGGTAGTATCAGGTGTCCCTTACAGGTAAGACTGTGGCATCTCAAGCTCCAGCACAATCCTTGAGGCTGTCTGCTTAAGTTGTCTGTATACCTGAGTGCCCCCTCTCCCTGCCCAGGGCACTCTGAGCTGCTGGCTCAGCTTGAATACTTAGCTACTAGCAGATTGTGGACACCCAGTAAATAACTGGTGAATGCATCATCACACCTCTCCAGTAGAGGGGGCACTCCCTTGTAGAGATAAGGGAATTGGGGCTCAGGAATTTGAGGAAAAAGCTGCAGCCCCACCTGGGCCTGTCTGACCCTAAAGCCCTTCTTTTTTTAGCCCAGACAATAGTCTCGGGGTTCTTGCCTGTCAGCTCTTCTGTCTCCTTATTAAATGCAGAGTGGAAGCACAGATCTGGCTGAACCCTCCCTTCTGCAGGGGAAAGTGCTAGAGCGGCCCTACAAACCCTTCTCCCAAATGTCAGGGGACTTGTTGGTTACTGGAATGATGGTGCGCTGTGGCATTCGTTACCGTGGGCTCTGACGGAGACAGTGTGTTGTCAAATCCCTCCAGGGTGGGAGTTCTGTTGGAGTGAAGATGTAGGTGGTCTCAGATGATGGCATGAGGCCTTGGGTAGGGAGCAGCAGGCTAAATTCCCAGCAGAACTGGCAGTGTCCTGAGCACAGTACCTCAGGGAAAGGCCAATGTTGGGGGACAGCAGCGCATTTGTACTTTGTTCTTGCTGATTTCTTTCCTCAGAGAGCTCAGTGCACAGCATCGATCACACTTCCATGTGGGTCTGCAGGGGCTCCCCTCACAGTACAGGTTCTGAGGTCAATACTGAAGCCTCAGGGTATCCTCACAGTCCTATGTGGAAATGTTTATTATGATGAAAATTTTATTTGGTTTGTACCCAGTTCAATTTCAAAATTTCTAAAATGTGTTGCGCTTTAGATTATAACATTTGTTGTTGTAATTGCTAAGTTGAAATTCACCACTTTTTTTTAAAAAAAAGGCATGGATATACATTGCAAAGGTATCTGCAGGGTATTAGTGACATTCTTTTATTGATAGCTGACATAAATTCAATTAGAGTGAAATATTTAAGCCCCCCCCAATTCCCTATTTAAAAACAGAGATTTAAATATTAAATGCCTCTGGCTATTCCCACTGGGTTTTTTTCCTCACCCCCCTTTTCTTACTTGAGTCTTAGCACCCATTTAAGTTATGATGCTTCTAACTTTGTATGGTTTGTGAACTTGTCCAGGAGTAAGACCACTGTTGAACTAAGTATTTTAATTTTTTAAAATAATTATTTATTTATGCATACAAGAGCTGGGGTACAGGCCAGAGATGAGGTGGGTGGGAGGATTCATAAGAGACAGAGTGGGGAGCAGAACAGGTGGATCTCCTGAAATACACTGCTGAGGGGAGCAGCGGCGAGACAGGAGAGGTCTGCTGCACGGTGTGGGTCACCCCCTGGCCGGGGATCCTGCTCATGCTGCAGTGGCTGCAAATAGGTTCATAGTGCTGCGTCTTAACCCCTCGCACCACCAGGGAGGCCCAAATGAGTATTTTAATGAATCAGGATTTGAGCTCTAGGGTGAGACAAAAATGAAAGTATGTTGTTTGCCAGGACACTTGGTTTATATAATTTCATTCAACTGTGTTCTGTTCTTTTTTCTTTCTTTTTACAAAAGCAATTAAATAGTCACAGAAAGGATCTTTCATTTATATAAAATTTTTGTTTTATGAAATCTCATGGCTCCACTCATAATTTTGTCCTGCTCTCCTGTATTTGAAAGCTGTTAGGGACCCAGATTTTGTTCTTTTTTCTTTTTTTTTTTTTAAAAACAGTCAGAAGCGCGGGAGGGTGAGAGAATTCACCAGAGCCAGAGCAGGCAGAAGGACCGAAGTACACTGCTGAGGGGAGCAGCGGGCGGCAGGAGAGGTCTGCGCGCCATGTGGGACCCTCCTCCGGTGGCCGGGGAGCAGCCGGGGATCGAACCAGCGCTGCAGAGGCCGCGGGCAGCTTCGCAACCCAGCGCTCAACCGCTGCGCCACCGGGAAAGGGGCCCAGATTTTGAAAGTGTCTTATTTTCACTTTTTTTTTTAAAACTAAAGCAACTAAAGCTATGGATTAAATAATTTTCTAAATTTAAAAATAAAAGTCAAAATAAGTTTATTTGGATTTACAAACTAGCAGGAGCTTAGGTTCAGGCTAGAAACCCAAAACCCCTTCACGTAAAAAAAAATGAGGTGACCTTGCCATTAACATTTCAAACGCTGCTGCTTCAAATGCCCACCGCTGACCCAGTTCTGTGCAAAAACAAAGTTTAAAAAAGATATTTCAAATTCAAGGTTTTCTGCAGAAAGGTGGTTTGAATTTTTTTTGTCAGGAATGCGTGCGAGTGTGTTTCATCCCATCCTCTCCAACATTTCATTCTATTCTGTTGAGCTGTCTTCAGGCGTTGACACACGCCCCCCACCTTCCGCCCCGCCTTCCTCTCTGCTGGGCCCGCCCCGTCCCTTCCCGTCCACCTGGGAACGGTCATCTTTATCCACAGTTCTGCTCCTCACCACCAGGCGGCGCGTTTCGTCCCCGCCCGCCCTCTGCCCGGACCCTCGCCTTGGTCCTCCTCAGACCTTCATTTCTCAGCGCTTTCTCTGCAGTGCTCCTGCTTGCCACCAGGCGGCGCCCTCTGTAGTTTGTTTTTTAAATTTATTTATTTATTCATTTATTCATTTATCTATCTATCTATCTATCTATCTATCTATCTATCTATCTATCTATCTATCTATCTATTTATTTATACATACAAGCACTGGGTACAGTCAGAAGCGCGGGAGGGCGAGAGAATTCACCAGAGCCAGAGCGGGGAGCAGAGCAGGCAGAAGGACTGAAGTACACTGCTGAGGGGAGCAGCGGGCGGCAGGAGAGGTCTGCACGCCATGCGGGACCCTCCTCCGGTGGCCGGGGAGCAGCCGGGGATCAAACCGGTGCCGCAGAGGCCGTGGGCAGCTTCGCAACCCAGCGCTCAACCGCTGCGCCACCGGGGAGGCCCAATTACTAACATTTTTAGTGTTTGTAATGTACCAGACACTGGAAAGCATACTTCATATTCATGATCTCATTTCCTCTTCATAGCAACCTTATGAGACAGGTATGAAAGTTATTTCTATTTGCTTATAACTAAAAAAGCAGCTGACATCACATAGCTAGCAAATGGCAGAATAGAGATTTGCTTTTTTTTTTTTTAAACATTTTTTTTTTTATAGAGGCATGTTTTTTATTTATTTACTTATTTAATTTGTTTGTTTGTTTTGTTTATACATGCACTGGGCACAGTCAGAAGCGCGGGAGGGTGAGAGAACTCACCAGAGCCAGAGCGGGGAGCAGAGCAGGCAGAAGGACCGAAGTACACTGCTGAGGGGAGCAGCGGGCGGCAGGAGAGGCCTGCGCGCCATGTGGGACCCTCCTCCGGTGGCCGGGGAGCAGCCGGGGATTGAACCGGCGCTGCAGAGGCTGCGGGCAGCTTCGCAACCCAGCGCTCAACCGCTGCGCCACCAGGCGGCCCCCTCTGTCGTTTTTCTGCACTTCGGCCCTTATGGCCCTTTAAGATCTCCCTGGCCCGTCCCTTATCAACGTTTCAATCACGACGGACCATGTACTTCATTGCTCTGCCCTCTCCCCTTTCCCTCGCTCTTCATTCCCTTTCTTGCCTCCGCCTTTGTGCACTCCTTCCGGCCCTTTACCTTGCCCGCTGGCACTGTCATCATTCTGCATTTCCCGCCGCCTAGTCCCGCCTGTCCACAAGGCGGCGCCGTCCACTCCTTGGCCATTCATTTTGCCCCCGCAGCCTCTCCTTCTGCGCCTCCCTGCCCGCTCGCAATTCAGGAAGCGACTTTTGCCACGACTTACAAGATGGCGAAATGCGGTTTTTCCGCCTTTTTTTCTTAATTTGGGAAGTGGCTACAGAGGAGGCGAGAGGAAGGAGAGGATCCGGGTCCAAATGAAGGCAAAAAGCGATGAATGACGCCGCCTTGTGGACCGGGGTGGTAATGTGGGAAAATAGCTAACGGAAGACGATGTGGACACGAAAGTGGGTGGAGGAACGAGGGGCTTCCGGGCAAAATGATGGCAGATAATATTGGCGCGCGCCGCCTTGTGGACTGGGGTGGTAACGTGGGAAAACTGCTACCTGAAAACAACCTGTGCATGGATGTGGGGGAGGAACAAGGGGCTCCTGGGCTAAATAGTGGCCGTTAATACCGGAGAGCGCCGCCTTGTGGACTGGGGTGGTGCCGTGTGAAAATGGCTGGCGGAGGTGGGATTGATCACGGAAACAGGTGGGAGCACAGGCTCCTGGGGCAAAGGAAAAGCCTGCGGAATGGAGTCCGCCCCACCCCGAACGCTGCTCAGGGGCGTCCCTGGGGGTCTCATGTGTCTCAAGTGCATGATGATGGCGGGCAGGGGTGAATGGAAGGGCGGGTGCGGGGTGCAGAGGAAGGTGTGAAAGGAGAGCAGGAGCAGGGAAGGGGCAGGATTATGCTGGAGCGCATCCGTGCTGGGTGAGACGCTGAGCGGCTGAGGCTGGACGGCGCTCGGAAGGGCAGGGAGGGATGTCGGGCAGAAAGGCGACGGAGGACGCCGCCTGGCGGCCAGTAGGAACACTGCCACAGAAGCGCTGCTACGGGAGCCGGAGGGCTCGGGGCTGGCAGGGCCCAGGGCGGCTGATGGGAGTGATGAGGCAGTGGGCGGGGGGAGCCAGAGTGGAGCAATGTGGCAAACCCGGAATGATGACAGGGCAGGGGCTGAGGACAGGAGAAAGGGGGTGGGTGGAGGGACTCATTTCACAGAATGATGTGCTGGCACTGTTGAGAGGAAATACATATGCTCACAGAATAAATTCAGACCTCCCTTGTGCAGATACCTTAAACTTATATTATTTATTATATTTTATATTTGATATTTAAAATATCAAAATATTTTATTTTGCACAGAATACTGGGGTGTAGGCCAGAGGGGTGGGGACAGGGGTGTGTTTGTGTGAGAGAGGATTCACCACAGAGTAGGGAGCAGAACAGGCAGATCTACTGAAATGCACTGATGAGGGGAGCAGCGGGTGAGCCAGGAGGGATCTGCTGCACCATAAAATATTTATATTTTATTTTAAATAGCTATAATAATTCCATTTTGGGGAAATGCAGGTAATTTCTATGTTTAAAAATGTTTACCAGCACTTTCTTTATAGTAACAAATAATTGGAAAAAAGCTAAAGGAAACCCCAGCAAATGGCCAAATAAATAACAGTATACACATAAATGAAATGTAGCAATTAGATACAGTAATTTTGAATAGTTTTTAATGACCTGGAAAATACTTATGTTACAGTGTCAAATGATGAAAAGCAGAATTTCCACTACAAAAGGAAAATATTAATGAAATATACTCACTTTAACCCTTATGTGTATGTAGAATAGTAAGCGAATTACTTAACCATATTCAGACCAGTCAGGCTTCAGATTTTTAAATCACACTGTAAATAGTCTCCACCCCAAGCCTGAAGGAAACCCCCCAATGTCCTCGGGCTGTATCCTAAAGTATCCCCTCCACATCATCTTCCAGACTTGAGCCATATTCTGCAAATTTCCTGCAGCATAATTTCCCACTAATTTATAGCTTCTTTTCAACTAGAAGAAAATACATCCTTCTCCACTAGTCAAATGGGAAAGGCATACAGGAAGAAATACCTGGTTAACATAAATGTTCTCTACTCTCCCTCTGAGAGCCCTAAAGACTAAGGACAGATGGTTTTGTTTCTAAATGGCTGAGTCATGATTTAAACTAGACCCAAATGCTTTTGGAAACTCTTAATTTGTTTACGGCATATCCCATAAAGGAGAATAATAATGGGAACAAGAACACAGAATGAGGTGATTAATGTCAGCCCCCCCCCCACACACACATTAAAAGTGGTAGAGTACATAATTTTCTTATCAACGAAATGTTATTTTAATTTGTGAAACTGATCATTCTATTTGTGAATGATGTTGTTTGCATTTCTTAAACACACCATGGGGCCAAACAATGATATCAACTAAATGAGGGGGTTGCTGCTGTCTTGTTTCTTTGACAGTTTTTGTTTCTTTTAACATTTATGCTGAGACAGATTATATATTTTTTCTTTTCTGAAAGAATAAAGGGTAAATGTGTAAAAAATGCCTGTGGCATATAACATAATGGAAACTTAAAACACTGAGGCCTGATAATTTCCACTTGCAAAAGCCAACAGCTCCAGAGGTGGAGAGCCTTCATTTTCCAAATCAAAGTAGAAAGATAATCTAAAGGGAGATTTTTCAGATTAAATGTGGCTCATGTACATTGCTTGGTAAATCCCTCCATCATCCTTAGTGATGATAACTGGAATATTATTAACTTCGTAGTGGAGGAAACTGGCAGAGAAACCCTCAACCA
Organism: Talpa europaea; assembly: GCF_964194135.1. Lineage (NCBI taxonomy): Eukaryota > Metazoa > Chordata > Mammalia > Eulipotyphla > Talpidae > Talpa > Talpa europaea. The sequence goes on along the minus strand of NC_140074.1, from coordinate 102,051,988 downwards.
AGTGAACAAAGCTAACATTAATGTAATGGGACAAATTGACACCAGGTGCCTGATAAACACAGATGGAAAATTACTACTGCAGTATTGTTGGCAAAAAGTGAGCACATCTTAATACAAATCAAAGCATGAGAAGATATCAGTATCACACAACTTTTGATGCCCATATTTTCCCCATGTTTTGTAATCTCTAACTGTAATCTCTCATGATATATTTACACAGTAAGTCTTTAGCAGTCTACCTAGCATCTCCCTCCTTGATTTCTTTTTTTCAGTTTTCTAAGTGACTCTGGGCCGTTGATGCCATCCTGCTGTCGTGTGCATTCCATATCCTGCTGCAGTGACCTGAGGCCTGAAAATCTCCACTTGCAAATTTCAGAGGACACCGAAAAGGACACCGAGCTTCTCACTCTTCCCAAGCACCCACCCTATCCCAATGGATTCCCAGCGCCTGGCCACCTAGCAGATATTCTAGCCAAAGGGAATACTTTCAATCAGTGACCATCATTCATTCATGATGAGAATTTTTCATGCCATGTAGAAATTCTGGAATCAGACAATGGAGTGACAGCTATAGGACACAAGGAAAAAATATTCTAAAGAGCCAACTTTTATTTTCACAAGAAGAAAGGGAGGGTAGGGAAAGATGGTTGACACAACTGGGACGAGAAGGCCAAGGGGCAGAAGTGCTCCAGAGAGGAGTTTGGTGGTGTGATTTGGAGTCAGAAGGCTGCCCTGTCTGGAAAGGAAGGGGGGTATTTTTTCAGCTAAGCAGTTTCTTTAAATTGAAAATATTATGGGAACCAGTAAAACAGAAAAACCATGGTACCAAAAAAAAAAAAAAAGCAGCATAGTGGGTAACTATGCAGGGAAGGGATGGAGAGGGACGGCTGCTTGGGGAGCTGTGGATGGGGGAGGGAAATGAAGGAACATAAGAGACAGCACAGATGTCAAAAGCATCCCAATAAGCAAAAAAGCAGTATGGCTTGATAGCAAATTCCAGCCCAAGAAGCATTTTTCTAGATTGAAATGATAAATCTAGCATATAATGGTGGCCACACAGATTTCATTATTTTGTGCAATATTTGGGAAATCACTTAGAAAGTGGAGTGAACATTAAAATGGTGAAAACTGGTTAAGAGACCATCATTAAAATCAAGAGTAGATGGAGCCTTAGCTCTTCCAAGGGTCACCATCAGGATTCCTCTTAGTGTCTTCATTACTAATCTACACTGAGCATGAAAACCCCTTGGGCGTGACGGGTGGTAGCAAGCTGTGTGGTGGTGTCAGAGCAGGAAAGTGGTAGAACAGTTGTATCTAGACAGGTTAGAAACAACACAACTGTAGGAGGTAGGCCAGAAAAGCAACCTGGAACACTGAAGCAAAAATTCAGCAAAATAAATGAGAGAGAGATGCCCGGCACTCACTGGCACAGTTCTGAAGGGAAAGAAGAGTGACGGACTGACATGTGCCTCGAAGCCATACCCCAGCCTGGTTAGTGAGAACACAAGGCAAGAAGCTATCAACAGAAAACTGGAGTCCACTTGTCCGGATTTTAAAGAAATCGGGGTAGCCCTGCCCTTTTCCCATCCTGCAGATACCTGTTCTGATGTGTAGAAAGTTTCATCTCCTTGCTTGTCATGCATACATGTTGCTAATACAGCCCTGTGGTCCTGCTTCCTAATGACACAGAAAGTGTGCAGGGGCTGGTAGGTAAGAGGGACTAGGCAGGTGAGGGGCAGTGTGAGCAGGGTTGGTGAGAACTGAGCCTTTTGTGAGGCTGATTCCCTCCTCACTGCCCTGTGTGAGGCTGTCAGGGCAGAGCAGGTAATGCCCGAGAGGAGAGGCTGCGTTACTGTGATCTTTGTCAGCATCAGAAACTTCTGGGAAACCCTGTGAAGATGGTCAACAATGCAGATGCACCCACAAGAAAGACCAGCAGTCACCCTGATCCCAGCAGAGCTATTATAGAGATCTTACCTGAAAAGAAGGGAAATAAAATATTAGAGACAGGAAAACAGTGCTGAAGAGTGCAGCTGAATGAAGGAGATAAGTGGTAAATTAGGGAAGTTTAAAAGGTTAAGGAACCAGAACTTTCTGACAGCAAGAACCTCTGTTTGTGTTCATACCGGCCAGGTGTAAGAGCAGATCGGCTATCTGGGAACTGAGGGCAGACCTGAGAAAATGCCAAAGCAAAGTTCCACAGGGAGCACCTCTGCCAGTTGCAGGAAAGGAGGGGGTAAGCCCCTCACCCCTTGTGGGAGCCTCCCTCAAGTTCTTCCAGGGCCCAGCTCAGAGGTGAAGGCGGAAGGCCTGGGATGTGCAGGGGCAGGTGCTCCTGAATTACCAGATCCAAAGAAACCAGTGCTTGAGTCCATGACCTAGTCTAGGGTCATCTTCTGTTGCCTTGACCACCTAATTACATTTGAAATGTAACCACTCAATCTTCTAGTGATATTGTATTGGCAGGAATGAGAAGAAAGCACCTCTGTAAGTGAGGTGATCTCCCAGACGAGACAGATCCTTGATCCTGTGCGTCTCAGAGCTGTTAAATTCCCACATGAAAGGGCTAAGCTAATGGCCCTGACCTCAGACAGTCACACCTGATGCAGCTGAGCCACAAACTCTCCTGCATTAAGGAAGGGACCCTAATCCCAGTCCCCACATGAGCGGGGCGGGGCTGAACAGCTGGGTGAAGCTGTATAACACGGAAGCCAGGTGGGTGAGAGGGACAGACAGGCAGAGGAGTGTGCTTGCTTTTCAGCTTTGGACTTGCTCCACAGACTTGGGAAACTTGGAGGAGAGACATACAGAGACATTTGAAAGAGACAATGTGAGAGACAGATGGGGGGGTTGATGATGGCAGCCATTATCTTGATTTGTGCTTTGATTTTGCTCCTTTCATCCCAGACTTGCGTGGCTCCCTCTGCCCACCCTCCCCGCTTCCTGTGGCTCCCCATCAAAAGGCGTCTTAGACTTGTCACAAGCTTTTGGGTCTCAGCAGCCCTGCTCTGGGCTAACTCTGCTTGGCTGGACACTTACCCATGAGGGGACAGGTAATCGGGTGTTTTATTGGGAAACTACTCTCCTTTCTTCTCTCCTCTCTCAATGCGCTTCTATTAAAGTGTTTTTACACCAAGAGTCTGCTTTGTCTTTGTGGGCACAGATGGCTGGACCGCTTTAGAGAGAGAAAGTTGGGAGGCCCCTGGGTCTGCACCTGGACGTATACCCTGTACTCAACCCAAAACCCAACTGCTTATTGAAACCATCAGAATATATCATAAACATGACCATGTATGGAGTACTTCTGGAACAAATGAGACTTACACATGACAAAAGTGAAAGTTAACCTCTGAAACAAAAGTATGCATTTTTAAAAAGATTTCCTTGACAAATGACGTTCCCCATTATGCTGAGATTTGTCCCCATTATGCTGAGATTTGTAGACGGCAGCCTCAGATACAGCACCATCTTGCTCCATCAAGGTTCCCGGCCTTCCCAAGGTGAAAGTTAGCTGGCTGTCTACACTGGATGGTGACAGGACCAGAACCAGCTGGGACTTCAAAAGATGAGTGTCCCCACTTTGTAACTAGGGCCCATGAGTTAGCAATACGTGGCAATAGGGACATGTAAATGAAAGAACAACAGGACAGGGCCAGTGTGTATGGGGGGGGGAGCAGAGGAGATATTCTTGAGGAAGACAAAACAGGAAGGCGGTGGGAGTGGAGGGACCAGGAATGAATGAGGCTTCTAGGAAGTACCTACACGTGTGCTCAATCTACTCCTCAAACTTTCGCTGATTATCTTTGTGAAGATCTTCTTAAGGCATTACAAGGGCTCACTTAGAATTCTCTGTAGGCTCCAGGGAAGCTGATGATTTCTTGGGGACCCTTTCTTTAGAAGCTATAAAAGGTGTGGCCACTGCCCCAAAGGACTCCCATTTGCTTAGCTGAAATATGCCCGCATATTTTAGCATAAAATATATCTGGCAGTTATTAACATAATTGGATTGCTACACCTGTAAGCACTTAATTTTTCATTAAATTTAATAGAAACTTCCTGGGTTTATTCCAGTGCTGCCACTGAAACCAATAAAATACATTATTATATCAATGTGGTCTGACAATGGGTACTCAACATAGTTTCAGCCAAGAATAAAAAGCCCAGAAGTCTCATTGTGCAAAGATTAATAAAATGTTGTTTAAAACACAGATGCCGAATTAATATAACAGGGAAGAAAACACTGCAAAATGCAATGTAAGACTGGGTGTTTCAGAAAGACAAAAGTGCAGAGTGAAAGGAAATTATGTGCACACTTCTGAAATGGGGGTGGCCATGATGGTCTTTTCCTGCTTAGGCTTAACTTGCAAGAACAGCAGGGTGGGCTTGCAACAATGGGAAAACCATTTCCATAAGTTGACAAGTTGTATGTAGAGTATAGGTCCAGAAGACTGTTAGCTGTTCTTGAGGTGACATCTCATTGGCTAGACGAAAACAGCCATGGCACAAAACCCTGATGCCTGCCTCTGGCTCCAGGGACAGCACTCGGAAGCAAGGGGGCTCAGTGGGCTGCAGTTCTGGATCCAAATTCAAGTTCCACTCTGATTCAAAATCTGAATCCATCAACTTGCATTTTATGTATTTGTTCTTCTACTCCATACCCAAAGGCCCATCCTTGGGGAGACTGATTTGAGAGCCCCATCTCCAGTCTTCTGCCAGGTTAACCTCACATAAAACTAGTTCTTTCTTCAAAAGCTGCAGGCATGGGTTTTGACTTCTGTGCCATTAGGTAGTGGGTCTGTGCTGGGCAACATTATAGATCTGATAGAAGTCATTGATCAGAATAAACAGAGAACTTTCACAACTAATAAAGAAAAAAACCAATTAAAAATGGACAAAGGACTTGAATAGACTGTTCTCCAAAGTACACATACAAATGGTCAACAAACACCTGAAAAACCTTTCAACATCACTAGTAATTATGGAAATACAAATCGAAACTATAATCACAAGCCCCTTCACACACAATGGAGAAAATCTGAAATAATATATATTGTAAGTTGCTTGTGGAAATGTAAAGGGATGCAGTCCACATTTAACTAGTTTGGCATTTCCCAAAAATCTTAAAAATAGTATTACTCTATGTTTCAGTGTTTCCATACCTACATAGATAGCCCCCAGAATTGAAAATAGATATTCAAGCTAAATTTTGTACACATAATTCTAGCAGCACTGCTCATAACAGCCAACAGAGACACAGTGAAAATGTCTGTCAGCAGGTGAAGGGATAAACAAAATGGGGTAGATCCATCAACTTCAATACTATTCTGCCATTTAAGGGAGAAATTAAATCAGTGCAACAGCTTAGGAAACCAGCATGGCAATTCCCCTAACAATTCCCCTAAATGAACATGGGCTACAGCAATTGCACTTCAGGAATACACCCAAAAGAATTGAAAGCAGCGACTCAGACTCTATCTGTACACCCATGTTCACAGCAGCATTATGCACAATCTACCAATATCTAGAAGCAAGTGGCACCCATTTTGTAGAAATACAATATGGCCTAGAGACAATGCCATATTCACTCAAGCAAGGAAGGAAATTCTGATACCTGCTACAACTTCTAGGAAACGTAGATTCATTAGAATAAGTGCAATAAATTACCCAGGCACAAAAAGACAAGTGTAAGCAATTCCATTTAGGTGAGTATCCAGAGTAGTCAAATTCAGAATGTGTTTGCCAGATGAGGGGAAGGAGGGATGGAGAGTCAGTGCTTAATGGATAGTTTCAGTGGGGAAATGAAAAGGCTCTGGAGGGTGAAGATGCCAGCTCACCCACTCCACAGATTTATTGTGGGTCTGCTAGGCTTAAAGGGCTGCTTAAGCTGCCATTCTGGCTATGCAGTTTGGCCTTTTCAGTACAAAGTCCATTTGGCCCAATTACCTAAACTTAAAGAATGCAAACTACCGAGGACCCCAAAAAGGTTCTTAAACTAAACAAGAGCTGGATGCTTAACTCCCTGGGACAAAGAGTATACATCACCAGGCATGACCAGGAACGCCTGGGGGGCTATTGACTGATACACTTTGCCTCCCAGAGACTGAAGGGTGGAATGCCTTGCTAATCGGATTGGAACCACAAGTGGGGGTCAGAGCTTGATTTCGATCTTCAAACATAGGCCATAAAAATGGGCCATAAAACTAATCCGGATCCTCAGACTCATCTCCCCAAAAAGCCTAGATAACCTAAGCCTACATTTGCTTCCTTCTAATTTTCTTCTCTTTGTTCTCCTCCCCTGAGTAAATGACTCAGTAAAATCAATCAATAACAAGGCCAGGATTTGCCTTCCCAGCAGCATCCTGCCGTAACAGCTTGCTCCACGACACCCGTTTCTTTGACTGTGGTGTTGCCCGACACAATAATTTATAACCAAATGATACCTAAACAAGGGAGCACCTGGGCGTCCACTGAGTGGGGCCTGGATCAAGAAGATGTGTCTATCCGCATAATGGAACCTCGTCAGCCCCAAGGAAAGACAAGATCTTCCCAGTGGCAGCAAAATGGAAGGAATTTGAGGGACTGCTTTATAGTAAAGCAAGTCAGAATGACAAAGACAAATGCTGGATGTTTCCACAGCAGGTGAGAAAACAAAGCAAAATATACCAGACTCTAGAAATAAGTCAGGCTCCAGAGGTTAAGAGGGAAAGGGGAGCTCTCCTGCCTGCAATTATGCAGGTGTTTCTTTTCACAAATCCTCTCCCTCTGCAAAGCAGCAGCAGAGCTCCTGGCCCACCTCTGGCTGCAGATGCCTCTCCTTTTCCTAATGAAACTGTCCTTTTAAAATGTAAAAAAAAAAAAAAAGGGGGGGGGTAGAAGGCCAAAGGGAAAAGTGTCAGGTACTAATAGGTGTTATATTATGAAGAAAAGGTCTGGAAAATAGATGGTTACAGAGAGGTGCTATTAGAGACAGAGTGATCTAGTGGGTCTCTCTGAGGAGGGAGTTATTTGACAATCACCTGAAGGAAATGATACAGTGGGCATTCGAGCAGAGAAAACCCCAAGTTCAAAGCCCTGACCCTGAACATGCATCTTATTTTTAACAAGATCAATAGGGCCAGTGGGGGGGGCGGGGGAAATACAAATTAAAATTAAAATTAAAACTGAAATACTGGCCTGTTTTTGTTATGGTTATATTATAATCCATCATAAAAATGATAATTTCATTTTCCTCTTAATTTCATACCACCAAAGAAGTTAGGTCTATATCTCAGGAAACAAACTGTTGGGCACTCATGCAGGTAAATGGGCTATGGAGGCGGCCAAAAAAAAAGCATGAACATGAACACCTACGTGAGAGACGTCAAATAGAAAAGACCGCCCAGACTGTAGGCAGGTGCACACATTAAATCCATCAAGGTTGTGAAAATGAGGAACACTTTCAAACCAAAAGAGAAAACTAGATCAGAGTGGAATAAGACTTTTTCACACCATTGGGGCAGGTGGTGAATGTTGAAATGCCCTGTAGATCAGATTCTAACAAGGAAACCATGGTGACTTACTAATTGGGGGCTTTGTGGTGGATCCCTGGACTATTTTGGTTAAATACAAAATGGAATATTGTGATGAAAACACAATGAGATGGTTCATGTTAAGTCAAATACATAGTAAAGTAGGATTCTGCATATAAAACACGGAGTGTTTGAATTGCTATTAAAATTTCCCATGCATTTGAAGAATGGAAAGTAAATCACTTTCCAAAAGACTCTCCAGAAAAACATTTCTTCAGAGAAGACACTGAAATTGGTCACATATACAAGGCCTGACAAAATCCAGTCCCTCCAATGATGTGCAGCTGTGTCTCTGTAGGAGTCCACATGTTACTAAGAGACACTGTGGGAAGATTCTATATTAGTTTAAAGACATTAAGTCTTGGGTGTTGCAGATGACCCAGTAAGTGGTAGAAATAGAAGCTTTTAAATGTCAAAGTTTTACATCACACCACGAAAAACAAAACATTAGCAAGATGAATTCAGTAAAGCTACAGAACACAAAATCAATACATAAAACTCAGTTATGTTTCTATACCCCAACAATAACCCATCAGAGTCAATTGGAATACAAAACCATTTACAATTGCATCAAAAAGAACAAAATATCTGGGAAAACATTTAATGGAGAAAACCTGCACAATGAAAAACTATGAAATACTGTTGAGAGAAACTGAAAACACAAACAAATGGAAAGATAGTCTGTGCTTGTGATTGGAATAATTAACATTACTGAAAGGTGCAGACTTCCCAAAGCACAGATTCAATGCAATCCTGGTCAAAATTCCGATGACATTTTTCACAGAAACAGAACTAACCATCCTAAATATGTCTGGGAGCACAAAGCACCTGAAAAGCCAAAACAGCTTGAGTGAAGCTGGAGGCATCTTGCTCCCTGGGTTTCAGCTGTTAATTGGACACAGTCTCAACTAAGGCAGTTTATTAAAGTGAGGATTTGAGCCCAGGAGCAGCCTGACAAATTTTATTCCCCAAAACAAGGGTTTGAATTTAGTTTATGTGGCTAGGAAAAATGAGTCGTTGACACTAAGAATGCAATTATTCTGGATAGGCAGGACTTCTCCAATTTGCCCCAAACTAAATATATGCTTAAGCCAGACTTAACCTCTTCCTTTCGAAAAAATGTCCTGTTGAGATGCAAAAGCTGAGCGGCCATTGTTAAACCTTTATCTGCCTCTGAGATCAATAGTGGGGGTGAAGAGACTGGCTTCACCTTCAGGTGCCCTGGACACTAAGGGTGGGCACTGCTCAGACTGGACGCCTGGGAGATGGCTTTGCCCTCCTGCCTGCTAGACGCGGTGGAAAGGGGGCTTGACATCTCCAAAAAATTTACAATATGTTCTCCAAATCCTATTATCAATCCACTGAAATAAAAACACAGATCAGTGGAACAGAGCCCAGAAAAGCCACACCAGGTGTCATCAATTTACCCAGGAGGCGCCAGAAACAGAGAGAAGGACGCGCTCTTCAGTCAATGGAGGGGGAACACCGAGGGGTCACGCTCAGGAATGAACCCGGACCCATAGGTGCTCCAGATCCAATAATGAATCCCCCCAAAGCCTCCCAGTTTTCCACATACAACCCTTCCCGCACTGGGTCCTTCGCCTGGACCCCCTCCGCGATCAGCCACCCACAAGATGTTCTCACTTTCCTCTCACCTTTAGCTCACCCCCTCTCCTCCAGGCCAAGGAGGTCCCCAGACCAGAATGCAGATGAGGTCTCCTCCTCGCTAGGTTCAGGAGACACCAGGTTCCCAGCCAACACCAAGTGCACCCCAAGCCCGCAGGAAGCCAGCGGCCCGAGGAAGCCGCAGGGCCGTGCGCGCACGCGCCGTCGGGGGCTGCGCAGGTGGGTGGGACTGGCAGGTGGAACTGGCAGGTTGGGTGGGCGGGGCGGGACACACCCCCATCGCGCTTCAGTGATCTCGCCCACTCGGCAGTCCCACTCCAGCCTTATAGTTTGCAAATTCGAACTCAAATGGAGGCAAATAACCCAAGGAAATTCAAATTCTCCCTCGTGACAAAAGTGGGCAGTGCTTTCTTCTAGAATTACTAAGATCAGAACAAAAAATAGATGCGCGTACTTGCATGTTAGATGGTACCTCTTTTCCCCTCTATCTCTTCTTTTTATGTATTAGCTACATGTAATGTGAAATTATGACTAATGCCAGAGGAAAGAACAATTAAAATTTGAAAGTACCACTTGGGACTTTTTAGTGTCTGTCTGGATATTACTGCTCAAGAGTTTTAGCATGGAAATATATTTAAATTCCTATATTTCACAAAATTCCATTTTTTCATTAAAAAATGTGTTACAGGGCCTCCCTGGTGGCGCAAGGGGTTAAGCACCGCACTACGAAGCAATCCACAGCCTCTACAGCACGAGTTCGATCCTCCCCGCCCCGGGAGAAACTCACCTGGGGAGGCAGACCTCTCCTGTCTCGCCCGCTGCTCCCCTCAGTAGTGTGTTTCAGTCGGTCAGCCTGTTCTGTTCCCCACTCTGTCTCTGGTGGATCCTCTCCCCCCACCCCCTCGCATCTCTGGCCTGTCCTTGTATGCATAAATAAATAAATCTTAAAAAAAAAAAAGTGTTAACAGCAGAACCTAGCAATGCTCTGCCATCTAGTGGTCAGTTCACTTTAGAACACATGACGTCATGGCACTCAAAACAATAGCTTTAAAAAGTGGTTAATAGTGATCACTAAAGGATGTGAATAACCTACAAAAACAAAAATACGTAAGTATACTAATACACGCAATGCATGCTAATATTTTGCCACACATTTATATTTACACGTTTGACATTCTTGAGTATTCTATTATGCCCAAGACCCAATCTAATGAAATTAATCTCAGAGTTGAAGTGTAAGGGCTAGTATCCTCCACATCATTCTTTCCCCTATCTCATGGGATTTTTCATGATTGTTTTACAAGTTATGTATGTTCATTTTTACAAATTTTAGAATACATGAGATGTTTTATTATTGAAATGATCAAGATATGAAACAATGTTGTTGAGCTGAAATGATGAGAGTATCAGAGATCCACATATTTTAGTATTACAAAGCCCTGTGTAGGATTGTTCCCCAGCACACAGGTACCTGAGAACCAATGCAGAGGGGCTCAGACTTTAGCCGCTGAGCAGCTGCGCTGGTAATAAGTGTGAATTATGGAATAGATTTCCGGGTGCAACATCAAGGAATATCAGTCAAACACTGAAAAATAAAAGATTTTCTAAAAATGAATAAGGAACATTTTTTTTTTAAAAAAAGATTTATTTATTTATACATAGAAGAACTGGGGTATAGACCAGAGGTGTGGGGAGTAAGAGGATACACCAGACAGAGTGGGGAGCAGAACAAGCGGATCTGCTGAGGGGATCAGTGGGAGAGACAGGAGAGGCCTGCTGCACCAAGTGGGTCAGCTCCCTGGCCTGGGGATGGAACTTGTGCTGCAGTGGCTGGAGATAGCTCGATAGCACTGTGTCTTTAACCCCTGCACCACTAGGGAGGCCCAGGAATAAGGAATTTTTAAACCAAGCTAGAGAAACAGGAAAACCTTGTCAAGATGCCCATTCCTACTGCCTCAATCACAGAACTGAGAAAGAAAAACAATGAAATGAATGAAATCCAAACTCTATAGCTGGGTCAAAACAAGATAACCATCTTCCTGGATAAGAGATGTACAGAAACACTTTGAAGCGACCGAAGTTCAAGGCCTGATGGGTGCTGAGTTTCAGATAGTGGTAGCAGCTGGGGAACAGTGTACCCAGTTGCTGACTTCTGGCTCAAGAGCTCTGCTCCTGGACCCATAATGTGAACAGCACAAGGGGAAGCCTGGCAGTGTGAGGCTGATGGACAGCAAAACACACTGCAAACCACCACAGGGACACAGACACAATGGGAATTCAGCGGTAACTATATCAACTATGAATTCAGACAGTTTGAAAATATATGTGCAAAGGGATGAAACATGCATTACATTAAAAAACAGGCCTCCCTGGTGGAGCAAGGGGTTAAGACACAGGCTATGAAGCTGTCCGCAGCCACTGCAGCACGAGTGCGATCCCCAGCCGGCCAGGGAGCAACACACATGGCGCAGCAGACCTCTCCTGACTCGCCCACTGCTCCCCTCAGCAGTGTACTTCAGTTAATCTACCTGTTCTGTTCCCTGCTCTGTCTCTGGTGAATCCTCTCACCCCCCACACCTCTGGCCTGCACCCCAGTTCTTGTATGCATAAATAAATCTTAAAAAAAAACCAAACACCCCCCCCACCCCCACCCCGAGACTGAGTCCGGCTGACTAAGGATGGTGGCCTATGACTGAACTGTGGTGGAATTCAGTTAGGGACAAAGGAGAGCTTCCAGATAGTTCTTGGGCAGACTCCACCCAGCACTCTCTTGCTGTGTTCCCCACTCAAATAGGTGAGAACTTCTCCTCACTGAGGTCAGGGGACACCTGTCCCCTTTTGGTGCCTTGTGTTGAGGCTCTCTTGCTCTTGGGTCTGTCCTTCAGGTTATTGCTATAAGATCTTTCAGGTCAGAGTCCAGACAATTTCTGGGTTGCTTCTGGTTCTAAGGCCAGTGCTCATTTCATGAGTGGGTGCACTTCACAGACCTCACCTGTTAAAAATGAATCTTTAAAAAAAATACTTATCTTTTGCATTAGCTTAGGAATTAGTATTTTAGTTGAAAGTCACTCAAAAGAAAACTCCAAAAAAAAAAAAAAATCAATGGTACAATCTGCCTTAAAGAAAAACAAACAAGGGCTTCCCTGGTGGCTCAGTGGGTTGAGCACAGTGCTGTGAAGCTGTCTGCAGCCTCTGTAGCGCCGGTTTGATTCCCAGCTGGCAAGGAAGATACCCCTATGGTGTAGCAGGCCTCTCCTGCCGTGCCCACTGCTACCCTCAGCAGTGTACTTCAGTCTGCCTGTTTTGCTCCCCACTCTGTCTCTGGTGAATCCTTTCAACCTCCTGCGCCTGTAGCCTGTACCCCAGTTCTTGTATAGAAATAAGTCTTAAAAAAATACAAACAACATAAAAGTATCCATTGCAAATTTATTATGCATTAGGAAGCTTAACTTAAAAACCAACAGCATAGTAAAAAGATATGTTATCTCTGTTCATAGCAGAACAGGTTTCAAAATATATTTTCTTTTAAATGTATTCAGTCAGTACACAAGCCTTTATAAAAGTTGTATATATTTTTTCTGTCAACACCTTCATTACATTTATAAATACAAGATTTACACAGCACCCCGTCAAAAAAAAAATTTAAAACTCCTTACAAATATCTACATATATTTCATACCTATAAAACTTTCAAAGGAGTGCTCTGTTAAAGGTGGGCCCTAGTTAATGGTCCATTTACTGGTGCAGCAAAATACATATAAATCTGTAAAGTTTTCTTTGTCCATAAAACATCTCAAAAAATTAGCAAGACACTTATTGTGAAGCTGAGCTTCTTAACCCATCATATGTTAGAAAGGAATTTGATGTGCATATTCCCATGAAATTCAAAAGTCAGAAAAACAGATGGAAGTAAAGACCCACTGAAAACAAATGCGCACTACAAAGCAGTTAAGGCAGGAGTGTGATGAATGAGAAAAACTGAAGTGGAACACAAGAGATGTGGAAAGGAGCAGAGTGATAATGCATTATGAGTTTGAACTCGGGTAAAAAACTGCACTGGTATCCAGTTACTAATGCTCATCCTCACTAGGAATGTTCACATTGTTGAAACTTTCTTAGAAGCATCCTCCAATTTCTGAATTGCCACCAGAATGTTTGATGTGTGGTTTTCTTTTATAAAATCACCTCAGATCCAACCAAGAAACAAGGTCCAGGAATCTGAGTTGCTATTACTACATGATTTAAATTTGAAAGAAGATTTTCCTTTATCTGATAAAGGTTATCACTGATTAGTATTATTAATGACCAGAGGTGTATATGCTGAATTTTATTCTTGCCAAGGACAGGAAGCAGAAAGGAGACTCAGACTAGGCTTTTGCTTGACCTTTGAACAAAGGCCTTAGATCCCTGATACTGAGTGACTCTGGGAGCCCATAAATATCTATGGGCTAAGTGGACCCATTCAGAGAAACAGGGAAGGAGGGTAAGATAGGAATCTTTCAGATATTGCCCAAGGTGGCCATCCCACTACAATCCTGCATGATCTAAGGACATGGAAAGACTGGTGTCACACTATTCCAGAGTTATTAAAGGAAAGCCATCCTTTCCACAAGAGACAGGATATTTTCTGTTTGTGTTTCAATGTTGGGGCTCTAGATAATGTTGAGAACTGCATATTAATCTGAAGCAAGTATTTCAAATCTTGTTCTATTGTACAAACAGAAAGAATGGAAGAAACAGGAGGAGGGAGAGGAGAGAGATGGATGGAAGGAAGGGGTCACTGCTCAGACTTGGCCCTACAGGATGCCACAAGCATCTCCCCTCCAGCACCATGAAGTCTCCATGTGGTGTGGCAACCCACGGCTCTCAGAGCTGGCGTCCGCAGAATCCGCCTTCTTGCTAAGTTCATAGTTCAGTGCATTGATTCCCAGGCTCCTCCAAGGAAGAGAGCTCCCAGATGCTGCTGTCCTGCAGTAATGGCTCAATGTCCTCTTCACTGCCCCGGTCTGGGGTGTTGGGCAGACTGCCAGTGATGCTGTTGCTATGTTTTTGAATTCCACTGCCTTTACTGTATTCGGGGATGAATAAGGCAACCAGAAAAGATATAAGAACTATACACGCCCCAAATAAAAATGGTGGGCCTGGGATGACGGCTTCCTGATGGTGTGGGAAACAAACAGAAACGAAAAATTTGGTCAGTATTTCCAATCCAGAAATTAATACTGGATGATCCCCAAAAAAACCGCACCAGGAAAAGTGAATCAGTATCTCAAGCAAATGTTTCATTAAATGTCAAGGCAAAGCTAATAGAGCCAGGTGTCTGCAATATGACAGAGGACAACCAGCCACTGCTTTCTGCAGCACTTCTTTTAATGAAACCTGTAAATGACAGTTTATCTCTAATCTCATTCTGTGACCTCACATCATGCACTTCTGTATAGGAATATTAATTCCAGTTTTGTACATAATCTATAATACTGCTTAGTGGAAGGACTATCAAATAGTAACAACAACAAAATGGCACTCTAGTCTCTAGTTCAATTCCTAATTGAAATTTGAAGTCATTTCATATTATATTTTAGCTTGGGTTTCACCAGAGGACAGCACTTTGAACAAAGTTAAGACAAAGCTCTTACATAAGATAATAAATCAATGAAATGATCCCATTCCCAGGCCCAGGAAGTACTAAACAGAGCACTTGCTTCCTGTCAAATATAATAGTAATATTATACAAATAAGAACACTCTCCAAATTTAAGGTCAAAAGATTCTGCTATAATCAGATGCAATCATTATAAAACTAAACTTATCACATTACCTGCAGGGCAGCATTGTTAGAATTCAGTTCTGGCCCCAACTCAGTCAATTCAACGTGGAACATGTAGAATATGAAGCCGTACAGCGCTGGTCCTAAGCCGTTACACAGTCCTCTTATGCCAGTGATGATCCCCTGGGCAACTCCTACATCACAACAAAGAGAAGCCAGTCTTCTCAGAGAAGCATCTCAGGATTTAATTGTACTTTTGACAAACTATGATATACTGAATTTGCTAGACCGAGTAGTCTGTACTGAGGAAAGTAGATTAAGGATTTATTAGCCCACCATACTTTCATTCATTTTACAAATGTTTCCCTATGTCATTTTAATGCTGCCCTCATTCTGTATGTCCTAAGATTCTACAAGGAAATGAAGTCATAGCGATGTTTCTTATGTCCCTTTGGGCTGAACTCTCCCCATAACAGCTTGTGCTTCCTGTAAGTGGAAAGTGATAAAATGAATACTCTCCATGCATAGGCAGTTTCCACCTTCCTGTGGGTTGAAGTTTTCCTGTTAGCACAATAAAAATCTGTCCTTACTCTCTTTTGCATCCTTGCCCATGTACAAGTCCACAGTAGTCTTGACCTATGTGCTCTGGCATCTCTGAGCAGACTGTGTCTCAAGGTGCCCTTTGCATCCTAGGTGTAGCTCCCTATTGCCCTGCACTGAAACCAATTTCTAGAAATCTTCAGTTTCTAACTGGTAGGTAAAACATTAGTTTGAATCACATGAAATGGGGGTACAAATGTATGGGGAATATAAAAATAAAATTAAAAAAAAAAAAATGGTCAACTGTAATTCAACCTTTACAGCATTCTAAAAATTTTGCATGCTGACATATTGAAACATCTGCATTAATACATACCAGCCTAAAAGAGCCAAAGAAGCCCTGAAAGACAGGACAGAGTCTCTGAGACACGCAGGCAGGGTCTGTCCCCAACAAACAGTCAAGCCTCCACTTCAGATACAAACCCTTAACGACTCATGGCCCAGGGAGTCACAGATTCATGGTGACACAGAACTTGTGGTCTTCAAGCGACACTACTAAAAAGTGGGTCTGAATAAGACAGCTAACTTCTCATGTGGAAAAAAATAGGTATGATGAATAAACTCTTTTCCAATCTAGCTTTTTACTGAAAAATTTAAAAAGAGCTCTTAAGCATTTACTGTTACTTCTGAAATTCTTTTCCCTGACTACAGTAAGGTGAACTATTCAGATACGGAGAAGCAAAAGGATTAACTTGGGCAGCTGGAACTATCCGACAGAGAAGTCAGAGGCTCAAGGGGGATGAAGGGAGTCTAGACAGCAGAGTGCAACTTTCCACAGTCTAACTTGAATTTCATCTCTCACTTTCCTTTTTTTTTAAAAAAGATTTTTATTTATTTATTTATTTGTTTATTTGTTTATACAAGCACTGGGTACAGTCAGAAGCGCGGGAGGGTGAGGGAATTCACCAGAGCCAGAGCGGGGAGCAGAGCAGGCAGAAGGACCGAAGCACACTGCTGAGGGGAGCAGTGGGTGGCAGGAGAGGTCTGCGCGCCATGTGGGACCCTCCTCCGGTGGCCAGGGAGCAGGTGGGGATTGAACTGGTGCTGCAGAGGCTGTGGGCAGCTTCGCAACCCAGCGCTCAACCACTGCGCCACCGGGGAGGCCCTCATCTCTCACTTTCCACCCAATTGTCAACAACTACAGATTTCCTTTATCCTATCAAAGAAATCATTTCCTAAATTCAACTAATGGACATTTAGTGATTCCAAATTAAAGAAATTTTGATGATGAAGTAACTTGCTGTTTTACTAACTCATCTATCATTTTTTAATAGACATCTGTTAAACTATGATTATAGTCTAATTCATTCTGATGGTAACACAAAACAGTTAAAACCAAAAATAATAGGTAGTTCTATTTCTAATTCTTAGTATTCTGAACTGTTGAGTGCAGATTTTAAAAGCATGAGTATTAGATCAAAACAGGAAGAAAAGTAGAATTTTCCCATTTGGCAAAGTAAATTGTTGAGAAGGGACCACACGACTGTCACCTCCTGCTCTGCTGAGTGTGGAGAGAGGCTCAGGGGCTCACGCTTCTGGCAGGTACATCTCAGCTGAAAGTAGAGAATGAAGGGGTGAGTAACCTCACCTTGCTGATCTGACTCTGCATTCCGAGAGACCAGGGCGCTGATTGCTGGAAACGTGATGCTGGACATGGCAGCCACAGTTCCTGCTGCCCACATCATCCTGCAATGACAGGACAGGCTGGTCAGGTGGCAGGCCAGCCTGAGTTGTTTGCTGCTCAGAGTACAATCAGTGGCAAAAGTACCAATGCTTTGTTTTCTTGTGTTAATTGATATTTATTTTTAAATCTTAAAAAAATTTTTTTTAAACATGGAAGGTTACATATCACACTGTTAATATGATCACTTCACAGGTTGGGAAAGCTTCATCTCTTTAAATTCTATTCTTCCTGATTTACCATTTTTAGATATAAGTTCAATGAAATTTTGTTTCTAGAAATTCCACTTTTTTCTTTGTACTTCTCAAAGGCTCACCTTCATGTGCACTAATGGAAAGAAACAGAGACCTGAGGTTCAGGATGACATCCTGAGACTTCCAAGCCTGCTTCTTTTAGGCCTTTGTCCTTTTCTTGGTGAAAGGAGCTTAAGTGCAAGTGTGGGAAAAATGAAGCCCCCCCATGGCTTACTACTCATGAGGCCAGGATGGCTGACATGCATATCCTTACTGAAAAGGAAAACCCTCAGGCTGACAAAATCTTTTTAATGTGTCATGAGTCTGAATCAGCTCCTGAACTAAAGTTCAGAGGACTCCAATCTTAAAGAACAAGAAAGAGTCAACCACAGACCACTAAAATGTACCTAATTTCTCTAAATTATGTCATCCATTTATTTATTGAAAATAGAGACACTCAGACCATTCTTCCTCTGTTCATGGGAATCTGACGTTGGTAATAACTGCCTCAGGGAACATGTGATTTCAGAACAGACCTTAGTGGTCATCTAACTCAAATGCTTCCTTTAAAGGTTATGTCATTGCACAAGGTCATTCAGCTAAATATGGCTGTGAACCACAATCAGCCCATTTTTCATCCTTGTGTTTTGTTTTTGACTATATGTGATATACTTAAAGAATGAGAAATATTTTTAAAAAGGAGACATAAAACTTTATTGGAGGCTTGGGGGAGAAGGCACACATTCAATTAAGAAACAACTCACTGACAGCCCAATGAGGTGAAGGCAAGTTTTACAGATAATCCTAAACAACCTAGCTTCATCCTTCCCCAAAATAAGTTTAAGAATTTCTGAAATACTGAACACATAAAATTGGTTAAATAACCCTTGCTTCCTTCACATTACAATCAACTTGAACTCCTCTAAAAGATGCCTCTATTTGTTAGTTCATGAAAATTCACAGGAGATACTTACCAGGCCTGAGATCCAAAACCGTACCAGGCTAACTGGAACATCTGGAAACCTAAGCCAAGGAGGACAGTATTCTTATTCCCCAATGATCTCATCAAGATGCTAAGAAAGACCGTCTGCAAAGCAAAGAAGACAATCCTGAGAAATCACATGAACACATAGATTTGATGCAAACTCTGTGAGGGAAGCCCCTTAACAATGGCCAGGGACCTCCCAAGGACATACCACTTAACCTGAGACTGTGGAGACCTGTGGTACTGATGGATCCTTACAAGGATGGCGCTTCAGGGGTTTCCCAACTGACCAGAGGTCAGGGCCTCTGCCTCTTCCCAGAAGCCTGTACATCTCATGCTTTGTTAGTACTTCCCAAAGGTCACTCTAGTAGTTCACCAGTTCTCATGACTGGGGGTGGGGGTGACACATACCTCAGTATCTTTAGAGAAATGCCAATCACTGAACCACCAGTGAACAGCAAATCTATGCTGAACATTTATTTTTATTTTTATTTTTTTAAAGATTAATTTTTTTATGCATATAAGAGCTAGGGTATAGGCCAGAGGTATGGGGGGTGGTGAGGGGATTCACCACAGACAGAGTGGGGAGCAGAACAGGCAGACTGACTGAAATACACTGCTGAAAGGAGCAGCAGGCGAGAAAGGAGAGGTCTGCTGTGCCATGTGGGTTATCTCCCTGGCCAGGAATTGAACTTGTGCTGCAGTGGCTGCCAATAGCTTCATAGTGCTGAGAACATTTATAAACTATGTGGGATTTTGCTGGAGGCTAAGAGTTTCACAAAGTTGGACTGACATAAACTTGGGTTTAATAATATATACTTTGCTAAAAAACACTTGTGGTGATAGTCTTAAAGGCACAGGGCAAGAGGAGTCTGGACTGACTAATCAGAGTTAACGTAAAAAACAAGCCAAAATATTAAGCAACTTGACAGATTAACAAAATTTAAATTTGTTGATACAGTTCAACAACAACAAGTAATTAAAAGGCCATTTGCATTGATATATTTCTATGAGCCCTGTCAATTCTAATTTCTGGGCAAAACAGTTCTGTACCCTTCTCATTTCTGACAGTGAATGAATGTAAGAGAGAGCATAAACCAATGCTCCACTGGCCCACCAAGCTTTGAAGTAGCTGCTTCAGGGAAAGCCTATAGGCAGTGCCACAGGATCGAGTCAGTGGAACTAATTTATTTTTTAAAAATATTTTATTTATTATGCATACAAGAGCTGGGGTACAGGCCAGAGATGTGGGGGTGAGAAGATTCCCTGGAGACAGAGTGGGGAACAGAACAGGCAGACTGACTGAAATACACTTCTGAGGGGAGCAGCGGGCGCGAGACAGGAGAGGTCTGCTTGCTCCTTGGCCGGCTGGGGATCGAACTCATGCAGCAGAGGCTGCGGATTGCTTCATAGTGTGGTGTTTAAGCCCTTGCGCCACCAGGAGCCCAGTCAGTGAAACTAATTTAAAGGACACATGCTCTGCCTTTTATGGTCAAATAATATTTATAGTAAATGGGGAAACATTTAATTCTTTTTACTCATTACCTATTTTCTACTGCATTGATTTATATTTCTTTAGTCCTGAGGATAGAAAAAGTTGAAAGTTACTGATTTTTTTTTTTTCACTTACCCCATCTCCTTACTTTTCAAAACATTAAAATAATACTGAAACATTCTCCTGATGAATTTTTCAGTATAGTTTTTATTTGCAGAACTGATCCAAAAGAGATTAAAACTGATCTAGAAGAGATTGAAAATTCCTCCAATATCACAATCTCAACATTTTATTAAAAATGGAGTAGTTCTGAGGACTGTATCCATGCCAGTTTTCTGGGTTTGATATGGAACCACTGATATGTTCAATGTTACCATGGTTGGGGAGGGAGGAGTAGGAGTGCAGGTTATTTTCATAAACATCTCTTTTTCTTTGCAGCTTCCTGTGAATCTATGGTTAGTTATGTCAGAATAAAAAGGTTAAAAAAAAAAAAAGAGTAAAATGACACTTACCTGAGCTACAATAGAGAGAATCCCAACCATAGCTATAAAGGCTGCAATTTTAACGGATCCGAAACCTATGATCTGTGGAAATGGAAATAGAACACTTTTGTGATATATATAATTACACACATATATATATTATAAAAACAATGAGGAATATTATGTCCTATTAAAGCCATAGCATAAAAAGAATTGAGGAAAATTTATGACATCTTGACAATGGTACATTAACGCATGTTGAAAGTTGAACCTATTAACCAGTAACTTACATCTAAATCTGAAATAAGACATCACTGTAAGCAATCACAACTTAAGAAATATTTTAAAGACAATATTTTCCATTATAGGTTGATGTAGTATTGTCTCATATCTCCCCCCACCAACTAACCAATAGACAAAATGTTATCAAATCATTAGAACATGAAGAAAATGATGTGACTTTTGATGCTGCCAATACAGAATGTGCTTATATAAGCAAAGTGAATAGCTCTCAACTTTGGCACAACATGAAAATCATGTGGGCAACAGAGATGGGAAAAGAGAAGACAGAGAAGAGGAGCGCAATGAGATGCTGGAATCCGCTTGAGACCAATTAATTCACTCTCTGGGGGTATGGCCAAGGCACAGCTATGTTTTAAAAACTTCCCATGGTGATTCTAATAGGCAGCCAAAATTAAGTCTCTTATCCTTAAGAGCAGCTCTGAAGTGCCTAAAACTTTTTAAGTTTAAAAAACAATTTTACCCTCCATGAAATTTCTAAAATTTGGAAAAGGACTACTTTAAAATATTATACTTTCTCATTTCTTGCTACAAGTTACACAACTACCTAATAAAAGAGCCAGAGCTACAACCTCTGGTTCCCAATCCAGTGCTGATGATGTTAACAATAGCCTATTCTTTAATCAAAAGCAATTTAAAAAATTGGAACATGAAGCTGTGGCTTTATTTAGGGGTTATTTTTCAGCCTCCGGGGACACAAGGATGGTTTAACATCCGAAAATCAATCAACGTTATCCAACACATCAACAAAAAGAAATATAAAAACCATATGATAATATCAATAGATGCTGAGAAAGCTTTCGACAAAGTGCAACACCCATTCATGATAAAAGCCCTTGAAATTCTTGGAATACAAGGAACATACCTCAACATCATAAAGGCCATCTATGACAAGCCAACAGCCAGTATCATTCTCAATGGTGAAAAGCTGAAAGCAATTCCATTAAGATCTGGAACAAGACAAGGATGTCCACTCTCACCACTGCTTTTCAATATAATACTGGAAGTCCTAGCCAGATCAATAAGACAAGAGAAAGACATCCAAGGAATCCAAATAGGAAAAGAAGAAGTCAAACTATCACTATTTGCAGATGATATGATAATATACATAGAGAACCCCAAAAACTCCACAGAAAAACTAATTCAACTCATCAATCAGTTCAGTAAAGTGGCAGGATACAAAATCAACACGCAAAAGTCAGTAGCCTTCCTATACACAAACAATAAATCTGAAGAAGAAGAAATCAAAAAAACCATCCCTTTTTTTATTGAAACAAAATAAATCAAATATTTGGGAATAAATCTAACAAAAGAGGTAAAGGACCTATACAAAGAAAACTATAAAACACTGTTAAAAGAAATAGAAGAAGACACAAAGAAATGGAAAGACATCCCCTGCTCATGGATTGGAAGAATAAACATTATTAAAATGGCCATCCTTCCAAAAGCAATATACAGATTCAATGCTATTCCAATCAAAATTTCAATGTCATTCTTCAAAGAAATAGAACAATTATTGATGAAATTCATATGGAATCACAAAAAACCCCGAATAGCCAAAGCTCTCCTGAAGAAAAAAAGAAGGGAATGGAGGCATCACACTCCCAGACTTCAAACTATACTACAAAACCATAATCATCAAAACTGCATGGTATTGGAACAAGAACAGACATACAGACCAATGGAATCGAATAGAAAATCCAGAAATAAACCCACAGATTTATGGTCAACTAATCTTTGACAAAGGAGCAAAGACTATGCATTGGAGCACAGAAAGTTTGTTCAATAAATGGTGCTGGGAAAACTAGGTCGCTACATGCAAAAGAATGAAGCTTGACCACTACCTCACACCATACACAAAAATCAACTCAAAATGGATTAAAGAACTAGACATAAGACCTGAAACCATAAAATATATAGAAGGAAATATAGGCGAAACACTACGTGATTTGCACATCAAAGACATCTTTACAGACACATCACCCAAAGCAGTGATAGTGAAGGCAAAGATAAACAGCTGGGACTACATCAAATTAAAGAGCTTCTGCACAGCAAAAGAGACAATAACAAAAACAAAGAGAAACCCCACCAACTGGGAGAACATTTTTGCACCCAACACTAATGATAAAGGACTGATCACAAAAATCTGCAAAGAGCTGATGAGACTCAACAACAACAAAGAAAATAATCCAGTCAAAAAATGGGCAGAAGAGCTAAAAAGAAACTTCTCTGAAGAGGAAATGCAAATGGCCAACAGGCATATGAAAAAATGTTCAACATCACTTGTCATCAGGGAAATGCAAATCAAAACTACCATGAGATACCATCTCACACCAGTGAGAATGGCACATATTAAAAAAACTAGCAACAACAAATGTTGGCGAGGGTGTGGAGAAAAAGGAACTCTTCTGCACTGTTGGTGGGAGTGCAAACTGGTCCAACCACTGTGGAGAGCTGTGTGGAGATTTCTGGACCTACTAAACATAGAGCTTCCATATGATCCAGCAATTCCACTCCTAGGTATTTACCCAAAGGACACAGAAACATCAATTCCAAAGAACACCTGCACCCCTATGTTTATAGCAGCACTGTTTACAATAGCTAAGCTTTGGAAACAACCCAAATGCCCAAAAATAGATGACTGGATCAAGAAGATGTGGTACATGTATACCATGGAATATTACTCAGCATTCAAAAAAGATAAACACATGCAAAATGCAGCAACACGGATGGCGCTGGAAGGGATCATGCTCAGCTAAATAAGCCAGAAAGAAAAAGAAAAATACCGGATGGTCTCACTCATAGCAGGAATCTAGAAAACTTAAATAAGGACCAGGAAAATGAATAACTATAAGAAAGTGAAAATCAAAATCAACAAAAAACTATGAACCAGAGACACTTTTAGGGGGGCGGGAGGGGAGGGATTGGGGTCAGAATGGGGGGGGCTGCAATTGTATGGGGAATATAAAAATAAAATTTATTATCTAAAAAAAATATTTAAAAATATATTTATTTTTAAAAGTTTTGAAACTGAATTTATTTATTTATTTTTTAAAGAGTCATTTATTTTTATACAAGAACCAGGGTACAGGCCAGATGTGCGGGAGGGTGAGAGGATTCACCCGAGACACAGTGGGGAACAGAACAGGCATGCCGACTGAAATACACCGCTGAGGGGAGCAGTGGGCGAGACAGGAGAGGGCTGCTGCGCCATTGTGGATTTTTTCCTGGCTGGCTAGGAATTGAACCTGCGCTGCAGAGGCTGCGCTCAACCGCCTGCGTCACCAGGGAGGCCCGAGACTGAATTTAAACATCATACAATTCACCCAATTAAGTGTACAATTCCATAGATTCAGTATACTCAGAGCTGGGACAATCATGCCCATCGATCAATATTAGAAGCTCTTGTCACTTTTCTAAGAACATGGTACCCATAAGTGTCCCATTCCCCTGGCCTACTCCACTATCCAGCCAGTATAATCTATTTCTTAATATCTACTGACCTATTCTGGGCATTTCAGATGAAAGAAATCATACACTGTGTAAAATCCTGGTTTCTTTTGCTTAGCACAATGCTTTCAAAGTTCCTCCATGGTCAGTTTTTATTGCCAAGTAATAATATTCCATCATTAGAAGACAGCACATTTGTGAATGCATTTATCAGGTGATAGACATTTGGATTTTTTCCCTTTTTGGCTATTATGAATAATTTATATGTAACTTTCTGAGTAGACATCTGCGTTAATTTCTCCTGGGTATATATGCCTGGGAAGAGATTTGCTGGGAACTCTGTCTTGAACACTTTGAGGTACAGGCAGCTCTCTTCCCCAGTGGCTATACTGTTTTACATTCCCATTCCCACTGGTAGGTACAGGGGTTCCCATATCTGTGTCTTTTTGATCACAGTCATCTTTGCAGGTGTGAGGCTACAGTACGTTACTGTCTTATTTGGTGTTTTCTTGATGGCTAACGATGCTAAGCATTTTTTCTGTGCTGACTGGCCATTTGTGTCTTTCTTGGAGAAGTACCTTCAAAATACTATTTGTCTTTTTTTTCAGTTGGGTTGTCTTTTTACTGTTCACTTGTAAGAGTTGCAGGGATACAAATTGTTTATCTGTGTGAAAAGATGAGATAGGATCTTTTACTTTCTTCCTTGAATTTTCTGACTTAATTTTCTGTTACATGCATATTTAATGCATAACTATGAGTATGTACATAATTCTCTACATTAAACACATAATCTTACCACTATTCCTCTTAAATCTCCAGCATCTGTCCATCAAAAATGAGCAAAACAAAGCTGGAATTGCTTGAAAAAGTGTAACTTACATTATACTCTTATCTGCTCAGGAAAAAAACTGTAAGAATGGTGTATTTAACAAGTCTCCAAATCAGAGGAATATATCTTAGGAAGAGGCCTCTTTGGCTCAAGTAGAATAAAGCAATTTCTTTAAATTGCCTTAAATCAACTGCCTTTTGTGGGTACAAAATAAATGCAATTAAAAAAAAAATCAGAGGTGGAAAAGATTATTTTGCTTATTGCTCATGAGTCATTTTGAAGTCTGTGAATGTTGAGCTGTGGCTACTGAAGATGGTGCAGTGGGCTGGCTGCTCTCCAATCAAGGGCAGAGCACTTCTAAAATAAACGAAACTTCTTTGTGAAGTTTAATGAGGATTATTAAAGACTGAAG
The DNA here is from genome assembly GCF_964194135.1 of Talpa europaea. NCBI lineage: Eukaryota > Metazoa > Chordata > Mammalia > Eulipotyphla > Talpidae > Talpa > Talpa europaea. The sequence continues at coordinate 102,026,561 of NC_140074.1, read as the reverse complement.
ACATTATGATAAATTTTGTTTCTGCTAATTCTCAAAAGAAATTTTTTCCACAGTAAGCCTTTTGCTCTATTTTAACGTCGTTGCATTAAAGATCTCCTGTTTACTAATTATATATCTCTCAGCACCTCATTGATAATTAGGAGAAAGTTCATGCATTTTTTTTCTCTGCCACGTTTTCCCCCAAATATCTTTAGACAGATCCAAATATTTGATTCCCTTCACATTTCAATGTTACTAGTCACCCACTACCTACCTGCCTGAGATAGAGAAAAAAACTTGAATACTGTCCAGCTTCAGGAAGGTATGAAAGAAACACAGTGATGCAGATCAGTAAAACGGTAGAGTCTTTTCCAACTTTCTTCAGTGACTAGGAATAAGCAGAAAGAGAAACAAAACACATAAAAAGGCAAATAAATAACTGATGTCACTGATATTCTGGGATATTAATTTCATGGTTTTGATCTAATTAGGTGGATAACAAGAGTTGAATGGAAGTAAAAGAGAAGTAACCTTACATGAAATCTATCATCTTTTCTCTATGGAAGACACAAGTCCTAATTTCAGAGGCATTTGTTTTGAAAGAAACTCTAAACATCCTAGGACTATATGCTGAAAATATACTGCTCTAGAACCTTTTAAGAAAATCTCTTGTTTCATTCATAAATAATTTCTTTAAAGTCATAAATAAGGGGTTTTCATTACATACAAATTTTCTCTATTCTTTAAAATGTTAATATTCAATTTGCCTATAAAACTGGTAGACAAGACACGGGGTCAGTGATAAGATTCCCTAACCAGTGACAACTTTTTTGAATATTGTAACATTGTCCAAAATCCTTTTTATATTTTCTTCTACACAGGATTGTTTGACTATGATATCCCAGGAGTGTGGAGTATGATATCCCAGGAGTGTGGAGTGCTGCAGTATACCCTAGATCATACCTGCAACCCTCTTATAATTAACAGCAATAGCAGCTCATGTCTATTGAGACCTTGGCTACACAAGACACTAGACGAGCCAATTTACAGTCACTGCAATCACCACAACTACTCTAAAAAGTAAGCCACAGTGGTTCCATTTCACAAAAAAGTTAGTGTGTAACTGGACCACGAGATGACAAGAAAGAGGGAGGCCTGAACCTCCTGAGTCCACTTCTGATCTCTGTTTCTACTTTTTTGCTGTCTGACATCACAGCACCAACAAGAAAGGGCAGGGCTGCAAGGTCTTGTCCTGAGGGGGATTTTTATAAGAAAATTTCTGATGAGTCAGTTTTCTTATTACCTGTATTTTTTTCTAAAAGGTAAACTTGGGGGCTACAAAGCAAAAATCAATTTGTTGGTTATTTTTTTTTCCTACACATTATTTTCTTCAAGAACAATTTCAAATCAGTTAAGACAGGGGAAGAGAGAAAAGGTACTTTTTCTCAAGATCTTCTCTAGTTGTTAGTGGGATGCCTCCATGTAACCCCTCCCTGAACAAAACAAATCAGAAGCCATTCAATCTGCAAAACACAAACTCAAAGCCACTGGTCAAAAAGGATGTACATTAACAAGTTAGTAAAATTAGCCAGACCAAATGCATTTATCTTTTTTGAATTTAGGAGAATGAAAATGACCACTTCAAATGACCACTACTTGCAATTAATTTTTTGTTTTTACTGAAGAAAGAAATGAATCAATAGCTGCTGGGATGCAGGAGGCTGCAGAAATAATTCTTTTGTTTGCAGGGATTAGAAAGTTATTCATAAAGTAAATTTTTGTTTTCATTTACCGCAAAGGGATCTGCTTGTTTCCAAGAAATCTGAGCTCCCCAGGAGAGTGGTCTCATTTTCTCTGGCAAAGATTCTGGAACAGCTACTAAGATGAAGCAGATGTCCAGAAGAGCCACCACTGTGGCCACCAGCACAACGAGGCTGTCTCCATAATTGGCTGAGAGGTAGGCTCCAATGGCTGGGCTGCTCACCAGACTGGCTGCAAAGGTGGCGGAGACCTATGGAAAACACATTCTCATCTAGGGATCCACCTGCTGCAGCCACAGACCTGAGGAAAGCAAACTCCCACCCAGCATTCCCACAGGTGCATAACTGCAGGTATCCTCCCCTGGTATTAACAAAATGCATGTGTTGCACACAAATTTTTTTTTAACAATTATTTACGCAAAGGAGAACTGGGGTATAGGCCAGAGGTGCCAGGGGGTGAGAGGATTCACCAGAGACAAAGTGGGGAGCAGAACAGGCAGATCTACTGAAATACACTGCTGATGAGAGCAGAGGGAGAGACAGGAGAGGTCTGCTGCGCCTTATGTTGGTTTGCTCCCTGGCCAGGGATGGAACTCAGGCCGCAGTGGTGATAGTGCTGAGACTGAACCCTTGCACACAAATTCTAAAAATGAAAGAGAACTGAAGCAATTTTGTTTTAAGAATTTATTCACAAACTATTAGTTGGGGATGTCCTAGAAAGTTACAAGAATAAAATATAATGATATACAACATTCTTTAATTGGGGAATGGGACAGTGGGGAGAAGGATATGAAAAAAATTCCTATAGAGTTGATGATAAAAATCTACAAATTACTCTGGGACTGTGCTCAATGTTATCTTCCAAAAAACACCACATGTGCACCATTCTGTTATTTGGTGACCATTTCACCAATAGGTGGAGGAGAAGGAAATACCCTTTATATTCTTAGAAAGACAAAAAAAAAAAAAAAAATGTAACAACAAAACCAAGAAAGAGTTGTGGAGAGAGGTCAAAGCTTTCCAACAAAGGAGATCCTTTAGCCGTGGATTTGTCACCCTTAACTTTCACCTAGTCCTTGTAAATGATCACTGATGCAACTTGAATCCATGTTGATGCTTGTCACACTGCTTTCTAACCAGCTTCTAGAATGCTACTTTTATTAAAAAAAACCAGAAGCTTAATGGACACATAAAACCAGAATGACTACCTAAAGTATATACATAAGTTGGTTAAACTTCTAATGGATTTTAATAGAAATCACAAACATCATTACGTAACCAACTACCACTGGGTAACTAATGACAATCTTCCTCCATTCATTACCGTCCCCTTTTCCAACTGAATGTAAAAATACACTGTATCTAAAACTACTATTCCAATAAAATACTATGAAATTCAAATTAAGAGAAAGTTTTTTGGGTTGGGGTAGAGGTGTAGAGAATTCCAAGTTGGGAAACAGAAACTCCTGGTCCACATTTCTTGAGCTGCTACTATATACCATAGGGGTAAGAAGACAAAGCTTCTGCCTTTCTTCTGCTTCTGGTTTTTCTATATTATCTGAAAAGACCAAGCCAATCACATAACTGCATTATACACTACACTGCAAATAGCAATGGAAGCATTTTGCAGGGTACTTCAACTTATTCAACAATCCAGGCAGATCATTTTTCTTTTTCCACCTTCTCATTTCACATACAGGAAAGTTCAGAGAAGAGCACAATGCTCTGTATGTCTGTGATATTATGATTTATATGAATATTTATTTTGGTCATTGGGGTCACAAAATTGTATTTTATATATACTTAATCTTCATCTATAGGGTCTAGCTGACAGTTGCTAAAGTCTTGGAATTTTCTAAGTGCTGAGAATGTTAAAGGTGTCTCTTGTTTATGAGGTGAATTTTGGGGACATATACAATAATGGGGTGACTGGTTGCCTGGGAATTAAGTCTCAAAGATTAGAGTGTTGGAACTTCCACAACCAACTCCCTCTTCACTACCCTTCCATAGGGGCTGGAGGTTGAGTTCAGCTGCCAAAGGGTTAATCAGTCATGCCTATGTAATGAATAAAGCCTCCATAAAAATCAAAGGAGGTGGCTTCAGGAGAGCTTCTGGGTTAGTTTTAAAGATTTGGAAGAGAAGGGCACACCTGGAGTGGCATGGAAGCTCTGTGTCTCTTCCCTATATCTTACTCTACCCATCTCTTCCATCTGGTCATTCCTGAATAATAACTTTTATAATGTTATCTGTGATCTACTGCCTAAATTGGTTATCTGAGTTCTGTTTTAGTAAATTAACTGAGAAGGGTGGTGTGGGAACCTCCAGTCTATAGCTAGTTTTTCAGAAGTCCAAGTTCCAAAATGCCTGGGGCTTGCTACTGACATGTGAAGTAGAGGAAAGTCTTGGGAGACAGAGTGAGCCCTTAGCTTTAGGAATCTGGTATCTCTGGGCAGACAGTGTCAGAACTGAGCAGAATTCTTGGACACCAGCAGGGTGTCTTAGAATTGCTTGTTTGTAAGGAGAAATCTATGGACAATGGCTGGAAATTGAGTTGCAGGACACCACCAAACAATGCCCAAAAAGCTTCATACTGGACACAGGTACACACATGCTCACACATCTTTTCCCCACTGAATCTTTTGAGAGTAGCATTCAGCACTGTGACAATCAAAGTTAAAGTGCTTCAGCCTGCTATCTTCTATAGGTCTCTTTTATCCCATACAAACACAATACCAATATCATGCCTAGGAAAATTCGAAATGACTTAAAAAATTATCCAAAAAAAGGTCTCCTGTAACTTATGGTATGCCCTCAATAATACTTGCCAATAAATAAAGGTAGTCCTTTTTCTAACAGTACTATGTGCCTGAAACATACAATACCAACAACAATATAGTAATAACTGACTAACATGGCTGTGGTCCCAACACCTCTCCATTTCAAATTGGGTGCATGCAGACTTCTGATCTTAGCTTTTATTTACTATTTATGTTTCCTCAAGAGATCAGTTAACAAGAAACAAATCAAAGCAACTTTTTAAAAAACTTTGCTACTGATAACTCACAAATTTCTGTCAATCTTCCAATCCAGAGAATAAATTACCTTTATCTTGTTATTTTTAACTTGTTTCCTTTTTTATTTCAATTACTTTAGATTCTCTTGTACATAAGTCAATAGTTGCCACATTTTAAAACTCACTTGCCAGTGAATTTTTAATAGAATGTTAATTATTTTTTCTCTAGGTAAAAAAAAAAACTAATTTCTTACCCATCCATAAGCAGTACTTCGCTCATGTTCCTGAGTGACATCAGCTACATAGGCAAATATCACAGAGAATGTAACTGAGAAGACTCCAGACACAGAAATCATAGCAAAATACCACCTGTAAAAGGATTATTTTAATTACGGAGAAGAGAAGTACTTATCTACGTATTTTTATAATCAGAGTCAAGACATCATAAAGATTATAAACCAAGAAAGAGATTAAAAATATATAAAATGTATATGTATATTTAAAGACATAAACTTATACTTAAGATGGAGAGTATAAAATTACTATTTTACCACTGCTCAAAAGGTCTCAGTACATGCAGTTAAAAAAAAATGAAAGGGCTGGTTAAGTTAGAGTATTTTTTTTTAAATGAACACCTTACTGTTTCATCATCTTTTTTTTTTTTTTTAAAGATTTTATTTATTTATACAAGAACTGGGGTACAGGCCAGAGGTGTGGGACAGTGAGAGAATTCACCAGACAGAGTAGGGAGCAGAACAGGCAGATGGACCAAAGACACTGCTGAGGGGAGTAGCAGGAGCGACAGGAGAGGTCTGCCACACCATGTGGGTTTCTCCCTGGCTGCCTGGCCGGGAATCAAACCCGCACTGTAGAGGACAGTGGACAGCTTCACAGTGCAGCGCTTAACCCACTGCACCACTGGGGAGGCCCAGTAAAGTTAGAGTAGCCAGCAGAAGAGAAATAATCTATAAATTTGGTAACTTTAGGTAAGGAAAAGATACACAGCAAATGATTTTAAAAGCAGAAAGCACAAAAAATATTAATGTAAGACCAAAAATTTTTATCATATGCATAGATGCTTTTAAAAAATCTACTTCAAACAGTAGCAAACAGAACTTCACAGAACAAAAAGTAGGTTTTATCCTAATACATGAGAACCTATTAATAAAGTTCATCATATTAATAATCTAAGGAGAAAAATCAAAGAATCAAATGAGTGCAAAAAAGGCCTCACTTCCTTTATAGACACAAAGAAGGTGAGTCCACAATCATCACTATTTAACATTATTCTTTTGTGAACAAAAAGTTGAAGAGGTAAAATCACTTACAGATGACACTATACCTAGAAAACCATGCAATTAGAAGAGCCCACATTATAACTGAACAAAAAGGGTAACGTTTATAGGAATAAACAACAAAAAAATGTGTAAAATCTAAAAAAAAAATTAAGCCATTAAGAGGACATAAGTCCTAACTCACTGGAAAAGTATGTTCTGTTCACAATACCAACAAGTATTTTATAAAAATTCATCACTTAGTAGAGAATAAAATGATCCATTATGTGTACCCAACTAATTTAAAATGTGACAGATGTTGACATAAAATTCCTATTAGACAATCAAACAAAAATATTTTTACATGAGCTGAAAAGAAAATATATTAATTGCATTAAAACAAAACCAAACTTCCAGTCTAAGGTATGTTCTTTACATAGGAAGGGCATCTCAGCAACAGAATTGTGGCTAAAATACCATCCTCTGAACTGTGGAAAAATCAATTAAATTACAGCTTAGGTGTAAATCCCAACCCATATTTGGTACTAAATAAAAAACTTCGATTACATGATATTTTCTCCGAATAATTATTTATCAGGAAAAAAATAAAATTAAAATCCATCTTATGATTCAGATTAAGCTCTTAGTCTTATTCTAGTTTACACAAAAGTGACTCTTGCCTCTTGAAATATAAACTATGTTCACTCAGCATCTTAGAGCAAAGAGCTGGCAAAAACAGCACATTTGCAAAGTCAACTGAGCCATGATGATGAGTACAGAAATGTCAGTTCCCTCCCAGGACCCCAGCGTCTGTTAACTGACCTCATGGCAACAACAGCTCCCCTTATTGATACCTCTTTTTCCTATTTCTCTGACTTAATTTTGTAATGTCTTAATTCCCGTAGGTAAAAATAGGCATGATGGCCTCTGGCCGAGCTGGTGCTCTACAACTGTAGTGTTCACTCATGACCCAAAGCAGACAGTCATGATGGTAGAGGGTGGAGCTACTCACCAAGGGCTGATCCTCATCAGTGGAATTGGGAAGCAGGTGAAAAAGACTGTAACAAGGAGAAAGGGCTTTCTTCCCCACACATCAGACAGAGCGCCTATGAGTGGGGCACTCAGAAAAGAAAGCAGGCCCTGAAGAACAAAAAGGAAGCAAAAGTCAGATTTGTAATATTATCCCCTAGTTACCTGTAATTTTTATCTTTTAATGCATTTATAAATGCTCTAATTAATTTTGTTGGCCCCAAAGTATCATAAAAAAATTCTAACAAAATTTCTAAACATGGCATTAGAAAGGGAAGAAAGGATAAAAGAGCTTGTTTTCTGGGAGAAGTTGGAAAAGAGAATATGGAATATATATGCCATAGTTGGTCCTTTAACCCTTTGCACTCTGAACCATTCTGGACATTGGCTACCAATGTCCCCTGAGAGGGGACAGCGGAGTGCAAAGGGTTAAAATGAGCACACACCAAGCATATGGGAAGAAAGAAGCCTAATCCATTTTAACAACTTATATAGCATATCTATTATGTGCAAAAGCTCTAAGAATCAACTGGTACAACTTAAAACACCCAAATGAATATATACCCTTTTACTCTCAAGGGGTCTATAAATAGCTAATAGGGCCAAACAGAATGAATATGCATATATTAAATATCCATAAGAAAAGGAGATTCTCTAAGTTAAAGTTCTGTCTGCTTGTGAACTTAAGAAGGGAATAATGCAACCTGAACAGAGTTGAGGCTTAGGGGAAGCAAGAGACAGACCACCGCACTTAAGCAACAGGAAGTTATGAAACTCCTGTTTACTACATCCCCAATATTTGCCAGTCACTCTGCTGGCTGGTCACTTTCATGGCAATTCCTATTTGACTTCAAGAATTTGTGAGGTAGCCATGGGCGTGCTCCTCAGACCCTGCTGGTGCCACTGTCCTCATTGCCCATGCTCTGTCTGCACACATGGCCACCACACTTACTTATGGACAGCTTTCCAATCCTTCTCATACTTGAATGAGGCTTATTTAACACATTATTTTCTCCCTCAGTACATCATAGCCCTCTTGCACTTAGAAATACTAGACAGCACTTCATAACTACACTTGGGGCCATTTAAAAAATCCCAACAACAAAAGGTACAAAAATACAAAAATGTGACACTAAATAGGTCACAAAAAGGACATGTTTACAGTATGAGACTTGAAACAAAAAGACAGAACATCAGCTTGTTCAACCTCACTTGAGCAACTTAAACAACCCCGTCCACTAACCAGTCAGTGAATGACCACAAAACAATGTACTGATTTGAGGATTACAAATAAACTTTGACAGCAGATTTGCAAACATGAAATCTGAGAATAGTCTGAGACTAATCTGAGAAGTCAGGACTATCATACTAAGTTATCACTGCCCAAGTACTAGATAAACAAGATGTGCAGGAGTCCAAGGATGGATAGCCAAATCAACCACAATTAATCACAGTTCCTTAAGCACAATTAGTTTCCCAGTCCAAACTGGTGTTTAAGGTGGCATAATTAATTGGCCATTAATTCTGGCATTGCTTATAGGCTCTTCTAATTTGACAAAATACCTATTTAAGCTATTGTTCAATTAAATGCAATAAACTTTTTAAGCATCTAAAGAATGGACAAAGACAACTGAAGCAACCATGCATGAATTTTATACTTTACATAGTCATCATGAAAGTGTTAAGCATGTTTTTAACACAAAAAACTGAAGAATGCTTGACTAAATCAGTTGGGTTAATACTCTTAAAAAGTTTTAAAAATGAATAGTTTTTTGCTTTTTCAAATATAATTAATTTTACAGCTAAATTTGAGGGAGCAATGGCATCAGTGAAGAACAAAATACAGTCATTAAACTACTAAAAGTTTTCTTTTTTTTCATGAAACAACTCACTTTTTGTGACAAATTTCTGTTAATTTGGGATTCACTGCTTCCTAGTAAAAAATTTTACACTGACAGCTTTTGTAAAGAGTCAGCTTACATGCTTCTTTCCCCTTCTGAGATAGCAGTCATTCTCTTATGGTTTTACTTTGAGAGTGCTTTTACGTATTCATCCTTCTATTATAAACATTTTGCAAGTAATGGTTTATCATTTGTCTTTTAATTTTAATGATGGTGGTTTTAATTTACCAAACTTAAAACAGTGATGTAAATTTTTCAATTTTTCCTTTATGAATTCTTTTTCCAAAAAAAAAAAAAAAAAAAAAACCTTCCCCCAACCGTAAGGATGGTCACCAAGATTTCCTTTTAATAGTTTTAGATTTTCACATATCTTTCTAAGCAACATTTACTGAGTATTTAGTACATAAATGTATTGTGCTAATAGTTTTCACATATACTAGGTCATTTAATCCTCATAAACACGCTATAGAAGGTTCTTTTGGGGGGTTAAATTATATCACCAAGTTAACATAGTTAATAAGGTATGGAATAGGATTTTAAAGCCAAAGTAATCTGAAGCCATATTAACTCCATTGTACTCACATGTACAGTAAAATATCAACACAGCTGTGCTTAGCTGAGGGTTCTATCACCCATGAAACAACCAATTATTAAAGTACATAATCTTCACTGAAGTTCAACAAATTAAAGTTCAAAAACTGAGTAAGTCTTTGTTCATGCCCTTGAATCAACCAAATACCTTTGTTTTATGCTTTTTATCAGAGTAACACAGTGGCTACCCCTAGGTGCAACTGTGGCATGTCCCTCGGCTATGGGTGTAGACCTACTTGATTTTATTTTGTAGAATCAGACTAGACCACATTTTATTAACTACTCCACAGATATAAAATAGATAGAGTAACTTCCTCAGAATCTACTTTAAGGATAAATTTGTGTTATAGTTTATCAATGTGCTCTTTATTTTTTATTCTTTTTATCTATACTATTCATAAACTGGTGCTTAAATGACCATACACCGGATTTTTGATAATATACCTCTTCATCTCTGTAATTATCAAAAACTTCCTATCTCAATCTTTATTTAAATTTCAACATAAGGGGGGTGGGGGGCGGGAGGGGAAGGATTGGGGTCAGAATGGGGCGTTTGCAATTGTATGGGGGAATATAAAAATAAAATTTAATATTAAAAAAAAATAAATAAAATAAAAAATAAAAAATGCAAAAAAAAATAAAAACAAATAAAAACAAAAAAAATAAATTTCAACATAAACTGCAAAGCATAAATAATTCTTAAACTGTTGAAAAATACACTGGTTAACCAGAGGGAATAGGGAGAAGGAAATAGGGGACAGGACAGTGGCATGTGAGTTTTGGTGGAGGGTCAGAGAAGCATATGCACATATAGGAGTGTGAAAATGTACTCACCAATTATAACAATAGGTAAATGACTGCCAAAAATAAATAAATAGCCCCCTTTTAACAAAGAGGGGCAGGAACACAGCATTATATTTTAACCACTTATTCATAAGCTTTTCTAATAGATATCACATTAAAATTTAAACAATGAAGACTAAGTCAAGTGAGGATTCAGAAAGTAGAACACCAGCTGTGTCAAGAGACTACAAATTCAACTAAAGTCTATGGCAAAAAAACAAAAACAAAACTCCAAACAAAACAGTAACACTCATCCATTTTATTCTGTTGATAGGAAGAGCAGCTAAAGGTCCACATATGAACTGCTATATACATGTTAGTAGAAATGAAGTATTGCTGTTACTAGTAAACCATTTTATGACTTATGGATTTGAGTCAAAGTTTATTTTGACTTTGGTAATCCAGCTAAAAATTTACTTAGGTCTCCAAAACAAATAGTAACCAACTCCCTAAGTGTCATTTAAACTTCCAGAGTTACACTACCAAGGATTCTTGGCTTTAGATCATTGTGAACCACACAAAAAATGTTTTGTTTTGTTTTTTGTTTGTTTTTTTAAAAGATTTATTTATACAAGCACTGGGTACAGTCAGAAGTGTGGGAGGGTGAAAGAATTCACCAGAGCCAGAGCAGGGAGCAGAACAGGCAGACTGACGAAGTACACTGCTGAGGGGAGCAGCAGGCAGCAGGAGAGGTCTGCACACTATGTGGGACCCTTGCCTGGCAGCCAGGGATTGAACCGGCGCATAGAGGCTGCGGGTAGCTTCACAACCCAGCGCTCAACCGCTACGCCATCGGGGAGTCCCCACACAAAAAACGTTCTTACCTTTACACCTTGAATGAGACCATTCATGAGGAAAGTGTGTTGAGGAAATGTTTCATGCAGAACCTACAAAAGCAAACAAATGTCAAAATAATTAAAAAAACAAATTAAAAGGAAGACTTCTGCCTGTGGTACTGGCAGACTAGGTGAGATGATTCCTGTAATGAAAAGTTTTTAAAAATCAATAACACATGAAAAAAATTTCTGAAAAGCATGTAAAAATAACAAACAGTGAGGCCAAAATTTAAACAGGTCCAAAACCTAAAAGGTACGCCCAATTCTCAAACCCCTTATTCATAATGCTTTCATTACAAAAAAGCATTTGCAGCAAAATTAAATCATTGATTGGCTACTCACAAAACCACCAACAATTTTGAGCAATTACTGCAAAGGGTCATACAAACTCAAATATGGGCCTGCAACCCAGCTTCACGTCACCTTGGTAGTTAAGGAAATCCTAGCCTTAAATCTGGAGTATAATGGTTCCAAACTGGTAACTCCAAATGTCTAGTAGAAAAAAATGTTTGCAAATATGCAAGCATGCACATACACAATACATACACACTGCTACTTTTCTCCACTTCCACCTAGAAGTCCAGTGATATGACAAAAGAAATATGAAACTAAATTTATGGCATTCCTGGAAAACTACGAATAGCAAGATACTTTTGGACAATCTGTACAAATGAGAAGAGGAATAACAAAACCTAAGAGTTGAATAGACAGTAAGATATGAATGTGAAAAAGAAGATCTTCAAAGAAGTCAATTTTCCAAAATCCAGGAGAAAAAACACAGAAAACAAACTTGAACAGCCTAAGGAGTATAAAAAACATCCTAAGTGAATTGGTTATTAAAAGGTGACAAAATATGCTCCTGGTGATTTTGCTCTCAAAGTTGCTGACTCTTTATTTGCCCCTAAGATAACTTCTAGCATAATTCTATGAAATGGGACTTCTAGGGGTATATGCTTAAAAAAAAGTCTCTTCTGCCCTCACAAGCAAGGACCTAGATTGCAGAACTGAATGGGGTAGGACTCAAAAAGTAAAGTGGCATAAAGCTCTACAATCACATGATGAACTATGTTCTATTATAGAGGAAATCCCAGAGCACCCACACTTTCATAAATCAAGAGTACCAACCAGCAATAGTGTGTACATTCAGTTCTGAGGAACAGGGCTTTCTGCTAGGCTGGAGAACTATACTTGAGCTACTGGACATGTCTAGATTACAGGTGGCAAACTGATAATGCTATTTGCCTCACACTATACTTTTCAAAGTGAGTTAGTTGTCAATGTGTAAATTTCATGAAACTCCATATGCTTTTCTAGCTTCTAATAGGAACTTAGATTTCAAAACATGGGGTATGAATTGCCACATCACTGACTGACTGAGTAGAGTAGAAAGAACATGAATCCCAACTATAACACCAACTCATTCAATAAAACATTTAAGGAGAACCACTGTTTAAGGCACAAGAATATCACTCTCTTGACCATCTGTGATTATGCAAGTGCCTCTTTTTCTTTCTCCTTTTCCTAATAAACCTGTCCTTTTAAAATGTTAAAAAGAAAAACACACCAACCTATCTTATGTCCATAGATGCAAAGACACTAACAAAATACCAGTAAATCATATCCAGGGTCATAGCAAAATACATGTGTTATACTAGTTGAACAGGATTTATTCCAAGAACACAAGGGTGGTTTAACACTCAAAATCAATGTAACTAACCACATTAGCAGAATAAAGTGGGGGAATCTAATTATTAACTGATTGTATATAGAAACTTCACTTGATAAAATTTAATATCCACCCATGATAACAATCTAAGCAAAGCAGAAACAGAAGAGAACGTCCTTTCTCTGATAAACATTATGTACAAAAATAAGTTTAAAGCAAACATCGTATTTTGTGATCAATTTTAGATTGCTTTCCACCACAGGTCATCTGTAAGACAAGGATGCCCACTGTACTGGCTCATAGTCTTAAAAATAAAAGGAAAAGGAAAAGAAATAAAATTATGAAAGGACAGTAAAGAGTTAAAATTGTCACAAAAGATATGAATGTGGATAAAAGAATCTACAGATAAATTACTAGGATTAATAAGTGAATTTAGCAAAATCACTAGATAAAAGGTCAATACACAAAAACAAATTCTTATTTTATTCATCAGAAACAAAAAATTAATTAAACCTTTCAAATTCCATTCCTTACAACACCAAACACTGTCAAATACCTAGAAATAAATCTAGTGAAAAATGTCTGCACTGAGAAATATAAAATAATTTTCGGAGAAATTTCTAAAGACCAGGTAAAAGGAAGATAGATAATGTAAGGCACATCAGCCCCCAGTCCCTATTAAAATAAATTAATTAATTAAAATAAAAAGGAATCTGACAATCTGGTATAGTATCAAAAATCCAAGGATTTCAACTGTTTGAGAGAAGGCTTTAGAATTTCTGACAGGGCATCAAAAACAATAAAATGGTCTTCAGGGATCTCCCCTGTGGCGCAGAGGGTTGTGTGCAGCACTGTGAAGCTGTCTGAAGCCTCTGCAGCGCAGATTTGATTCCTGGCCAGCTAGGGAGATACCCACATGGCAGGATGGACCTCTCCTGTCTCGCCTGCTGCTCCCCTCAGAAGTGTGTTTCAGTCAGTCTGCCTGTTCTGCTCCCCTCTCTGTCTCTGGTGAATTCTCTCACCTCCCCCCCCACCACGCCTCTGGCCTAGACCCCAGTTCTTGTATAAATAAAAAAAATAAATCTTTAAAAAAAATTAAATAAAATGGTCTTCATTTCAATGTGAATTCTTGCCAAATAAAGAATAATGACAGGATTGCTTCTATACTGAGAAAATGGCTTAACTTCTATAACAGATTATAGGCAATTGGTTGTATCAGAAAAATACTGTTTTGAAACTCTTAACTTTATAACCTAATGAAGCTGGGGGTGGAGGGAAGTAGTGAACTAGCGTCAAAGATAAAAATAACACATGTTCCTTAAAACAAGTGTCCTGGTGTGTCTATCTGCATACTAAAAAAGTCTTGGAGAAGCACTCACTCAAGGACACAGATGTATGTGCCCACATATACTTGTTATAAGAAAATATTTACTGAGTACCACTGTGTTCCAGGCAGCCCTACAAAGAAATGGCTGTAGGTAAGCCACCAAAAATGGAAAATTGGACCTTTTTTTTTTGAAGATTTACTTATGCATATAAGAATTGGGGTACAGGTCAGAGGTGTGTGTGTGTGTGTGTGTGTGGGGGTGAGAGAATTCACCAGAGATAGAGTGGGAGCAGAACAGGTGGACTGACTGAATCACACTGCTGAGGGGAGCAGTGGGCAAGACAGGAGAGGTCTGCTGTGCCATGTGGGTCATCTCCCTGGCCGGGGATCGAACTCGTGTTGCAGTAGTTGTGGAAAGTTTCATAGTGCTGAGGCTTAATCCCTTGCGTCACCAGGGAAGCCCAAATTTGGACATTCTTAATCACCACTTTCATTGTACAAGGTACTCACCAACCTCCCACTTACTATATTCTTTTAAAGATTTATTTATTTATTTATACAAGCACTGGATACAGTCAGAAGCGTGGGAGGGTGAGAGAACTCACCAGAGCCAGAGCGGGGAACAGAACAGACAGACTGACAAAATACACTGCTGAGGGGAGCAGCGAGCGTGGCAGGAGAGGTCTGTGCACCATGTGGGACCCTTGCCGGCGCCTGGGGATCGAACCAGCGCTGCAGAGGCTGCGGGCAGCTTCGCAGCCCAATGCTCAACCGCTGTGCCACCAAGGGAGGCCCTCACTTACTATATTCTTAAGCCCAAGGCCATTACTTCTATAAAAAGCAAGTTACAAACTAAAGTTTTATGATAATTTCCTCTAGGACATCTTAATCTACCTAAACATATAGTTCATTCACATCACTCCCAAGATTCTGGTTCAGTGGGAATGTCTTCCTACCCATGAATACTTAAGAAACAGCCCAGATATTCTGTTGCAGATAACATATACTATACATTGTGGAAAACACCACAATGGAATAAGCTGTCTTAAATGGCTGACAAGAATTTTGCTCAAACACAAAGTCCCAGGGGTATATGTTTAAAAAACGTCTCTTCTGCCCTCACAAGCAAGGACCTAGATTGGCAATACTTACAGTTAACATTGGAGTTGTCAACAGACCCCATGCAAAGAATTCAAGAAAGATGACAATGGCAGCATGGTATACACTTGGTCTCCCAAAGCCTTGTACCTAAAAAAGAAAGTGATTATGAAAAACTGCAAACGTGTAAGAAATTTATTATCTTAAAGGGTATCAAATGCACCCGTACACACCCCTGCCCCCCCCATGTAAAAAAAATCAACTTAGGAATTATCAATATTATTTAAGAGAAAAACTTCGTTGTGTGGTATCTGTGATCCCTCTATCTTCCTTAATCATGGAAAATGCCAATATTATAGACTTTCTATTTGTTCTATCAATGCAAATCACTGGAGTTTTGGTAGAAAACCAACTGGGCCTTCAAGAGACTGGAAGTTCCTCCTGTCAATTCTCTCTTAGTGATTATGTGCTCCTTAGCAACTTGGCCTCTCTAAGCCTAATAAGTTCCCTAGCTGCACAATGAGAGGGGGTTGGCCTGTGGGGTATATGCTCAAAAGTTTCAGGGGGCAGCACAGATGGTTTAAATAATGGAGTTTGGAGGAAGAAATATAAATAAGGACTAAGTCAAATCTGAAAATACATGTCATGCCTACGTGTCAAAATCCAACTTTCAGTTTCTGTTTTAAGACTACCTTTTCTAGTTTCCTGAAGTTCGTGACTTCTGGATATGATATCTAAAGTTCCCCTTTACTTAATGTTCTTTGATTCTGTGACAATGCTTATTACAAGATCAGGTGCTTTGCTAGCACTTGGCAGTAACTGGAAGTGATACTTACAAAATTTTGTATAAAACTTACACTATTGTTATAGTTACATTTTTAAAGCTTCAAAAGATAAAATTGCATCTGTGCGCACTTTTACTACAATCTAATCATGAAGACCTGATCATACAAATCCAAACTGCTGGATTCTGCAAGAAACTGTCTTCTTAAAAGTGCCAATGTCTTAAAAGACAAAGGGAGGTAGATGCATACAGATTAAAGGAGATTAGAGCCAGGACAACCAAATGGGTGATCCTAAACTGGATTCCAGAGGAAAAGGGGATAAGAGGAAAAAAATCTGATAATGGACTAAATGTTAGATAATCATATGTCATTACTGTTAAATTTCGTGTGTGTGTTTGTGTATTAGATCTGGGGTGTAGGCTAGAGGTGCAGGGGAGTGAGAGGATTCACCAGAGACAGAGTGGGACACAGAACAGGAAAATCTACTGAAATACACTCCCAAGGGTAGCTAGTGGGTGAGACTGGAGAGCTGCACCATGTGTGGGTTAGCTCCCTGGTGGGGGATTGAACTCAGGCCGTAGGGTGATAGCATTGAGACTTAACCACTAGGCCACCAGGGAGTCCTTCTTGGATGTTCTTGATGCATCCCACTTATTGCCAAATGGGTTGGAAAAAAAATTGATAAATTTTTGATGAAATAAAGCAAATGTCACAAAATGTTAATTGTTGAATTTAGATGAAGGGAATATGACTATTCATTTTACTATTCTTTTAAATTTTTCAAATAGAGCCAAAAACAATTGTTATTTATAATAACATTTATAATGCAAACTGCAAATACCTAGATTATTTGCAAGATCTATTAAGCACTATTTTAACAGTTTTTAAGCACTGTTAAATAAGGTATCTGCAAAACAAAAGCACTTTACAAAATTTAAATTAAGTAAAAAAAAAATCAGAGCCTTAATACAGCACAAATCTTTTGCTTTTTTAAGATTTATTTATGCACACAAGAACTGGGGTACAGGCCAGAGGTGTAGGGTGTGAGAGGATTCACCAGAGACGGAGTGGGGAACAGAACAGGTGGACTGACTGAAATACACTGCTGAGGGGAGCAACAGATGAGACAGGAGAGGTCTGCTGTGCCATGTGGGTCACCTCCCTGGCTGGGGATCGAACTCGTGCTACAGTGGCTGTGGATAACTTCACAGTGCTGTGTCTTAACCTCTTGGGCCACCAGGGAGGCCCTACAACACAACTTTTAATAGCACCAGTTTTCACTACCAAAGGTGAATGGAAATGGTAGGAAGTATTTGGCCTCTGCTCATGACTAAGACTTCCCAGACCCTTCATTATTAGTTTTTCCAGCTGCTGGCACCAGAAACCTTGCTACCATCTCTGACTCCTCTGTCCCTTCTTGATCCTTTACTAGCTCTTGACTAGATTACAGAGCAGCTTTCCACCTTTGCCCTATCACCCACAGAACATCAGCCAGAATGACCAGCTTAAATATAAATCAGGTTACGTTATTCTTTACCACCTTCTCAGCTCCCGTATTATTCTACTACACACCTTTCTAACAAACTTTATGATTTATTTTTGTTCATTGCCTATCTCACCTGGAAAGGGAATGTAAACACCAAGAAGGAAAAAAATTTAGTCTGTTTTTGTTCAATGATGTATCACAAACAGCCCTTCTCTCACACCACTGTAACAAGAACACCTCTTGAGACTAGTATCTTTTCTTGGGTCCTTTACACAACAAAACCCAGACCATAGGAAAAATTTTGAAACAAGTGACCCAGTTTTTTCAACAAAAAGATTGCACAAAGAAAACAGAAAGGAAGGATATGTTGCATATAGATTAAAAGAAATTTAAGAAATATTAACCAAAAGCAGTGTACAGACTTTAGGTTTTGTTGAAACCAATCATGGAAATTGAAAACGGACTGGGTATTAGATGATACTAACGAATTATGCTTGTATTAATGGTACTGAAGTGTGATTTTTTTCCCCCCCAAAGTCTGTATTTCTTAAAGATACATGTAATGTATTTATGAAATGAGGTGATGTCTGAAATGTTTAAGCATTTATAGCAAAACAAAAACAAAAAAGTGGCAGCAAAAATAAATTTAAGAAAGTAAATAGTCTACCTGCATTTACTAATATTTTTCTTTTGTTGTCTGTTCTTTTTGGTGTTTTTGCCAGAAATCATTGCCAAATCCAGTGTTATGAAGCTGTATTACCTCTGTGGCAAAGTAACTGCTTCCAAATAATGGGTGAATATGACAACAAACAGCCTAACTATCCTCTGGAATAATTCATTTTATTCACTGAACATGATGCATATAAGATTCTCTACAAATGCTGAGAATAGCTCACAGTAGAAAGCATAGGAGGGCTACTCTACTTTCTGCGATTTCTGTGATTTTGTGCTCTTTCCTAAGCAATGAAGCTCTATTTATGGAGACCATTGGGAGAGAGATCCATGTGACTACAATGCTAATTAAATATGTAAAAAGACACATTAGTTTGTGGGCATGTATCTTTATGTTATTTTTAACATCCTGCCAAAAAAGACAACCCATCTTTTCATTCACATAATATGTTTAGATATATCAATTAAAAGTTGTTTGAATTAGCAAACATCTCTTCTACATCTGACTCACTAGCTCTATATAAATTACTTTCATTAAGGTATCTTTCATTCCTATCCAAAAACAACAACAGAGGAGACAAATGAAGCACTGATAAGCAGGCCTTGGAACAGTGGGAACTTTGTGTGGGCAACTGAAATAAGGTGATAAAAATAAATCTGCCCTCCTTCTATTCTTCCTAAACTCTTGGTGGCTGATCAAAAAAGTATCATAGGTTTTGCCTTAAAATTATCTGGGCCAAATTTATCAAATTATTTCCAGCTGAGGTGTTTTTTTTAAAAAAAGATTTATTTATTTATTTATACAAGCACTGGGTACAGTCAGAAGCGCGGGAGGGTGAGAGAATTCACCAGAGCCAGAGCAGGGAACAGAACAGGCAGACTAACGAAATACACTGCTGAGGGGAGCAGTGGGCGGCAGGAGAGGTCTGCGCGCCTCCAGCTGAGGTTTATACAGGACAGCTTCTCTGGATCAGTTCAATGTCTCCCTTCTCCATTTTGTCCCTAAATCAGTATGGAACATCTTGCGATATCTAGAAGTAGAGGACAAAAAGTGTGTTGGAGATATCTTTACAAACTCACATTGCCATCTCCCCCATGGAGCACTGCAATGGTCTCTTCACTCTACCCTGACTACTCTTCCTGCATTCTCCTATTCTTTCTTGACTCAGTGACTAGTCTGAACTACAAATCTCATCCATCACTCCTGAGGAAGAATGCAGAAAATGAGCTAAAAATTTTGCTCATTCATGTACACACAACCATTCTGCAACATGACTATGCTGCCAATTTCAACAAAATGTTTCTCTACTTCCTGGATCTGGGCTGGCTTAACAACTTGCCCTAATCAACAGCTGTCTGGGGAAGTGGCTACATTGGCTAAGACAGTGTGGATAAATATTCTAGTAGCAAATGATGACCCCAGACAAATCAGTTAGCAATCATTACCAGCTGCCTGAAATAGGAGCATGGTCATCTTAGATTACTCCACCCCTATGGAGCCTCCTGATACCTGTAGAAGCATGAGTAATTCTAAGTAAATTCACCAAACCACCTTAGCTGACTCTACCTCCAAACTACTAACCTAGAGGTAGCAGAACTGTAGAACCTGTAATAAATGGTGGTTGTTTTAAGCCACTTTCTTTCTTTAAAAAAAAAAATATATTTATGCAAACAAGAACTGAGGTGTAGGCCAGAGGTGCGGGGAAGTGAGAGGATTTACCAGAGTGGGGAGCAGATCAAGTGATCAAACTTCTGTGCAGTGGCTGGAGATAGCTTGATAGTGCTGAGACTTTAACCCCTGCACTGAGACTTTAACCTGGCGCCACAGGGAGGCCCCAAGCAACAAAGTTTCTTATGTAGCAATTATTAACTCTCACTGCCCTCATAGTTAAATTAAGCTCTTTTTTTTTTTAATATTTATTTATACCAGAACCAGGGTACAGGCCAGATGCATGGGAGGGTGAGAAGATTCACCAGAGACAAAGCGGGGAACAGAACAGGCAGACTGATGAAATACACTGCTGAGGGGAGCACCAGGAGAGACAGGAGAGGTCTGCCGCCATGTGGGATTCTCGTCAGCTGGCAGGGATCGAACATGCACTGCAGAGGCTGCTGACAGCTTCACAGCGCGGCGCTCAACTGCTTGCGCCACCAGAGAGGCCCTAAATTAAGCTCTTAATACTTTATAAGGTCCCTTTTGCAGTTCTCCTATCTTAGTTTTCGGTCCGCATATAACTAAATATGTGATATTAAGGAATATTCATATAAATATCATCTTTTACCATTTTATATATTTATTTAAAAAAGATTTTATTCATTTATTTACACAGGAACCGGGGTACAGACCAGATATGCAGGAGGGTGAGAGGATTCACCAGAGATAGAGCGGACAACAGAACAGGCAGACTGACGAAATACACTGCTGAGGGGAGCAGTGGGTGTGACAGGACAGGTCTGCCGCGCCATGTGGGACCCTTGCTGGCCAGGATCAAACCGGTGCTGCAGAGGCTGCGGACACCTTCACAGTGCTGTGCTCAACTGCCTGCGCCACCAGGGGAGGCCCCCATTTTAAAGAACACAAAGATAAGTGTTATAGACACTAGTAGTCAGAAAGTCTAAAATAATCATTAAAAAGAGCAAATTTGCTTACTCCTAATACCTGATTTCAAATCACACTACAAAGCTAATCAAATCAATGTGGTCCTGGCATAAAGAGGGACACGCACACCAATGCAATATAATGAAATTCAGAAATAAACACTCACATAATGGTCAAATGACTTGTAACAAGGATGCTAAAACCATTCAACGGAGAAAGGACAGTCTCTTCCATCAACTGGTATTTAGAAAACCGGATATCCATAGCAAAAGAATGAGACTGAACTTCTTACCTTTTTATACCATGTACAAAAATAACTCAAATTGGACCAAAGTTCTGAGCAGAAGCACTAAAACTGTAAAACTCTTAGAAGACAATATAGGGGAAAAGCTTCATGACACTGGATTTGGCAATGGTTTTTGGCAAAGATACCAAAAAGAACAGACAATAAAAGAAAAAAATAAATTGGACTTGCACAAACGTTTTTCATTTTGCTCATCACATGCGTGAAAAGGCAATCCGTAAGATGGGAGCAATAACTGCAAGTCACATATCTGATAAAGGATTAACAGGCAGAATACAAAAAAATTCCTACAACTCAACAATTACAAAAAATGGGTAAAGGAGAAAGACATGAAGATGTTCCACATCACTAATCATTAAAGAAATGCAAATTAAAACCATGATGAGATTATTACTTCGTGTGGTCTCTTTATGCCAGGACCACATTCGCCTATTAGGACAGCTGTGATTAAAAATAAAACATAAAAACCAGAAAATACCAAGTGTGAGCAGGGATGCAGAGAAACTGGAGCTCTCGTGCACTACTGGTCGGAATGTAAAATGGTGCAGTCACTATGGAAAACAGTATAGTTTAGCTGTTCCTCAAAATATTAAAAATAAAATTATCCAGTGATCCAGAAATACCAATTCTGGATATATATCCAAAAGAATTTAAAGCAGAGTCTCAAAGAGATTTGTGCACTCAGGTTCATAAAGCATTACTGACAACAGTAGGAAGGTGAAGACACCAGCTGTATCAGCAGATAGAATTAGTCAGTCTAAAAAAAAAAATAGCTGTGATGAGTAGGAGGGCCACTGCGGTGAGCCTTGAAAAAAAAAAAATAAAGAAAACTCTGACACATGCTACAACATGGATAAACCTTGAAGACATTTGTCTAAGTAAAATAAGCCAGTCAAAAAAGACCAGATCCTGTATGATTCATTCACATGAGGTCAAATTCATAGAAACAGAAAGTAGAAGGGTGGCTGCCAGGGGTTTGGAGGGAAAGGAAAATGGAAACTGTTTAATGGATACAGAAATCAGTTTGGGATGACCAATTCTGGAGATGAACAAAGGAAGGTAACAGTTACATAACAATGTTAATGTGCTTAATGTCACTAACTGAACACTTAAAAATGGGTAAAATGTTAAAATTATGATTTATAATAAAAAAGGAAAGTAGTCAAAAACCTAAAAGTAAGGCCACTTAGTTTAGATACAACACTAGAGTCACTGTCCATGCATGAAAACGTTGGTATGCTTGACTTCATTAAAGTAAGACTTGGGCTCTGTGAAAGAGGGCCGCTGAGAATGAAAAGACAAGATAAGACTGGAAGAACATATTTACAAAACTCTTATCTGATGAGAAACTTGAACCGAGAATACATAAAGAATCTTATAACTCCCTAATAAAATAAATAACACAATTAAAATGTGGGTAAAGATTATCAGGGATGAACCCTTGAAACCTTATATAATGTTATAATGCAATATTATTTGAATATGTACATGTGGCCAACAAGCACATGGACATAAATTCAACATCATAAGCTATCAAAGAAATGTAAGTCAAAATCATAGTGAGAT
This sequence comes from Talpa europaea, assembly GCF_964194135.1. Lineage (NCBI taxonomy): Eukaryota > Metazoa > Chordata > Mammalia > Eulipotyphla > Talpidae > Talpa > Talpa europaea. Next base: position 102,003,832 of record NC_140074.1, on the reverse strand, counting down.
ACCACACCCACTAGAATGGATATAAGTAAAATGATAACTAGAGTTAGGATTTAGAGAACCAGAAGTTCTCATACATTGTTGTGGGAATACAAAATGGTAGTCACTGTGGAAAAGTTTCTCAGTTCCTCAAAATGTTAAATAGTTACCACATAACCACAAAATTCTACAATATCTAAGACAAAAAAAAAAAATCTATTCAAACAAAAACTTTTGCACGAATGTTCATAACCAACTGTAGAAGGAACACAACCACGGTTGCAAAACCACATAAATATACTAAAAACTAAATTCTATACTTTGAAACAGTGTATTTAATGATATGTGAATATAACGCAATAAAAATGCAAGAGTAGTAAAAAAAAAAGTGAGAAAGATGTAGAGAGGCTGACAGACTCTTTGTCACTGGACATTGTGGACTGTGTGTAAAGTCTGGAACTATGTAAATAATGCTGAAAATAGAAGGAATTGGTCTTTGAAGACACTGTTTAACTGCTAAATCAACCAGTCCTAACCCGGTAGTGATGGTAGGGTGCAGATTTGAATAGACTCCTTGCCAAAAGTGATGCTCATTATTCGAATGTTAGTAGCAAAAACAATTTTACTGCTTATTTCTCCAGATGAAATAACTTTTCCACAAACATAAAAATTTCCTCAGCACTATATATATTAAGTACTGAATAAATTTTATATATTTATCATGGATACACTATTCATTAAATATTTATAAAATAACTGCATTTCACTAAACTTTTTAAACTCAACAGTTTACTGACCACCACCTAACTTAAGGCAAACTAAGCTGCCAAGAGCTAATTCTGTAAATATTCCCATATCTATCAACATTCTTTAAGAATGAAAACATGCAACTCCAAGTGATGAATTCATTCAACACACACGTGTTAAACACTACAACATGTCAGATGCTGGGGATAATGGAAGCAAAAAAAAAAAAAGTAACTATACCTACTCCCATTCCATGAAATGCAAAATTAGAAATGGAGGTAAACTGTCTGAAGGACAAGGACACAGGTAAGACCAGTCTCTTACAAAGGATCCTGAGCTATACCCAGGCAAAAGTGATCTATAACAGCAGCAGAACCACCAGCAAAAGACCTTGTGCCAAGCCCTAATCAAAACTCATTACAGGTGGGCCTCCCTGGTGGCGCAGCGGTTGAGCGCTGGGTTGCGAAGCTGCCCGCGGCCTCTGCGGCACCGGTTCGATCCCCGGCTGCTCCCCGGCCACCGGAGGAGGGTCCCACATGGCGCGCAGACCTCTCCTGCCGCCCGCTGCTCCCCTCAGCAGTGTGCTTCGGTCCTTCTGCCTGCTCTGCTCCCCGCTCTGGCTCTGGTGAATTCTCTCACCCTCCCGCACTTCTGACTGTACCCAGTGCATGTATAAACAAAAACAAACAAACAAACAAATAAATAAATAAAACATGCCTCTATTAAAAAAAAAAATCAGTGCTTTAAAAAAAAACAAAAACTCATTACAGGTAAGTACTAGCATCTTAACGTACTACAATCTTTTGAGATAGTTAACTATTACCCCTGTATTAGAGATGACAAAACTCAGATGCAGAGAATTTATGTAGCTTGCCTAATTCACACAATAGGTGCCACATCTCCAAAGTGTGTCCTACTAATCACTCTATCACCTACACTGCCTTTCTTAGAAAGACCAAATTTCTTCATCAATAGAATCAGGACATACATATGGCAGGTAGCCTCAACTGCAGCAACTTGAGTAAGAGGTACAGGAGTCAAATGTACATAGTTCCTCCAGCAAAGTACAGTGCAGACCTTAACTAACCCACTCAGCCTTTTCCCCACACTAAGTAGTCTGACCTAGCTGGTGTATATTTAGGCAAAAGGACAATGTCCACCAACCCATTCACCTGCTTTCTCAACATGACCTGAGAAGTTCAGAACAAAAAGTATATTTGTCCTTTGTCATTTAGGTCATTTGTTGTCAACTAGAAGATCAAGTTAAAAGCGACTTGCAGTTGTCAAGTACTTGATCCCCAACTCAAAGATCATACTACCCAATAAGTATCAGTAACTTGCCAACAAGGAAGCAAATGGGAGAAAGGCTTTAATTTTTCTGGGATGTAGTATATGGCTGCACTTCCCACCTCAGCCTGTTCTCCAATTCCACAGATGTGGCCAAGCAGGAGTCCAGAGATTAAAGGACAACATAACTATCAATACTTCAGTTTGGGTGACTCAGCAGCTTTTCATAAGATGAAATATTTTTTAAAGGGGAGGCGGGCATATTAATAGTCTCACATAAAAGATGCTATAGGTTCTTATCAGGTAAACTCTAGATGCCTTATTTGTGAGTAAACAGTAAAATGATCACTGTGTAATCTTAAAACTGAAGTTAGAAATAAAAGAAATGCCCTTAGTACACTGTAATCTTTCAGATCAAGTGAAGATCCTGAGGCAGACAGCATACATTTAAGAACAGCTATTGTATTCCATTGTGTAAATATACCATCTTCTTAATCCACTTATTTGTCCTTGGGCAGTGGGGTTGTTTCCGTAACTTGGCTATTGCATCTAGTGCTGCAATGAACATAGGAGTATAGATAACCCTTTGAATTAGTGTTTTTTGCATTCTTCCAGTAGGTATATTTAAGGGTGTAGAATCAAGGCTACCAGAGTAGCAGGGAGCAGTAAAGGGTGGAAGAGGCCCAAAGGACAATGGTGGAGGATTATAGGTGTCTGAGTGGTATGTGTGTGGTAACGTACACACAGAAGAGTTGTGAATCTCTGAAACATAAACAGTGTTTTAAACCAATGTTATATCAAGACAAATAAACAGAGTAACCAACAACAAAAACAAAAATATGTTGTAGTCTTCCTCTTAGGCAGTCTAAGGTGGTCTAAAAGTAGCAGAACTATACAGTTAAGTGACTATACAAAGCAACTGTATGTACACTCTTAATGCTGAAAACAGGAAGTCACCAGTGGTAAGGACTAATAACTATTATTTGTATCAGAAGAGCTAAATATCAGCATTCCTAGTGATGTAGGTTTAGAGCCTCTGTTTTTCCCACCCTTTAATCTCCTTCTTAATCTTCTCTATTATCAGTTGACACCAATACAATAATTCCAGTCTCTTTCCACCTACATCTCTCCCAAGCTCCTACAAAAGAATACGTTCAAGCACCTTCTGGGCAAGTCATGTGAGCATTCCCAAAATCAACACAATCAAGGCATTTAAGAGTATATATATTCCAAAACTTGAATGTATAGGTATGCATGCCTACACTAGACAAAAATCAAAGCAGTTATATGTATACATTCACATATGGAATCAGCACATGGCCCTGGACACACAAATTAGGAAATCCCTTTTCTCACTTTCTTAAACCAAGATTACAAAATCTCCAATGAGTTCAGAAATGGATTTCTTAACAGTTTCAACTGTCATCTCTGAATGAAAAAAAAAATTGACAAATATCTTTCCATATGACCTCTCAGCTACTTCAAGAATGCCTAGAAAATAATTTAAAAGGTCAGACAATACCTTCAACTCAAGTTGTGGAAAGCATCTTCTATACACTGTTGCTCCTTCCGTTGTTAGACTGAGTAAACATTCATCTCACAAACCAGATACTTTTAAGTGTAAAAAAGGGGCTCTGCTCAGAATTGGGCTTAGGGGCCTCCCTGGTGGCGCTGGGGTTAAAGAGGCTATCAAACTATAGCCTGCCACTGCAGCAGAGTCTGATTCCCCAGCTAGCCAGCCAGAGAAGTGACCCACACATGGCACAGCAGACCTCTCCTGTCTTGCCTACTGCTCCCCTTAGCAGTGTATTTCAGGGGATCTACCTGTTCTGCTCCCCACTGTCTCTGGTGAATCCTCTCACCCCCTGCACCTCTAGCTTACACCCCTGTTCTTGTATGCATAAATAAATCTTTTTTAAAAAAAGAATTTGGCTTAGACAACAGGCTTAAACAAACATCTGATCACTCTAAGAATGTCCATGGAGGAAAAAATTCTCTAACAGCTAGAACCTAAGTTCTATTCTGGCTCTGCTTTAAACATTTTTGGGGGCTTTAGTGCTTTCATATATAAACTGAGAAAACTAAAACTGGATACTGGTCCCTCCTGCATATACATCTGCAAAGGAGCAGGATCAAGCTCACACAGGAAAGGGAGATTCTCAGACTGTCAGTGAGATGGGAGGGGTAGTTAGAAAGGAGGAAAGAACTTGAGGTTGCCTGCACTCTCAGAACAGGAAGTCTGTGAGATACCCACAAGTGTGCAACTTCCAGTATTTATATTTCTTTCCATTAGTCTTTAAATATATTCAATGGAAAAATGAATAAATACAAATATAGAAGCACACAAGAAGTTAAAATACTCTAAAAATCAACTCCAGAAATGATCATTAGTACCTGCAAGGTATAAATTCTTGCAGATATTTTCCAACGCAAGTCTAAAAATGTATTTTTAATGTGATGATACTTCTGTGCAGTCTTATTTTCACATGACACATATTTTCCATAACCATATCAACAGGTGCTTCATTTTAAAGAATAGTTTAATACCCCATTGCATGGAAGCATCACAACTGTTTCATCAGATCCCTTTTAATTTAGTCAATCTTCTGTAATTACATGATCAATGCATAATACACATCCTGAAATATACCTGTATGGTTTTGTACAGTGTCTTAGAATAATTTCCTTGAAGTGGGATTGCCAGGTCAAAAGATACAAGGTTTTAAAAAAGTGTACACTAACTATTTGGCCTCCATGTAGGTGTACTACCTACAGACTATTTCATAAAAGAATGGTAATTTAAGATTGACGATTTCTCTAAATCAGTACTCAAAGTTCCTAATACTTAATAAAGGTCATATCTCACCATGCATTATCTTATGATTATTTCATGGCCATGACACTCACATGTGTCAGAGGCTGCAATGCAACACATAAAGCCACTATTTTTCTTTTTCTTTTTTTTTTTTTTTAAGATTTGTTTATTTATTTATTTATACAAGCACTGGGGGTACAGTCAGAAGTGTGGGAGGGTGAGAGAATTCACCAGAGCCAGAGCGGGGAGCAGAGCAGGTAGAAGGACTGAAATACACTGCTGAGGGGAGCAGCGGGCGGCAGGAGAGGTCTGCGCGCCATGTGGGACCCTCCTCCGGTGACCGGGGAGCAGCCGGGGATCGAACCGGCGCTGCAGAGGCTGCGGGCAGCTTCGCAACCCAGCGCTCAACCGCTGCACCACGGGGGAGACCCAAGCCACTATTTTTCTTCAGGGAACATCCTATCATCTTGTTACTGATCCCATAGAATTTTTTTCTTTTACCACATCACAGGATAAAAACAATGCTTGTCTTGTTTGCTTGCAAAGAAACAGAGACTTTCATTTAAGTACTTCTTAGAACAGTCTACAAAAACTACTCATATGTAAAATTCATAATATCAAGGGCACGTCTGAAATTTTCAAATAGGAGGAATCAGTCAGATGCATAATAATTGTTTATCAAAAAGCAGATTATCCACCGATTTCTACAATTTTCTTCAGATCTCTTGTCAATTTTATAATCGACAGTTCTGGGCAGTGGAGCTAACTCTGTAATTGCACAAGTGTAAAAGCAAAACAAAGCTCGGGTCACTAGGAGTCTCTTCTCTTCCTCAATCGTGGACAGTGAAAAGAGAAGTGACTACATAGGCAATTCCATAAGGTGAGGAACTGGGCTGCCAAATTAAAATTAGTTTAGTACACAGAGATGAGGAGTCTCCAGCTCCACCACTTAGTCAGCCTGGTCATTTTCAGCGAGTCAAGGTTATTTTCATGCACCTGTATTTTTTCACTTTTAAGTCACATATAACACTGTCACCTACTTCAGGAGAATTGAATATGGCCAGTAAAAGCAGGCCATATCCTTGCAACATAAATATAACAATGTTCTTGACTTATGAAACAATTTCTAGCAAAACCAGGTGAGAGGTAGAAATATATCTAGATTTTCTGGGGGCCATTCTGCCTCACTGGAAAGAGCTCTCTAGTACATAAATAGTAACAATATGTTTCCTAGTCTAAGTTTGAACAGAGGTTTTCCAAAGAGAGAGTAGGAAGGGGCTTGGAAGCATAACAGAATGAAGATGCTGGGGTGAAAGACCTTTCCCACCCCATACAGACCACCTTGGCTTGGAAGGAGCCCTCCCTTTCCCCTTTACGCTTATCACCGTAGTCAAGATGGTCTCATCCACAAAAATGCCTTGAGGCTGGCCCAAGACTAATGCGGGAGGAAAGTGTAGATAAAACCCAGGTATTCAGAATAAAATACCAATTTAGCCACATGAAGGACCTTTTAAACCAGAAAGAGTTATAAAATGAGTATAATCAGACATTAAAAAAAAAAAAGAGGATCTGAAAAATTAATCATCCCTCCCAAGACTAAAGAGAGTCACAAAATAAACCTTTACATAGGCAGAAAAATCCTAATGATGGAAAGGGACACCAAAAATCCACGGCAACATTTAGAAGGAGTCAGGTTGAATATCTGCTAGATCCAGAGGCTGTGGCGTCATCTCACAACAGCATGAGTAAAGTGGGAACTTTCCTTCTCTTTCAACCTTTCCTGCACTCCGTTTCCTGAGGGAGAGAGGCCAGAAACACTTTTGAATAAAACTGTAGATGCCAAGTGAGGAAAGCAAGAAGGTGACTACAGCTGCTACCTACAGGCTGTCCCTTGGAGAGCATATTTAAAGGGAAGGAGAAGTTAATTTTAAGTCAAGTTCAGAGGCTGGCTTATTATTTAGTGCAACACATCCTAATTTCTGAAGTAAGTTCGTGTTTAGTAACAAAATAACTAAATGGCTGGAGACAAAAAGAGGTAGAAAAATAATGATTACAGCTGACTTGTAATGAGCTTAAGTTTCCATTTTACATGATGAAGAGTTCTGGAGATGGATGGTGGTGATGGTTTAATACCAATTAACTGTACACTAAAAATGGTAAATTTTGTGCTATGTGTGTTTTATCACAATTAAAAAAAGCGAAGGAAAAAGAAAGTATATAAACAGTAAACAGCTGTTAGGAACCAGTATGATCACTTCAAATAAAAGATACCTGGCCATTTTAATTGCTTTTTAAACCATAACCTGCTTTCAGTATTACTTCCATTTAGCCTATAGAGTATTTAACATTCTTGTTCTCAAAAATCAACATTAGCCTTTCTAAGGATCCCTCTAAAACAGTCTGAGGAAAATAAACTTAATAGACATCAAATGTCTCCAGAATGACACTGATCCTGAGACCACACATTTGCCTCTGGAGCCCATGAGCATCCTAAGGTGGTGTGTTAAACCTAGGTGGGTTTTCTTTGCAGCCAATCTTAATTCTCATCTGATGCTCAAGGGTAAGTGGTTCTAAAAGGACTTTTTCTTTACCAAGTTATTCAGGATAAGAATATAGAAATTCTGCATTTAATGGTAATGCAAGTAATTCTGCTAAAATATCTGAAGGTGTGTGGACACACGATTAGGAGGGATAGAGCAAAAAGAAGACAATAAAACAAGAACTTATTACACACACTTTCCTTTTCTAGAAGGCAATGATTTCCTGGAGTAAATATTTGGTTCACTTCCATTTTTCAAGTCAATATAACTCACCACTCTACCAGACAAGGTACCAAAGAGTTGTTAATAACCTGTATCTGGGCAATCCTCCCTAAGGTTATTAGTTCCTGAGTACTCTGAAACCATAAATATCACTGGAATCAAGATATAAGAAAATTCCAACACATTAAAATGAAGTCAAGCCATGGTGCTGTAGAACATCGCACCTGGAAGTGCTAGAAACTGCAAGCAGAAGAGACACATAATTTGGGAATTCTGGCATATGACATGAACATGTATGATTAAAGGTATTCACTGCTTTTCTAGTCTCTATACATTCCAAAAAAGCAATACCTGAATGTGACCACTTGCTTATGCCAGTCATCTCACTAAGTATAGCAAACATCAAGAAGACTATCAGTATTCATCAAAGTTTATCAATACTGACTCATATACCCTAAAAGACAAGGAAAGACTGGGAGGACTCTACTTGTGCCTGAATCAGCAAATTTTCACAGGAAAAGGTATCATGGAATAAAATGTAGATTTTTTTTAGTTAAACATCCCTTAAAAGGTCCTGTACAAAAGATCTGCAAGTTAGAGTTTAGGTTGGAATCTAATTCCTATCCAGATTAGTAAATGGGAGAGAACTTTTATCAGTCAGGGATATTATATATTCTGACCAACCATGTTGAAGATTCTGAGAAAAAAATCACAGCTACTAGTACTGAGGACTTACTAGGTGCTAGGTCTCAGTAACCCTGGCAATACTTTGAGGTAAATATTATTAATTCACAGAAGTTACATAACTTGTCCAAAGTTACACAGGTAATAAAAGGTGGGAAATGGAATTCCAAGCAAGCTCACCTAACCACTATGACATAAAGCTTTGGCCTGTTAGGTTATTTTTTTGAATCCTGTAAGCAAATGGGAGACAAAGAAAAAATTTTAAGGGTAGGATTAATGATCATATTTACATGTTAGCACTCACTAATCAACAATGGAGGGCAGACTGAAGGTAAGCTGAAAAAGGGTCTCAAAATTTAGATTGAAAATTGCTGAGGAACTGAACCAAGGAATACTGGGAGAATTACCTACCTAAAATCTTCACCTGGTAAACTTACTTCAACTTACCAATATATTTTAGGTTGTAAGTATGGAAAAAGATGAAGGACGCTAACTTGGGTTACTAGCTTAGCCACTAGCAAGTGGTTAGTACTAATAGTAATTACCCGCCTTCTACTGAAAGACTGAAAATAGGTCGCAAATAGGTTTTGTTTTAGGGGGAAGATAAATCTACATTTAAATAATCCAAAGACAAAAATTCTATAGACTCCTCCTCCTTCCCACCAATGCTTTGTCAAAAATACACATTTTGGGCAAATAGGCCCTTGCTTCCTTTTACTGAATAGGTGCTGAATGGCAAAGCTGAGCCAACAATACTTTGGTGTCTCACGGGTTCTGGTAGAACCAGGACTGGAAAACAGTCCTACCTTCTCTATTCTGCTTACTCCTCTATTTCTCCAGTCCTCCCAGCTCTACTATGGGACTCACATCACCAAAATAAAAGCATTCAATGTTTTTTTACAAGTAAAAGTAGTTATTTAAGGTAAAACCCTAACTTACACAAATTTAACATTCCTAAATTTTTTTCTATTTTTCTTTGGAAAAACCTGTCCATGCTATTAGAGCTTCTTCAAGTCCTAAACAGCCAGGAGGTAAAAAAAAAAGTCTTTTAAGTCATTAAAGACTCTGTGCTTAAGTGTTCCTCTATAAAAGTGACAAATCCTGCTCAGCTGAAACCAGGCCAGTTAAATGAGTGCTACCCTGAACCGCTGTCAGAAAGTATCTGAACCTCACAAACAACTAGAAATCGGCCTGCACAGGGTCCTCTGCGGGGTCGGGCCCTTCTCCCCAACTGTGTGCTCTGGCCGCCCCGATATCAGGAAGGAGAGCCTCCCTGGCAGCCAACTTCCCGGTGTCCAAGGCTCCCGCGCTCGGCGTCGGAGCCGGAAGCTACTCCGCGAAAATGCACCAGGCGCTCTGGAAGAACAAGGTCGCTCGGAGTCGCGGTCCCACGTCTGGCACCCTTCGAAACAATAATCACAGCATATAAAGTTTTGTGTACGGTAGGCAGTACTAGGAGAGCCCGCAGTCGCGGTGTATTCGGCTGCTGACCCGGAAAAGGACAGGCTTTCCTAGAAACCAAGTCTCTGCCCGAGCGGCCACGACGGTCGGCTTGTCCGCACCCGGGGGGGCCGGGGACCACCCCACCCCCAAACCGGCCCCGCGTCCCCGCAGCCGCCCCTGACTTGGGCCTGGGGTGGTGACACCGCCGGACGCCGAGCTCACCGCGCTGCCGCCCGCGGCCTGTGCGCCCGCGCGCTTCTCCGGCATGGCTCCCGCCTCGGGCTCCGGCGCCGCCTTCTCCTCCAGCTCCCGCGGCGGCTCCGCGCTCATGCCGCGGCCATGCCCGCGCCGGTTCGGGGCGCCCGGGGACGTTGGCGACGCCGCGGAGGCGGCGGCCGGGCCCGCGCCCTCATGGGCTCTGCGGCCCGCTACGGCCTGCGGGTCGGGCGGCGGCGCCAGCGGCGACGCCGGGGGCTGAGAGGAGCCGAGGCTGAGCCGCCGAGGAGGCAAGGAGAGAGGCGCGGCTGCAGAGTCGTCCGCCGCCCCGACCCACTGACTCTCCGGCTCTCCGCGGCGTCAGAGCGGCGCCGCCGGTCGCAAGGCCCCGCCCAGCTCCTCCGCTCCCGCCTCCGGCGCTCGCCCGCGCCGAACCCGGCAGTGCCCGCCCATCCCAGGCCCCGCCTTCAGGTCGCGGCGCCGCCTGGCTTCCGGGCGTCGCGGCGCCGGAAATACGTCATCTCACAGTGTCGAGCTTTATTTCAATTTTCCCGAGGCAAACTCGTACTGCGTGAACCGCGAGTCTCAGAAACTCGGGGTTTTGTGGTAACGGCACCTCTTGTCTTGGTTTTGCCCCAAACTGACAAGCGGAAGATTCCCGATACCTATCCCAGCAGGTAGCGAGATGAGCGTGTTCTGACAGGGAGGGTCCTCCCCTCTCCTGGCCTGGAATTTCAAACAGGGGAACTGCCATAGGCACTGTAATTAAGATATTTTGTTCCTCTCTGGAATCTAGAGGAGCTGACGGAAAACTTGATAATGGGCAGTGAGCTACTTGATGGTATCAAGCCTGATTATGGACGGATTACTCAAAATCATGGCCCATGTTCTGTAAAATGGGGAAAAAATAGCCTACTTTGGGTGAGGTGGTGATGTACAGAAACTTAAGCTAACACTGATCTTGACTCCATAAATGTTGGTTTTGTATTGTTACTGGCCTAGAAAGACCTTGTGAGACACGGTAACGGTGGTCCTCAGGAAAAGGGAGGCTCCAAGTTCCCTCCCCTACCCAAGGAAGGGTGGAGCTGAGCCGGGAGGAGAAGATGGACAGGAAACCTGGAGAAGGAGGGAAGGATGGAGAGCAAGGAGACCTACCTGGAGGAGGTACAAGGAGCAGAGACACATGTGAGCAAGGTGTGCTTGCTTATTGGTCCTGAACAGGTTGACACAGATGTGGGTGAGAGACCCAGGGGGCGGGTTAACAATGGCAGCATTTATATTGATTTTGCTCCTTTCCTCCTGCCGCTTTCCTAAGGGTCCCCACCAGAAGGTGCCTTAGAGTGGTGGCAAGCTTTTGGGCCAACCCTGCTTGGCTGGCCATTTACCTATGAGGAGATGGGTAACTTGGGTGCTGGATTTGGAAACTATATTTTTTTGTTGTACATTAATTCTATTAAAGTTAATTTCCATTAAAGATCTTATGCACTAGAGTATGTTTTGTCTTGATGTGGTGGGTAGCAGGACCTGTTTAGAGTGGACAGGTTTGGGGGTTCTGGGGTGCCCCTCTACCTGCCCTTTACACACACATCCTGTTTTGCAGTGGCCAAACCAAGTTTCACAAGGAAAGTAACTTGGCTAGTTAAAAGCCAAGTTAAAAGGTAAACCTGCTCAACCAAATTTGGGGTACAGATATAGGCAGAATATTTTTCCCTATTAGATGTTTGCACATTCAGTGCTTCTTCAAAGGAAGACTATGTCTTCCTCCTTATTAAAGGGCCCAGGTGGACATCCTGGAGAATGGATTAAGTGTGATCAGTCCACTATTGGTTTGTGTTTTGTACTATTGTTGCATACAAGTTGTGAAAAATCCCAAAAGGTTCTGTGTTCTGCTATAATGTGCCCCTCTCCCAGGCCTTAGGCTGGTATAACCCTAGTGTCTTAGCTCAGGCTGTCATAACAAAATACCTTAGATGGGATGGCTTAAATAACAGGAATTCATTTCTTAAAATTCTGGAGGCTTAAGGTTCTGATGACAGCTTTTCCTGGCATGCAGATGGCCACCTCACTGAGAGAGAAAAAAACAAGTTGTTAACTCTTATTATAAAGGCACTAAACCTATTATAAGGACACCCTCCTTTCAGGACCTCATTTATTTTTTATTTCAATTTTTTACATCATTGTTCATTTGTAAACAATATTTGTTTCCCCCCACCCCCTCAGGTGTAGTCCCCACAGAGTTTCCTTCACCAGTGCACCCTTGCACCATCACCTCAGTCCCCTGTTCTCCTCCCTCCCTCCCTCTGATCGCTCTTCCTCCTCCCCTGCAGTATGTCTTTGATTTATAATTGTCTGTTTTTGCTTTGTTGTGTTTTGTACTGTTGTTATTTTTTTCCACTGATGTCCTATTTGGTTCCCCTATATTCCTGTTATAAGTGAAACCATACGATATTTTTCTTTTTCCTTCTGGCCTGTTTCACTGAACATAATTCCTTCTAGTTCCATCCATGTTGCTGTGAATGGCATGAGTTTATCTTTTTTGATTGCTGAATAATATTCCATTGTGTATATATGCCATATCTTCTTGATCCAGTCATCTATTTTTGGGCATTTGGGTTGTTTCCAGGTTTTACCTATTGTAAATAGTGCTGCAATAAACATAGGTGTACAGGTGTTCTTCTGAATTAATGTTTTTGTGCCCTTTGGGTACATCAGGACCTCCTTTAAATCCTATTCTCTCCCCCATCCCATGCTCTACCTCCAAATTCCATCACACTGGGGGGTTAGGGCTTTAATATGAATTTGGGGTAGGGGCACAATTCATTTCATAACACTTGCTGTGTAATGTTAGAACTTAATTTACACTCACTGTTCAGACGTTGCATCCCAAAGTATACACTAATATCCAAAAATCTGCTCTTATAAGAACAGAGAAGTTATTTTCATAAGCTTGAGTAATCTACCTAGAGTGTCCTTATTGTGGGGATTTTACTGCTGCTTGGCTTTAATAGGAAGCACTTTAGTTCGACTAGGAGACTGATGGGATTTTAGAAGCTACCAGCCTTGAAAGCAGGAAATTCTCCCAACAATTTATCAGGAAGGTTGTCCGCTACTCTGTACTTAAATATTGCCAGAGAAGAAGAGATATTATACAGACCCTATTCATTTATGGGCAGTTTCTTTCTTTCTTTTTTTTTTTTTTTGAATTGACTTTTTCTTGAACCAAACTGCCTGCCTGTTTCAACTATGCTTTGATTCGGGTACATATACAAAAATATCTTATTCCACTTATTTAAAAATCTAAGATGTCATCTTTTCTGACTGTCCTAGAGCATACTAGTTTGTGAAAATTCCAATTAAAATGCATAGTATAACACTAAATAATATTTGACCACAGCACTCTGAAGTATGGTTTCTTGATCTGTGGAGCTGTAATTGTTTATTTATCATGCTGACAATCATACCATAGCAATTAAACAAACCCTTATCCATTCCTTCTAATCAATTCTGCATTAACTGAGGCGAAAGATTAGGGATTCCACATCATTGAATTAACATCTTAGGTTCTAGGAGAGTAACAGCACGCCTGAAAGACAAGTGTCACTTGTTTCATCCAGAAGTGGTTTAGGTATGTCTCTACCATTTGGGTTCATTTTGGGTTCATTTTACTAATGAAAAGGTGGTCCTCAGGATGTAAATAGGTATGCAAGAGAAAAATCTTCCCCTGGTAGGAAATAACTTTGTTAAATAACAATGATAAAATGTTTTATTTTTGTTGCCATTTCTTCAAGTTTTAATATTCTAACGAGGATCATGATTTTCTAAGAAGAGAATAAATTAATTTTCCCATACTTACTGGACACATTTTCATTATTGAAATACTGATTATTATCTTGCAGATTTGTGAGACATAGTTTGGGAAGTGCTCCTTTTATCTTTATTGATTTCAAAAAATATGCATATAATACAATAATAGACTATAAGACCATACTATTGTTTAATCTTTTAAGAATATTTGTTGGAAAAAAAGAAAATATTTGTCTTAACATCTTTACCTAAGCTCTGGACCTTCCAGATGAGTTGTCCCTGGGGAATCATGATTCCCTTGCAGCATTAATCTATATAATTTGCCCTGAGGTATTAAAGGGTGGACATGGTGTAAGTCATTACAGTTTAAATGGTCAGCTTGCCTGAGAGGTCCAGCATTCCTCATAAGCTCCCCTCATTCTATCACTGTTTAGTTGTAGACAGCTTCCCAGTCCAATTCATAACACCCAGGTCTTAGTATATGGTGACACTCCTTGACTCTTCATGTCCACGAGTGACTTTACCTTCTGCTTCCTTATTTCTCTTTCAACTCTCCTGATGAGTCCAGGAGTATATGTAGTCTTGGGTCTGTAGGGACCTGTCTTCACAGTAATAGTTCTTACTGGTTGAGTATACACTACAAACCTGAAATATGCACTGTGTGTTCACTGACCTCTCATTTCATCTTCCCAACAACCTCATGAAATGGGTACTTTCACATTCCCATTTTACTGGTGAGGAAACGATTCAGAACCTGCTTAAAGGCATGCAGCTGAAAAGAGCAGAACTGGCCATAAATCTAGGTCTCATGGCCTCAAAGCTTTTGACCACTAGGTTTTACTGCTTCCTCAAACTATGCTGCTTTTATCCTCCCCTTAAAAGACTGCAAAGGAAAAATGCAAGGACCATTCTGTAGACTGTGTCTGACATGTCAGTAGGCTTTCCCTTATGACTTTTTATAAAAACAAAGAGAAAAAAGGTGCCTGAATAGAAACACTTGGTTGGTATTTGGTTTAAATGTAGAAAGGATTGTGTGAAAGTCTCCAGTTTCAACAAAAATTAAATAATAAAAAAACAGCGAATAGCTGTAGAATTAAGAATATTTTCAGATAAATTTCTGATTTTTGCTGTGAAGATATAGTTATATGAATATGTGATAATGCTTTTATAATCAGAAAAAGAAGATACACATATTACCCAATCTGTAAAAAGAGTAATGAATTACACACATTTTACTAGTTTCCTATTGTAAGCTTAGTGGCTTATTAGCGCAAATTATCTTAGTGTTCATGGTCAAGAGTAGGACATTTTAATTGGTTCCTATATTGAGGCTCTCACAAAGCTTAAATTGAGATGTCATCTGAATGCATACTCATCAGGAGTCTTGACTGAAGATTTGCTTCCAAGCAGCCTCTAGTTATTGCTGGAATTCATTTCCTTGTGATCCTGTGACTAAGGACTCTTGCTAGCTCTCAGTCAACTACTGCTTTCAGCTCTTAGAGTCTGTTCTCAGGTTCTAGCCATATGTTTTTTTCCACAAGTTTGCTCCTTCAAGCATCTCTGTGAAGAACTCACTTGAGTAGGCCAGGCCTATCCAGGATAATATCCCTATTCATTAACTCAAAGTCAGCTGATTAGTAGCCTAATCACGGAATGATATATCATTCATGGTCCTCTCTGCTCTCAAGTAGAGGGGATTAGGCAGGGTATGCACCCTAGGGGACAGTTATCTTGGGACCATCTTAGATTTCTGCCTACCACAGACTTCTTTAGAACAAGGACTTCCCATGGCCTATCTCAGTACTGAGAATATAGGAGATCACTGTAATTTACAAAGAAAACACCATTTCAAACAAGGTTTAGTTAGGAAGGAAGACGTCATACTATGCAATTGGGAGTATTCTCTACTTCATTTTACTAGGCTCGGATTGTGTATTGCTGATCCTATTTTGAAAGGCATAACATTTATGGGTACAGAAGGAACAAGTGACAACCCAAAAGGATTATGAAAAAGGGTTAGGATTGGAGTTTTCTAGTTCTTATCTGATATTTCTATGCTTATGACAACTGGAATTGTAGGTTGAAGTTCATATAAATAAGATACCTCATATTAAAAACCTGTAATTCTTTAGTTTTCAACTTAGAAACAAAGGAAGTGGTATCACATACTAGTTGAAAGACCAACTTAAGTTGTAATCTCGGTTTTACCATTTAACTTATTGTGTAACCGAAGGAAAGTTATTTAACCTCCCTATTACTCATTCTCCTCATTTATAAATTTTGGCTTTTAATATCTGTTAAGTATATATCTGATGAATTTTCACCAAGTATATGCATCTATGTACCCTGCACCCATATCAAGAAAACAATCCCATTTACAGTTGCATCTTAAAGGACAAAATATCTAGGAATAATTTAACCAAAGAAGTGAAAGACCTGTTCACTGAAAACAATAGGACATTAATGGAAATACTGAAGAAACAGATGCATGGAAAAATATTCCATGCTCATGGACTGGAAGAATTAACATCATTAAAATATTCCTACTATTGGTGGAATAGGGCTGGGTGGTTGGTGCTGCCTGTCACTAGCAAAAGCCAATGAGCAGAGACAGAAATTGACTCTGCAAGTGCTTTTATTTTTCAGATAGCTGATCATTGATCTGAGAGAACAGTGGGCACAACACCTTGAAGAAACCTTTCTGCCATGGCCATTGATCTGAGAGAATGGTTGCCATAGCACCCTGAGGAAACTTTTCTGCCATCTCATCTCAAACTGGCCTTTTTTATATTAAGTTAAACAAAGATAATTAATCATAAGCAAACAGCCCATCGGAACAACCTGTCATAGTTGATGTTCCTGGTATTTGTCATGTTCAACCCTGAGAACTTGTTATCAGCCTCCTGGTTATCTTGACCCTGTACATTTAATGGTGTTAATATTAGGCAACACTGGGCCAGGAATCTCAGTTTAAAGCAAGTGTTTTAGTGTAAAGAAAAAAGGTCATTAATCATATACATGCTGCCTATGCTATGTGTGTACATGCAGATTCCTATATTAGGTATGGTGCCTTTCCCTTCCTCCCTGTCGCCGTATCATTTCCCCATTGTTAGTTATGACCCTTATATCTATAAGGCCTATTTAAGAATAAAGGAACTTAAAGGGGGAAGAGAGTGTCTCTCTCCAAAACAGGAGAGGTATTGCTGTAACATGACCACAGTTAACAATATTATATATTTGAAAGTTGCTAAGAGAGTTGATATTGAAACTTCTTAACATAAGAAAAAAATTGTAACTACTTGGGGTTATGGATGTTAATCATTTTCTGGTAATAATTAGCAGTCTGTATATCACAAATATACAGTTTACCTTATTTGCAGTATATATATCAAATCATGTTGTATACCTTAAATGTAATGTTATGTGTCAATTGTAACTTATAAAACTCCTGGGGGTTTATCAATTGTAGTGAAATATATGTAACTGGATTTTATTTTATTTTATTTTTTTTAAAGATTTATTTATTTATTTGTACAAGCACTGGGTACGATCAGAAGCACAGGAGGGTAAGAGAATTCACCAGAGACAGAGCAGGGAGCAGAACAGGCAGACAGACGAAGTACACTGCTGAGGGGAGCAGTGGGTGGCAGGAGAGGTCCACGTGCCATGTGGGCCCCTTGCCCGGTGGCCGGGGATCAAACCGGTGCTGCAGAGGCTGTGGGCAGCTTCACAACCCAGCGCTCAACTGCTGTGCCACTGGGGAGGCCCATGATTTTAAAAATAAAAAAATGCTCACATAAAAAAAAAATCACTTTTGAAATTGACAAAAAAGAAAAAAATGTAAAAGAAACTGTACTGTGAAAATTAATATTGTAAAAGAAACCTCAACTAAAATTAAAGTTGGAGAAGCCTGTAGAGGGAGCTGTTATGCATCATGCTAATTATTTGCATGTATTTGCCTTTTTTGCATGTCCCAGCAGGGAGGAGAGTAAACTTACACTTCCAAATGCAAAAGTCTCCTTTCCTGCTCCAAGATTTATCCTGCGCACTAACAGTTCCATCAATTAGAAACCCTACAATCCAGCCAGTCTACCTTCTAGACAGCTCCTAGAAGAGTTATTTGAATGCAAAATCACCAGTGTTGAAGGAAACTATTGTCTCCACCATACACTTTTCTAAGAAGCACCACACCACATAATCAGCCAGTCAAGTTACACAAGGAAACCCTGCTGTGGGTTCTTTTGGAGCTGATACGAATATATAATACAATGCCTAAGATGAAAAGTATATTGGATAGGATTAGTGACAACTTAGTGAACTTGAAAAGATTAGTGAACTTGAAAATAGCAATAGAAGCTATGCAAAATGAAACAGAGTGTCTCAGTGTGTGACAACTTTATGTGACATAATATATAATTTGAGTCTCCAAAAGAAATGGTGAGAACAGAAAGTGTTTGAGGAACTGATAGCCAAAATATCACAAATTTGATGATGTCTATAAACACAGATCCAGGAAGCACAACAATCCCTAAGTAGAATAAACACAGATATGGCACCAAAGCACATCATAATCAAATTGTTACACACACACATACACACACACCCACACACACTGACTCTACTGATAAACAGAACATTTTTTAAAAATGTCTATTTTAATTTGGGGGTACATTTTTGTTCTTCCATTTGTGCATGTGTTCCACTCACCCTCCATCAAAACACACATGTCCATACCTCATCTGCCTCCCTCTTCAATCCTGACCTCTTCCCCTCTGTGCCGCCAGTTACCATTATAGTCTTTCCCTGAGTTCAAGATTTGTTCCTACTATATGTTGCCTATGTATGTTTTTTGGTTATTTATGCAGATGAGAGACACCAACTGATATCTGTCTTTCACTTTTTGATTTATTTCACTTAACATAATCATGTTGCAGTTCATCCATTTTGCCCCAAATGCCACTATTTCATATTTTTTTCACAGATGAGTAATATTCTATCAAGTATATATTCTACAATTTCTTTATCCATTCGTCTGTTGAGGGCATTTAGTTTGGTTCCATGTCTTGGCAGTTGTGGACAGTGCTGCCATGAACATAGGCATTGATAAATCTTTTTGTATTAGAGTTTCATATCATTTGGATAAATATCTAATAGAGCTGTTGCCAGATCATATGGAATTTAAACAGAACATCTTAAATACAGCTGAAAAAAAAAGACATTCAAAATAACAAAGATAAGGATGAGAGCAGATTTTTTGCTGGAAACAGTACAAGCTAGAAGATAGTAGAACAACCATCTTTAGAATATTCAAAGAAGAACAGGCCAACCTATAATTTTGTAAGTAATTTTTTTTGTTCAGATTGCTTTATCTGTGTCCATTGGGAACTCAGGTTTTTCCTGTTTCCTTTTGGGAAATGACTTTTTTTTCCCCCCAAAGAAGCTTGTTATTTTATGGTACTACAGTATGTTTCAAATTCATCTTGTATTTTCTCAGCCCAGTTCTAGAATCAGCTATTTTTGTTTCCTTTGATTATGGTATTGTATTTAAAAACAAAGATTTGGGTCCTGGGTTTGCTTGTTGCTACTGAAGTGTCAATGCTTCTAGACCCTCTCATGTAAACAATTATATTTATTTCTGTATTTGCTTGTTATTGTTTGAAAGTCTTGCTGTTTTGTTGGCTTTCTTTTTCTTAATAGAGAACTATCCTTATTGAATCTTCTCAATTTCTTACATTCCACCCAGACCTAAAAGTCAAATGTGATTTACCTTCTGAAAAAAAAAAATATGTTGAGTTGTTACATATATTCAGATGATTCAGAGTTAGACTGAATGGGAAAGCAATTTATAAGCACGGATGGAATATTGAATTAGTCAACTAGACAAAGAATTTATTCTACAATGTGTGTGAACAATGTAATAAAATTAGGAATTTAAGAACTTTTTCCCCTTGGCTTGCTTCTCTCTGTTTCCTATGCTAAGTATGGGTGTCACGTCCACTGATACAATCTCTTTACTCAAAGTAGAAATTATTGCAGATGTAGGTCAGCTTTTCTTCTTGCCGCCCCCTCATAATCAGTTATCAAATATTACTTATGCCTTTTTCCATCTCCTATCTCTCACCACCTCCATAACCAAGCAACCACCTTGCCCTGTTTATTCTATATCACAAATCATTCTGTGCTTGCTCAGTCCTATTGCCATTACCTTAATTCATATCCTTCTCATCTCAGCGTAGTTTAGTGTCTTTATTTTTGTGTTCATTTCCACCAAAGTATATACTTTTCCAGCTAAATTGGTCTTTGTAGTACAGATCCATCTTATTGTGTCACTTTCTTGCTAAAATTTCTTCAAGGGTCCCATTTTTATGAGAATAAGATCTTAACTCATCAGCATGATTTGCATGGCTCAGGACCTAGCTTTTGTACATCTCTCAGCCTAATCATCTGGTACCATTCTACATTGATGTCATTGTGCTCCCATATCTAGGGCTCCTTCTTCCTGGAATGGCCTCCTTCCCTTCTTCCCCAAAACTAGGTCTTCCTCATATCTCATCTTCAGCATCACACACTGTTACTTGTATGTTGGGCACCTCATGTATATTTCTCTGTCAACATTTAATTCCCCAGGTGTTAAAAAACATAGTTTGCATCCAAAGAGACAGTGAACACATGCCAATATTTTATTTATGCCACTTAATAAGGATACCCACAAAGTGAGTTCAAGAGAGAACTCAAAAAATTAGGATTGTTACAGTGATTATGAACACAAA
The DNA here is from genome assembly GCF_964194135.1 of Talpa europaea. Taxonomy (NCBI): domain Eukaryota; kingdom Metazoa; phylum Chordata; class Mammalia; order Eulipotyphla; family Talpidae; genus Talpa; species Talpa europaea. Next base: position 101,983,328 of record NC_140074.1, on the reverse strand, counting down.
GGGAATAAAGAATTAAGATTTAAAATATATAGAGCCTTAGTTAATGTCCTATAGAGCAATTAAACTAAAATATTTGGAGTTATCTTATTTTCTCATCATAGGAAAAATCAATCATAGATTTCTTGTGGGATAGTTCTTTTTTTTTTTTAAGATTTATTTATTTTTGCATGCAAGAGCCAGAGAAGCGGGGGGGTGAGAAGATTCACCAGAGACAGAGTGGGGAACAGAACAGGCAGACTGAGTGAAATACACTGCTGAGGGAAGCAGGGGGTGAGTCAGGAGAGGTCTGCTGTGCAATGTGGGTTGCTCCCTGGCCGGCCAGGGATCAAACTCGTGTTGCACAGGCTGTGGATTGCTTCATAGTGCAGTGCTTAATTCCTTGCACCCCCAGGGAGGCCCTCTTGTGGGATAGCTCTAACTTTAAGATATCTGGATTTAATCAATGACAAATAATAAAAAATCAATAAACATCCCTAGAGAGTCAGGAGTCCTTAGGTGGACTTACTCAACAATTGTCTTCTAGCATGGCATTGATGCCATACTTTGTTTCCAAGTTTGGAGTAATTTTTCTTTGTCCTATTACTGGCTTTGTCAAGTAGATCACTGAGGGTTACTTTCCATAACCTGAAAGAGGCAAATTGGCCGCAAGCATTTAACAAATTTGCATTACATATCTGTCTGCAGTTTTCTGGAAAGTATATTGCTTGCATGAAAGAAGTAATGACAAAGCAATTTAAATGTTAATCTAAAAATGTGCGTGAGGGCCTCCCTGGTGGCAGAGCAGTTGAGTGCTGGGTTGCTAGGCTGCCCGCAGCCTCTGCAGAGCCAGTTCGATCCCCTGCCACTGGGTGAGGGTCCCACATGGCGCACAGACCTCTCCTGCCGCCCGCTGCTCCCCTCAGCAGTGTACTTCGTCAGTCTGCCTGCTCTGCACCCCGCTCTGGCTCTGGTGAATTCTCTCTCCCTCCCACGCTTCTGACTGTACCCAGTGCTTGTATAAACAAACAAACAAACAAATAAATAAATAAATCTTTAAAAAAAATGTGAGTGAAGATGAATAGGTTTTTCAAAATTATTGAGATTCTCTTAAAGCACAACCATCAAAAAAAATTGAAGACCACTGCATGGGAAGATAATTTTGGACATCTGAAATCCAGTTGAGGCCACAGTCAAGTCAAATCACTACAATTCATTTGTCAAGCATTGTAGTGGCTTCTTGTTTAATGCTACTTCTCCCTTTAACCTGGTCAGCTGATCATGGTGCCACTGATTTGATTTCAGTAATCTGAATGTTGCCTCAAAACATTCAGTGAATACATCCACATCCCTCACTGCCTCTACCTGAATGGGTGGAAAGCTCCTATGGAATGTGTTTGGGAAGTATGTATGTATAGGTCAACCAGTGTAGCCTATATTACACTACTATACAATTTAAATTTCTTGGTCATTTTCCCTCCTTATCTGCTTTACCTTGCATGGACTTTTTTTAATTGTACTTGTTTATTATAAATCATATACCAAACCATATCTCTTTCTTTGTAGTTTTATTTATTTATTTATTTTTTTCTAAGATTTTTGTTTATTTATTTATACAAGCACTGGGCACAGTCAGAAGCACATGGGAGGGTAAGAGAATTCACCAGAGCCAGAGCGGGGAACAGAACAGGCAGACCGACGAAATACCCTGCTGAGGGGAGTAGCGGGCGCGACAGGAGAGGTCTGCGCGCCATGCGGGACCCTCGCCAGCGGCCAGGGATTGAACCGGCGCTGCAGAGGCTGCAGGCAGCCTTGCAGCCCAGTGCTCAACTGCTGCGCCACCAAGGGAGGCCCTTTGTAGTTTTATTTTTTAAGAACAATACTTTTTGTATTATTCATCTATTAATAAATAGTTGAATTGAAATAAACCCAAAGACCCACTAGACTCTGAGCATCTTGAAGACAAGTCTATGTCTTATTCACAATTTTATACCATTGTCAACACACAAAGAATAATGGCACATTTACATATATTTTTTGAGAACTAACTGAATGCCAGGTCTGAACTAAGCCCTTTAATGCACAGTCAGTAGTGCATCTGGACAAACTTGTGGGCACTGTCTGCATTGTAAAAGCATGGAAACAAAAGTAGATTAGTTATGGTGCCCAAGGCCACACAGACAATAGGGGGGCCAGAATTACAACTAAGAATAATCCTGGAGTTCCTGACTATAAGTTAATATCTCACAAATTGGATTTGTCAAATTGGTTTAGAAATTAACAAAATAGCCTCATGTTACTGCCTTAGTTTCAATAGGCTTCGGGCAGATTGGGGCCCAAGTGATTCACTGAGACCCGGTGTGAGAAGGACGTGTTCTTCCCCTTTGGGGGTGGGAACAGCAGCAGCTCTGGAGATTGTGGGCACCAGGGAGACTGAGCCTCCTCTGCTTGACCTTGCATCTAGGGCTTAAAGGGTATGAGAGCATCACAGTGAAGGGCATCACTGCCAGAGAGGGTCCGAGAATATGGTGGGCTTGCACTTGTGTCCACTAATGTGCCCCTGGAGACTTACCCACAAGAACAGAGGGACACTTCTGTAGGGCAGGATGTGAGCATGAAGACCTGTGTATGGTGGAGTTGGGGCGGGGGGGCGCTAAGAGCTGTGAGACTGCAGCATTTATGTTCATGTGGCGCAGCGTTACTAACAACTAGGATGCTGGGAGAGCTGGGGATGCTCTGGTTTTACTACAATTCTTCAAAATGAAGTGAAAATGAAAGGGTTCCATAGTTTTATTTGTTCCTTGATCTTATATCTCTTATTTTAAATCTCTTGTGGGAAAAATAAAATGCTAAGCAAAGTGGTTTCTCATTTCCCCTTAGAACATTTTTGCTGTTGAGTTTATGAAGTCTTTCCCCTCATTCATGGACTTAGTGGCTTAAAACCGGATTGCGATACCACTGTTCAGCTCCAACAATGCTCCCATCATTTCCCAATTCCCACAAGTTCAGTCACTAAAACCAGTGTCACTTTGGCCAAATTACTTCATCTCCATGGGACACCATGACCTCATTATTAAATAAAGATGAACCATTTTCTATTATCTCAAAGACAATGACAGGGAGCATGGCCATGTAGTATTTTGCCTTTAAGATATTGCTTATCAGGTGATGATGCATTTGCTGTTAGAAAGCCTTTGGTGAGAGTGCAATTGCACGTTTAGTTTTGTTTTCATAGAAATGCACCTGCCAAGACATGAGTTAAGACGAATTGTCAGTTGTACCGTGTGTGGAAAGCGAGGGTTTCTTATACTACAACTTGGGAAACATCGGCCCTATAGAAATCCATAAACAGAATATAAGCTCAGAGGAAAATACAATGTAAATCACCAATGCAGGCAGACGTGCACACCATTAATTTGTAAATATACTTCAATAAAATAGATGTGTTGAAAGATTATAGATAATAAAATATTAAATGACCATAGACGGTATCATGAATTTTATCAGTTTTTTAGAGTCATAAATTTTCATTGATATTGCAATGTAAGAAATATAACAGCCAGAAGATACCACTCCCAACCCCATGAGTTTTCAGCACTGGAGTTTTAGAATAAGTTTTTAGAAAATTAGGTGGAGAATAAAATATTTTGTACAAATGTCTTCATAGAAATATAAAGTATTTTACCACCTAGTGATCCACAAACAATAAATGCAATGAAAAGACATTGTTATATTTGGTATCATTTTATAATGGAAATAAGATAAACATGCCTACTGTATATCATCCAATTTAGTTACCAAATATGAACAAAACTGCTAACTCAATGTCTGACTTTCTTATAGAAACCAAATCAGGTTTCTTTAAAGGCATCTCATGATGTCAGGGTAACAGGAAAGATAATGTGATGTTAACCTATATCCTACTTCAGACCTCTAGTTAGATGACCCCACTCACCTGATTTGCATGGGACTGAGGGTTTCCCAAGACATGGGGCATTCAGTGTTAAAAGCAGGGAAGCCCCAGGCATACTGGCAAGGTGGGTTTTCTATACACCTCTAGTTTTAAAAAAATATATAAAGGAGTCATACATCTTTATCCTGGGACTTTTCTGCTTTCGTTTATGGTCTTCCCAGGCAGTCACAGACCTGCATGGTGGAAAGAACCAAGGAATCAGTCATGCCTCCCTGGTATCCAGCTCTTGCACTGGAAGGGTCTTCAACTGTAATTTCAGGCAATCTTGCTTCATAGGATGTGGAGGAGGCTGCTGCCAGGCAACTGGGGCAGGGTTGTCCTAGTGACTTGGTTTTGGCACTCTTTACCTTCCTTATTGACATCCTCAGCTCCTAGTCCCAGCAGGGTCCTCACAGGTATGCCCACAGACACTCACTTACAGAGACCTATATACTTTCAGCATGCCGCCAACTAACTGACAAAGATGACAGCTCTTGAAGCTCAAAGTCTGACCTCTCCTGGTGGTGTTGAGGCTTAATTCTGACTTCCCTAGCTTGTCTTCAGCTGGAACTCTGTTAGGTTAGTTTAACTAAAATTCCCTCTTACTCCTGATGTTTTTCCCTTTCAGTTATTGCTTATATACCAATTTGCTCCTTCCCTAAAAATTTCCATTTTTCCTTGTCGTAGCAGCTCTCTTTGAATAAAGTCATACTTATTGTCTTTAAGAAGCTAATAATTATTTCTTTAATAAAACACATACAAACACACCTGCTATGTTTTATATATGTGCAAAACATTTATTACTATGTAAGTATTCTTGTCATTAACAACTCCCTTTTTATTTTATGGTAGCATTTTTTTCCATCTCCCCTGCCTTTGCCATGGTCAGGAAAAGCAATGTGAACAATTTGGTTTGTTACTTTTTTTTTTTATCTTTCCCTGCATATTGAGTCTCTATTGTGAGCTGAACATTGTTTTCACACAAGTCAAAGTCCTGACCACTCAAGCTTTATATTTTGCTAAAGAGAGGGAATACACACTTACACAAAGAAATAAGATCAGGTAGGACACTGGTAATTACCATGAGAAAGGTAAAACAGAGGCGTTGTGAGGGAAGTTTTACCTGATTTTGAGATGACCTCTCTTAAAAGCAGACAATTTAGTTATGATCTGAATGATGATGCAGAAACAGTTTTGGAGTGATCTATGAGGTAAGCATTTAACATGGAGAAATTTTTGTGTAAGTCCCTGTAAAGTAATGAAGTTGGGGTGACTAAGAGACAAAGACCAGTGTGTCCAAAACATCATAGCTCAAAGTAACAAGGAACATGAGAAACCCAAGGGCGTGTCCTCTATGAGACAATGTCAACTTCTCTCCAAATGTGATGGAGACCATTAGAAATGACACAGAAACAGTAATTCCAAAGGGCACCTGCACGCCTATGTTTATAGCAGCACTATTTACAATAGCTAAGATATGGAAACAACCCAAATGCCCAAAAATAGATGACTGGATCAAGAAGATGTGGTACATATACACAATGGAATATTACTCAGCAATCAAAAAAGATAAACACATGCAGTTTGCAGCAACATGGATGGAGCTAGAAGGGATCATGCTCAGCGAAATAAGCCAGAAAGAAAAAGAAAAATACCGGATGGTCTCATTCATAGCAGGAATTTAGAAAACCTAAATAAGAGACCAGGAGAAAGACTAATCAATACAAAGTAAAAATCAAAATCAACAAGCAACTATAAACGAGAGACATACTACGGGGCTGGGGGGGTGGGGCGGGGAAAGGAAGGACTAGGGTCAAAATAAGGGGGGGGGTTTGCAATTGTAAGGGGAATATAACCAAAATGAAAATGCATACATTGTGCAAAGATGAAATAAGATGTAAGAATTATATAAAATAAAATATTAAAAAAGAAGTTTCAAGAATGACACAGTGATTTGTGTTTGACAACCCCCCCACCAATTCTAGTGTGGAGAATAAGATGTTGGGGCCATAGTGGACTCAGGAGAATAGAAAGGAGGCTGTTGCTAGGGTTCTGGTGAGAAGTGGTGGTGGAAATGGTGAGCAGCCAAATTGGAAAAGGTTTTACAAGAAAAGTCTGATGGATGAGGTATGTGGTAGAGTTAGACCAGGATAGAATATATGGACATATTATGTGGATAAGCAGCATATGAAGATTCTGGGGTCCTCTGATGTGAGGACAGTGAGCAGGGGACATAAGAAAGACATCCTGGAGGTCAGAGCAAGTGTGGGATCAGCAAGGAAGCAAGTGCTGAGTCATTTGAAATCCTGATGAGTCATTACGACCCTGAGATCAAACCTTGGACAGCCAGCCTGGCCCCAAGCCATTCCTGCAAGAATCCACATTTCTCACATTCTGCATAGATCACAGCTTACTCATCTCTTCCATGGATAGGCATTAACTTGTGTTTTGGGGGTGGTAGCTGGGGGACCTGTAGCCATAATCAATAAAGCTGCACACACATTTTTAGAGTGCCAGGGTGTGAGGGTGTGTTATCAATTTTCATTAATTAACAGTGTCAGTTGCCTTCCAAAAGTGTAATCATGTAAATTTTGAGGACTTACTAATGTTCTGTGAACAATACTTAATTATTGAAATGTAGATCTTGTGACTGAGAAGGGAGAAGATATGTTAGAGCAGATAACTACACAGGTTTCCATAGCTGACTGACCGTGTTTGCAGGTGGATGTGAATTTGACCTTTGATGTCAGCTTGACTTAGTTCCTTCACTATTATTTAAAAGAATTTCTCAACATCCTTCATGGTCCCATTCATGTGCAAAACAGGACAAAGCCTCCGGGATCATCACACTTGGTACCTGAGGTGCACATTCAGTCACACTTGGCCTCATGATGGGTGGCCAGTGATGTACATAGAGATCAAGTCCCACAGCTGGTACTTATATTAAAAGGGGAAGTATTGTTGCCTCTTGTGGGGCAGACAAGGAAGTACTAGAAGGGGAAACACAAACTCTTAACACCTTGTTTTTCTGATTCCTGTTGTGGGGTGTGTGTGTGTGTGTGTGCACGCGCGTATATATATATATCAACACTGCTGATATACTGGTGTCTTTGAGGTGGAGTTTGGTTCTGACTCAGTGGCTTTCTTTCCAGTGCTTTCCACTTGACAAATGTTAGGTTTTAATGAGGTCCCTTAGTTTTCAGCTGGGATCAAGTCCTCTTCCAGGCCTCATGAACATACGATTATTATTACTTCCTATCAAGGACAAGATACTGTGGTTGGCACTAGGAATACTTTGGTGAACAAAACCAGCATCCTGTTTTCTAGGGTCTCCCCAGCTGTACTTTGAAGTCATCATCAACAGCTAGTGAGTTTCGTGTTCCAGGTGCTAGGGAAAGCTGCTATACGCTACACTTGCCTCCAGCCAGAACAAATGAAAGTTTCTACCCAGCCCCAGCCTCCTCAGGAAGTTCCTGTTGTGACACTTCTCATATCATGTTCCCTGCAACATTGGGACTTAACCTTTCACCAACAAATGCCACCACTAAGCAAGGATTATGAGCCAGATTTGGAGATACTGATCAGTCCTACATACTCGGGATGTAGGTCCTGGATGTCATGGGAGGGGGGTGCTTAGATGGAGAGCTAACACCCTTAATTAGCAGGTGCTCCACCTGTGGGCATGCATTATGTTCTGGGCCAGAAATCCACTCCATAGACAGAATTCTACTGTGTGTGTGTGTTTCTCAGTATCAACTGGATGGCCCAAGTTCTCTAGTCTTTAATTTCCTAACCCACTGAGAATATGACTGTCTAACCTTCAGTGTGTGGTAGTCCCACAGGTCTCTTCTAAATGTTGCCTATGATCTTTGTTTTCTTTTGTTCTGCATTCTTGTTCTCAAATCATGCTCTTGCCACTTTTCTTCCAGGCCAATATTATTTCCTTATTTTGGTTTCCCAAGCATGTTGGTTGTGAAGGTAAGTTATTGCTTCAACAATAGTATAGAAAAGAAAACAATAGTATAGAAGAAACATAGTATAGATTTGGGGATAATATCTGACCTTCAGATAAGGGTGATGTAGTTAATGCCTGCATTGTAAGGGAAACTGGCTAGTCAAGTGACTTCTCAACTTGTAGCCTGCACATCTGCATTGCACTGAAAGTGTCTCTCTTAAATTTTTCTTAATCTGTTCACTGGTCTCCAGTTTCCTGCTCATTCAGAAGGAGTCTCTCATGAATTTTTTAAAAATGATTTTTCTACCTTTATTGAGATGTAAGTAACAAACATTGCATAAATTTAAGGTGTATAATGTGATGAATTGATACTTGTATATATTGCAAGATGACTACCACAATAGGTTTAGTTAATACTTCCATTATCTCACATAACTTTTTACTTTTTTTTTTGGTGGTGATGTTGACCTCAAACAGATCAGCAGCCATTTTACCAGCAGAATGAGTTTATTAGCAAAGAACAACAAATGACAATTTGGGACAAGCAGTCTTATGGTGAAAACATGTGCACACTTTTTTAGAACAAAGGAGAGAAACATTCTTAAAGAATGTTGAGAGAGACTGTTATAAATGAAGAGTCCATTGGAGGACACTAGTAGCTTGAAGTGTAGTGGCCTTCCATTTGTTGGGTTAGAATGGTCATTCATTGAATGCTGGGCAAGAAGCAACTCCTCCCCACTAGAATGGTCAAGCAACATCACTTCCCATTGAAAATGCAAGGCATTCTCTTCCAGTTGGATTCTGTAATGTGTGCTGAGTATGTGCATGAGAACTCTCTTCTAGCCTCCCAATTTCACTGAAATGCGGTTTCTGTTTATTATATTTCACAGTGAGAACATCTCAGGTCTATTCTCTTAGCAACTTTGAAGTATATAATATTGTCAGGGCCTCCCTGGTGACTCGAGGGGTTGAGCTGCAGCACTGAGAGGCAATCTGCAGCCTCTGAAGCACAAGTTTGATCCCTGGCCAGGGAGCTGACCTACATGATGCAGCAGACCTCTCCTGTCTTGCCAGCTGCTCCCTTTAGCAGTGCATTTCAATAGATCTGCTCTCCAGGCTGTCTCTGGTGAATCCTCTCACCCCCCCCACACCTCTGGCCTACACCCTAGTTCTTGTATGCATAAATAAATAAATCTTTAAAAAATATATAGCCATCATGCTATATGTTAGTTCCACAAAACCTATACATCTTATATTTGGATGTAGCCTTTAACCAACTGTCCACATTTCTTGCACACTCTCACCTGCCAGCCATAATTGTTTTCTGTAAGAATTCTTTATGTATTTTGGTTCTAGACCCAGGATCTCACTTTAAAAGAGATTTTTGGATCATGTGTCTCTGTCCAAAGTCCGGACTCTTCAAGGCCTGATGACAGGAGGTGGGGAAGGGAGGCATTCTAGTCTCCCCCCATCTCCTGCAAAAGGTCTGGTTGCCTTGACTTCTTCTGAGAGTGGCTAGCATTCACAAATAGCTAGGTGGTGAGTCTCCAAATCTGGGTAATGACCCTGTTTACTGGGGAAACATAGCTAATGCTAAATATAGTTTAGACTGTGTCAAATTGTCCTCTGCAATAGCCTTTATCATCTGAAGTACTGGTTAAGTTCACAAGACTGGGACTGGTTAAGCTCACAGAGCAGGCACAACTGCTGAATCAAAGCCTTAGGACTTTGGCACCTGCTCCACCTTCTGCATTGCCCAACTCATAAACAGAGGCCACACCTCTTTCTTGTGCTATAATCAGTCCTGGTCACATTTCAGAATTTTTACGGTCAAATGCAGATAACTAAAGGTCACTTTCAAATAAACTGCTTATTGATTTCTTGAACTTTCTGAGGAAATAAATCTTTTTCTGTTACAGATTATCAGTGGCTGCTAAGCAGAAAAGTTGTGCCCACATAACATTGTACATTGTTGATGGAATGCAGACTATTCTAGCTATTATGGAAAATCCACATGACCCAACAATTCCATTCCTAAGTTATCTACTCAGAGAATGTTAAAATACTAATTTGAAGGATATATACACTTTTATGTTCATTGTAGTACAACTTACAATAACCAAGTTATGGAAACAACTTAGATGCCTAACAGAGGACTGGATTAAGAAGATACAGTTTAGGGCCTTCCTGGTGGCACAAGGGGTTAAGCACCACACTGTGAAGCGATCTGAAGCCTCTGCAGCACGAGTTCAATCCCCAGTCAGCCAGGTAGCAACCCACATGGTGAAGCAGACCTCTCCTGTCTCACTCGCTGCTCCCCTCAGCAGTGTGTTTCAGTTAGTCAGCCTATTCTGTTCCCCACTCTGTCTCTGGTGGATCCTCTCACCCCCCGCATCTCTGGCTCTACCCCAGCTCTTGTATGCATAAATAAATAAATCTTTAAAAAAAAAGAAGATGTAGTGTATATACATGATGGAATACTACTCAGCTATTAAAAAGATCAACTCTGTGACAAGGGTGAAACTGGAGGGGATTGTGCTAAGTGAAATAAGTCAGAAGGAGAAAGACAAAACAGATGCCTCACTCACATGTGGAATTTCAAGGAAAAAAAGGAACCGACAAAACTAAAACAAAACAAACCCTAGAAATATGACTGCAGAATTGAGGCTACTTGGGGTGGGGGAGGAGGGAATAATGGAGAACAAAAGTTTGTGGTAAAGGACTATGAGTGCCTGGGTGGTGGATGTGACTTGGTGTCATAAAGCTGAGGATGTGTGAACCTATTCTCCTCAGTCATGTCCAGGTATTTAAAAGTTAAAAAATTGAGTTGACTATCAGATAAAACATGCTCCATCTTTCTACCAATTCACCAGAGCCAGAGCGGGGAGCAGAGCAGGCAGAAGAACCGAAGTACACTGCTGAGGGGAGCAGCGGGCGGCAGGAGAGGTCTGCGCGCCATGTGGGACCCTCCTCCGGTGGCCGGGGAGCAGCCAGGGATCGAACCGGCGCCGCAGAGGCCGCGGGCAGCTTCGCAACCCAGCGCTCAACCGCTGCGCCACTGGGGAGGCCCAATAACATTACACTTTTAAAATAAGTTTACAGTGCAAGTTTTTGTAAGATGAAGGTTGAGTATAATTATGGTTGTACATGTCTGGATGTTCTGATAATGAACTGGTGATTTGAGATAGTACTAATATAAAGGCATGCATCTTACATTATATTTCATCTTCCACTTCAGCAGAGCCATTAATTATATTATTACAATTAGGACTTAGCATAATTTATTTTGCACTAACATTAATGATGCTTGTTAGAGCCAGTCCTATGTACCTACAAATTTTGGTATAGCACGTATCATTCCCGTATTTTTCAGATGCCGTATGTGGCTGTTGTGCGTACCATAGTAATTTGAAGTACCCATAGAATCAGAATTGGAATGTAAAGAGAAACAAGAAAATGAATGCTCAGTATGCTAGCATTTTAATTAGGCAAGTGCCTATTGCTTTGTTATCCATATACAGAAAACTGGCAGATTAATTATGCTTTTCCTCTTTCCTAAGTGCTTCCTCTCAAATCTTTCCTCAATTTGAAACAGTGTCTGCTTTGACAATAGTAGGACACAACCCACAGACACTCATGAACTTGATAAGCAATTGCCTTGTGTTTTGAGAACATAGGTCAAGAGATGTGTTATGCATGAAAGTGGGTGTTTAGGGCTATAGGTCACACCGTGTGGCCCTGAGCTCTGGGCCTGAGAGACAAAGGCACCATTGCCTGGGATAAATCATGTGTGGGGATGAGTGTGCAGAATGTGATAGGATGTCAGGGTTCAGGGCAGTGTTCCTCTGGCCTGGGTCCAAAAGAGATTATCAGAGCAATTAATAAATAAATGTAACATTTCACTAATTGTGGAAAGGAAATTATTTGTCCAAACTGGTATAGCAGATGTGCGTAAATTCTACTATCCTAATGGCCTCCGGTCTCCATTTGGAAATTCCCTTTATCAGTTTTAATTTCATGGCTTCTCAGTCATCTCCACAACAGTAAGGCAGTCATCATAAACGTTTATGTCAAAATGGTCCAGGAAACCCTAGCAGAAGCTCTTACTGACCAAATGTGGGGCAAAATGAACAATAAAAAAGTAATAAAATTGGGCCTCCCCTGGTGGCGCAGCAGTTGAACGCTGGGCTGCAAAGCCTCTGCAGCACCGGTTTGATCCCTGGCCACGGGCGAGGGTCCCACATGGTGCGCAGACCTCTCCTGCTGCCCGCTGCTTCCCTCAGCAGTGTATTTTGTCAGTCTGCCTGTTCTGTTCCCTGCTCTGGCTCTGGTGAATTCTCTCACCCTCCCACACTTCTGACTGTATGCAGTGCTTGTATAAATAAATAAATAAATCTTAAAAAAAAGTAATAAAATTACATATCAAAAGCACACCAAATTTGTACACACCCATGAGAACATAATGATACCTAAACTAAGAAATGCAGCAAGTCCCATTGGTCATCTTTATCAAGTCATTATTCTGAAAGCTGATTTTAAGAAAAATTATGGAAGACCATTAATCTTGACTTCCCTGTATGTTTTCATGGTAAATAAACAATGAGGAAAGCTCTTCAGAGAAGAATTTTAGCTGATAAATGCTGAAAGAAGAATGAAATTTGAAACTGTCATTTTGAAACTCTAATAAAATAGCCAATCTCAGAAATATTCATGAGGATCTAATAGTTTTGAATTACTGATCAATCATTACTGAAAGTAGGACAGGCTATGCATCTTGATTATGTAATGAGGAGTACCCCTCATATCCTAGAAACTATCCTTGTCAAAAAATTGAGCTTGAGGGCCTGCCTGGTGGCACAAGTGTTAAAATCTCAGTGTTTTCAAGCTATGGCCAGCCACTGCAGCATGAGTTCGATCCCTGGCCAGGAAGCTGACCTACATGCTTGCCTGCTGCTCGCCCCCACAGTGTACTTCAGTAATCCTCCTGTTCTGCTCCCCACTCTATCTCTGGTGACTCCTGTCACGTTCCCCACACATACCTTTGGCCTACGCCCAGTTCTTGCATGCATAAATAAATAAAAAGAAATCTTTAAAAAAATCGAGCTTGAATCTGATCAAGTCTGTAGATTTAATTATCGGTCTACTGGAAAATCCAGGAACAGACGAATATATTCAGCAGTGAGATAAGGATGAATGTGACTAAGCTTAAAGTTCAAAAAACGGGCCTCCCCTGGTGGCGCAGGCGGTTGAGCTTCGTGCTTGAAGCTGTCCGCAGCCTCTGCAGCGCCCGGTTCGATCCCTGCCAGCCAGCGAGGGTCCCACATGGCACAGCAGACCTCACCTGTCTCGCCTGCTGCTCCCCTCAGCAGTGTATTTTGTCAGTCTGCCTGTTCTGTTCCCCACTCTGTCTCTGGTGTATCCTCTCACCCTCCCATGCATCTGGCCTGTACCCTGGTTCTTGTATAAATAAATAAATAAATCTTAAAAAAAAAGTTAAAAAAACTCTGCTTTACTTGTCAAGTAATCACAAGAAGGAAAAAAGGGAGGGTGTGTTTTAGACAAAAATAGGATTAAAAGGTCTTATTGACTAAATGTATCTTACAGAACAGGTTAGATCTGATGCAAACAAACCACTATAAATGGACAATTTTGAAAAACTGAAGAAAATTGAACAAAACCATCCATGTCATCTATGAGACACTCACTTTAGAATTAAAGACACAAATCAACTGAAAATGAAAAGGTGGGGGAAATATTACAAACAAAAGACAACTAGCCAAAAGAGAGCTGGGGTGGTTCTACTGAATGAGGCAAAATAGACTTAAAGCCAAAAGCTGTTGTAATAGAAATAGAAAGTTAATATATATTGGTAAAAATGTCATTTGCTAAGAAGTTGTAATAATTATAGTAGGATGAGGAATTCAAAGGGGACACTTGTGGATGTCTGGGGGGCAATGAAGTTTCAGCCTGGATTCAGGGCACTAGGGACATTACTATGAACCCTAAATTTGGCCATTGTTAGCATATTTGGAAGACTGATTATACCCCAGACAGAAATAATCTGTTTCCATCCTTCTCATATGTGATTTAGAAATTAAAGTTGGACAGACATTCACTAGGGAACAAAAATTTGGAGATCTTTGAGTCAGGGAAGGTTCAGAGAGTCTCTGCATTGAGTCAGGGCAGAAGGGATATTATTATGGACTTGAAACTATGGTTATAATCTGCCTTTGGGGCATTCAGGGGATTCAGAAATTAAATAGTATAAAGAATTCATTAGGGGATACATTTGAGGATCAGCCAGGCTTCCACTGACTAGGCAGCACAGTTGGATATTTTCATGAACTGTAAGATGTGGGTATTAAGTTGCCATTTTTGGAGGGTAAGGAATATCTAAGAAAGACTCTGCTTCCACTCTTCTTATAAAGGGTTCAGAACTTAGGTAGAATGAAGAATTCATTGGCAGATATTTTCAGGGAACTTTGGAAGGGCCAGTTAATATCCCACACAAACAGAATACATTTCCATCCTCCTCATAAAGGTTTCACAAGTTAGGTTAGGACAGGGAATTTATTAGGGGACACATTTATGGATCATTGTAGCTAGGGAAGTCTCAGTCAAGTTTCCCCAGCCTTGCCAGAACTGGAGGTAGATTGCTGTGAGCCCAAAATCATGGGTTTTGCCTGCCATATTAGGAGGGAGGGCAGTGGACATCTCAGCCAGACAGTATATGTTTCCATCCTTCTCATAAGGGATTCAAACATAGAGTAGGATAAACAATTCATTAGGAGACATAAGCAGGGACCTCTGGCTCAGGGAAAGCCCTGTCATGCTCATTGTGCAGAGCCAGGTCAGGGGGAAATAAACATGAGTCCTAAGTTTCAGATACTGGCCACCTTATTGGGAGGGCTTGAATACCACAGAAAGAGAATCTATTTCCATCCTCTTCAATATGGCAGCTGATATTCTTCTTTCTTGATACTTAAGGTTTATGTGTCACCCCTGTCCTGACCAGAAAGGGAGAGACTGATTGAGTCTTCCCTGGTCCCAAGGTCCGTGAATATGTCCCCTAATTATTTCCTCATCCTACCTTATGTTTTGAATCACTTATGAAGAGGATGTTATCTGATCTGTCAGTCTAGGGGTATCCTGCATCCTCCAATATTGGGGTTGGTATTTGCAATTTAGAGGACATATTACTATAACTCTAACCAGGATAGGCAGGGAACGCCAGAGGTCCCTGAAGTGTTCCTTAATGAATACCTCATGTTACCCTAATTCTGAAACCCTTCTGAGGAGGATGGAAGTAAATTCTGCATATCTGATATATCTATCCTTGGTCCTCCTAATATGTGGCAGTATCTGTGATTTTGGTATATGATAATGTCCCACACATCCTGTCAGGAAGGGTTAGACTGATATAGTAGACTTCTATGACTCCTAATCCCAGACTGTCCTCTAGTGAATTCCTCAACTTACTCTAAGTTTTAAATCCATTGTGAGGAGATGGAAATGGTATGTGTGGGGAATCCCCTACCCTCCAAACATGGTGACTGATACTTGCAATTTAGGGTTCAAGCTAGTGTCCCCCTGCCCTTGATCTGCATGGCACAAAATGGGACTGTGACTTCCCTGGATCCAGAGGCCCCCAAATGTGTACCCTGTTAGGGCCTTCAGAAGAAGCATCTGAAAGATGTCATGAAAGGGGATTGTAACCATTTCATATTAAATTGGTGATGTCAATTAGAAAAATAATCATTGCTGAATGGAGGAATGGAACATTTGTTTTCAGAGTCAAAGTTGGGGACTAACCTGGAGAAAAACAAGCAATCCAGTAGGAAGAATGTCCTGGACAGCTGCTTTCCCCACACCCCTTAGTAAGAACTCTGTTTAAATATATCTCTGGGTACATGGATATACCCCGGTGGCCAAATTTCTTTCAAGGCAGCCTTGGACTTCAAAGCTGTGCCCCTAGTGAGAAAGTCAGGTGAAATTTGTATTGTCCTTTCTAACCTAGTCTCGCAAATCAAGACATTTACAAAGTCCCAGTCAAGTTCAAGAAAAGGAGGTGATAGTGTACATTTTTATGAAAGGTGTCTGCAAAGAATCTGTGCACATGTTTTAAACCACCACAGTATTTCATAGAACTCTGGCAGAAATTCTGGGACAGAATAAAAAAGTTCTTTCACTAAACTACAAGTGGGTTCATTAGCTTTCTTTTTTGCCATAATGGAAGGATAGTGTCTCTCTTTTTTTTTTTTAAAGATTTATTTATTTATTTATTATTCATTTATTTATATAAGCACTGGGTACAGTCAGAAGCGCGGGAGGGTGAGAGAATTCACCAGAGCCAGAGTGGGGAGCAGAGCAGGCAGAAGGACCAAAGCACACTGCTGAGGAGAGCAGCGGGCAGCAGGAGAAGTCTGCGCGCCATGTGGGACCCTCCTCCGGTGGCCAGGGAGCAGCCGGGGATCGAACCGGCGCTGCAGAGGCTGCGGGCAGCTTTGCAAACCAGCGCTCAACTGCTGCGCCACCGGGGAGGCCCGCGGACAGTGTCTCATTTAAGGAATCTTTCTCTGGAGTGAGACTGTCTGCCTGAGCTTTGCCTATGCCCTGACATACACTGAATCTGGAACCTTAACCAAGTCCAAGTGCATCACTTTTCTTCTTCCTTTTTTTTTTTTTGGTCACTCCTAGGTCTTTTCCCCCCAAATTATATTTATTGAGGTATAGTAGATATACATCTTTGTGTCTATTCCAAGTGTTATAGATTCAAAATCCTACAGATGTATACTTTCACACCCTGATACTATTAAAACCTTGGGGCATTCCAGTGATGCCAGATCAAGAGAGCAAGCTGTTTCAGAAATGAACCAAATGTGCACAATGCCATATAAGAGAGTATATGATTCTCACCTTGTTGAAGAGGATCAGATTTTTTTTGACAGGTGTTGCAGATGCACATAAAGATCAGCTATTCTGGTCTCATCTGAGGCTTTGTGTACAGAATGCAGGCCAGTCCTGCAGCATGGGAGCAAAACAGGAGAGTTTGTTTCCTGAAAAAAGGAATCCATGACAATCAGACTGCTTCTGGGAGAATACCCACCCTCTGCCTAAAACATCCCCAAGTGTGTCAGGGGCCAGAATTGTGGCTAGAGGCAGGAAGCTGACACCCTTCCTGGGGGCCTCCTGTGTACTCTGCTGCTCTGCATCCTGAGCCACCCTTGATTCCCTGACTCCATGAGGTACCTTCCCTCGATCCTCTTCCCTGTGGTGTGTGGACAAAAATAAAACATCTTGCTAATTTTCCTTGTTGGACAATGTCTACTTCTGCCTTGCCAAGACTGCCTCAACAGACTGGAGTCAGTAAAACCTGAATCTCGTTCACTGTAAATAATCTTGTGAGACACAAAGGAAATGTCCAGAAAGTCCATGACCAAGCCTTGTCATATTTCAGAGGTGTAGGAAGGAGCATGAGATAACAACCTAATGGTACCTTCACTGCTGTAGGGGTACTTTTAGGATAAGAGATTCAAATAACCTTTGGTCCCTCATCCCAAACACATGTGTTTTGGTTAAATTAGCTCTGTAAGATCAGGGGGGCTGCTTTGAAATTAGCCTCCTGCAACTGAAAATGTGAGTTCACTGAAAACGTAAGAAATTAAATATCTTTTTCTTTCGCTAAGAAAAAGAAATTATATTCTTGTGTGCTTGTAACTTACCTATAAAAATAAAACAAAGACTCAGAACCAGTCACTCAAAGAAATCCGATCCTGGTCTCCAGGTCAGGATCCTCATTTTGGCTCTTTTACTAAACTGTTCGCTTGAGAGCAGAGTATTTCAGTGGACAGGCCTTATCCCCTTCCCCCAATCCAGAGCATCCATCTTCCCGGCCCTGACAACTCCCGGAGAGGCGCAGTCCCTCGCCCTGGGTGCCCCTAAGCCCGCTGGACACATGCTCCCTCGTCAGACAGGTCCGGGCTGGCAGCAGCCTCGGGTCTCCCCACCCCTGCTCCTGCCTGGTGTCCTCCTGCTCCGGGGCGGGAGTTGGCGCGGGATGTCCCCAGCAGGGGGCGCCAGCGTCTGCGGTAACAGCAGCCACCTCCCCTCCCCCACACACAGGCGAGCACGACGGGTGGCCTTACCTCTTGAGACAGTGACAGCCACCGGGACCGGCGCCTTAGCAGATACTGGCGAGGTTTGCAAAAGAACTGGAGAGAGACCAGCTTCTGTGCGCAGGCCGGAACCTCTCCTCTTCACCCGCGTCTCAACTCCAGCAGGTTCGCAGTCGGCTGAGACCCTGGGAACCCGTGGCAGCTGAACCAGCCAGTGGGCGGCTCTCCCAGCCTTGGTGCCTTCCCAGGGATGTCTGTGCGGTGAGAGATCTATCCCTCAGTACATTGCCGGGTTTCTCTTCCCTTCTCAGTGTGTGTGTATGTGTATGTGTGTGTGTGTGTGTGAGAGAGAGAGAGAGACAAGCACAGAGAGAGAGAGAGAGAGAGAGAGAGAGAGAGAGAGAGAGAGAGAGAGACAGAGACAGAGACAGAGAGAGAGATGTTGGCACTGGAGCTTACTCTGCATATTTAAGTTGCTTTCTTGGACCTGACAGATGTAGAAATTTATGAAAGTGCAAAATTCATGTTATAAGGCGTCTCAGCGTAACAGGGTGGTCCCCAGGAAAGGGGTTTCAGGTTTCCGGCCCCACCCAAACAGGAGGGTGGAGCTGAGCAGGGAGAAAAGAAGCTGCAGAAGAGACTGGAAAGGAAGGAAGCAGGATGGAGAGCCAGAAGGAGACCTAGAGGAGGCACATGGAGCAGAGAGACACATGAAGAAACTGCCCTTGCCTTTTGGTCCTGAAACAGATGTGGGTGAGAGACTCCGTGGAGAGATGACAATGGCAACTTTTTTTTTAATTTAAAAATTTTTTTTTACATCATTGTTCATTTTTAAACAGTATTTGCTTCCCCCCACCCCCTCAGGTGTAGTCCCCAAAGGACAATGGCAACTTTTACCTTGATTTTGATTTTGCTCTTTTCCTTCCAGACTTCTCTGGTTGTTTTGGATCCTTTTCTGTGGGTCCCCACTGGAAGATGCTTTAGACTTGTGGCAGGCTTTGGGGCCTTGCTCTGGGCCAATCCTGCTTGGGTGGACTTTTACCTAGGAGGGGACGGGTAACTTTGGGTGCTTGATTTAGAAACTATATTCTTTGCTTTCCTGTATTGTTTACTAATTGTATTAAAGTTCCTTTTCGTTAAAGTCTCATATGTTTTGTGTTGATGAGGTGGATGGCAGAACCTATTTAGAGCAGGCAGGTTTGCGGGGTTTGGGGTGCCCCTCTCGCTGCCCTGTAACATCGGATTTCAAGTTTCCAAAATATTACCAGTTACCTGTCAAAGTGGTAACTTCAATAGGCAAATTTTAATATTTTTTGTTTTCATAATTTCCAATTATTGTTGATGTTTTATTTTTGTAACTAAAAATTAAATACATTTATCCTGACTCAGTGGTAAAAGATAAGTAAAAATAGTGAATTATTTTAAAGATAGTTCCTTTTAGTTTTAAAGTCAATTCTGGTGACTTTTCTTTCTTTTTTTTTTTTTAAGATTTTATTTATTTATACAAGCACCGGGTACAGGCGGCAGGAGAGACCGGGGATCTAACCGGCGCTGCAGAGGTTGTGGGCAGCTTCGCAACCCAGTGCTCAACTGCTGCGCCACCAGGGAGGCCCCAATTCTGGTGACTTTTCAAGTAGCACTTTTCTTTTATCCTTGTTTATATAATGCAGAGGAATCTGTAGACAGTCTCAGAACTGTATGTAATGGAGCAAAATTTAGAGGAACCCACTTCATACACCAGCGGTTTAGAAGTATTTCCTCTTTATTTCCCCTGGGCTTACCACCATCAATGCAGGATGTGAATAGCATCTTCCTCTGTCTAGGAAGAACTTATGGAGGGAACACATTTTCCTTTTGTGGAATAGTTCATACAGGACAATGCTGAAAGGTAATTTTTTTCTGCTGCTGTTTTTGTAATTATGTGTAAGGGCATTAAACTGTGGGTTTTGTTATGTATTTTAGTTCCCCCACCTTTCTGCTGATTTGCTCAACCTAGGGAATGTAATGTGGTTGGTTCCCCAGGGCAGTTCCTGTCCTCAGTTGTAGCTTTGGTTTGTGAAGCATCTTGCAGAGACTCCAATTTATTTATCTCTTTCAGGATGTTTTTCTTACTTTTCATGTCATCTGAAGACATTGGGCAATAACTATATATATATGTATAGAAAGAGAGATGTGGTTTTTGGAGTTAGTGTGTGGTCCTTGGGTTTACTCTGGGAAAAATTTCACCAGAGCTCCCCTTTCAGTGACATGTGGCGAGTTTCTCAGGCAAGTTTCTCCAGGAGACAGAGACATTTGTTATATTTAAAGAGCAGGTTTATTAGGGAAAGGGACAGAAGAATAAAGGACACTTGTATAGATACAAGCAGGCAGGAAGAGCTGTCCCGAAAGGGACAGGTTTGCTAAGAGAGGCCTGCATGGTTGCAGGCAGGCGGCCTTGAGGAGAGCTGCCTTGCTGAGGGAGGTCAGTGAAGAGAAGTCCTGGCATGGTGCATACAGGTCAGAGGCAGGCAGGAAGCTGCTGCCCTGCAGAGGAGTTGGTAAAAAGAGGCACCTGCAGAGTCACAGGTGGGCAGACAGAGTGCTGCCCCAAGCCTTTGCAGAGACTGCACTGATAGTCTGTTTGGGAGGTGCTCACTCCTTGTGAGTCTTCAGTTAGTTGCTGATTTTGGACAGCTATGCAGAATCTGAAACGGACCGGGAGGTTCCACAATGGACTCAATCTCCATATCTTTACCATCAGGCCTGTGCTCTATAGACACTCCCTGCAGCAGTCTGATACCGGCTTGGGTTTTATACTTTGTAATCTGGGCATTGGCACCTAAGGATCTTAGTTTCTATAACTGTGTAAGTGGCCATGCTAATCCCTTCTACACCCACCTCCCGCTCTTGGCATTTTGTGACCCAGGTTTCTAGTCTTGTGCGCACCTCCTTTTCAGTTTTTCTATTCCTGTCCCCCATCATATGCCTCATAGAATCATCGAGCCTATATGTTGTTGCTGCAGAACATATATATTACATAATTATATATATGGTTTTATTTCTAGGTTCTATTATAGATATACAATTTGTCACACAGAACCAAGAACACATATGAAGAGAGGGATCTCTTCACTAAATGGCTTTGGGAAAATAGGACAGCTATATGCGAAAGATTAAAACTACACCATTAGGTCATAGGAACATATTGTATACATCCAATTTCACCTGAAAATATCATAAAATACATTCTGTTCTTCCCCTTTTTTCATATTATAACTACCTGTCTGGGCTGTGAAAGTCTTGGGCTTTATTATCTTCAATATTCACTCGAAAATAAGTGAAATAAGTAAAATCTAAAAGTATTTCAGAATTGCCAAGTAATAGTAATGAAAATAACTATGAAATGAGTTATCAATATTTTAATTTTATTCATTAGTTTGCAACATAAAATTTACATACATTGTGTATTTTTTATTCAATGCTGCAAAACAAAGCATCTCCAACCTTAGTTACTTGAAACAGAAATAATCATACACATTAGTAACATCTCATGATGTTTGTGGTTGAAGCATTTGGGACTTGGTCTGGAGGTGGTGGTTCTGTCTCTCATGAAGGTGCAGTTCAATGTTAGTTAGATTGGGCTGGACTTTTCACATCAAGGTGACTCATACTCATGGCTTTTAGTAGGAGACCTCAGTTTTTGTGCCTATGAGACTCTCCACAGGATGACTTGAGTGTCCTTGTGTTACGGAGAGAGTATTACCACTGTCTAGTGATGAAGGAGAAAAAGGACAGAGTCACTTAGAAAAATAATATTGAGTGGTTGTTGCTTTTTATTTCTTTATTCTGGAAGGAAAAATAACAGCATGTGAGTATGCTGATGAGAATGATCTGATGGACATGAAATAACTGAGGAGGAGGAGTAAGAGTGTTACAGGGCAGAGAGAGGGACACCCCAGAACCCACAAACCTGCTCTAGATTCGGTTCTGCCATCTGCCGCATCAACACAAAACACATGAGACTATAATGAAAAGGAACTTTAATACAATTAGGAAACAATACAGGAAAGGCAAAGAATCTAGTTTCTAAATCAAGCACCCAAATTTACCCGTCCCCTCGTGGGTAAAAGTCCATCCAAGCAGGATTGGCCCAGAGCAAGGCCCCAAAGCCTGCCACAAGTCCAAAGCACCTTCCAGTGGGGACCCACAGAAAGGATCAGAAACCACCAGACAAGTCTGGAGGGAGAAGAGCAAAATGAAAATCAATACAAAAACCACCATTGTCACCTCCCCACGGGTCTCTCACCCACATCTGTGTCACCCAGTCCACGACCAAAAAAGGCAAGTGCAGATTCTTCACGTGTCTCTCATCTCCATGTGCCTCCTCCAGGTCTCCTTCTGGCTCTCCATCCTGCTTCCTTCCTTCCTCTGTCCCTTCTGCAGCTCCATCCTCCTTTGGGTGGGGCAGGAAACCTGGAACCTCCCCCTTTCCTGGGGACCACCCTGTTACAAGAGGTGAGAGAAAAGTAATCAAATCTCATATCTTATTGATCTTTTTTGACTCTGGAGAATCTGTGGTTGCATTTGTGAGATTAGGTTGGAATGATGACTCCCCACTGATCTACAAACTGCGTTTCAGAATAAGGTGATTCAATTGCATTCATGCTGTGCAGAGCTTGTGCATTCATTTAAAGGAATCTTTTCTGAAAACTCTCCCTTTAATGACTTGATTTATATCTAATGCTAGACCCATATATTTAAATCTAATGACTTTCTGAGTTCAAATTGTCTTATAGATTATTTGGGCAAAACCATTTCTCTTACAACAAATTATCAAAGAGGATAAATGACTAGCTTAAAGTTATTCTTAAACACATTATTAACTTTACATTTACCTCTAAGTGTGGACATTATTCAGACCTAAACATGGATAGAAACATTTAAGGTTATTGAATAACTTGGCAGATAGGAGTTGTAGGTCATGGCATATGGCATGTCACTTTTTTTTTTGTCATTTTGATGTCATTTGCTGTAGGAAGATCACTGCACGTGTCTTTGTGCTTCAACTAATCAGAGAGAAGAGGTAAGAATTCCAGGGGGATAGACTATGTTTTCAGTTTAGCATGTGATAGCAACAGAACTTAACCAAAGTATTTACTATTTTCATCTACAAAAATAAGATGAAGAGGTTAAAAATATTAGTTTCTGACATTCTAAGAAATTTGATGACAAGCTTTGGACCTAAATAAATTGCAATTTATCAGTGAATATCTGTGCCAGATTTCTGTAATTAGATGCAAAAAGACAGAAGGGCAACTTGGCTTGGACATCCATGTGGATTCAACTCAGGTTGTACAGCACACCTGCCACTTAGAATGGTACACTTGCTTCTTTAGTTTATCATGAGCAACTCTTTCATTATTTTTTTTTTTTATAAATTTTATTGTTATATTCCCCATACAATTGCAGCCCCCCATTCTGACCCCAATCCCTCCCCTCCCGCCCCCGCCCCCCTAAAAATGTCTCTGGTTCATAGTTTTTGTTGATTTTGATTTTCACTTTCTTATAGTTATTCATTTTCCTGGTCCCTTATTTAAGTTTTCTAGATTCCTGCTATGAGTGAGACCATCCGGTATTTTTCTTTTTCTTTTTGGCTTATTTCGCTGAGCATGATCCCTTCCAGCGCCATCCATGTTGCAGCAAATTGCATGTGTTTATCTTTTTTGAATGCTGAGTAATATTCCATGGTATATATGTACCACATCTTCTTGATCCAGTCATCTATTTTTGGGCATTTGGGTTGTTTCCAAAGCTTAGCTATTGTAAACAGTGCTGCTATAAACATAGGGGTGCAGGTGTTCTTTGGAATTGATGTTTCTGTGTCCTTTGGGTAAATACCTAGGAGTGGAATTGCTGGATCATATGGAAGCTCTATGTTTAGTAGGTCCAGAAATCTCCACACAGCTTTCCACAGTGGTTGGACCAGTTTGCACTCCCACCAACAGTGCAGAAGAGTTCCTTTTTCTCCACACCCTCGCCAACATTTGTTGTTGCTAGTTTTTTTAATATGTGCCATTCTCACTGGTGTAAGATGGTATCTCATGGTAGTTTTGATTTGCATTTCCCTGATGACAAGTGATGTTGAAAATTTTTTCATATGCCTGTTGGCCATTTGCAATTCCTCTTCAGAGAAGTTTCTTTTAAGCTCTTCTGCACATTTTTTGACTGGATTATTTTCTTTGTTGTTGTTGAGTCTCATCAGCTCTTTGCAGATTTTTGTGATCAGTCCTTTATCATTAGTGTTGGGTGCAAAAATGTTCTCCCAGTTGGTGGGGTTTCTCTTTGTTTTTGTTATTGTCTCTTTGCTGTGCAAAAGCTCTTTAATTTGATGTAGTCCCAGCTGTTTATCTTTGCCTTCACTATCACTGCTTTGGGTGATGTGTCTGTAAAGATGTCTTTGATGTGCAAATCATGTAGTGTTTCGCCTATATTTCCTTCTATATATTTTATGGTTTCAGGTCTTATGTCTAGTTCTTTAATCCATTTTGAGTTGATTTTTGTGTATGGTGTGAGGTGGTGGTCAAGCTTCATTCTTTTGCATGTAGCGACCCAGTTTTCCCAACACCATTTATTGAACAAACTTTCTTTGTTCCAATGCATATTCTTTGCTCCTTTGTCAAAGATTAGTTGACCATAAATCTGTGGGTTTATTTCTGGATTTTCTATTCGATTCCATTGGTCTGTATGTCTGTTCTTGTTCCAATACCATGCAGTTTTGATGATTATGGCTTTGTAGTATAGTTTGAAGTCTGGGAGTGTGATGCCTCCATTCCCTTCTTTTTTTTTCAGGAGAGCTTTGGCTATTCGGGTTTTTTTGTGATTCCATATGAATTTCATCAATAATTGTTCTATTTCTTTGAAGAATGACATTGAAATTTTGATTGGAATAGCATTGAATCTGTATATTGCTTTTGGAAGGATGGCCATTTTAATAATGTTTATTCTTCCAATCCATGAGCAGGGGATGTCTCTCCATTTCTTTGTGTCTTCTTCTATTTCTTTTAACAGTGTTTTATAGTTTTCTTTGTATAGGTCCTTTACCTCTTTTGTTAGATTTATTCCCAAATATTTGATTTTTTTTGTTTCAATAACAAAAGGGATGGTCTTTTTGATTTCTTCTTCTTCAGATTTATTGTTTGTGTATAGGAAGGCTACTGACTTTTGCGTGTTGATTTTGTATCCTGCCACTTTACTGAACTGATTGATGAGTTGAATTAGCTTTTCTGTGGAGTTTTTGGGGTTCTCTATGTATAATATCATATCGTCTGCAAATAGTGATAGTTTGACTTCTTCTTTTCCTATTTGGATTCCTTGGATGTCTTTCTCTTGTCTTATTGCCCTGGCTAGGACTTCCAGTATTATATTGAAGAGCAGTGGTGAGAGTGGACATCCTTGTCTTGTTCCAGATCTTAATGGAATTGCTTTCAGCTTTTCACCATTGAGAATGATACTGGCTGTTGGCTTGTCATAGATGGCCTTTATGATGTTGAGGTATGTTCCTTGTATCCCAAGAATTTCAAGGGCTTTTATCATGAATGGGTGTTGCACTTTGTCGAAAGCTTTCTCAGCATCTATTGATATTATCATATGGTTTTTATATTTCTTTTTGTTGATGTGTTGGATAACGTTGATTGATTTTCGGATGTTAAACCATCCTTGTGCCCCTGGAATGAATCCAACTTGGTCGTGGTGAATTATCTTATGGATACATTGTTGGATTCTGATAGCTAAAATTTTATTGAGGATTTTTGCATCAGTGTTCACTAGGGAGATTGGCCTGTAGTTTTCCTTTTTTGTGTTGTCCTTGTTCGGTTTTGGTATTAGTGTAATGTTGGCTTCATAGAACGTGTTTGGTATTGTCCCTTCCTTCTCAATTTTTTGGAAGAGTTTGTGAAGGATAGGCACTAATTCGTCTCTGAATGTTTGGTAGAATTCATTTGTAAATCCATCAGGTCCTGGGCTTTTGTTTTTGGGGAGGTTTTTGATTACCATTTCAATTTCGCTAATTGTAATTGGTCTGTTTAGGTGTTCTATTTCTTCTTTATCTAGCTTTGGGTGATTGTAGAGTTGTAGGAATTTGTCCATCTCCTCTAGATTGTTAAACTTGTTTCCATATAACTGTTCATAGTAGTTACTGATTATTCTTTTGATTTCTGCTGTGTCCGTTGTGATTTCTCCTCTTTCATTGATGATCCTGTTTATTTGTGCTTTCTCCCTTTTTTCCTTTGTGAGCCTGGCTAGGGGTTTGTCTATTTTATTGATTTTTTCAAAGAACCAGCTCTTGGTTTCATTGATCTTTTGGATTGTTTTTTTAGTTTCAATTTCATTTATTTCTGCTTTGGTTTTTATTATTTCTTTTCTTCTACTGGTTTTGGGGTTTTTTTGTTGTTCTTTTTCTAGATCTTTGAGCTTCGAGATTAGGTTGTTTCTTTGCGTTCTTTCTTGTTTCTTGATGTGAGCTTCTATTGCTATATATTTTCCTCTTATTACTGCTTTTGCTGCATCCCATACATTTAGGATATTGGTGTCCTCCTTGTCGTTCAATTCAAAAAATTTTTTAATTTCTTCTTTGATCTCCTCATTAGTCCAATGGTCTTCCAGTAGTGTGGTTTTTAATCTCCATGAGGTAGGAAAGTTCCTTGCCTTCTTTTTATGGTTTATTTCTAGTTTGATGCCTTCATGGTCAGAAAAGATGGTTGATATGATTTCAATCTTGGTGTATCTGTTGATGTTTGTCTTGTGCCCCAGTATGTGATCGATCCTGGAGAATGATCCGTGTGCGCTTGAGAAAAATGTGTAATCCGTTTTTTTGGGGTTTAGTGTTCTATAGATGTCTGTTAAGCCCAATTGCTCTAGGTCTTTATTTAGAGCTTTGGTTTCTTTACTTATTTTTTGTCTTGTTGATCTATCCATTGTTGATAGTGGTGTGTTGAAGTCTCCCACTACGTATGTGTTTTCTCTGATGTCTGTTTTCAGAGAGGACAACAGTTGTCTGATATATTTTGGTGCTCCTTCGTTTGGTGAGTATATGTTAATGAGTGTTATTTCTTCTTGAAGTATTGTCCCCTTGATCATAATGTAGTGACCATTGGGGTCTCTTTTTATCTTTTTGAGTTTGAAATCTGTTTTATCTGATATAAGTATAGCTGTTCCTGCTTTCTTTTTTGGTCCATTTGCTTGTAGGATTGTTTTCCATCCTTTAACTTTGAGCCTATTTTTATCTTTTGTAGCTAAATGTGTTTCCTGGAGACAGCAAAAGGTTGGGTTTTGTTTCTTAATCCAGGCTGCAACTCTGTGTCTTTTTATTGAAGAGTTTAGTCCATTTACATTTAGAGTTAATATTGATATGTTAACATCTGTATTTGCCATTGTGTTTGTCTTTCCTTTGATTTTATTTATTTATTCTTTTAATAACTTTTTTTTTTTTTGGCCTTCTTTCATTGTTATTCGTCGCTCTGAGGTTGTGGCTTTAGGACTCCTTGTAGTATTTTTTGGAGTGGGGGTTTAGTTGCAATGAAATTCCGGAGTTTCTGTTTGTCTGGGAAGGTCCATATTCTTTCTTCAAAGAGGAAGGAGAGCTTTGCGGGATAGAGTATTCTTGGTTGGCATCTGTTTTCTTGGAGTCTGTTGACTATGTCCCTCCACTCTCTCCTTGCCCGTAGTGTTTCTTCGGAGAAGTCTGATGTCAGCCTGATTGGTTTTCCTTTGAATGTTATCTGTTTCTTCCCTCTTGCCAGCTTCATTATTTTTTCCTTGTCCTGGATTCTTGGGAGCTTTACTATTATGTGTCTTGCTGTATTTTTCCTTTCGTCGTGGAAGTTTGGTGTTCTTCTTGCTTCTTGTATATCAATTTTCAGCTCCTTCTTCACATTTGGGAAGTTCTCTTCAATTATCTCTTTGAATATTTTCTCTGTTCCTACATCTCTCTCCTCTCCTTCTGGTATTCCTATAACTCTTATATTTCCTTTCCTCATGGAGTCAGATAGTTCCCGAAGTCTTTCTTTGTTTTCCTTCGTACTTCTCTTTCCTTTTCTGTTTTGGTTCTTTTTATTTCTGTGTTCAAGATTACTTATTCGTTCTTCCATTTCATCTATTCTGCTTTCATTGCTTTTCCCAGAATTCTTTAGTTCTTCCATTAATTCTTTGATCTCCTGCATTTCTTTTACTTCCCTCTTTAGGGACTCAATTTCTTTCTTCTGACCATTGTTTTCCCTCTCTAGGGACTCAATTGCATTCTTCTGATCGTTGATTATTTTTCCCTTATCATTGTTTTCCTTTATGACTTCTGTCAGTTTTTTAATCACGGCAATTTTAAATTCTCTTTCTGGAAGGCTCAGAAATTCTTCCAAGTTATTGTCTTTGCAATCTGGGGGCTGGCTTTCTTTTTGTGGTGTGCTTTTTCTCTGGAGAGTTGCTAGGTTGCGTGTGGTTCTTCTCCTCCCTACTGTCTGTTTTCTAATTTGCCGTATGCGTTGGGACACTGTGTTGTTGGGACTTGACGGCATCTTGGGTGGGCTTCTCTGTTCCCCTCTGGTTCTTCCAGGAGTCATCTGTCAGTTTCAAGCAGCCTTTACTGGAGAAGGGTCCCTGTTCTAAAATGCCGATGTGGGGACACACTCCCCTGTGCGCCTGGTCTGCCCCGGCGGTGGGTTCCTGCTCCCCTCTGGGCTTGGACTGCAGGCCAGAGGGGGTCTGGCGTGGGCGAACTTTCCCCGCTCACCTCTGGCTCCTGAGGAAGCCTTCTGCAGGTAGTCTTTACTGAAGAAATGTCCCTGTTCTAAAATGGTGATGTGGGACACACTCCCTGCGCTTCTGGTCTCAGGCACATTCTTCTGCGCGCCTGGTCTGCCCCGGCTGTGGGTGCTCGCTCTCCCTGTGGGCTCAGACTACTTGTTTGGAAGGGGCCCGGTGTGGGCTAACTCCCCAGCTGGCCACTAGCTCCTTCAGTAGCCTGTGCTGGGGTCAAGTCGCTAGGTGGTGCCAGAGATCTCTCCTAGAGCCCTTGGGGAGCTGATTTTCCACCCCGTGGGACAGGGAGCAGAGCGGGGATGGTAGGGTACACCTCAACGGCTTTGGGGTGCTGTGTCTGCCTTGTGCCCCACCGTCGTGGGGAACCCACGCCCCTAATTTCGTGCCCCGGGTCTCAGTTCCAAAGCCCTCAGTTCCAGGACGCGGGCTGTAGCCCAGATCAGTGGCGCGGGAATGGCGCCTTTTGAATCCCGCTCCCCTGCCTGGGCGCCTTGTTCCTGCTCACTCAGGGAGGGCCTCCGCCCGGGTCGGGTCTCAGTTCCAAAGCCCTCAGTTCCAGGACGCGGGCTGTAGCCCAGATCAGTGGCGCGGGAATGGCGCCTTTTGAATCCCGCTCCCCTGCCTGGGCACCTTGTTCCTGCTCACTCAGGGAGGGCCTCCGCTGTCTCCCCGCAAGCCTAGGTCGCAGGCGCGGGGACCTGGGCAGCTGCAATCCGAGCGCCGCTTTCGCGCAAGCTTACCGGGCGGCTGGGGCTGTGTGCTGGTGCTGGTCTCCTCCTGGGGGGCGGGGCTCTCTTTAATGGCGCCTGGAGCTCACCTCCGCGGCGGATCCTGCAGGGTTCGCCTCAGCTCCCGTTCACGGGGTGTGGTGGCTGAAATAGTTCCTTTCCACTCACAGTCCCACTTGCTGCGTCCGTTTTTCTTGTTGGGCGTTTTGGTTTGTTGTTTCCCTCCTCTCTGCCGGTCGGAGAGTGCCGCCTCTGTGGGCGGGGGAGGGGAGCAGGGTTCTGCGCTTCCCTCCCTTCTCGTCCTCTTTTATGGCAACTTTCTTCTTTGGGCAGTTTGCTGGAGTCGTCCGTTTATCTTCCGTGTCCCAGTTCTCACTGGGACCTGCCGCTTTTCCTCCCTATTAACTTTTTTTAATGGGAGATCTTACTCGCAGCGTCTCCTCGCTGCCATGTTGCTCCGCCCATCCTCTTTCATTATTTTTTAACTATTGCTGCATCAGTTCAGTTTCTTTTTCTTTTTTTTAAAGATTTATTTATTTATGCATACAAAAGCTGGGGTACAGGCCAGAGAAGTGGGGCGGGGGGGGGTGAGAGGATTCACCAGAGACAGAGTGGGGAACAGAATAGGCAGACTGACAGAAGTACACTGCTGAGGGGAGAAGCGGGCAAGTCAGGAGAGGTCTGCTGTGCCATGTGGGTTGCTTCCTAGCCAGCGAGAATCAAAATCCTGCTGCAGAGGCTGCAGATTGCTTCGTAGTGCGGTGCTTAAGCCCTTGTGCCACCAGGGAGGCCCATCAGTTCAGTTTCTAATCACAAAAATTCCTGAATCTGTTGAAAAAATTTTCTATTCACTTACCAAGGTTTTAATCTTAAATTTACTTTAGTTAAGAGATATTTTCTGTACCGGAGATAGTGTAATTAGTATGACAGTCTCTCCACCCACAGGCAGTTTGCAAGCAGCTTGTTAGTTGTAACTCAGTTCTAGAAAGACTCCATGCTTTAAATGAAAAAAGAAATTTCCCCTCAGGCATTTCTATAGTTTTTTGATAAGCACTAAAAAAAAAAAATCTCTTCACTTAATTATAAAACTGTCTATTACAAAAACATTATGTGTTCATTCTATTAAAAATTCAAAGAGAATAAAAGGCAGTCCCATTGGTTTTCTAGTACCCGGATACAACCACTTTAAGACATCTTTCTATGTACAATATTTTTATCTCATAACAACAACATGCTACTTCATTATCTTCTCTATTTATTTAAAATAACAATTTTTGATATTTTCCATTAAAATGAACCCTTCCATAACATAAATAAATGGTTGAGGGTATTAATGTTTATAAATGACATTTATTATTCAGTCTTTTTTGAGGCATTAAAATTTTATTTTTCTTTATTTTGATAAAGCAAAATAAAAAATATTGATCATTTATAAATCTCATCTATGAAATTATCTGAGAGAAAGAGTTAATGACAAACTGTTGATACCAAACAAAATGGATGCATAACCTCAAAATAATTATGCTGAATGACAGGCCCATCAAATCTGTATGATTGCATTCATATAGATTTTATGATATGCAAACTAATCCTTAGAAAGATAAAATGTATGCTATACAGTATTTGCTCAAAAGTTGATAGTTATTTAGTGCCTCTTTTCTCTCCAAATTTTAAAATATATAACCACATGTATCTGAATAATTATGGATAAAATTGAAACTCAGTAGAGAATTTTTTCAACATTCTGGTAAAATGTTTTCTTTAAATTTTTTTCAACGCAATAGTTCTTGGATGGGATCATCCCAGAGCATTTCAGAGCTTTTTATATAACTATTTGAACCTCTCAAAGTTTTTGCAAGTGCTTCTGAGTGTGATAAAGGTGACTGTACTGAAGCATTTAAATTATTGAGTAGGATTTTGAGCTCTTTGAAGGTTTAAAACAGGTGCAGAAAGGAATGATACACTCATAAATATAGTTCTCATTCAAGCACCACACATAAAATCCTATATGATTCTTAGTACTTTTAGTATCTGCTGGTACACTTTCTGAAACAGCCAAGCATTTTGTTGTTTACTTAAAATGAATATTGAATGTGGGCATGGCCATAAGGCAAGGTGTTGGATTAAAAAGACAAACATGTCCATATGCACCACTCCTATTCAACATAGTGTTTAGCTGGAGCAATAAGGCAAGGAAAAAATATAAAAGGTATCAGAATTGGAAAGAAAGAAGTAAAATTATCTGTGTTTGCAAGTGAGACAATTTTATATAGTGCAGAAAACTTAAAGATTCCACTAAAAATGTTAGGTATAATCAACAAACAAAGTAAAGTTGCAATACAAAATGATTTTTTTGAAAAAAATGGTGTTTTTGTACTAGCAATAAATTATTTGAAAAATTAAAGTAATCTTAAATTCATTAGCATCAGAAGCCATGACAACAGGAAGTTTTTTAACCATTAGGTGAAAGGTCTGTACAATGAAAAATATAAGGCATCATTAAAAGAAGTTGAAAAAGATACAAATAAGTAGAAAGATATCCCTTGTTTATAAAATTGAAGAATTAACATTGTTAAAATAGCCATGTAACCAAAAGTCATCTATAGACTCAATGCAAACCCTATAAATATTCCAGTGGCATTTCTTCTTTTTTTTTTTTTAAGATTTATTTTATTTATTTATGCATACAAGAGCTGGGATGTAGGCCAGAGGTGTGGGGGAGGAGGGGTGAGAAGATTCACCAGAGACAGAGTGGGAAACAGAACAGGCAGATTGACTGAAATATACTGCTGAGGGGAGCAGCGGGAGAGACAGGAGAGGTCTGCTGTGCCATGTGGGTAGCTCCCTGGCCTGCCGGAAATCAAACTCGTGCTGCAGAGGCTGCAGACAGCTTCATAGGGCTGAGACTTTACCGCTTTCTTTCTTTTTTTTTTTTAAACCAAGTACCATTGTTACATGTCCTTAACATTTTGACAGTATAGGATTTCCCCCCTCAGGTGTGGTCACCATAGCTCTCCTACCACGAAATTACCCAGGTTCTTTACCATAGTTTCTTGTGCTTTCCCCCTTCCCATTTTCATCTCTCCTTCTCTCCCTCCTCCACACCCCCAATTTGAATGCCTCAGATCTATGGTCATCTTTCAAGGGTTGGTTTCAAATTTGTCTTTGACCTGTTGGCTTCTCCATACTCCGTATATAAGTGGCATGATCTGGTGTGTTTTTTTCCCCCTGGTTTGTTATGCTTACTATGATCCCTTCAAGCTCCATTTACTTAGTGGCAAATGGTATGGATTTATCTTTTCTGATTGCTGAGTAGTATTCCATTGTATATCTATACCACATCTTCTTGATCATCATTGTTTTGGAGCATTTAGGTTGTTTCCATATCTTGGCTATATTTTTTTCTTTTTAGTTTTTTAATTTTAATTTTAATTTTTTTACATTGTTGTTCACTTTTGTACAATATTTTATTTTCTCCCCTCAGGTGTAGTCCCCGTAATTATGCCACCACCACACCCCTGTGAACTGTTATCATAGTCCCTTTTGCACTTCCCTTCCCTGTTTTGACCCCTCTCCCTTTCCTTTTATATGCTCAGATCTATGGTCAGCCTGCAAGTTTTGCCTTTTTCCAGACCCTTTGTTCTGTTTTCCTATATTCCACCTATAAGTGAAACCATCTGATACTTTTCTTTTTCCTTTTGATTTGTTTCACTTAGCATAAACCCTTCTATCCATGTTGCTGCAAATGGCATGAGTTTAACTTTTTTGATTCCTGAATAGTATTTCTTTGTCTATATATACCATATCTTGATCCATTCTTCTGTTTTTGGGCATTTGGTTGCTTTCATGTCTTAGCTATTGTAAGTAGTGCTGCAATGAACATAGGAGTGCAGATTTCCTTTTGAATTAATGTTTTCGTGTCCTTTGGGTATATTCCTGGGAGTGGAAATATGGATCATATGGTACCTCCATTTTTAGTAATTTGAGGGTCCTCCACACAGCTTTCCATAGTGTTTGGATCACTTTGCATTCCACCAGCAGTGTAAGAGGGTTCTTTTTTTCTCACATACCCACCAGCATTTGTTGTCAATTTTTTAAATATGTGCCATTCTTACTGGTGTGAGGTGACATCTCATTGTGGTTTTAATTGTCATTTCCCTGTTTATAAATGATGTTGAGCATTTTTTTTTTCAGATACTTGTTGGCTATTTGCATTTACTCTTTGGAGAAGTATCTTTGTGGCTCTTCTGCCAATTTTGGACTCAACTGTTTGCTTTGTTTTTGTTGAGTTGTGTAAGCTCTTTTGAGATCTCTGATATCCCTTATTGGGTGTATGGAGTGCAAATATTTTCTGCCATTCACTAGGGTGTATTTTCATTTTGGTTATTGTCTCTTTAAATGTACAGAGCGTTTTAGTTTGATATAGTTCCAGCTGTTTCTCTTTTCCTTCATTTTCTTTGCTTCTCGAGATGAGTCCTCAAAGATACTTCTGAGGTGTATGCCATGCCTATGTTTTCTTCTATATATTGATTGATATATATATATATATATATATATATATATATATATAGAGAGAGAGAGAGAGAGAGAGAGAGAGAGAGAGAGATTTTATGGTTTCAGGTTTTACATTCAAGTCTTTTATCCATTTTGAATTGTTTTCTGTGCATGGTGTAAGGTATTAGTCTAGTTTCATTCTTTTGCATGTAGTAGTCCATTTTTCCCAGTACCATTTATTGAAGAGACTGTCCTTGTTCTAGTGCACATTCTTTGCTCCTTTGTATTCCAGTGCATATTCTTTGCTCCTTTGTGTGGCTTCGTTTCAGTGCTTTCATTTTGATTTCATTGGTCTGTGTGTCTGTTTTTGTTCCAGGACCATGCTTGTTTTAATTAATATTGGTAGTACAGTTTGAAGTCTGGGAGTGTAATATCTCCATTCTTCCCTTTTTTAGTCAAGAGAGATTTGGCTAGTCAAGGTTTTTTATGGTTCCATATGAGTTTCAGCACTATTTGTTCTTTCTTTCTTTCTTTCTTTCTTTCTTTCTTTCTTTCTTTCTTTCTTTCTTTCTTTCTTTCTTTCTTTCTTTCTTTCTTTCTTTCTTTCTTTCTTTCTTTCTTTCTTTCTCTCTTTCTCTCTTTCTTTCTTTCTCTCTTTCTCTCTTTCTCTTTCTCTCTTTCTTTTCTCTCTTTCTCTCTTTCTTCTTTCTCTCTTTCTCTCTTTTCTCTCTTTCTCTCTTTCTCTCTTTCTCTCTTTCTCTCTTTCTCTCTTTTCTCTTCTCTCTCTTTCTCTCTTTCTCTCTTTCTCTCTTTCTCTCTTTCTCTCTTTCTCTCTCTCTCTCTCTCTCTCTCTCTCTCTCTCTCTCTCTCTCTCTCTCTTTCCTTCCCGTCCTCCCTCCCTCCCTCCCTCCCTCCCTCCTCCCTCCCCTCCTTCCTTCCTTCCTTTCTTCCTTCTTCTCTCTCTCTTTCTTCTCTCCCTCCCTCCCTCCCTCCCTCCCTCCCTCCCTCCCTCTCTCTCTCTGTCTCTCTTTCTCTCTTTCTTTCTGATTTATTTATTTTTATATGAGAGCTGGGGTATAGACACAGAGGCGTGGAGGGTGAGAGGATTCACCAGAGACAGAGCAGGGAGCAGAGCAGCAGAAGGACCAAAATACACAGGTCTGCTGCACCATGTGGGTTTCTCCCTGGCCAGCCGGGAATTGAACCCGCACTGCAGAGGCTGTGGACAGCTTCACAGTGCTGCGCTCAACCTGCTCTGCCACAGGGGAGGCCCACTATTTGTTCTATATATTTGAAGAACGCATTGAGATTTTTATTGGAATTGCATTGATTTTGGTAGGATGGCCATTTTGATACTGTTAAGTCTTCCAATCCACGAGCAGGGAATGTCTATCCATTTCATTGTATCTTCTATTTCTTTTAACAATGTTTTGTAATTTTCTTTGTATAGGTCTTTCACTTCCTTTGTTAGGTTTATTCCCAGGTATTTAATTTTTTTGGTGTGATTATAAATGGGATGGTTTTCTTAATTTCTTGTTCTTTAGACTGATTATTTGCATATAGGAAGGCTATTGATTTTTATGTGTTGATTTTGTAACCTGCTACTTCACTTAATTGGTTTATTGTTTTAAGTGAAAACAATAGTGAAAGTTTTACTTCTTTCCCTGTTTGGATTCCTTGTATGTCTTTCTCTTGCCTAATTGCTCTAGCTAGGACTTCCAGTATTATATTGAAAAGCACTATTAAGAATGATGCTACGGGCCTCCCTGGTGGCACAGGTGGTTGAGCGCCACATTAGGAAGCTGTCCGCAGCCTCTGCATTGTGGGTTCGAAT
Source organism: Talpa europaea (assembly GCF_964194135.1). Taxonomy (NCBI): domain Eukaryota; kingdom Metazoa; phylum Chordata; class Mammalia; order Eulipotyphla; family Talpidae; genus Talpa; species Talpa europaea. The sequence continues at coordinate 101,947,486 of NC_140074.1, read as the reverse complement.
CAGGCTGGCGGGTGAGAATCCCACATGGCAGGGCAGACCTCTCCTGTCTCGCCCACTGCTCCCCTCAGCAATATATTTCATCAGTCTACCTGTTCTGTTCCCTACTCTGTCTCTGGTGAATCCTCTCACCCTCCCACGCATCTGGCCTGTACACTGGTTCTTGTATAAATAAATAAATCTTTTAAAAAAAAGAATGATGTTAGCTGTGGGTTTGTTGTATATGTCTTTTTTTTTTTAAAGATTTATTTTATTTTATTTATACAAGCACTGGGTACAGTCAGAAGCGCGGGAGGGTGAGAGAATTTACCAGAGCCAGAGTGGGGAGCAGAGCAGGCAGAAGGACCGAAGTACACTGCTGAGAGAAGCAGCGGGCAGCAGGGGAGGTCTGCGCGCCATGCGGGACCCTCCTCTGTTGGCCGGGGAGCAGCCGGGGATCGAACTGGTGCTGCAGAGGCCGCAGGCAGCTTCGCAATCCAGCGCTCAACTGCTGCGCCACCGGGGAGGCCCCTGTTGTATATGTCTTTTATTATGTTAAAGTATGTTCCTTCTATCCCAAGAATTTTAAGGACCTTCATCATAAATGGATGTTGATTTGTATCAAATGCTTTCTCAGCATCTTTTGATATGATATTATGTTTTTTTATTTTTCTTTTTGTTGATGTGTTAATTACATTTATTGATTTTCATCCTTGTGTCCCTGGAATTTTCATCCCACTTGGTCATGGTGTATTATCCTTTTGATGCATTGTTGGATTCGGTTTGCTAGGATTTTATTGAGGATTTTTGCATCTGTGTTCATTAGGGAGATTTGCCTATAGTTATCTTTTCTTGTGTTGTCTTTGTGGGTTTTGGTATTAGTGTAATGTTGGCTTTGTAAATATATTTGGCAGTATTCCTTCTTGTTCAATTTTTTGAAAGAGTTTTTGTAAGATAAGCACCAGTTCTCTGACCGCTTGGTAGAACTCATTTGTGAAACCATCTGGACCTGGGATTTTGTTTTGGGGGATGGTTTTATTACTCTTTCAATTTCACTGCTTCAATTGATTTATGTTTTCTATTTTTTCTTTATTCAGCTTTGGATGATTGTATAGTTCTAAGAATTTTTCCATCTCATCTAGATTTTTGAATTCTTTTCGTATAAATATTTGTAATAATCTCTGATTTTCCTCTGTATTTCTGCTGTGTCTATTGTAATTTCTCCTCTTTCGTTTATGATCCTATTTATTTTTCTCCTTTTTGAGCCTGGCTAGAGGTTTGTCTATTTTGTTTATTTTTTCAAAGAACTGCCTTTTGTTTTCATTGATCTATTGGATTATATGTATTTAATTTATTTCTGCTTGAATTTTTTAATTTCCTTTCTTCTACTGGCTTCTTTTGGGGGGTAGTGGTGGTTCTTTTTCTAGTTCTTCAAGATGGGAAATTAGGTTTTTTTTTTTTTTTGGTTATTTCTTGTTTCTTGATGTGGGCCTGTATTGCTATATACTTTTCTCTTATTACTGCTCTTATTATTGTGTCCCACACACTCTGAAAAGTTGTGTCCTCATTGTCATTTTCTCAAGGCATTTTTTAATTACCTTATTAATCCAATGGTTTTTCTGTGCGTGTGTTTAATCTCCGTGTAATGGAGGGGCTAATTGCTTTCTTTTCATAGTTCATTTCTAGCTTGATGCCTTTATGGTCAGAGAATATAATTGGTATAATTTTGATTTTCATGTACTTGTTGATGCTTATTTTGTTGTCCAGTATGTGGTTGACCTTGGAGAATGATTTGGTACACTTGAGGAAAACATGCATTTGGGTATTTTTTGGGTGCAGTGTCCAATAGATGACTATTAGGCCCATTTGGTATAGATCTTTATTTAGGGCTATTATGTCCTTGTTTACTTTTTGTTTCATTGATCTATTCCTTGATGAGAGTGGGGTATTGAAGTCTCCTACTATATTTGTATTTTCTCTAATGTCTATTTTCAGAGATGATAGTAATTATCTAATATATCTTGGTGGTCCCTCATTTGGTGAGTATGTATTAATCAGTGTTATGCCTTTTTGTGTGTTGTCCCTTTGTGCACTATATAGTGTCCATCTATGTCTCTTATTACCTTTTTTATAGCTTGAATTCTATTTTATTTGATATAAATATGGCTATCCCTGCCTTCCCTTGGGGGCCATTTGTTTGCAGAATTGTTTTCCAACCCTTTACTTTCAATCTATGTTTATCTTTAACACTTAGGTGTGTTTCCTGGAGACAGCAAAAGGTTAGAGTCTGTTTTCTTTTTTTTAAACATTTATTTATTTATGCTTCCAAGAACTGGGATACAGGCCAGAGGTGTGGGGGTAAAAGAATTTACCCGAGACAAAGTAGGGTACAGAATAGGCAGATCGACTGAAATACACTGCTGAGGGGAGCAGCGTGTGAGGCAGGAGAGGTCTGCTGTGCCATGTGGGTAGCTACCTGGTTGGGGATCGAACTCATGCTGCAGAGGCTGCGGATAGCTTCCCTGTGCTGTGCTTAACCCCTTGTGCCTCCAGGGAGGCCCTCATTTTTGGTTCTTTTTATATCTATATCTTCAAGAGTACTGATTCATTCTTCATTTCATCTATTTTATTTTTATAGATTCCCCCAAATTCTTTAGCTCTTCCATTGATCTTTTAACACTCTACAGTTACTTTCTTTTCTTTTCTTTTTCTTTTTCTTTTTTTTTTTTTTGCTGAGTAATTGTCTTTACTCTTTTTTTTCTGTTTAAATGTTTTTTATTAATTTTTTTTAAAGGTTAACAAAAGGTTTATTTACAAGGGAAGGTGAATGAGGAAATGTACAACTCAGGGAGAAAAGAGGGAGATATATTCTTAAATGTATCCTACCCATTCCGCCATCCAGGAATCCCAAATGACCCACCGAGACCAAACCTTCCTGGCCAAGAGCATGAGACAAGTGTGCCTGACCCCACTAACATGGCTGGTTTTTATTTACAAACAGAGAAAATGGCTGCTTAACTCCACTGATAGGTCCTTGCAACTTTCCTTTGGGGATCCTGGGATTTGTAGTTCCCGCTGTCTTGATGGAGTGGGGGCGGCATCCACAAAGCCTGTATGGAGTTAGCTCAGGACATCCTTTCCCCCTAACAATTCCCCCCTTTCACTTTTTGCCACCATTTCCATGGTGTTGAAGATCAAATGTATGGATGCTGGGGTACAGTCTCAGAAGAAAATTTTTCTCAGGGTTCCCATTGGAAAGCAAACCAGTCTCTCCACGTATTGTCCAATGTGGAAAGCATAAGTCCTCCATTCCTGGGAAATAGTTTATCAGTCCAAGCCAAAAAAAAAAAAAACCCAAAAACAAAAACAAAACAAAAACATCTGGAGGCATTAGCCAAAACAAAACAGCAAAGATATCAAATCACAGGAAAAATATTAAAATTGATTCAACTTATGCAAAAACAGGTTCTCTCAACCTTGATCCCAAATTGTTTCAACAGCATAGCAAACATTTGCAAACCAAATCTACATTTAAACCATATTACCTATTTTAGCATAAAATCACAGGGCAGAATAACTAAACAGCAATTTTAGCTGGCTTTTTTGGAACACTCCGTATAGGATCAGAGCAAACTCTTGACATCCGGTCCATGTAGGCTTCAAGTACAAAGTTGGTCTCATCAGACTCCACTCGGGCTTTCTCTTCTCGAGGGCACCAGGGCTTTTTAAAGATTCATTCTCATTCTTCAATTAGTGGTTTATATTTCTCATATCATTCTTTTCCTTTTCTTCATCTTTAAGTTTTTTAATTATTGCAATTTTGAATTCTTTATCTGTCAGGCAGAGAAATTCTTCCATGTCAGTGTTGTTGGTTTCTGGGGGTTGATTTTCTTCCTGTGGTGTGTTGTTCCCAGGGGGATTACTTGACCATTTGTATTTTTCTTTCTCCCTATTGTTTGTTTTTGTGTTTGTTGTAGTAGAGTCACCAAACCTCTTGTGCCGGTTGGCTTGACTTCTGGATACTCTTATCAGGGCGCCTATCCTTGCAAATGAGCCGCTGTGACTGGTAGGCAGAGGCAGGGTTGGGAGTTCTCATGGCTCCCTTTCCCCATGCCAGATAGTTGCTGGTGGTTATAAGCTGGTGCTCGCGCCTGTTTCCATTGTGCAGGTTCCCGGTCTTGGTGTTAGGGGTATTTCCCAGAGGGTGGTTGAAGTTGGCTGATGATGAGTCAGTGTCTGTGTGATCCACTTTGTAGTGGTCTCTGGTTCCTGAGGTGCTGGTCTCCTTTGGCATTTCTTAAAGAAACAGGAAAACCAACTTTAAAATTTGCATAGAGCCACAACAGGCTCAAGTAGCCACAACAATCTTATGAAAGAAGAATTAAGCTAGAGACATCACACTTCTTGATTTACACTAGCTTATAAAGTTATAGTAGTCGAAAGAGTATAGTACTGATATTGAAACAGAGTTATGACCAAGAAACAGAATGGAGAGCCCAGGAAAAAAAGATCCTATGACTATATAGTATATTATTTGACTAGAGATTCAAGATATTCAATGAAGAAAGAACATTTCCTTTGATATGGTGCTGGAAAAATTGGCTATTTACATAAATGGAGATAAGTGTTTTGTTTACCAGAGGTGGTGAGTGAGGACTGAGGGAATTGATTGAAGGTGGTCAAAAGGTACAAACTTCCTGTTATAAGTAGTTATGGAGACATAATGTATAATAACATAATAACTATAATTAACTATAGCTTTTGCCAATAGTGAATTCAGTTGGAATGGATTTTTCCTATACATCATTTATTTTTCTCCTTCTCTGCTTCCTTTGTATGGGAAAAAAACAGGGACAGCAAAAACAAAAGTATGTTAAAAGTATCTTCTCCTTACCCACAGAAACTTGGCCTCAAAACTTGGTACCCACTTGACAATAGAAAACTTAAAGTCACACACATTATGTACAACATGATTAGTGTAGTTAACAAGTGAATTTGAAACTAGCTAAGAAAAGTAGATCTTAAACATTCTCATCAAAAGTAAATTAATAATGGGGGCTCCCTGGTGGCACAAGGGTTAGGATGAAACCTATGAAGCAATCCGCAGCCTCTGCAGCATGAATTCGATTCCAGCCGGCCAGGGCGCAGCAGAGCTCTCCTGACTCACCTGCTGCTCCCCTAGCAGTGTACTTTGGTCAATCTGCCTGCTTTGTTCCCCACTCTGTCTCTGGCGAATCCTCTCACCACCCCCTCCATCCCTCTGGCCTGTACCCCAGCTATTATATTCATAAATAAATCTTCAAAAATAAATAAATAAATAAAAGGAAAAAAAAGTAAAATAATAGGGGCCTCCCTGGTGATGCAAGGGGTTAGGATGCAGCACTATGAAGCTATCCACAGCCACTGCAGCACAAGTTCGATCCCTGGCCAGGGAGGTGACCCGCATGGCACAGCAGACCTCTCCTGCTTCTCCTGCTGCTCCCCTCAGCAGTGTATTTCAGTACATCTGCCTGTTTGGCTCCCCATTCTGTCTCTGGTGAATCCTCTTACCCACTGCATCTCTGGCCTGCACTCCAGCTCTTGTATAAATAAATACATCTTTTTTTTAAAAAGTAAAATAATAAGTTTGTACTATGTGAGGGATGGGTGATAACTAAATTTAATGTGGTGATAATTTTACTACATATATGCATATCAAATATTTAAGGTGTACATTTAAATTTTTTATGATGTATGTCAAGTGGTAGAGGGGAGAAAAGAATCTGAGGTGAATGCTAAATTCAATAAGAATTGTTTTTGTTAATGGGCAGAAGAGCTAAAAAGAAACATCTCTGAAGAGGAAATGCAAATGGCCAACAGGTATATGAAAAAATGTTCAACATCACTTGTAATCAGGGAAATGCAAATCAAAACTACACTGAGATACCATCTCACACCAGTGAGAATGGCACATATTAAAAAAACTAGCAACAACAAATGTTGGCGAGGTTGTGGAGAAAAAAGAACTCTCTTGCACTGTTGGTGGGAGTGCAAACTGGTCCAACCACTATGGAGAGCTGTGTGGAGATTTCTGGACCTACTAAACATAGAACTTCTATATGATCCAGCAATTCCACTCCTAGGTTTTTACCCAAGGACACAGAAAGGACACAGAAACATCAATTCCAAAGAGCACCTGCACCCCTATGTTTATAGCAGCACTATTTACAATAGCTAAGCTTTGGAAACAAACCAAATGCCCAAAAATAGATGACTGGATCAAGAAGATGTGGTACATATACACCATGGAATATTACTCAGCATTCAAAAAAGATAAACACATGCAATTTGCAGCAACATGGATGGTGCTAGAAGGGATCATGCTCAGCGAAATAAGCCAGAAAGAAAAAGAAAAATACTGGATGGTCTCACTCATAGCAGGAATCTAGAAAACTTAAATAAGGGACCAGGAAAAAGAATAACTATAAGAAAGAAAATATCAAAATCAACAAACAATTATGAACCAGAGACACTCTATGGGGGTGGGGGGCGGGGAGGGGAGGGATTGGGGTCAAAATAAGGGGGTTGCAATTGTATGGGGAATATAAAAATAAAATTTATTATTTAAAAAAATAAAATTAAAATAAAAAAATGAATTGTTTTTGTTGGGAATCACTTATCTTTCTCTTTCTTTATTTCTTATATGCGAAAAAAAAGGAAGGAAGCAAAACAATAGTATGCTAGATAGTGTTTTCCTCTCCCTACCTATCCCATAGAAAATCTATCTGTGGTCCCCAGTTGACAACAGATATTGTAACCCACAGAACTGATGGCCCACTCTATGCCTGACATAGAAAGACTTTTTTTTCTTAACAAAACATGTTAATGCAAACTGAAAAATGATTTGTAATGCATGCATAAAGAAAAGAAAAAAGGTATTAAAAGCATTTTCTCCTCTTGTTTGTTTACTTGGATGAGGGCTCACATTTGAAAACATTAGTGCCAAGTGCCCACAAACTCTGTCCTTTCTATGACTTATAGAGGGTGTGGTCTATTACCAACTTTCACATTCTCATTTCATCACAACAATACAGAGGGGATCTGGCAAATGAAGAAACTGGAATGAGGGCATCCCTGGTGGCACAGGGGTTAAGCATGGCACTATGAAGCAATCCACAACCTCTGCAACATGAACTTGATCCCCAGTCAGCCAGGGAGCTACCCACATGGCCAGGCAGACCTCTCCTGTCTCCCCCGCTGCTCCCCTTAGCAATGTATTTCAGTCAGTCTGCCTGTTCTGTTCCCCACTCTGCCTCTGGTGAGTCCTCTCACCCCCCACACCTCTGGCCTGTTCCCCAGCTCTTGTATGCATAAATAAATAATTTTTTTTTTCCTAAAAAGAAAGTGTAATGACTAATGAGATTTGGGGATGAGGCTGCTTCACCTTACCTTGGGCCAAAGAGTGTGATGCCTTTTGCATACTCAAGTCAAACAATAGTGCCTTTCAATAAAAAATAACCCAACAAAAAAGCATTTCCTCTGATGTTTCAGAAATAGAGGTCATCTTCTGATCCAATCTTAAAATGCTCCAAACCATAGACTGTTGAACTGTCATGTGTCCTCAGGAGCCTGTAGCTGGATCTGATATTGATCTGAACCTCATGTTGATTCCAGAATGAATCCACAGTTTTGCAGAATTTGGGATAATTAGGATTTCCATAGTATTTCCTCTCATCCATAGCACAAGTAAAATAGCCATGCAATTACATGATATGATAGATGGTAACTATACTACTGTGGTAATCAGTTTGTAATACTCATATCAAATCTTCTGGTGTACATTTAAAGTATGATGTTATATATCAGTTGTCTCAAGAAGACCCTGTGTGTGTGGGGAAGGGGGCCTGAGGGGCAATGAGAAAAGAACAAAATCTGAGATCCATGCTGAACTCAGTTGGAAAGGATTCATCTTTCTTCGTACATCACTTACTTTCCTCCTTTGCTAAGTTGTCTATAGGAAAGAAAAACAAGAGACCCCAAATTATGTTAGAAAATATTTTTACAAGCAGCGAAATTGAAACGGTAATCAAAAACCTCCCCAAAAACAAAAGCCCAGGACCTGATGGATTTACAAATGAATTCTACCAAACATTCAGAGACGAATTAGTGCCTATCCTTCACAAACTCTTCCAAAAAATTGAGAAGGAAGGGACAATACCAAACATGTTCTATGAAGCCAACATTACACTAATACCAAAACCGAACAAGGACAACACAAAAAAGGAAAACTACAGGCCAATCTCCCTAATGAACACTGATGCAAAAATCCTCAATAAAATTTTAGCTATCAGAATCCAACAATGTATCCATAAGATAATTCACCACGACCAAGTAGGATTCATGCCAGGGACACAAGGATGGTTTAACATCTGAAAATCAATCAACGTTATCCAACACATCAACAAAAAGAAATATAAAAACCAAATGATAATATCAATAGATGCTGAGAAAGCTTTCGACAAAGTGCAACACCCATTCATGATAAAAGCCCTTGAAATTCTTGGGATACAAGGAACATACCTCAACATCATAAAGGCCATCTATGACAAGCCAACAGCCAGTATCATTCTCAATGGTGAAAAGCTGAAAGCAATTCCATTAAGATCTGGAACAAGACAAGGATGTCCACTCTCACCACTGCTTTTCAATATAATACTGGAAGTCCTAGCCAGAGCAATAAGACAAGAGAAAGACATCCAAGGAATCCAAATAGGAAAAGAAGAAGTCAAACTATCACTCTTTGCAGATGATATGATAATATACATAGAGAACCCCAAAAACTCCACAGAAAAACTAATTCAACTCATCAATCAGTTTAGTAAAGTGGCAGGATACAAAATCAACACGCAAAAGTCAGTAGCCTTCCTATACACAAACAATAAATCTGAAGAAGAAGAAATAAAAAAACCCATCCCTTTTATTATCGAAACAAAAAAAATCAAATACTTGGGAATAAATCTAACAAAAGAGGTAAAGGACCTATACAAAGAAAACTATAAAACACTGTTAAAAGAAATAGAAGAAGACACAAAGAAATGGAAAGACATCCCCTCTTCATGGATTGGAAGAATAAACATTATTAAAATGGCCGTCCTACCAAAAGCAATATACAGATTCAATGCTATTCCAATAAAAATTTCAATGTCATTCTTCAAAGAAATAGAACAATTATTGATGAAATTCATATGGAATCACAAAAAAACCCCAAATAGCCAAAGCTCTCCTGAAAAAAAAAGAAGGGAATGGAGGCATCACACTCCCAGACTTCAAACTATACTACAAAGCCATTATCATCAAAACTGCATGGTATTGGAACAAGAACAGACATACAGACCAATGGAATCGAATAGAAAATCCAGAAATAAGCCCACATATTTATGATCAACTAATCTTTGACAAAGGAGCAAAGACTATGCATTGGAGCAAAGAAAGTCTGTTCAATAAATGGTGCTGGGAAAACTGGGTCGCTACATGCAAAAGAATGAAGCTTGACCACTACCTCACACCATATACAAAAATCAACTCAAAATGGATTAAAGAACTAGACAAAAGACCTGAAACCATAAAAAAACATAGAAGGAAATATAGGCGAAACACTACGTGATATGCACATCAAAGACATCTTTACAGACACATCACCCAAAGCAGTGATAAGTGAAGGCAAAGATAAACAGCTGCAACAACAAAGAAAATAATCCAGTCAAAAAATGGTCAGAAGAGCTAAAAAGAAACTTCTCTGAAGAAGAAAGGCAAATGGCCAACAGGCATATGAAAAAATGTTCAACATCACTTGTAATCAGGGAAATGCAAATCAAAACTACACTGAGATACCATCTCACACCAGTGAGAATGGCACATATTAAAAAAACTAGCAACAACAAATGTTGGCGAGGGTGTGGAGAAAAAGGAACTCTCCTGTATTGCTGGTGGGAGTGCAAAATGGTCCAGCCACTATGGAGAGCTGTGTGGAGATTCCTGGACCTACTAAACATAGAGCTTCCATATGATCCAGCAATTCCACTCCTAGGTATTTACCCAAAGGACACAGAAACATCAATTCCAAAGAGCACCTGCACCCCTATGTTTATAGCAGCACTGTTTACAATAGCTAAGCTTTGGAAACAACCCAAATGCCCAAAAATGGATGACTGGATCAAGAAGATGTGGTACATATATGCCATGGAATATTACTCAGCATTCAAAAATGATAAACACATGCATTTTGCAGCAACATGGATGGCGCTGGAAGGGATCATGCTCAGTGAAATAAGCCAGAAAGAAAAAGAAAAATACCGGATGGTCTCACTCATAGCAGGAATCTAGAGAACTTAAATAAGGGACTAGGGAAATTGAATAACTATAAGAAAATGAAAATCAAAATCAACAAAAAACTATGAACCAGAGACACTCTGTGGGGGGTAGAGGGCGGGAGGGGAGGGATTGGGGTCAAAATAAGGGGGTTGCAATTGTATGGGGATTATAAAAATAAAATTTATTATAAAAAAATATAAAGAGCTTTTGCACAGCAAAAGACACAATAACAAAAACAAAGAGAAACCCCACCAACTGGGAGAACATTTTTGCACACAGCACTAATGATAAAGGACTGATCACAAAATCTACAAAGAGCTGATGAGACACAACAACAACAAAGAAAATAATTCAGTCAAAAAATGGGCAGAAGAGCTAAAAAGAAACTTCTCTGAAGAGGAAATGCAAATGGCCAACAGGCATATGAAAAAATGTTCAACATCACTTGTAATCAGGGAAATGCAAATCAAAACTACCATGAGATACCATCTCACACCAGTGAGAATGGCGCATATTAAAAAAACTAGCAACAACAAATGTTGGCGAGGGTGTGGAGAAAAAGGAACTCTCCTGCACTGTTGGTGGGAGTGCAAACTGGTCCAACCACTATGGAGAGCTGTGTGGAGATTTCTTGACCTACTAAACATAGAGCTTCCATATGATCCAGCAATTCCACTCCTAGGTATTTACCCAAAGGACATAGAAACATCAATTCCAAAGAGCACCTGCACCCCTATGTTTATAGCAGCTCTATTGACAATAGGCAAGCTTTGGAAACAGCCCAAATGCCCAAAAATAGATGACTGGATCAAGAAGATGTGGTACATATACACCATGGAATATTACTCAGCATTCAAAAAAGATAAACACATGCAATTTGCAGCAACATGGATGGCGCTGGAAGGGATCATGCTCAGCGAAATAAGCCAGAAAGAAAAAGAAAAATACCGGATGGTCTCACTCATAGCAGGAATCTAGAGAACTTAAATAAGGGACCAGGAAAATGAATAACTATAAGATAGTGAAAACCAAAATCAACAAAAAACTATGAACCAGAGACACTTTTTGGGGAGTGGGGGGTGGGATGGAGGGATTGGGGTCAGAAGGGGGGGGGGTTGCAAATGTATGGGGAATATAAAAATAACATTTATTATTAAAAAAAAAAAAAGAAAATATTTTTGTATCCTTACCCACAAAATCAACTTCAGTGCTTGGTCCCCACAACATAAACTGTATACCCACAGACATAATGTACAAAATTATGCCTGCAGTTAACAAGCAATTTTGAAGGTTGCTAAGACAGCAGATCCTAAAAACATTCTCAGCAAAAGTAAAATAAATTTATATTGAGGGATGAATGGTAACTATGTTATAGTGGTAATCACATTGCAAAAAACATGCATATCAAATCATTTTGGTGTGCATTTAAAATTTATAGGAATATATATTGTCTCAGTAGAACTGTTAGTGTGTGTATGTATTTGTGTGAAACAAAAAAATCTGAGATCAATATTAACATGAATTGGAGTGATTTTTTTTGTTGCACATCACTTACCTAATGATATCTTTATTTGTTCTGTAAGAAAAAAATGCAATGGTTATACAAAAATATGTTAGAAAGTATCTAAGTCTCTCTACCCACAGAAAATATATATAATATAGTGAAAATATATAACAAATGAAGTAGAAAGTTACTAGGAGAATAAATCTTAAACATCTTCATCAAAAGTAAGTAAGTTTGGGCCTCCCCAGTGGCACAGAGGGTTGAGCACAGCACTGTGAAGCTGTCCGCAGCCTCTGCAGTGTGGGTTCTATTCCCGACTGGCCAGGAAGATTCCCACATGTTGTGGCAGACCTCTCCTGTTTTGCCCAATGCTCCCCTCAACAGTGCCTTTGGTGCTTCTGCCTGTTCTGCTCCCGACTCTGTCTCTGGTGAATACTCTCACCCTCCCATGCCTCTGACCTGTATCCCACTTCTTATATAAAAATAAAATCTTAAAATAAAATAAAAGCTTTAAAAAAATAATTTAAAAAAGTAAGTTTGTAGTATGTGGGAGATGGATGGTAACTATACTTATTGTGGTAATCATTTTGCAACACATGCATATCACATTCTTTTGGTACATTTAAAATTTATATAATATTATGTATCAGTTGTCTTACCAGAACTATTTGTGTGTGTGTGTGTGTGTGTGTGTGTGTGTAGGGGGGCTGGAATGAACAAAATCTGAGATTAATGATGAATACAACTAACATGGGATTTTGTTATACCTCACTTACCAAAGAAATTTTCTGTTTTCTCTGTAAAAACAAAACACAACAAAAGAAAAGTATGTTAAAATTATTTTTTTCTCCCTACCCATTGAAAATCCACTCAGAATTTTGTCCCCACTCATTAACATATCTGTAATGCCATAGGCATAATGTACAACATGATGACAATAGTCAAAGGGCAAATTTGAAAGCTGGCTATAATGTAGATCTTCAAAGATCTCAACCATAGTAAAATAACTTCATAACTGTGAAATTATGGGTGGTACCTATACTATTATACTATTGTGGTAATCATTTTGTAATGCACATACATATCAAGTCTTTATGTTATACGTTCAAAATACATTGATGTATATATCAATTGTCTTTATAGAACTATGTGTTGGGGAGGGGGTCAGGATGGGGGAGGACAGTGATGTGAATCAAATCTGAGATCAATACTGAATTCAATTAGAGTGGGTTTTTTTTTTTTTTGCACATTACTATTCTCTCTCTGTAATTGTTCTGCATGAAAAACAGCAACAAAGAAAAACAACTATGTTAGATTGTGTCTTCCTTTCCTTTCCCATAGAAAATCCACCTGCTTAACAACAAAAACGGTATGGTCCATTATGTACATAATGTACAGCATGATGATTATAGTTAATAAGCAAATTTGAATGTTGCTGAGAGCAGATCTTAAAAACATTCTCAACAAAAGTGAAATAAGTTTATAATGTGTGAGGGAATGGATGGTAACTATATTATTGTTGTAATCACATTTTAATACAAATACATACATATCAAATCATTTTGGTGTACATTTAAAATTTGTAAGAATATATTGATCAATTATCTCAGTAGAATTGTTTGTGTGTATGTGTTTGTATGAAATAAAAAAATCTGAGATCTATATCAACTTGGAGTGATTTTTTGTTTCATATCACTTACCTAACAGTTTCTTTATGTGTTCTATAAGAAATAAACAAAAATAATACAAAAATATGTTAGAAAATATATCTAAAAAACCCACCTCAGTTCTTGGTCCCTACTAGACAATGGGAAAGTTAAAGTCAAGAACATAATGTACAACATAATGAATGTATTTAATAAACAAAGTTGAAAGTTGCTAGGAGAATAGATCTTACACATCCTTATCAAAAGTAAATAGAAGTTTGTAATATGTTGGGGATGGATGGGAACTATACTATGTGGTGATCATTTTGCAATATATATATATATGCTTATCAAGTCTTTATGGTGTGCACTTAAAATTTACATGATGATATATGTGAATTGTCTCAAAACAGTGTGTGTAAGAGAACAAAATCTGAGGACAGTGCTAAATTCAGTAGTACTGGGTTTTGTTGTCATCACCTACCTTTCTGTTCCTTTATTTCTTCTGTATGAAAAAACCAAAGAAGCAACACAAAAGTATATTAGATAGTGTCTCCCTTTTCCTTTCCACAGAAAATCCACTTCAGATCTTGATCCCCATTTGATAACAGATACTGTAAACTACAGATATATGTACAACATGATGACTGTAATTAACATGCAAATTAGAAGGTTGCTAAAAGAGTAGATCTCAATCATTCTCACCAAAAGAAAATAAGTTTATAATATGTAAGGGATGAATGGTAACTGTGGATGGTAACTGTACTATTGTGGTAATCCCATTGAAATCTTTATGGTGCAAATTTAAAATTTACATATTATATATCAGTTATTTCAATAGTACTCTGTGTGTGAGTGGGGTAGAGTGATGAGCACTATCTGAGATCAATGCTTAACTCAATCAGAGTGGGTTTTTTGTACATTACTTACCTTTCTCTTGATATAAGTAATCTGTATGAAGAAAAAACAACAAATCAAAGCAAAAGTTTGTTAGTGTCTTTTTCTATCTACCCTTAGAAAACCCAGCTCACATCTTGGTCCACACTTGACAACAGAAACCGTAAAGCCACAGACATCTCATGTCCAACATCATGATTATGTTAACAAGCAAATTTGAAAGTTGCTAATAGAGCAGATCTGAAAATTTCTTAGTTTACTATTGTAAACTAACTTTGTAATCGTGTCAATGATGAATGGTAGCCATACTTACTGTGTCATTTTGTAACATATATTTTGTAATTTACTCTTTGTAACATACATACAAATCACATCCTTATGGTACAATTAAAATTTATATTCTGTTCTCTATCAACTGTCTAAATAGAACTCTGTGTGTGAGGAGGGGCGGAGGGAAATGAACAAAATCTGAGAATAATGATGACTATAACTAATGTGGAATTTTGTTATACATCGCTTACCAAAATATGTTTCTATGCGCTCTGTAAGAAAAAAAAAAAGACCACAGGTATGTTAAAAATTATTTTTGTCTACCTACCCATAGAAAATCTACTCAAAATTTGGTCCCCACTTACCAACAGATCTGTAAGGCCACAGTTATAATATATAACATAATGACAGTAGTCAAAGGGCAAATTTGAAAGTTGGTAATAGAGTAAATCTCAAAAGATCTCAGCCATAGTAAAATAACTAATTGTGAGATGATGGGTTGTGCCTATACTATTATGGGAATCATTTTGCAACACACACACATATCAAGTCTTTATGTTGTACATTCAAAATATATTGATGTATAATAATATCAATTGTCTTCACAGAACTCTGTGTGTGTTCATAGGTGTGGGGTGGAAAGAGAGTGATGTGAACCAAATCTGAGATCAATGCTGAACTCAGAGTGTTTTTTTTTTTTTTTGTGTGTGCATTACTTATGATTCTCTTTCTGTAAGTGTTCTGTATGAAAAACAACAACAAAACAAAACAAAAATATGTTAGGTTGTGTCTTCCTCTCCCTACCCATAGACAATCCCCCTTAGATCTTGGTCCCCAGTTGACAACAAAAACTGTAAGATCAAGTTGTATGTAATGTACAGCATGATGATTGTAGCTACTAAGCAAAATTGAAGGTTGCTAGGACAGTAGATCTTAACCGTTCTCAGCAAAAACAAAATAGGAAGTCTATAATGTGTGAGGGCTAGATGGTAACTATGCTATTGTACCAATCATTTTGCAATACGCATTCATATCATATCTTATGATGTGCACTTAAAATTTACATGACATTACATGTGAATTATCTCCACAAAACAATATGTGGGGGAGAACAAATCCTGAGGTTAATGCTAAATTCAGTAGTAGTGGGATTTGTGGTCATTACTTACCTTTCTTTTCCTTTATTTCTTCTGTGTGAAAAAAAAAAACAAAGAAGCAACACAAATGTATGTTAGCGTCTTTCCCTACTCACATAAAAACTACCTCAGATCTTAGTTCCCACTTGATAACAGATATTGTAACACCACAGAACTGATGGCTCACTCTGCCTGACATTAGAGACTCCTTTTTCTGATTAAACAAATTAATGCAAATTAAAAAATACTGTTTTAACTTGTAAATGTATTCATATAAATGTAATTACAATATTAATAGGATTTTCTTCCTTTTTTGTTTATTCCCTTGATTAAGGTCTCAAATCTAAACCATAGATGCCAAATATCTACAAACTCTATCTTTTCTACTCATGACATCCAAAAGGTTTGGTCTAAAACTGACTTTCATCTTCTCACTTAATCATAAAGCGATTAAGAGATCTGGCAAGTGATTTGAAGAAACTGGAATGGCAATTGAGAAAGTGTGTGTTTCTTATAGGGAGAGGTGCCACTGGATAGAAGATTTGGAAGATGGGGTTGTTTTACCTTACTGGGTCAAAGAGGTTGGTTGTGTTTTGCACACTTAAGTCAAGCAATAGAGCCTTTCAATAAGTAATAATCCTACAAACAGGCACGTCCCCTGGACTTTCAGAAATAGAGGCAATTTTCTGACCCACACCTTAAAATATTCCAAACCACAGCCTGATGAGCTGTCCTTTAGTCTCAGGAGCCTGTAGCCCTGGATTTTATATTGATCTGAACTTCATGTTATGCAGCTCCCAGAATGAACAACACATTTCTGCATAATTAGGACAGTTGGGATTTCCTGTCAACCACATCCTACTAGATTATCCTTTTGATATTTTTAGGTAAGAAGTGTCAGCAAATATCCTTGGTAGCTCCTTTTTAAGATGTTTTCTAAGGAGAATATAATCATGTATATTTGTTGGACTGTGCCAAAGTCATAGAAATAAGTACTTCATCAAAATAACTTTGTATTAAACATTTGTCCAAATGTGACTATGTCACATAGTTATGAGGATTTGGGAAAGGAAGGAAAAGAATTTGTCTCTTAAATTTCATTTGTAAGTTTATGCACTCAAATACTCACTCTTTCTCTTGGGAAAGATTTTGGTGGATTCCTCTGAGCCCCCCTCCTCAGCAGTCCCCTTCTCCCCCCACCACTGCCACTGCACAACCCCATTTATGTCCTTTCCTGAGGGATTGACTACTTCCCTTCACTCCATTCTCCTGAGTCATGTGGAGTCTGGTTTGACATCCTATAAACATTAGACCTATTTCTAGCAGCTAGCAGCCAGAGTTCTTCATTGAGGCTGAACTTTGGACCAAAGGAGAACAGCCAAAGGTGTGGGGTTCAGATAAATATGAGATCAAGTTATGCTGATGCTGATATGCACTTGATTATAATATGTATGGATTTCTGTCAATAAGAGGTTGTATGACATTTGACCCTTCAGACAGAAAAGAAAATAGAACTCAATTTCTACTATCCTACATGAACTCAAAAAATGAGGGGCAAAACATGTATGGATAAAGAAAGTAAACAATCTTATTCATAGGACCTATTTTCCCATCCACAGGTACTCATCAAGTGATCACCCTCATCGGGCACAGAGCAGACCACTGTCTCTCAATAAAGAAGGTCACATGGCCTGGCCTGTTGTCTGCATAGAGCACCACTCAATGACAAAATAAGGGTGCTTTGCCGTAGGGTTGAAGAGCATTTAGAACTATTGTGGGTTCACCATACTCCCAAAGAGGAAGCATGTTAATTGGGAAAAGATGAAGGAAATAAAGGCTTCCAGGATTGGGAAACCTGGCTGCAAAGACCCAGAGAAGATCAAATCACTAGGAAAATATTCTCCTATGAAACAACTGTGAGAGTTAAAAAAAAAAATCAAAACAAAAAATACACATAAAAAAATCACTGAAATATATATATATTAATTAAAGCTTTTACATAACATATTTTAACAATTCTATATATCATATGGGGAAAAGCTTTTAAAAAGCAAGTATTAGTTAAAAGTCTTTTTAAAAAGACTTTTCCCCATTTAGACAATTAAAAAGAACGATCATTTTCTGTATGGAAATCAATATTTAATATAATTTTAATAAATCAAATGTATTTTTATGTGATACAGTTGCCTCTAAAATAGAAATGAACACTACTCACCTTTCTCCTTAGTTAACAACTGTTCTGTATAAAAACAAAATAAATAATAAAGACAAATCCACAACCCTCAATATTTAGATGGAAGACTTTCCAGGGGAGTAGTCTTGATTCACATCTTCTAAACTATCACTTAGCAAAATATCAGTCAAGGAGGTGAAAATGAGGACTGGAAAGATGAAGAAAGAAGCAGCATGGTTTCATCTGTTTAGCTGGGTAGTTTCTAGGAGACCCCAAAGGATCATAAACCCCATTATCTGGAGAGAATCACCTCCAGTGCCCTCAGTTCCTTCTAATTGGGTGGAGCTTAGCACAGGATATTCTAGAAATAAATCTCCTCTAGATTATCCATGGGTTTGAGCACCCAGGGGCAGGGATAGGCTCAGTGAGGCCTGGTCAGGGGCTGTGTCTAAAAAATCAGGAATAATTTAAAACAGACAAGCAGCCCTCACTGCCCCTCAAAAACAAAACTTGGGCATTGCCAAACAGAAACTTTTTCCTGAGTGCATTTAAGCTATCATAATTATGATAATATAGAAACCAAATAATATGTTGGAAATTGACATTTAGCCCCTAGTCAAGAATTATGAAAGTTAATGGGCTCAGGTGGGTTAAAAAAGAATCCTCTGGACCTAAGCAGACTTTGCAAATACAGAGGGCTAAGAAGGTCTTCTACGTACAGACTTGCTCTTCCCAGTTCCAGTGGAAGTGGCAGCATACAAAATAAGCTAGAAAAAAGAGCAAGACTGGCTGACAATAGTGGACATTTTGATGGTGGTACCGTCCCTTCTCTGCATTTAAATGCAGCTCCACTTATCTTTCCTCGACTTTCTTGTGGGTTAACTGAGGACCTTTATTTGAAATTTTACTTAGCTTCTCTTCTTTATAGAATCAAAGTAATATTTACACACTTGAAGGAAAATGAGATAATGACCCAACAAAACTCTGAGAAACTTGCATAAGCTAGTTAGGGCAAATGAGGAAGAAAAGCAGAATCTCACATTCTAATTTTGTCTGTCTATCTCTCTATCTACCTACCTACCTATCTTCTATCACAAGGACCTTTTCTCTCTTCAATCTCTCCTTCCAAATCTTTGACTTTTCAGGAAAAAGATAAAACTTGCAGGCAAATTGTCGATCTTAGGCATACAGCAG
Organism: Talpa europaea; assembly: GCF_964194135.1. Classification (NCBI taxonomy): domain Eukaryota; kingdom Metazoa; phylum Chordata; class Mammalia; order Eulipotyphla; family Talpidae; genus Talpa; species Talpa europaea. The sequence goes on along the minus strand of NC_140074.1, from coordinate 101,928,340 downwards.
GGAAGGGTAAGAGAGAGGGGTTTCATTAGGGGAGGGAAGAGCACAAGGGACTATGGGCATGGTTAATGCGTGATATGGTGATGGCAGAAGTATGGGAACTACACCTGAGGGAAGAAATCAAATATTGTACAAAAATCAACAACTATATAAGAAAAAAACTTCAAAAGCAAAAAAATTCAAAATCTCTGACACTTTTAAAGTGATTATTTACTTAAACTCAGGAAAAAAAAATAAGTGACTTACCATGTTTTTTGCATTCACCTTTAAAAACAAATACACAAATAAATTAGAGGGCAGTACTAAAAGTTCTGACAGTTCATTGCTCTGTGAAGATAGTGTAGCCTGTGACATATGTGGGGTGGAAATCATCTATATGTTGTGTGAGCCAAGGATTGTGCAGCTGGGTGACAAAATTAGAGAGAAATTGCATAACCACAGATACTGGGCAGACTTTGGAAAATCCACACTGTCATTAAGAAAGATCTGAGTTATAGCCCTCTAGTTCTGTGACCAGAAGGAGAAAGGAAGGGTCCCTGGACAGGGACAGGACTCAAGGCCAAAATTTTACAAAATTTTGCTGTTACCGTGGGCTGGTCACCAAGAGGTTAAAAATCTGAAGACTCTTGGCTCAGTTTCTTCTGCTGTAAGGTTTTAATTTATATATTTTACCATTTCTTTCTTTTTATAAATTTTTTTTTTTTTTACCATTTCTGAACTACCTTTCCATAGCTTATCAAGTTGACTGCTATGGGAAGAAAAAAGAGCTACAGATTTAGAAGAAAAGTGTCACAGACCTTGATACCAAACCAGTTCAAACCAGAGCTGTGGGCACACAGCCTCCATGAATGAGAAGTTCACCTTGGAGATTCTCTCGAGCCCTGCATGGCCACTGAGCTGCAGTTGATTGGTGCTCACAATGAACAAATGGACTTTAGCCAAGTTCACTGTCTTGCTTTCTTAGTCAATAAAATTTAATTCCTTTGGTCTCAAACCCCATTCCTTTTACGTACATATATTCTTAACCCAGCACCCCTCTTAGAGTCTCATGTTCCCAGATATCTCCCCAAAGCACTTTTTTCTTGCTCTCTCAATAATCAGTAAACCCTGACTCTTTGCCTGCTCTTAACAGTGTCTGTGGAGTCCTCTTTTCTGTGGAGTCCTCTTTTCTGCTTGACTAGAGAGGGTCATAAGAACCCTTTCCTGGGCTTAGGAGCAGGGCCCCCTGGTCCATTCCTCTAATTCTAAGAGGTAGAGCAGTGGATAGTGGTTGGTTTGCTTCTGGTTTATCCACCTATGTTGTTGGAGGGTGGAATTAAAATGAGGGACCTGAGGCCACTCACTTGTCTGATAACAAGAGCAGTAATCTCCAGCACCCAGTTTGACTTATTAGGTGAATATTTATTAGATATGTGCATAAATAAAATAAATCTTAAAAAAAAACAAATATGCGGAACCAGGAGTGAGTAGCTAGAATTATTTTCTCTTTTCAAGTATTTTTCTTCTCAATTTTAAATGCTAAAGATTCCCTATTGACCATTTTTGAGTTTTTTGTTACTAGAGTCTCTGATTTTCCCAGAAATGAAGCCACTTCCCACACTCTTTTACCTTTGGCTTTTTGAGCACGCACAACATATACAGCCAATAAACTTGTAACAACAACCAGGAGAGACAGGAGAACAGCAAATCCCACTATCCAGGCATAGGGAGGCCAGGCATCTGAAAAACAGGAGATCTGTCACTTATGATTAACCTTGACATCAGGTGACTTGCCTGCTGAGAATGAATCAATCCCAAGATGTTTTCTCCTGGGAGACATCTTTAGGAAGGGAAGAAATTCTAAACTTCACCCACCCCTCCCTATAACTCAAAGGATCTCAGGAATCCTAAAAAGGCTCCTGTTTCCTTTCTTTTTCTTAATGTATAGAGACCCAGGTTTCTTATATAACTTATGAAAATGTTTTAACATACTGAAAACATAACAACAATGCATAAGATGCCTATGTACTCTCAATCAAGATTTAACAAATGTTAATATATTAATACATTTATGGTATTTTCTTCTCTTATAATATATGACACACTACAAATGCAATAAGGGATTTCCTTCCATCCAGTTCTCCTCCCCTTAGGGTGTCCCAAACTGACTTTACCATATGTCCTCTTTTCCAATTATTTTCTGCAAATACATGTATGTGAGCTTGACCATGTGACGCTGAGTGAGAGGCATGTGGAAATTCTAAGATTAAAGGTAGGACTGTGAAATCTCATGGTCCAGTGTTTGAGGTGAGAATTCTGTTTCATGAGATGTCTGACAACTAGTAAAATAATGGTTGCTGTCCCAATATTTTCCTACTAAATAATGTTGGTTCAAATAAACACCAAGAGCACTTTGACTCAAAGATTACCCTCATTTAAGATTTCAATGAGATGTTTGTATAATAGTTAACTATTTAAAATACATAAAGAAATATTCTTTTAAAAATTTTGTCTTTTACATTTATGTTTTCAAAGAGCTTCATATCATTATGAGTTAGGTGTACTTTTTTTTCCCTCAGCGCTAACTCATTATTCCCTTTTAATCCTTTGAAATTCCCTCAACTTCTTTCTTCAATGTAAAATTCCAAGTTGGAGACTTGGTTAATTTTCACCCTTCTAACCTTGTTTTTCTAAGGTTATTCTATTGCTCTGATAGCTGCATTTGTCTCATTCACATTTCAATTTCAACTTTTTTCTCTCTGATTACCTTAAACCAGTGTGACTTCTCAAACTAAAGCACAATGTCTATTGTTCTTGATGACAAAGGTCATATTTTTTTTTAAAATGTATATATTGTGGAAAAATATAATGTGACTTGGCATTGTACTAAGTAATAGGGATAGAAAAATAGAAAGAGTATTCCCACACAGTCCATACTCCACCTGTGGAGACAGTGAGACATAGAATAAAAATAATGTGAGAGTGAACAGAATGGGTTGAAGGTGACTTCCTGGATGGGAAGAGAGGGCTTGGATCTGAAGGACCAGTAGGAAATTCTTAATTACAGAAAAAGAGAATGTGGTGCTAATAGTTTATATGGATATTATATGGTTGTAACCAGCTTCATGTGAAGTAGGAGGGACAGGGAGAGGAGGGAAGAGAGTAATGAAAAATGAGGCTGGAGAGGACAAAAGGACAAGCACTAGTTTTGCTGACAGACTACAGTATTTCAAATAAGAAAATTAACAATTAAGGGAATTTGCAGGAGATTATTTGGGCTTTGAACATTTAGAGTACACTGGGGTGTGTGAGCTCTTCTCAGCCTTGTGATATAAGTCATATTGTTATGAGTTAATTCTTGCAAAAGTCTTATGAGAAAGACACAATTATTATTACTATTTAGCAGTTGGGAACTGGGTATAGGAAAGTCACTGGTTGTCTGAGGGCACAAAACTGGAAGGTAGAACTGCCAAGATTCAACTCGATTAGACAAATGGGGTAAAAAACACCACATATTAAAAAGTATTTTTCTTTAGGCAGTGAGATTAGGAGAAGTTTAGAAAGAACTTAGATTCCTCCTAATACTTCATTATCTTTTGAATGCTTTTGTGCATCCATTCATGTGTCTTTATAAAGTAAAATAATGGCATTTATCTGTCACAAATACAAAATAAGACAAGATGTATTTTTACTAGCTCTCTACATAAGAGTTACAAATGGAGGAAAAAGAACATCCTAGGTCCTTCATCATAGGTCTGTGACAGTCAGACCTTCTTGATTAGCGGTGATATATCAGGATACTGACTCTGGAGGGAACTGACCTGCCACAGAAATGTACACTTCCTTCTCTTCACTGAGGACTGGGTTCCTTATGAGACAGGACACAGCTCTGCTTGAACTTTTATCCACTGTTACAGAGGTTTCCACATGAAATAGTCCATTTGCTTCTGTTGTCTTTGTCTCAGCATCTGGCACCAAAAGCTGTCCTTCCAGGTCCCTCCACTGCACCTCAGGCTCTGGGTACCATCCCGTGGATGTACAGGTCAGCTTAATGTCCCTCATGTTACCAGACTCAACATGAATATGAGGAGCCATACCTGAACCTGAAGAAACAAAAGAGAGAGAAAGTACACTGTTTTCAAGAGTTTTATTGCCACTTCACCCGGGCCAGTGAACTTGTACTTATTAGTTAATCTCTTATACATCAATTCTTTTAGTTATAAAAGTGAGGTTAAAAAAATGCTGTCCCTAAGACCTCCCTGGTGGTGCAAAGGGTTAAGTCTCAGCACTGTGAAGCTATTGCCCAGCTGCTGCAGCACAAGTTCTATCCCCAGCCAGGGAGCTGACCCACATGGCACAGCAGACCTCTCCCACTCGCTGCCCCCCTCAGCAGTGTATTTCAGCAGATCTGCCTGCTCTGCTCCCCACTCTGTCTCTGGTGAGTCCTCTCACCCTCCCCACACCTATGGCCTTGTATGCATAAATAAATAAAATAAATCTTTAAAATAAAAATAAGAATGTCATAGCAAAGTCATAGTAAGCCACACCCATATTTGACTGGGAAATAAAGTGGCAACTGTGGACAAAAATGAGGTACAGAAATCCCAGGCCTGATAGTGGGTTAAACAGATTCTTCCTGCCTCTGTCTAGCTCTGCTAGGCTTTTGAAAGAAAATAAGCTGCTACTCCTCCACAATAGAGCATACTAGAATCCTTGTTTTCTCCTCATTTAAATAATTATGTTTAAAGAGATGTGATTGTGCTCGCTTCGGCAGCACATATACTAAAATTGGAACGATACAGAGAAGATTAGCATGGCCCCTGCGCAAGGATGACACGCAAATTCGTGAAGCGTTCCATATTTTTCACAAGACAAACATCAACAGATACACCAAGATTGAAATCATATCAACCATCTTTTCTGACCATGAAGGCATCAAACTAGAAATAAACCATAAAAAGAAGGCAAGGAACTTTCCTACCTCATGGAGATTAAAAACCACACTACTGGAAGACCATTGGACTAATGAGGAGATCAAAGAAGAAATTAAAAAATTTTTTGAATTGAACGACAAGGAGGACACTAATATCCTAAATGTATGGGATGCAGCAAAAGCAGTAATAAGAGGAAAATATATAGCAATAGAAGCTCACATCAAGAAACAAGAAAGAACGCAAAGAAACAACCTAATCTCGAAGCTCAAAGATCTAGAAAAAGAACAACAAAAAAACCCCAAAACCAGTAGAAGAAAAGAAATAATAAAAACCAAAGCAGAAATAAATGAAATTGAAACTAAAAAAACAATCCAAAAGATCAATGAAACCAAGAGCTGGTTCTTTGAAAAAATCAATAAAATAGACAAACCCCTAGCCAGGCTCACAAAGGAAAAAAGGGAGAAAGCACAAATAAACAGGATCATCAATGAAAGAGGAGAAATCACAACGGACACAGCAGAAATCAAAAGAATAATCAGTAACTACTATGAACAGTTATATGGAAACAAGTTTAACAATCTAGAGGAGATGGACAAATTCCTACAACTCTACAATCACCCAAAGCTAGATAAAGAAGAAATAGAACACCTAAACAGACCAATTACAATTAGCGAAATTGAAATGGTAATAAAAAACCTCCCCAAAAACAAAAGCCCAGGACCTGATGGATTTACAAATGAATTCTACCAAACATTCAGAGACGAATTAGTGCCTATCCTTCACAAACTCTTCCAAAAAATTGAGAAGGAAGGGACAATACCAAACACGTTTTATGAAGCCAACATTACACTAATACCAAAACCGAACAAGGACAACACAAAAAAGGAAAACTACAGGCCAATCTCCCTAATGAACACTGATGCAAAAATCCTCAATAAAATTTTAGCTATCAGAATCCAACAATGTATCCATAAGATAATTCACCACGACCAAGTTGGATTCATTCCAGGGGCACAAGGATGGTTTAACATCCGAAAATCAATCAACGTTATCCAACACATCAACAAAAAGAAATATAAAAACCATATGATAATATCAATAGATGCTGAGAAAGCTTTCGACAAAGTGCAACACCCATTCATGATAAAAGCCCTTGAAATTCTGGGGATACAAGGAACATACCTCAACATCATAAAGGCCATCTATGACAAGCCAACAGCCAGTATCATTCTCAATGGTGAAAAGCTGAAAGCAATTCCATTAAGATCTGGAACAAGACAAGGATGTCCACTCTCACCACTGCTTTTCAATATAATACTGGAAGTCCTAGCCAGGGCAATAAGACAAGAGAAAGACATCCAAGGAATCCAAATAGGAAAAGAAGAAGTCAAACTATCACTATTTGCAGACGATATGATATTATACATAGAGAACCCCAAAAACTCCACAGAAAAGCTAATTCAACTCATCAATCAGTTCAGTAAAGTGGCAGGATACAAAATCAACACGCAAAAGTCAGTAGCCTTCCTATACACAAACAATAAATCTGAAGAAGAAGAAATCAAAAAGACCATCCCTTTTGTTATTGAAACAAAAAAAATCAAATATTTGGGAATAAATCTAACAAAAGAGGTAAAGGACCTATACAAAGAAAACTATAAAACACTGTTAAAAGAAATAGAAGAAGACACAAAGAAATGGAGAGACATCCCCTGCTCATGGATTGGAAGAATAAACATTTTTAAAATGGCCATCCTACCAAAAGCAATATACAGATTCAATGCTATTCCAATCAAAATTTCAATGTCATTCTTCAAAGAAATAGAACAATTATTGATGAAATTCATATGGAATCACCAAAAACCCCGAATAGCCAAAGCTCTCCTGAAAAAAAAAGAAGGGAATGGAGGCATCAGACTCCCAGACTTCAAACTATACTACAAAGCCATAATCATCAAAACTGCATGGTATTGGAACAAGAACAGACATACAGACCAATGGAATCGAATAGAAAATCCAGAAATAAACCCACAGATTTATGGTCAACTAATCTTTGACAAAGGAGCAAAGAATATGCATTGGAGCAAAGAAAGTTTGTTCAATAAATGGTGCTGGGAAAACTGGGTCGCTACATGCAAAAGAATGAAGCTTGACCACCACCTCACACCATACACAAAAATCAACTCAAAATGGATTAAAGAACTAGACATAAGACCTGAAACCATAAAATATATAGAAGGAAATATAGGCGAAACACTACGTGATTTGCACATCAAAGACATCTTTACAGACACATCACCCAAAGCAGTGATAGTGAAGGCAAAGATGAACAGCTGGGACTACATCAAATTAAAGAGCTTTTGCACAGCAAAAGAGACAATAACAAAAACAAAGAGAAACCCCACCAACTGGGAGAACATTTTTGCACCCAACACTAATGATAAAGGACTGATCACAAAAATCTGCAAAGAGCTGATGAGACTCAACAACAACAAAGAAAATAATCCAGTCAAAAAATGGGCAGAAATGCTTAAAAGAAACTTCTCTGAAGAGGAAATGCAAATGGCCAACAGGCATATGAAAAAATGTTCAACATCACTTGTCATCAGGGAAATGCAAATCAAAACTACCATGAGATACCATCTTACACCAGTGAGAATGGCACATATTAAAAAAACTAGCAACAACAAATGTTGGCGAGGGTGTGGAGAAAAAGGAACTCTTCTGCACTGTTGGTGGGAGTGCAAACTGGTCCAACCACTGTGGAAAGCTGTATGGAGATTTCTGGACCTACTAAACATAGAGCTTCCATATGATCCAGCAATTCCACTCCTAGGTATTTACCCAAAGGACACAGAAACATCAATTCCAAAGAACACCTGCACCCCTATGTTTATAGCAGCACTGTTTACAATAGCTAAGCTTTGGAAACAACCCAAATGCCCAAAAATAGATGACTGGATCAAGAAGATGTGGTACATATATACCATGGAATATTACTCAGCATTCAAAAAAGATAAACACATGCAATTTGCAGCAACATGGATGGCGCTGGAAGGGATCATGCTCAGCGAAATAAGCCAAAAAGAAAAAGAAAAATACCGGATGGTCTCACTCATAGCAGGAATCTAGAAAACTTAAATAAGGGACCAGGAAAATGAATAACTATAAGAAAGTGAAAATCAAAATCAACAAAAAACTATGAACCAGAGACACTTTTAGGGGGGCGGGGGTGGGAGGGGAGGGATTGGGGTCAGAATGGGGGGGCTCCAATTGTATGGGGAATATAACAATAAAATTTATTAAAAAAATAAAAATAAAAAAGCAATGATATATTCTTTCACCATTAAACTCTACTAGTCACATGGATTTTAGATAAGAATACAAGCTTTAGCTGTGGGACTGATGCCTGTACAATACCTGACATAGTACTCATAAGTGATGCATGACCAGTATTCTACACTCTTGTTTTGGTGCCTTTACTTATACATGTATATCTGAAGCAATGAGATGAATAGTTTCAGTTGCATATTCTTTACTGAGTAACTATGTTATATTAGATTTTGTGTTGGTAAAATAAATTCATATCAAATTGTGTTCTCTATTTTTGCAACCTTCCCAATACCCCAGATCTTAAGAAAACTTTACTCTCTTAAATTTTCTGTCTTATATTTGAGTATTTTATTTACATTTGACTGTAGACCTATTCCCCATCCCACCTTACCACTCCCCAATCAGAATGTTGTTCATTTCCTATTTGAATAAACAATTTGATGGATTTAAAAAAAAAATAAAGAGATGTGATTATTTTTGTATTACAATCTAAAGTCAGAGTGGGTTGATTAGATGAACCTCACATATAACATTCTGGCATTTCATCACAGTAATTGTATAGTCACCTCTGTCCATTATCTATTCCAACATAACAGATTGCTGACTAGACCAAAACACTTTACAAATTATCTGAGAGCTTTCATTCCAGAGACTCACCTGTCACCAATACTTCAAAAATTGCATCATCGTAGTATGTGGAGCTTTCAAAGAGACAACTATACTCCCCACCATCTGAGGGGCGGATGGAATGGATCCTCAGGGCCGCCTGCCCTTTGGTGATATTCTCCTTCAGAAACCCTGTCCTCCCTTTGTACTCTGGCATCTGTTGCTCTGTATGACCCTGGGAAGCACCATAACGATGTACCAGAGCTGAAGAATGGTTTCGGTACCATTTCACCTCCATGTTCTGAGCATCCATCATTGGGTTAAGGTGGCAGGACAGGACAGCATCTTCCCCGGCTTTTGCAATGATGGGTGCTTTTGGTCCTATCACATGGAATTGCCCTGGAAGAAATTAAGAAAAGGATGGAGTCATCATTGAGACTGTGGCAGGCATGACTGTGATCTCCTGATAGAGAAAATAGACCATTTCGACTAAAAAAAATGAGGTTAATTAGTGAGTAGATCTAAAATATGGATATCCAGGGCCTCCCTGATGACACAAGGGGTTAAGATGCAACCTATAAAGCTCACCACAGCTACTGCAGCACAAGTTTGATCCCTGGCCAGAGAGCAACCCACATGGTGCAGCAGACCTCTCCTGACTCTCCCGCTGCTCCCCTCAGCGGTGTATTTCGGTTGATGTGCCTGTTCTGTTCCCCGATCTGTCTCTGGTGAGTCCTCTCACCCCCCAAATCTCTGGCCTGTACCCCATTCCTTGTATGTATTAATAAATAAATCTTTAAAAAATAAATAAAACATGGATATCTAAATACATTGGGAGTAAAAAAGGTAATAACAGGAATTGTTGTCAATGTACAACAGAGATACAATCTTAACCAAAATTTGTGTTTTGCCTAGGATTAGATCTCAGATTTATACAAATCACTTATTTAAGACCTATACACTCCATGTGATAATTTGGCACAAATTGAGAATTCTCATATAAACAACCTGATGTTTCCTTGTTTTACGCCATGTGTTACCAATAGAGTATAACCTCTATATAATGGGAAACAACTAGAACTGATGAGTTTCTCAGACAAGTATCAGGCAAAAATTCAATAACAACCAGTTGGTTCATTACTTATTACAGCCATAGGCTTAATCTTTGTGATAGGGTAAGCTAATTTCTTATATGAAGCTTGGGGTATATATATACCAAATATATACATGCATTTGGTCTTTGGCCCATTTTTCTGACAGAGTTCCTACAACCTTTGGAGTTTCCTGAGTGATAAGACTGTTTTTATTACTGCTAAGGACTCCTGTTGGCCACACCTGAGTTCAAAGTATTGTGTTGACTCAAGGTAGATCCTCCAGAATGCTTTGATCTCTAGAGGAACGAACCATGAGACTAAAGGGTGAGAATCTTTTGCTCTACCCCAAAATCTTTGAGGTATGGAGGGAAGTTGGAGATTTTCAATCACCAAAAGCCAGTTATTTAATCTAAAAAGTCTAGGTACTGAAACCAAAATTGCCATTGAAAACTCTGAAACAATGATGCAAAGAGAAGTTCCAGGTTGGTGACCATGTCAGTGTGATCTGAGGGTGGGGCATGCAGTGTCCACAGGAGAGAGCATGGAAGCTCTGCTCCCCACCCCATCTTCTGATCCTATATGTGTCTTCCATTTGACTGTTCCTAAATTGTATTGTTTTTAATAAAATTGTAATCATAATCAGCACTTTTCTAAGTTCTGCGAGTCATTCTAAAGAACTATCAAGCTTGAGGGGGCACACTAAATTTCCTGGATTTATAGTCAGGTGGCAGAAGTGAAGGTAATTTTTGGACTCCATTTGTAGATGACTCTGAAATGGGCATGGTCAGGTTAGACTGAGCTCTTATAAGTCTGCACTAATTCTGAGTGGTATTTGTCAGAATTGAATTCAGTTGTCAAATACCCAGCTGTTGTCTAGAATTGGAGAATTGTTGCTGGAAAAGACAACATAGTGTTCCAGTAACCAAATAAAAACATAGAAACAATTCTGCCAATTATAATGCCTCAGGATCTTCAATTTGCCATAAATTGAGCATCATTTTTAACAAGCTAACCATACCATAGAAAGAAAATATAATAAGGAACCTGAAATGTGCATCCAAAAAAAGCTCAGAAGGAAGAATTTTTACCAAAAATGATTTAATAATTTAGTAACATTGAAAGCATAAACCACTGTGTTTGCTCCAGCTATCATCATTAGGGTTACATTAGGTGCACATATTACAAAGCAAGAGTATTTGAAGAAAATTTTATAGATATTATAACTTGTGATCCTTATGAGTGGACTGACATAGGTGTTGGCAGAACCTGATGACACAGAGGGAAACAGCTGAGTGTAAAAACAAAAAGAAATTCAGGTAATTTTAGATTTAACACTATCCACTCATTCATTGGCAAATAAGAAGTCTAATGGAATGTATCACTTTTCTAATTTTCTGGATACCTGCTCATTAGAATGGAAATAATGGGAGATGAGAGGGATCAAAGAACATCCATCCTATGCTCAATGACTTTCACAGATGGAGTCAATTGACAAACTTTTCCATGCATAATAAGGGAAGAGCTACTGTACTGACTTTTGATCAATGTTAGAAGCTATCAGACAACTTTTTCCTTTAAATCACTCTGGATGATGATAAAGGCAATAAGATGTAAGTACCACCATCTTGTCTTCAAGTGAAATAACAAGGGTGGCCCTTCCTACTGTCTGACTCCTCTGCAGACTGAATTGCAGCTGTTGTGCACTGTTATCTGAAGCAGTTCTGCTCACCTGAAGCAGTTCTGCTCACAGTTAACCACAGACAGGTGGTTAAAGGTGGCTGGCCAAAGGTGAAAATTTTGGAACACCACTCCACTATTTTCATTCATTGAGGTGAACTGGGGCTCAGTGATGGTCCTGGGATTCTGTACTAAGTTCTAAATTGGTGTCTATGGAAGCTAAAGAAAAATATTGCAATTCAAATGTCCCTTGCTCTAGAACATTCAATTCATAGAAATGACCCTGAATGTTAAAGAAAGGCTAGAAACAGAAACAGCTAAGGAAGTTCAGGGCATTTCCAGTGATGTTAAGCAGGGGAGACTTAAGGGAGTGATAATGTGAGTTAAGCTCAGCAACTTGGAGCCCACATTGAAGCACTGAATTTCTCAGATATTACCTTTATTTATTTGTAATTTCATTCTCTTCTGAACTATCACACATCAAAATCCCAGAGAAGAGATACTGAAACAAAAATATATGGCAATATCCATTCAAGGGAGGATATTTGATGGACTAAGTAATGACATGTTGAGAATCAACTCAGTGGTTGGAAGTTCACAACTACCTGAGCGTAATGTGGAGCCATGTCATGACAGAGAGTGTGAGCAATAAGGCAAATAGAGTGATCTGAGAAGATGCTCCCTGGGGTTCTGTACTCAGGCACTGAGGGAGGCCTCTCTGACGACTGAAATACCAACCGTTTAAAGTTCTCTTAAGTTTTCATTCACCTCACTGAATGAAAATAGTAGAGTGATGTTTCAATGTTCAAAGGTAAAGTTTTCAGCGTTGGCCAGTCACCTTTAACCACCTGTCTGTGGCCAGGTGAGCAGGACTGATCCTAATGACAGTGCAGAAGGGCTGCATCCCAGCTCAGGGTCTCGGTGTTGGAGAGTCAGATCCCCTGCCCTCCTCTGTGGTTAAGCTGGTCCCCTGGGTCTGGTTCACTTATATTCACCCTCTTCTAAAACATGGTGAACATGTTTCTACATGCAAAACACCCACATATGGTATAGTGAAAGCAGGGAGCAAGTGGATTCTGAGTAAGCTGATTCAAACTTTTATGTATTAAGATGGAAGAAATGTACACTTTTAAATGAGTGTATTTAGAGTTGAGGATTAAAAATGTACTACCTCTGGGCCTCCCTGGTGGCACAAGGGTTTAAGATCCAACCTATGAAGCTGTCCACAGCCACTGCAGCACAAGTTCAATACCCGGCCATGGTGCAGCAGACCTCTCCTGTCTCACCCACTGCTCCCCTCAGCAGTGTATTTCAGTCAATCTGCGTGTTCTGTTCCCTACTCTGCCTCTGGTGGAATCCTCTCACCCCCCCAACACCTCTGGCCTGTACCCCAGTTCTTGTATGCATAAATAAATCTTTAAAAAATTTACCACATCTGTATGAATTTTTGAAAGTTATAGGAAGATGTGCCTCAATAAAATATTAGGTACATTTAAGAAATGTAAGATAGAGAATTTGTTTTAGATTGATGAAGAGACAGTGGAAAGTGGGCCCATAAGTAAAATGAAATTAATGATTTTGAATACATCATAATGATAGTACTGAAAAATGAGGTACAGATGAGACTTGAGTAAAGGATATAATTAAAAACACATAAGTGAGAAAACTGAAGGTTAATACCAAGTTCAGGGAAAATGAAGGGTCAACTGCAACAGGCACACAGTGGAGCAGCACTGGGGGATGAGCAATGGATGGCACTGATCCACTGTAGGTGATAACCAACACCCCACAGACAGGCAGGGAGCCCCCACCCAGGTGACCAGGCACCCCAGGAACAAGGCTGGATCTGCTACAGGTTCTTCTCTTGCCTCCTCCTCACTGTGATGGAGACACTCAAATGCACCTATGAAAGTATGTGTAGTTTTAAAATTTCAAAGCATCTCTCTCTTTTTGGCCCCATATTTACATTTATTTTTCTGTTCACTAGAATGCCTTTCACTAAAGTCAATATGAATTTTCCGTGTTAAAATGTAATGATAGTTCACTGTCTACTCTTTGATTTAAATGCAATATTTTGAGCTTATTTCAACCTATCTATCATCCAGCGAGTGCATGTATTCTCAGATCATTTTCTAGTCAACCTTATCTAAGCATAAAATGCCCATATAAGAATTGATATTTAATTTGAAGAGTTCAAACACAGATATAAACAGAAGAGCATTTGTTAAAGCCAAAAACATTCCATTGCTCTGCCCAGGGATCAGGTAGCTGGCTGGGTGCAACAGGATCCTGGGATCCCAAGTCTCTGACTCAGCCTCTGACAGTCATGGGCAACACAGGCACTTTTCTTTTCTAGGCTTAGCTTTAGAAAGAGTCTTGTAAAACTGAACAGGATAACAACAACAACAACGAATCAATGTAAGACGTCACTTTTAGATTGTTTACAGTTTTACATAATTGTGTCATTTTTTTCCTCACAAATCAAAGAGAGCGACTCAGGAAAGCAGAGACAGAAGGACAGACTGAAAGAGGTAAATTCTAAGGTTTTCAGGTCTAAGAAATAGGAAAAAAAGCTGCAGTCCTAGGAATATTTTGTGGAATAAATGATTTCTTATTTAGGCTCCAGGGAAAGAAAGTACTTTCTCCTTCCCACTCACCTGTGCTTGGCCATGGAAGCAGGGCTGAGAGCAGGAGGGTCCCGATGAAATTGCACAAGGGCTGCATCTCAGTTTGGGGGGCTCAGCATCAAAGAATCACATCGCTGTCCTCTCATGCACTGTCGTGGTCACAGTCCTGGTTCTGGTTCCCTGATACAAATTCTTTCTAAAACACCATGAACATGATTCCTAAACACAAAACTGGCTCATGAGAACACCCAATGGGAAAGTGAAAGCAAGAAGTGGACTATGAGCAAAATGACTCAACCTTTTTTGTATTAAAAGGTACAGTAAGGAAGGAAGAACTATAAAGCAGAATTATTGATTATATGAAGAAGAAAATAACCCATAGTATTGATACCAAATGCCGGCCTCAGTTTCCCTTAGCCAATAAAAGAAAACAGAGTTTGAGGAGAAAGAAAATAGTTTAATTTGTCGGCAAACTGAGGCAGGCAAAAGACTCCAGTCTGAAAGGCCACTGTCCTGCTCTTTGGCAGATTAGGGGTGTTTATACAAAGGAGTGAAAAAAAGGGGGAGGTGTCAAGGGTCTGTAAAGGGGAGATAGGAAGGGTGGGCATGTCCTTTTGATGCAGGCATATAGAGATTTAGGGTGCTGATTTGTTAACACCTGCTGTTTAACTTCCTTATTATCTTCTTAGGAATATCTTTCTTTTTCCTTAGACTGCAAGAAGACAAATTTGTTAAAAGCAAGGGATGGGAATGCTTGTCTGGAGGGGCAGGAAGAGAGACCTGTCCTGTTTCACTGCATCAGTATGAAGAAAACTCTCACCCTAAACTCTTCATTTCGGTTTCCGGACTTGGTGGCAGAGGGTTGTGGGGGTGGGGGGTACTTCATCAAGTAATTATTATATTTTCATTTTGAACACAAGGCAAACTCCAAAAGTGTCACATAATAGACAGGGACTTGTGCAAGAGTTGCCAAGGTGCCCTGTCTTCAATATCCTACAGAGAGGGGGCATTTTAATGGAAATATGCTCCAGTAGAACCAATCTCCCCTTTCCTTCCCACATTTTTGGTTACGGGGACAGGAGCAGTATTGCTGCATAAATATTTTGGCTATCATATTTAAAGCAAACTCCAAAGTTTAAATTAAAAACTCTAACAGAAAAATGGTGAAATGCATAAATAGGTATCGTTATGGTTGCTCTGTGGCAACTACAGAGTATATACTGATGATGTATATACATATATATATGATTGATATAAGATGTATATAAGATGATTTATAATCATGTATATAAATACATATAATATCATTGGCTATGAGGAAAATACAACATAAAATGAAAATGAGATATTGCTACATATCTGTTGAAACAACTACAACTTTTTTGAATAACAATAGCAATACTGGTAAGGACACAGAAAAATAGGATTAATTAATCATAAATTGCTAAAGAGAGGGCCTCCCCGGTGGCGGTGGCGCAGCCGGTTGAGTGCTGTGCTGGAAAGCTGTCTGCAGCCTCTGCAGTGTGGGTTCAATTCCTGTCTGGCCAGGGAGATACCCACATGGCATGGCAGACCTCTCCTGCTTTGCCTACTGCTCCCTTCAGCAATGTCTTTGGTCTGTCTGCCTGTTTTGCTACCCATTTTGTCTCTGGTGAATTCTCTCACCCTCCCAAGCCTCTAGCCTGTACCCCAGTTCTTATATAAGTAAATAAATCTTAAAAAAAGGTCAAAAATTCTTAAAACAAAACAAAACAAAAATTTTCTAAAGAGAATGTAGAAAGGTACAATAATATTAAAGATAATTTTGTAGTGTCTGGTGAAACTAAATATGCAACTGCCACATGACCCAATCAATAATTGTACTTCTTGGACATTATTTTAGAGAAATCAAACTGATGTCTACATAAAAAATATGCACAAATATTCCTAAAAGCTAAATTTATAACAGTAAAAATGAAATTGAAATTTTCTTCAGTGGGTGTGTAGCTAAACAAACTGTGGTATCTCCATAGTATGTAATACTACTCATCAATAAAAAGGATTCCATTATCTATATACAAAACAACATGCTTGAATTTCAGTGGAGCTATACTGTTAAAATGTCAATGAAAAATCTTTCATGTGGCCCAAGTTTGATATAACATTCTTTAAAGAACACTTGAGATAGAGAATAGATTCGTAGTTAACAGGGCTCAGGTACAAGTAACAAGTCTGAGGGGTAGAGTGGAATGTGTGTGTGTATGTATATAACCACATGTATATAACCACATGTCTGGTTATATACCAAACCAGGCTGCTTAACATCCCCTCAGTTCCCAGCAATCCTCCCTTCGTGGTGATGGCATCATGGGATTTGTAGTTCTTGGCTCTCTTTGGTGTGGAATGAGGGTGGAGTCCATAAAATCTGTGTTTGAGGAGTTCAGTCAGGGCATCCTTTCCCCCCAACATAGTGAAGTTGTTTTTTGAGTTGTTGGGTTTGGGGATGGGGTCCTAGGATTCACTCTGGGAAAGGTTTTACCAGAGCTCCCCTTTCACCGGTCTGGCGAGTTTCCCAGGCAAGTTTCTCCATGACACAGAGACATTAGTTATATCCAAAAGGGCAGGTTTGTCACGTCGGGCAACACCACACTGACAAATGGGAGTCGTGGAGCAGGCTGCACAATGCAGGATGCTGTTGAAGAGCAAGATCCTGGCCCTTTTATTGACACACGTAATTGGTTTTTAGGAGATTAGGGAGATTAAGGAAAGGGGAAGGGTGTAGAAGATTTAGGGATTGTGAGTCTGCCTTCCAGGCACTTCTAATCTACTTGATGCTACACCCTAATCCCCAGCCATGGTTCTAATCTCATCAACAAGGCCCTCCACTGATCAGCTTCTGGGGTCCCTTGTCATGCATCGGTCCTTGGCCCCCCGGGCATTCCCGGTCATACCTCGTGATGTATAAATCGGGAGTATATGTTGTGCATCCGTCCTCAGCCCCCTGGGCTTTCTGGACATACCTCTTGATGCATATGTTATGCATCGGTCCTCAGCCCTCCAGGCATTCTGGGCATACCTTGTGATGCACAACCTTCCCAGTGTGATCCAGCTTTGTGCTCTTGTTTGATCTGAAGGGCTTAAGGGTTAGGGCTCCTGTTCCTAACTGGCTGGACCACTTTGACCTTGTTTAGGTAACAAAATGGTGGCCGTATAGGCTGCCTAGGAGTAGCAGACCCACACAGGTTTTTTATGAAAAGGGCGAGAATAAAGGGCCCTTGCATAGACACAAGTGGGCAGAAAGTGCTGCCCCCAAAAGAAAAGGTTTGCTAAGAGAGAGGCCTGCATGGTCGCAATCTGGCAGCCTTGAGGAGAGCAGCCTCTGCTGAGGGAGGTCAGTGAGGAGAAGCCCTGGCATGGCACAGGTCATGGGCAGGCTAGAGGGCTGCTGCCCTGCGGAGGGAAAGAACTGCTGAAAAGAAGAACCTGCATAGTCACAGGCTGGCAGAAGGACTGCTGCCCCTGGCCAGTGTGGAGATTGCACTGATACAGTCTTCTCTTTGGGAGAGGCTCATTCCTTTGTGAAGTGGTTTGTTTGCTGTTGATTTTGGATAACTAGGTAGAATTTGAAAGGGACTGGAGATTCTACATTGGCCCTAAATCTCCATAACTTTACCTCTAGTCTGATCCCTATGACACTAACAAGTCTGACACTTTGCTGTGCCTTGGCACCTAAGCTCCTGGAATTGTGTGAGCCAGGTTTCTGGTCTTGTGGCACCTCCTTTCCAACTTTTTTATTCTTATCCTCCATCAGTAGCACAAGAGATATTTATGTAAATGTGGAAACAGATGTGAGAAGCCCAGTATACACCCTACCCACCCCAGCCTCACCAGGGTGCTGCCTAAGAAAATCATCCTTCCCTCCAAAACACTTGCCTTGTCCATGATCAGCAAATTGGAGGGGAATTTATAGGAGTGTATAAATGTGAGCTGTATGTGTGTGTTTGTGTATGTCTTCATTGTACCTATTTGAGGTTTAGCTTTGTATTAAAAACAAGTGGGGAAGACTAATTTGAAAATGATTTGTAATCATATCAAATCAAAAGTGAATCTGTATTCACTTTCTAAAGTTGTCTTTAGCTCTTTGTACCATGTTCTGTAGACATACAGCTTCTTTCACACTTTTCCTGAAAAGCATAATTCTTTCAGATCTTCCTCCATCATTTACTGTAATAACATTTCCACTTAATAAATAAAACACTAATCTGTCTATGGAATGTGACACCTTAACTGTTGATGTTCAATTAATGAGGTCAGCAGAATGACATGTCTTCATCCATGGGTGAATTTTTACTAATTATAGTGACATGATGGAGGATAAGGATAGAAAAACTGGAAAGGAGGTTCCACAAGACCAGAAAGAAACCTGGCTCACACAATGCCCAGAGCTGGAGGTGGGGGTAGAAGGGATTATCATAGCCATTAACCCAGCTATGGGAATTAAGATCATTAGGTGCCAATGCCTAGATCAAAAAGCACAAGACCCAAGAAGGTGTCAGACTGCTGTAGGGAGTGTTGGGAGCTCAGATCTAAAGATAAGGAGATTGAGGGACTTTGTAGAAATTGGAGTCCCTTTCAAATTCTAACTAATTATTCAAAATCAATAACAAACAAACCACTCCACAAAGGAATGATCCTCTCCCAAAGAGAAGAAGACTATCAGTGCAGTCTCTGCACTGGCACAGGGCAACAGTCCTTCTGCCCACCTGTGTCTATGCAGGTGCTTCTTTTCGCCAATCTCTGTTCCTCTGCAGGGCAGCAGCCTTTCCACCTTTCCATGACCTGTACCATGCCGGGGCTTCTCTTCACTGATCTCCCTCAGCAGAGGCAGCTCTCCTGAAGGCCTCCTACCTGCAACCATGCAGGCCTCTCTCTTAGCAAACCTGTCCCTTTTAGGGCAGCCCTTTCTGCCCACGTGTGTCTATGCAAGTGTCCTATATTCATCTCTCCCTTTTATAATAAACCTGCCCTTTTGGATATAACTAACATCTCTGTGTCATGGAGAAACTGGCCTGGGAAACTCTGGTGCCTCTGAAAGGGGAGCTCTGGTGAAACCTTTCCCAGAGTGAATTCCAGGACCCCACTCTCCAAACCCAACCACTCTAAAAATGGCATCAACATGGGGAAATCAAAGGAAATTCTTTATTAAAACTTAATAAAGATTGGTGATTACCAGTGGGTAAAGAGGGTTGGGAGGCAGGTGAAATGGGTAAAGCAGGTCCACTGTTTGGTGATGAAAACCAGACTTTTGGTGATGATTATGATGTGGTAAAAATAGATGATACAGTGACAGGTCTCTCTTTCTGCCCCACCATATAAGCATCCCTAACAGGTTTGTTTGTTTAACAAGTTTGTCTTCTTGAAGTCTAAGAAAAAGGAAGGACATTCTTTTTTTTAAAAAAAAATTTAAAATATTTTATTTTATATAATTCTTACATCATTTTTCATCTTTGCACAATGTATGCATTTTCATTTTGGTTATATTCCCCATACAATTGCACCTCCCCCCTTATTTTATTTTTAATTTAAATTTTATTTTTATATCCCTCATACAATTACAACCCCCTTATTTTGACCCCAAACCCTCCTTTCGCCGCCCCCCACCCCCCATAGAGTGTCTCTGGTTCATAGTTGTTTGTTGATTTTGATATTTTCTTTCTTATAGTTATTCTTTTTCCTGGTCCCTTATTTAAGTTTTCTAGATTCCTGCTATGAGTGAGACCATCTGGTATTTTTCTTTTTCTTTCTGGCTTATTTTGCTGAGCATGATCCCTTCCAGCTCCATCCATGTTGCTGCAAATTGCATGTGTTTATCTTTTTTGAATGCTGAGTAATATTCCATGGTGTATATGTGCCACATCTTCTTGATCCAGTCATCTATTTTTGGGCATTTGGGTTGTTTCCAAAGCTGAGCTATTGTAAATAGTGCTGCTATAAACATAGTGGTGCAGGTGCTCTTTGGAACAGACCAATGGAATCGAGTAGAAAACCCAGAAATAAACCCACAGATTTATGGTCAACTAATCTTTGACAAAGGAGCAAAGGATATGCATTGGAATAAAGAAAATCTGTTCAATAAATGGTGCTGGGAAAACTGGATCGCTATGTGCAAAAGAATAAAGCTTGACTACTACCTAACACCATGCACAAAAACCAGCTCAAAATGGATTAAAGAACTAGACATGTTAGGGGGGAAAAGGATGTCCTAAAGCTAATTCCATACAGGCTTTGTGGACTCCACCCCCCACTCCAGACCAAAGCCAAAAGACACTGGGAACTCCAAATCCCATCACCACCAAAGGGAAGGTTACTGGGACCTGAGGGTGGAGTTAAGCAGCCAGGTTTGGTATAAAGCCAGACACGTGGGCTTTGGAGGGGATCCCCCATTTTGGCTCTGTGCCAGCTCACAGCAGCGTCCGGCCAGCTCTGAGAGTGCCTTTGAGTTTCTAGGTCGGCAGATCGGGTAGGACGCATTAAAGACTTTATTTCCCTATTTTCTCCCTGAGTTGTACATTTCCTTAATTCCATTTCCCTTGTAAATAAACCTTTTATTAACCTTTTGTGTGTGCCTGTAGTGGAGTATTAATAAGTCCCTTTTAAGCGCGCAGGTGGGGACCCACAGCCAGGCAACCCGTTTTATATCGGGGTTGCCCCATAACAGACATAAGACCTGAAACCATAAAATACATAGAAAATATAGGCAAAACACTACATGACATGCACCTCAAAGACATCTTTACAGACACATCACCCAAAGCATTGATAGTGAAGGCAAAGATAAACAGCTGGGACTCCATCAAATTAAAGAGCTTCTGCACAGCAAAAGAGACAATAACCAAAACAAAGAGAAACCCCACCGACTGGGAGAACATTTTTGCACACAACACAAATGATGAAGGACTGATCACAAAAATCTACAAAGAGCTGATGAGACTAAACAAAAACAAAGAAAATAATCCAGTCAAAAAATGCGTAGAAGAGCTAAAAAGAAACTTCTCTGAAGAGGAAATGTAAATGGCCAACAGGCATATGAAAAAATGTTCAACATCACTTGAAATCAGGGAAATGCAAATCGAAACTACAATGAGATACCGTCTCACACCAAAGAGAATGGCACATATTAAAAAATCTAGCAACAACAAATGTTGGCGAGGTTGTGGAGAAAAAGGAACTCTTCTCTACTGTTGGTGGGAGTGCAAACTGGTCCAGCCACTATGGAGAGCTGTGTGGAGATTTCTGGACCTACTAAACATAGAGCTTCCATATGATCCAGCAATTCCACGCCTAGGTATTTACCCAAAGGACACAGGAAGGACATTCTTAAGAAGATAATAGGAAAGTTAAACAAGTGTTAACAAAGCAAGCTGGCTCCCACCCAAAATCTCCATATGCCTGCATCAAAAGGAGATGCCTTCCTTTCTTATCTCCCTTTTGCAGACCCTTGCCCATCTCCCCTCTTTGTTTTCTCCTTTGTATAATACCCCTGCACTCTGCCAAGGAGCAAGAGGGTGGTCCTTCAGACAAGAGTCTGCTGCCCTCCTCAGCTTGTCGAAAAATTAAACTACTTTCCTTCTCAGACTGTTTCTTTTTTTTTTTTAAGATTTATTTTTACTTATTTATGCATACAAGAGATGGGGTGTAGGCCAGAGGTGTGGGGGTGGGGGGCAGGGAGAGATGGGAGGATTCACCAGAGACAGAGTGGGGAACAGAACAGGTGGATCTACTGAAATACACTGCTGAGGGGAGCAGTGGGTGAGACAGGAGAGGTCTGCTGCACCACTTGGTCAGCTCCCTGGCCGGGATTGAGCTCATGCTATAGTGCCTGGCAATATCTTGGTAGTGCAACAGGGTGGTCCCCAGGAAAGGGGGAGGTTCCCTGCCCCACCCAAGGGAGGGTGGAGCTGAGCAGGAAGAGGAGAAGCTGCAGAAGAGACTGAGGAAGGAAGCAGGAAGGAGCCAGGAGACCTGGAGGAGGCACCTGGAGCCTAGAGACACGTGAAGAAGCTGCGCTTGTCTTTTGGTCGTGGACGGGGTGACACAGATGTGGGTGAGACCCATGGGGAGGTGACAATGGCAGCTTTTATCTTGATGTTGATTTTGCTCTTTTCCTTCCGGGCTTGTCTGGTTGTTTCTGACTCTTTTCTGTGGGTCCCCACTGGAAGATGCTTTAGACTTGTGGCAGGCTTTGGGGCCTTGCTCTGGGCCGATCCCATATGGATGGAGTTTTACCCACGAGGGGATGGGTAACTTTGGGTGCTTCATTTAGAAACTAGACTCTTTGCCTTACCTGTATTGTTTCCTAGTTTTTATTAAAGTTCCTTCCCATTAAAGTGTCATATGTTTTGTGTTGATGCGGCGGATGGCAGAACCCATTTAGAATAGGCAGGTTTGCGGGGTTTGGGCTGCCCCTCTCCCTGTCCTATAACAGTAGCACTGAGACTTTAACCTGGGAGGCTCAAACTGTTTCCTTTTATTGGCTAAGGGAAATTGAGGCCAGTGTTCGGTATCATAGATAGCCAATTATAATTATAACTTATACCAGAAACTTACATGTTACAAACCAATGT
Organism: Talpa europaea; assembly: GCF_964194135.1. Classification (NCBI taxonomy): domain Eukaryota; kingdom Metazoa; phylum Chordata; class Mammalia; order Eulipotyphla; family Talpidae; genus Talpa; species Talpa europaea. The sequence goes on along the minus strand of NC_140074.1, from coordinate 101,905,490 downwards.
TACCTTAATAAAAATGTATTTCAAAAATAATCAGGTTTTAGATTCCTATCTTTGGATCATGCTTTTGACCCAAAACACCTATGCTTAATAGATGGTGTCTATTTCTGTGGTCTCTAGAATATGCACACTCAGCTGAAGAAAAAGATACAGCAGCAACATTTTATCCTCTCTCAAGCCAACCTAGAGTTCCTGGAGTCAGAAGTGTTAAAGACAAGAAAAAGTCATATTTTTCCCAAACTAAGAGAGCAGAGGCAATTCAAATGTTGATGAATGAAGTATAATACCTCCTAAGTTTCATCAATTTTTTTTTGCCAAAATACGACAATATATATCCTTGAAGTCCAGTTTTGATAGTTTTCTATAGACATTCTAGCACATGTGAAATGAAATTCTTTTTGCTTTCCTAATGTGAAGAATGTAGATGCTTTTTAATTATTGCAAGTGAGATAAAGCCTTTCAAGTATAAAAGGAAACAAAATATATAAACAATGAGGAATTTTGTTGTCCAGAATCAAAATATGGAAATACTTCCCAATAAAAATATGTGCATGGTTGACTAGAGTTATGTATATGCTTTTTTTTTTTCCATTTTAGAACAGAATTACTCCATAAAGTTTTCTGATCTGTTTGTAATGTTTTCCAATGAAACTTTAGAAAAGTAATAAATTCAGCTAAGGACTACCATAATTGTATTGAGTTCCAAAAAAATGATTATTTTTCTAATTGTCAAAATCTTATATGTAAAATTACTGTTTGAAAGATCTATTTTAGAATGGGGGAGATGGGTTTCCCACAGTTTTTTCTTTCTATTTTAGCAGTCAAGGACAATAGGCAGGAAGCAGGCCCTGGGTTCCAGAAAGGATCATTAGCTTTATTTATTTATTTTTTTAAAGAGGCATGTATATTTATTTATTTATTTGTTTGTTTGTTTGTTTGTTTATACACGCACAGGGTACAGTCAGAAGCACGGGAGGGTGAGAGAATTCACCAGAGCCAGAGCGGGGAGCAGAGCAGGCAGAAGGACCGAAGCACACTGCTGAGGGGAGCAGCAGGCGGCAGGAGAGGTCTGTGCGCCATGTGGGACCCTCCTCCTGTGACCGGGGAGCAGCCGGGGATCGAACCGCCGCCGCAGAGGCCGTGAGCAGCTTCGCAACCCAGCGCTCAACCGCTGCACCACCAGGGAGGCCCAGGATCTTTAGCTTTACCAGGACAATTGTCAAAGAATCATATGACACAAAGGTCAGATTGCCTACTTCCTTTTTTTATTTTTTAAAATAATTTATTTTTTAAATTTTTAAAAATTTTATATTCTCCATATGATTGCACCCCACTTATATTTGACCCCATCCCTCCTTTCCCCGCCCCCCCCATAGTATGTCTCTTGTTCATAGTTGTTTGTTGATTTTGATTTTTTCTTTCTTATAGTTATTCTTTTTCCTTATATAGGTTTTCTAGATTCCTGCTATGAGTGAGACCATCTGGTATTTTTCTTTTTCTTTCTGGCTTATTTCACTGAGCATGATCCCTTCCAGCGCCATCCATGTTGCTGCAAACTGCATGTGTTTATCTTTTTTGATTGCTGAGTAATATTCCATTTTGACAAACAAAGAATATGCACTGGAGCAAAGAAAGTTTGTTCAATAAATGGTGCTGGGAAAACTGGGTCACTACATGCAAAAGAATGAAGCTTGACTACTACCTCACACCATGCACAAAAATCGACTCAAAATGGATTAAAGAACTAGACGTAAGACCTGAAACCATAAAATACATAGAAGGAAATACAGGCGAAACACTACATGATATGCACCTCAAAGACATCTTTACAGACACATCACCCAAAGCAGTGATAGTGAAGGCAAAGATAAACAGCTGGGACTACATCAAATTAAAGAGCTTCTGCACAGCAAAAGAGACAATAACCAAAACAAAGAGAAACCCCACCGACTGGGAGAAAGTTTTTGCACACAACACTAATGATAAAGGACTGATCACAAAAATCCATAAAGATTTATTTATTTTCATACAAGAGCTGGGGTACCAGCCAGAGGCGCAGGAGGGTGAGAGCATTCTCCGGAGACTGAGTGGGGAGCTAGAACAGGCAGACAACCAAATACACTGCTGAGGGGTGCAGCAGGTGTGACAGGACAGGTCTGCCACACCATGTGGGAATCTCCCTGGCCGCTCGGGAATCAAACTGATGCTGCAAAGGCTGCAGACAGCTTCACAGTGCTGTGCTCAACCCACTATGCCACCGGGGAGGCCCACATTAGGAATTTATAATGATACCTCCAAATTTCAAAAAAAATCACAGAATATATTTTACCCTTCTTCCATCTTCATATGTATAACTACCTGCTCCAAGTGTGAGAATCCTGGGTCTCATTAACCTCAATATACTTACTCATTTTAAAGCCTAAATTTAACAAAGTTCATTTCAGAATTGCTAAATAACAATGCAATGAAAATACATATGAAACGAGATTCTGTCATTCTATTTTTTATTCCTCATTTGTTTTTAATTCAAAATTAAATCGATTGTATATTATTTATTCAATGTGGAGTAACAAAACATCTCCAACCTTAGTTAGTTAATACAGAAATAATCATACATATTAGTAACATTTTATGACGTCTATGGTTTAAGGATTTGGGGCTTGGGGAAGAGGTTATAGTTCCATCTCTCATGAAGTTGTAGTTCAGTGTTGGCTAGATTGGGCTGACTATTCACATCCAGGTGACCCACCCTCACGGTTATTAGCAGGAGACCTCAGCTTTGGTCTCACGAGACTGTCATGGAAAGAATGAACACAAACAATTATAGTGGAGTTTGGTTTGTAAAAAAGAGACGTAGAGTAGTAGTCACAAGGATAAATTAGATCAGGTGGTTGTTGCCTTTCACCTCTTTATTCTCTAAGAGGGCGTAATAGTATTTATGTGCTGCTGCTGATATGACAGACATGACAAAAATAAAGAGGGGGACAAGAGGCAAGAAAACATAAACAAAAATCCATTATTTTATTGATTTTTTTTGACTCCAGAGAATCTAGTGGTTGTGATTCTGAGATTAGGGTGGAGTGATTTATTTCCTTCTGATTTGCAAACTGCATTTAAGAATAAGGTGATTCACTTGACAAAGATAGAGTCAAGTACTAGAATAGGTGATGTCATAACTTTTGTTACTTCACTAGATTTTTATTTTTATTTTATTTTTTAAAAGATTTTATTTATGCATACAGGAGCTGGGGTACAAGAGCCAGAGGTGCGGGGGGTGAGAGGATTCACCAGAGACAGAGTGGGGAACAGAACAGGCAAACTGACAGAAACACACTGGGAGTGGAGTAGTGGGCACAACAGGAGAGGTCTGCTTTGCCATGTGGGTTCCTCCCTGGCTGGCCAGGGGATCGAATTCACGCCGCAAAGGCTGCGGATTGCTTCATAGCACTGTGTGCTTCATAGCACTGTGCGTAAACCCGTGCGCCACAAGGGGGGCCCTTCCTTGGATTTTTAGAGAATTTACAACATACATTAAGAAGAATTAGCATAACTGGGCCTCCCTGGTGGTGCAAGGGTTAAGATGCAACCAATGAAGCAATCCGCAGCCTCTGCAGCAGGAGTTCTATTCCCAGTCAGCCAGGGAGCAACCCACATGGTGCAGCAGACCTCTCCTGACTCTCCCAGCTGCTCCCCTCAGCAGTGTACTTCAGTCGACCTGACTGTTCTGTTTCCCACTCTGTCTCTGCTGAATCCTCTCACCCCCCTGCCCCACTTCTGGCCTGTACCCCAGTTCTTGTATGCATAAATAAATAAATCTTTTTTTTTTTAAAGAGCTAGTTAAAAATGTAATGTCTAATTTGAAGCATAAATGATTTTTAAGTTATAATGTTGGTTATTAATACTTTTATTCTATGTATAACTGTGCTTAAATTACCCCAGAACAGATAAGTAGATAAAGAAAAGGTGGTACACCCACACACACAATGGAATATTGCTCTTTTTTTTAAATAAAAGATTTGATTGAAATATTTTGCAAAATTCGTTCAAGTGTTTTTCAATTTCTGAAGTCAATGCCATAACTGAATGGTTAAAAAAAGCAAATCCAAGTATATTCCCTCTAAAAGACTTGCTTTATGTTTTTAATTTTATTTATATATTCCCCATACAATTGCAACCCCCTTATTTTGACCCCAATCCCTCTTTACCCCGTCCCCCCCACCATAGTGTGTCTCTGGTTCACAGTTGTTTGTTGATTTTGATTTTTTCTTTCTTATTTTTATTCTTTTTCCTGGTCCCTTATTTAGGTTTTCTAGATTCCTTCTATGAGTGAGACCATCCGGTATTTTTCTTTTTCTTTCTGGCTTATTTTGCTGAGCATGATCCCTTCCAGCTCCATCCATGCTGCTCACACATATACTAAGAGAAAAGAGATGAAAAAGATATTTCAGGAAAAAGTTAACCAAGAGAATGCATGAAGAGCTGAATTTATATCAGATAGAATAGACTGTAACTAAGAAGGGACAAAAGAGAGAAAGAGATTATTATTAAAGAATTATTAGAAAAGAATTATTATATAATTATAATAAAGGGGTAAAGGATTAAGAAAATGTAATCATTGGTACACCTAAATGTATAGAAAAATTATTAACATCACAAAAAGGAGACATAAATAATCAGACAATTACTTAGCCTTTAAATGTTTTTTGCAAAAAATACTGGATAGGAATTGAAAGTATGTGAGTTAGTATATTCCTCCATCTATCCACAGATTTAATCACAGAATTTGGTTTCCATTAAAAAGAAATCAGCAGGTCAAAAAGTAATGTACAACATGACCATGTAGATCTTAAGAACTGAACTGTCAACTGTTTTAAAAGAACCACTGGAGAGTGAAGAAAACTGAGATGAATGTTGAGTTAATGGGTGGGGCTTTGGTCTGGCGCTTACTGTTGTTTTATTTTCACTACCTATTGTTGATAACATGAAAAAGAAAAAGGAAATGTAATGTTAGATAATGTATTTTAGATTCCCCTCAGAAATTACACCTCAGATTTTGTTTAGTGCAAAAGGAAACCATGTGGTCATTGACACAATGTCAATGTGATCTCTGCAGATAGCAACCTAACTGAAAGTGATATGAGACATCTAAAAATTTTTTAAATGGATTATATGTATTAGGTCTCAATGGGTGAGATGATGGAATTTGGCTACATTGGGTGGTATTCCTCTTGTCAGACATTACAAACAAATTCAATGTGTATATTTAAAGTTTCTGTTATGTGATCTGTCAATTTCAATTTTACCAGGCAGGAGAACAAAACTAAGATGAGCGTTGAGCCAATGGCAGGGTGTCTTACTTGTTTACCACCACCTGTTGGAGGAGGTGGTGCTGCTATTGTGGATAATACAAGAAGTAGAGACGGTTATGATGTGAGATAATATTTTTCTGACTTGGCATAGAAAATTCAACTCAACTACTCTCCAGTACAGAAGAAAATCATATGGTCTAGGAAGAATGTAAATGTTGTCGGTGTACTTGGCAAACAAATTGAAAGACTTGCGAGACACATAACCACAGTATAATAAAGCATATTTCTTTTGCTATGTGAGGTGATGAAGTTTAAGTGTATTGTGTGTTTTTTTAACAAGTAGAACATGTTGATGTCCAAATTCCTGGTGTCCTTTCTGTGTTTATGTGGTCTGATTGTTAATTTATTTTTTTTCTTGCTTTTTTAAAGATTTATTTATTCATGCATGCAAGAACCACGGTAAAGGTCAGACATGCGGGAGGGCGAGAGGATTCACCAGAGACAGACTAGGGAACAGAACAGGCAGACTGACTGAAATCCATCAGTCTGAGGGGAGTAGCAGGCATGACAAGAGAGGTCTGCCGCCATGTGGGTATCTCTGCAGCTGGCTGGGATCTGTGGACAGATTCACAGCGCTGTGCTCAACTGCCTGCTCCACCAGGGAGGCCCTGATTGTCAACTGTTTTAAGAGAACCATTGGAGGGTGAGGAAAACTGAGATGTTGTTGAATCAATGGGTGGGTCTTTGTTTCTGGGACTTACCTGTTGATTACACTTCACTGCCTATCATTGATAAACGAAAAAGAAAAAGGAAATGTAATGTTAGATAGTATCTTTTAGACTCCCCGAATAAATTATCCCTCAGATTATGTCCAAGGTACAAAGAAACCAGTTGTTGTGGACACGATGTCAATGTGATGTCTGCACATAGCCAGCTAACTGAAAGAGGTGTGAGACTTCTTAAAATTTCTCAAATGGATTATATTATATGTATTAGGTCTCAATAGGTGAGATGATGAAATTTTGCTGTATTGTGTGGTATTCCTCTTGTCGGATGTCACGAACAAATTCAATATGCCTATTTAAAGTTTATGTGATCTGCTGTCGATTATCTATATATTACAGAGAGGGAGAACAAAAGTGAGATGAGCGTTGAGTCAGTAGGAGTGGGTCTCCCTTGTTTACCTCTACCTGTGGGTAGAGGGTGCTGCTGTTGTGGATAATACAAGAGCAGAAAGTGTTCATAATGTTAACAAATGCCTTTCTGATTCGGCAGAGAAAATTCACCTCAGATTTTGTCCAGTACAAAAGGAAATCATATGCTTCTGGGAACAGTGTAAATGTGGTTGGTGTACTTAGCAAACAAATTGAACGTCTTTAGAGAGGTATTGTAATAATAATAGAATTAAGAGTTTTTTCCATTATAGGTGAGTTGTTGGAGTTTAGCTGTATTGTGATTTCTTTCCTCCTTTAGGACATGATCATAAGCAAATTCATGGTGGCCATTCAGTGTTTATAGAGTTGTTCAATCAATTTTCTCATTAGCTCTCTGAAGGGTCATCAAATCTGCAATGAATGTGATGGCAGAGGGAGTGGCTCTTTGTTGTTTACCATTTACCTTTTGGAGGAGATGATGTTCCTACTGTTGATAACCCAAGAAACAGAAAAATGGTTGCAAGTTTAGATAATGTCTTTCTCACTCAGCGTAGAAAATTCACCTCAGGCTTTGGCCAATAGACAAGTAAACGACATGGCCAAGGAAGCAATGTGAACATGGTATCTGTGCTTGTTAAGCAGATTGAAAATGTTGTGTCTTTAAATTACTCAATCACTGGGAGAGAGCTACAATCACTGGGTTTCAACTCTGTGAGGTGATGGATTTTAGCTATATTTGTGTTATCCTCCTGTGGATTGTGTTCATATTATACTCGTGTGTCCGTGGAATGTTTATATCATCTGATCTGTCACCTGTCTCAACATATTCATAGGAGAGTGAAATGAGATGACTTTGAGTCTATGGAATGGGTCTTTGTTGTTTACCACTCATCTTTTGAAGATGGTTGTGTTGTCAAAATACAACAGAAAATGGATGCAATGGTCGCTAATGTCTTTATGACTTCTGCCATAAGAATCACCTGCCGTTATTTGTAGATCTCTCCAACAAAGAAAAAACAGACAATTATAAATCAGAGACATACTGCAGGGGAGGAGGAGGGAAAGGGATCAGAGGGAGGAATGGAGGCACACAGGGGACTGAGGTGATGGTGCACGGGTGCATTGGTGAAGGAAACTATGGGGACTACACCTGAAGGCGTTGGGGGAAGCAAATATTGTTTAAAAATGAACAGTGATGTGGAAAAAAAGAAAAAAAATAAGCACATAAAAACAAAGAATCACCTACCAGCTTGTCCAATGAGAAAGGATATCACGTGGTCATAGAAGCATTGTAAATGTGAGAGCTACACAGCCAAGCAAACTGAGAGTTGTGAGAGTTTTAAAAATATCTCACCCAAATTAAATAGATTACATTTCAACTTGGTGATGTGCTGGAACTTAGCTGCATTATGCATTATTCCACCTGTAGAACATGGTCATATCAAAATTCATGGTGTCCCTTTAGTGGAGATATGTACTAATATGCCCAGTGTCTCCACAGACTTGCAAGAGTGTGAGGGTTATCAGTAGTGAGGTGAGCTTTTAGTTCATGGCTTGGTCTGTGTTGTTTACCACTTCCTTGGTGGTTTAGGTGGCCTTTCTATTTTTGATAACACAAGGAAAATAGAGATGGAGGTAATGTTCAATATTGTGTTTCTGGCTCCTGACAGAAAATTCACCTCTGGTTTTGTCCAATATTAAAGGGAATCATATTGTCATAGAATCTTTGTAAATGTGATAGCTGTACTTAGCAAGCCAAGTGAAAGAGTTGTGAGAGATCTGAAAAATTGTCAACCTAATGTGAGTGTAGTTTTCAATATGGGAGGTGATGAGTTTAGCTGCATCATGTGTTTTTCATGACACAGGACATGGTGATATCCAATGCGTGGTATCCATTTAATGTTTACATGGTCTGAACTGTCAGCTGTTTTGAGAGAACTATTGGAGAGTGAATAAAAGTGAGATGAATATTGAGGCAGTGGGTGGGTCTTTGTGTGTGGCACTTACCTGTTGGTTTCTCTTCATTGCCTATTGTTGATGACACATGAAAACTAATGAAATGTAGTGTTTATGTTTATTTAGACTCCCCTCATAAATTTCACCTCAGATTTCGTTCAATGTAAAAGGAAACCATAAGGGTGTAGGCACCATGTCAATGTCCATATCAGCTCATGGAAGCTAACTGAAAGAGTTGTGAGACTTCTTAAAATTCTCAAACATGTTATATGTTAGGTTTCAATTAGGTGAATGATGAAATTTTGTTTTATTGTGTTGTATTCCTTTGTTGGACAGCATCAACAAATTCAATGTTCATATTTAATATTTATATGATCTTAACTTTCAATATATTACAGGGAGGCAGCTCCAAAGTGAGATGAATGTTGTGTCAATGGGATTAGGTCTTACTTGTTTACCACTACCTGTTGGAGGAGGTAGTGCTCTTATTGTAGATAATACAAGCACTAGAAAGCTTTTTTCACCAATACAAAAGGAAATCAAATGGTCCTAGGAACAATGTAAATGTTTGTGTACTTAGTAAACAAATGAAAGTCTTGAGAGATATTATATCCATAATAGAATTAATAGTATTTTCTAATATGTGCAGAGATGGAATTTATCCATCCATGTATTGTGTGTCTTTCTTCCTATGGGATATGATCACATAGAAATTCCTGGTGTTTATTTAATGTTTATATTACCTCATCTTTCAACTTTCTCATTAGATCTGTGAAGTGTTGTCAAATCTGAGATGAGTATGGTGGCAGTGTGAGTGGCCCTTCTTTGTTTACCACTTACCATTTGGAGCTGGTGATATTCCTATTGTTGATAACACAAGAAACAGAAAAATGGTTGTAATGTTAGGTAATGTCTTTCTGACTCCCCACAGAAAACTCACTTCAGGTTTTGTCCAATATAAAAGGAAACTATAGGAGCCTCCCTGGAGGTGCAGGGTGTTGGGCACTGCACTGTGAAGCAATCCGCAGCCTCTGCAGCACGAGTTCCATCCCCGGCCAGCCAGGGAGCAACCCACATGGCATAGCAGACCTCTCTTGGCTCACTCACTGCTCCCCTCAGCAGTATATTTCAGTCATTCCTCCTGTTCTGTTCTCTGCTCTGTCTCTGGTGAATACTCTCACCCCTGTACCTCTGGCCTGTACCCCAGTTCTTGTATGCATCAATACATAAATCTTTAAAAAAATAAATTAAAGGAACCTATATTGTTATGGAATAAATGTAAATGATACCTGCACTGACCAAGAAATCTGAGAGTGTTTTGAAAATCCTTAACATTTTTCAACAGAATTGAATATGTTAGTTTTCATTCTTTTGTCATGATGGACTTTAGCTGTAATTTTTATTATTCCTCCTATTGGATATCACTATATCCAAATTAATGTTATACATTTAATATTTGTATATCTGAAATGTCTCCTATCTCATCTGATTTTTGGTATGATGAACACAACTCTATGAGTGTTGAGTCCAAGAAGTGGGACTAAGTTGTTTACCACTAACCTGTTGGAGAAGGTGGTGTTTCTATTGTTGATTGAAAGAAAAATAGAAAAACAAATGTAATGTTACCTAGAGACTGACTCCCCACAGAAAATTCACCTCAGTTATTTTCCAGTGAATAAGAAATCACATGGTTGGGCCTCCCCTGTGGTGCAGCGGTTGAGTGCTGGGTTGCGAAGCTGCCTGCAGCCTCTGCAGCGCCGGTTCGATCCCCGGCTGCTCCCCTGCCACCGGGTGAGGGTCCCACATGGCGTGCAGACCTCTCCTGCTGCCCTCTGCTGCCCTCAGCAGTGTACTTTGGTCCTTCTGCCTGCTCTGCTCCCTGCTCTGGCTCTGTTGAATTCTCTCACCCTCCCGCGTTTCTGACTGTACCCAGTGCTTGTATAAATAAATAAATAAATAAATCATTAAAAAAAAAAAAAAAAGAAATCACATGGTTACTGAAGCAATTGAATGTGCTATCTGTAATTATCAAGCAAAATGTAGCTGTTGTGGGAGTTCTTATAATTTTAAAAGAGTTAAAAGTATTAAGTTTATACTTTTTTGAGGTGATGAACCTTAGCTGTATTGTGTATTATTCCTCCTTTGTGACATTATCATATTAAGTTCATGGTGTCCATTCAATATTTGTGTGATATGTCTTGTCAACTGTGTCAACAGATCAGTGGCAGGGTAACACAACTGAGGTAAATGTTGCATCAATGGAAGTGGATCTTTATTTTTTATCACTCACCGGTTGTCCCAAGTTGACTTCCTGTTGTTGAAAACAAAACAGAAATTTCATATCATTTTTGTCCAATGAAAAAAGAAAGTGAATGGTTATAGGAGCAATGGAAACATGATTGGTGCACTTAGGAAGCTATTTGAAAGTGTTGTGAGTGATTTTATACTTTCAACAGAATTATAGGTATTAGTTTTCAATATGTGAGGTGATGGAATTTCTATTGTGTGGTATTCCTCCAATTGATGTTTATATAATCTGAAATCTCAATTGTCTTAATATATCAATGTGAGTATTATCAAAACTGAGATGAGTGTGGACATGATGGAAAAAGTCTTTGTTTTTTACCAGTTGCTCATTTGCTTAGATGGGTTTCCTATTGTTAATAACAAAAGAAATAAAAACAAATGTATTGACAGTTAGATACTGTCTTTCTGATTCCCCACAAAGTATCTCCTCAGTTTATCCAATGAGAATGGAAACTATATGGTCATAGAAACAATGTCAATGTGATATCTGCACTTAGCAAACAAATTGAAACTTTTGTGAAATTTCTCAACATAATTAAAGGTATTAAAAGTATTAGGTTTCCACAGACACCAGGAAGGGCTCAGTAAGGAAATGCAAGTTGAGCAAAGCTGTTGCAGCCCTCTGGCACCCACCCACCTGAACTGTGGACCTGAGTTCAACTGGGGCATAGGTCCACCCACAAGGTAAACCATGGAAATTAGGAAGGCATGGTCTGTGCACCATTAGGGGAAGCCAGGGACCCCCCACAACCACCGTCTGTATTGGAGAAAGAGAGGGCCCCAAAACAGATACATTAGGGATGTGCACGCTAAGCAAAGCTGCTGCAGGCCTCTGGGGCCCACTCACCTGTGCTTTAGAACCAAGTTGAACTGGGGCACAAGATCTGCCATCAAAGTGAACTGGGAAAGCACAGCTAGGAAAGCTGTGCCATTTCCACATCAGGAAAGCAAAGCCTCTATGCCATTGTTGGAAGACAGGGACCCCACTATCCCCTTTGGGAACTGAGAGAAGGATGACTCTGCAAACAAAGTCAGGGATCGCAAGAACCTCTTGTAGAACTGAGTAAATACAGAGGGAGGGGATCCTTAGAGACAGCACCTACCGACACACCTATAATATCACTACCCTTGTGGAGTTTTGGTGCAACAGTGCTGAACTCGGTCTTGTCACCAGTTCCCAACATCCCAGAAGAAGAACTCAAAAGAGATGCCCTCTAAAACCAGTAGCACAGTGTCCCAATGCATAGATAAAATTAGAAAATAAACATCAGCGGGAAGAAAATACAAGCAACCAAGCAAACTCTCAGGGAAAGACACACCAAAAAAGAAAAACAACCACCAGAATCCAACAAGAAGGACCTAGAAGAACTTCTCAGGCTTCCAGATAGAGAATTTAAAATTGCCATTATTAAAAAAACTAAAAGAAGATGAAAAGGGAAAGAATGATAGGAGAAAAAAATAATCAATGATCAGAAGAATGAAATTGACTTCCCAAAGATGAAAGTGAAAGAAAAGTAGATTAAAAGATTAATGGAGGAGCTAAAGAACTCTGGGAAGAGCAATGAAAACAGAATCAATGAAATGAAAGAACAAATAAGTACTTCTCAAAGATACAGAAATAAAAAGAATGAAAACAGAAAAGGAAAGAGAAGTACAAAGGAAAAAGAATGAAGAAAAACTTCAAGAACTATCTGACTCCATGAGGAAAGGAAATATAAGAATAACAGGAATCCTTGAAGGAGAGGAGAGAGAGAGAGATAGGAACAGAGAATATATTCAAGGAATTAACATTATTAAAACATCCATCCTACCAAAAGCAATATACAGATTCAACGCTATTCCGATAAAAATCTCAATGACATTCTTCAAAGAAATAGAACAAATACTGATGAAATTCATATGGAACCACAAAAAAACCACAAATAGCCAAAGCCCTACTGATGAAAACAAAGGAGAAAGGAGGTATCACACTTCCAAACTTCAAGCTATACTACAAAGCCATAATAATTTTTTTTTAAGATTTATTTATTTATTTATACAAGCACTGGGTACAGCCAGAAGTGCAGGAGGGTGAGGGAATTCACCAGAGCCAGAGCAGGGAGCAGAGCAGACAGAAGGACCAAAGTACACTGCTGAGGGAGCAGTGAGCGGCAGGAGAGGTCTGCGCGCCATGAGGGACCCTCCTCCGGTGGCGATGGAGCAGCTGGGGATCGAACTGGCACTGCAGAGGCTGCGGGCAGCTTCGCAACCCAGTGCTCAACCACTGTGCCACCGGGGAGGCCCAAAGCCATAATAATTAAAACAGTTTGGAATTGGACAAAAACAGACACACAGACCAATGGAACCAAATAGAGAGCCCAGAAATAAAACCACGTTTATACAGACAACTGATCTTTCACAAAAGAGCAAAGAATATGCAATTGAACACACACAGTTTGTTCAATAAATGGTGCTGGAAATATGGACCACCACATGCAAAAAATGAAACTAGACCACCACCTTTCACCATGCACAAAAATCAACTCAAAATGAGTAAAAGAACTGGACTAAGACCTGAGACCATAACATATATAGAAGGAAATACAGGTAAAACTCTACAAGACATACATAGCAATAACATCTTTAAAGACTCATCACCCAAAGCAAAGAAAGTCAAGGAAAAGATAAACAGCTGGGACTACATCAAACTGAAAAGTTTCTGCACAGCTAAAGAGACATTAACCCAAACATAGAGAAACCCCACTGATTGGGAAAAAATATTTGTACTCCAGTCAACTGATAAGGGACTGATCACAAAGATATACAAAGAACTCACATCACTCAACAAAACCAAAATAAACAATCCAGTCAAGAAATTGCAGAAGAACTTAAAAGACATTTCTCTAAAGAGGAAATGCAAATGGCCAACAGGCATATGAAAAAATGTTCAATATCCCTGATCATCAGGGAAATGCAAATTAAAACCACATTAAGATACCACCTTACACCAGTAAGAATGGCACATTAAAAAAAAAAAAGCAACCAACAAATGTTAGCGAGGGTGGGGTGAAAAAGGAACTCTCCTACATTGCTGGCAGGAGTGCAAACTGGTCTAACCACTATGGAAAGCTGTATGGAGATTCCTCAACCTGCTAAAAATGGAGCTACCATATGACCCAGCCATTCCACCACTAGGAATCTACCCAAAGGACACAAAAACATTGATTCAAAACAACATCTGTTCCCCTATGTTTATTGCAGCACTATTTACCATAGGTAAAACCTGGAAACAACCCAAATGCCCCAAAATAGATGACTGGATCAAGAAGATGTAGCACATATACACATAGAATATTATTCAGCAATCAAAAAAGATAAACTTATGCCATTTACAGCAACATGGATGGAACTAGAAGGATTTATGCTCATTGAAATAAGCCAGAAGGAAAAAGAAAAATATCAGATGCTTTCACTTATAGCAGGAATATAGGGAAAGCCAATAACACACTAACAGTATGAAACACAAAAGGCAAAAACAGACAATTATAAATCAGAGACATGCTGCTGGGGAGGAGGAGGGAGAGGGATCAGATGGAGGGAGGAAGGGAGGTGCACAGGTGACTGAGGTGATGGTGCATGGGTGCGTTGGTAAAGGAAACTCTATGGGACTACCCCTGAGGGGGTGGGGGTAAGCAAATATTGTTTAAAAATGAACATATGATCCAGCAATTCCACTCCTAGGTATTTACCCAAAGGACAAAGAAACATCAACTCCAAAGAGCACCTGCACCCCTATATTTATAGCAGCACTGTTTCCAATAGCTCAGCTTTGGAAACAACCCAAATGCCCAAAAATAGATGACTGGATCAAGAAGATGTGGCACATATACACCATGGAATATTACTCAGCATTCAAAAAAGATAAACACATGCAATTTGCAGCAACATGGATGGCACTGGAAAGGATCATGCTCAGCAAAATAAGCCAGAAAGGAAAAGAAAAATACCGGATGGTCTCACTCATAGCAGGAATCTAGAAAACTTAAATAAGGGACCAGGAAAATGAATAATTGTAAGAAAGTAAAAATCACAATCAACAAACAACTATGAACCAGAGACACTCTGTGGGGGGTAGGAGGCGGGGAGGGGAGGGATTGGGGTCAAAATAAGGGGGTTGCAATTGTATGGGGAATATAAAAATAAAATTTAAAAATAAATAAATAAATAAATAAAAAAGAAATAAAGAAAATATTCAAGAAGATAATCAAAGAGAACTACCCAAGCATGAACAAGGAGATGAAAATAGACATACAAGAAGTGAGAAGAACGCCAAAATTCCATGATGAAAGGAAAAACACAGCAAGACACGTAATAGTAAAGTTTGCAAGAGTCCAAGACAAAAAAAAAATAGTGAAGTTGAAAAGAGGGAAAAACAGATAATATATAAAGGAAAATCAATCAGGCTGACAGCAGACTTCTCCAAAGAAACACTACAGGTAAGAAGAGAGTAGAGGGGCATATTCAACAAACTTCAAGACAACAAATGACAATCGAGAATAGTATATCCTGCAAAGCTTTCCTTCTTCTATGAAGAAAGAATACGAACTTTCTCAGATAAACAGAAACTTCAGAATTTCATTATGACTAAACCCCCAATCCAAAAAAATGCTACAAAAAATCCTAACGCCAAAAACCAACAAAGGTGTGAATAAGAAGAACAAAACAAGACCAGGAATGAAATCACAAAAAAAAACCCCCCAAAATGGCAAATATAAACACCATAGTATCAATATTAACTCTAAATGCAAATGGACTAAACTCATCAATAAAAAGACAAAGAGTCACAGCCTGGATTAAGAAGAAGAACCCAACTTTTGCTGTCTTCAGGAAACACCATTCAGTACAAAAGAAAAAAATAGACTGAAAGTAAAGGAATGGAAAACAACCTTACAAGCAAATGGACCAAAAAAAAAAAAAAAGTAAATAAAAGGCAGGAACACCTATAATTATATCAAATAGATTTCAAACTGAAAAAGGTAAAAAGAGACCTAGATGGTCACCACATATGATTAAGGGGACAAAACATGAAGAAGACATACTCTTCAACATATACTCATCAAATGAAAGAGCACCAAAATACATCAGACAATTGTTATCATCTCTGAAAACAGACATTAGAGAAAATATGTATGTAGTAGGAGACTTCAACACACCACTGTCAACAATGGATAGATCAATGAGACAAAAAATAAGTAAGGACACTAAAGCTCTAAACAAGTACCTAGACCTCATGGGCTTAACAGACATCTATAGAACACTGCACCCCAAAAAAGCTGAGTACACATTTTTCTCAAGTGCACACAGATCATTCTCCAGGATTGATCACATACAGGGACACAAGACAAACACCAACAGATACACTAACATCTAAATCATGCCAACTATCTTCTCTGACCATGAAGGTATCAAACTAGAAATAAACCAAGAAAAGAAGGCAAGGGACTCTCCAACCTCAGGGAGATTGAAACCCACACTACTGGAAGACCATTGGATCAATGAGGAGAAAAAAGAAGAAATTAAAAATTATCTTGAGATGAATGATGATGAGAACACAACTCTCCAGAACATATGGGACACAGCAAAAGCAGTAATAACAGGAAAACATATAGCAATACAGACTCACATCAAAAAACAAGAGAGAACTCAAAGAAATAACCTAATCTCCCACCTTAAAGAACTGGAAAAAGAACAACAACAAAAAAACCCCAAAAGCCAGTAGAAGAAAGGAAATAATAAAAATCAAAGCAGAAATAAACGAAATAGAAGAAAACAATCCAAAAGATCAATGAAACCAAAAGTTGTTTCTTTGAAAAAATAAACAAAATAGACAAACCACCAGCCAGGCTCACAAATTAAAAACAGGAGAAAGCACAAATAAATAGAATCATA
This sequence comes from Talpa europaea, assembly GCF_964194135.1. Classification (NCBI taxonomy): domain Eukaryota; kingdom Metazoa; phylum Chordata; class Mammalia; order Eulipotyphla; family Talpidae; genus Talpa; species Talpa europaea. Next base: position 101,888,839 of record NC_140074.1, on the reverse strand, counting down.
AATGAAAGAGGATACATCACAATGGACACATCAAAAATCAAAAGAATAATCAGAGACTACTATTGTCAGCTATATGCAAACAAGTTCAACAATTTAGAAGAGATGGACAAATTCCTAGAACTTTACAATCATCCAAAGCTAGATAAAGAACAAATAGAACACCTAAACAGACCAGTTACAAGCAGTGAAATTGAAACAGTTATCAAAACTCTTCCCCCAAAAAACAAAAGCCCAGGATCAGATGGATTTACAAATGAATTCTACCAAATATTCAGAAACAAACTAGTCCCTATCCTACACAAACTCTTTCAAAAAACTGAGAAGGAAGGAATAATACCAAACACATTTTGTGAAGCGAACCACACTAATACCAAAACCGAACAAGAATATCACAAAAAAAGAGAGAAAACTGCAGGCCAATATCTCTAATGAACAGAGATGCAAAAGTCATCAATAAAATCCTAGCCAACAGAATCCCACAATGCATCAATGATATAATTCATCATGACCAAGTAGGTGACACAAGCATGGTTCAACATCTGAAAATCAATTAATGTAATCCACCACATCAACAAATAGAAAAATAAAAACCTTATGATCATATCAATTGATGCTGAGAAAGCATTTAACAAAGTTCAACATCCATCTATGACGAAGGCCCTTGAAATTCCTGGGATAGAAGGAACATACCTCAACATAACAAAGGCCATATATGACAAGCTCAGAGCCAATATCATTTTCATTGGTGAAAAGCTGAGAGCCTTTCCATTAAGATCTGGAATAAGACAAGGATGTCTTCTCTTGCCACTGCTTTTCAATATAATACTGGAAGTATTCCTAGCCAGAGCAATAAGTCATGAGAAAGACATACAAGGAATCCAAATAGAGAAAGAAGAAGTAAAACTATTACTATTTGCAGATGATATGATATAGTACATAGAGAACCCCAAAATCTCGCAGAAAAATTAATTGAAATAATAAACCAGTTTAGTAAAGTAGCAGGATACAAAATCAACACAAAAAAAATCTGTAGGTTTTCCATATGTAAACAATAAACCTGAAAAAGAAGAAATCAAGAAAACCATCCCTTTTGTAAATGAAATAACAAAAACCAAATACTTGGGAATAAACCTAACAAAAGAGGAAAAGGACCTATACAAAGAAAATTATAAAACACTGCTAAAAGAAAAAAAAAAAGAAGACACAAAGATGGAAAACATCCCCTGCTCATGTATTAGAAGAATTAACATTGTTGAAATGGCCATCCTACCAACGGCAATTTACATATTCATTGCTATTCCAATAAAAATTCCAATGACATTCATCAAAGAAATAGAACAAATATTGATAAAATTCATATGGAGTTACAAAAAACTCCAAATAGCCAGAGATTTCCTCACTAAAAAGGAAAGGAATGAAGGTATTACAATCTCAAACTTCAACTATACTACAAAGACATAGTAATCAAAACTGTATGGTACTGGAACAAGAACAGACACACAGACCAATGGAAAGGAGTAGAAAACCCAGAAATAAATGTAAAGATTTATGAACAACTAATCTTTGACAAAGGAGCAATGAACATGCAATGGAACAAAGAAAGTTTGTTCAATAAAAGGGGCTGGGAAAACAGGGATGCTACATGCAAAAAAAACGAAGCTAGACTACAACACCACACCAGCACAAAAACCAACTCAAAATGGATTAAAGAACTAGACATAAGACCTGAAAACATAAAATATATAGAAGGAAAAAAGGCAAAACACTACATGTCATACACCTCAATAACATCTTTAAAGATACATAACTGAAAGCAAAGATAGTGAAGGAAACATAAACAGGTGGGGCAACATCAAATGAAAGAACTTCTGTAGTGCAAAAGAAACATTAACCAAAACAAAGAGACAACTTACAGATTGGGAGAAAATTTTTGCACACCATACCAATGAAAAGGGACTGATCACAAAGATCTACAAAGAATGCACGTAACTCAATTAAAACAAAGTAAACAATCCAGTAAAAAAGTGGGCAGAGAGCTAAAAAGACAATTCTCCAAAGAGGAAATGCAAATGGCCAACATGCAAATGAAAAAAACATCACTCACAATCAGTGAAATGCAAATCCAAACCACAATGAGATACCACCTGACAGCAGTGAGAATGGCACATCTTAAAAAATAATTGGCAACAACAAATGTTGGTGAGGGTGTGGTGAAAAAGGAACTCTCCTACAATGCTGGTGGGAATGTAAACTGGTCCAACCACTATGGAAAGCTATGTGGAGTTTCCTCAAACTGCTAAAAATGGAGCTTCCACATGATCCAGCAATTCCACTCCTAGGTATTGGAAACTGCATGGTACTGTAACAAGAACAGACACACAGACCAATGGAACTGAATAGAAAATCCAGAAATAAACCCACAGATTTACGGTCAACTAATCTTTGACAAAGGAGCAAAGAATATGCAATGGAACAAAGAAAGTTTGTTCAACAAATGGTGCTGGGAAAACTGGTTCGCTATATGCAAAAGAATGAAGCTTGACTACTATCTCACACCATGCACAAAAACCAACTCAAAATGTATTAAAGATCTAGGCATACAATTGCTCTCCCCTTCTCTCCCCCTCCACCCCTGTGGTGTGTCTCTGGTTTATAGCTGCTTGTTGATTTTGATTTTTACTTTGTATTAATTAGTCTTTTTCCTGGTCTCTTATTTAGGTTTTCTGAATTCCTGCTATGAGTGAAACCATCCGGTATTTTTCTTTTGTATGGGGAATATAACCAAAATGATAATGCATACATTGTGCAAAAATGAAAAATGATGTAAGAATTATATAAAATAAAATATTAATTAAAAAATAAAAGTTTAAAATAAAAAAAATAAAATTGAAAGCTGGGACCAAAAAAAAAAAAAAAAAGAACTAGACATAAGATCTGAAACCATAAAATATATAGGAGGAAATATAGGTGAAACACTACATGACATACACCTCAGTAACACCTTTAAAGACACATCACCCAAAGCAGTGACAGTGTAGCTGGAACTCCATCTAATTAAGAACTTTGCACAGCAAAAGAGACAGTAACCAAAACAAAGAGAGACCCCACTGATTGGAAGAAAATTTTTGCAAACAACACTAATGATAAAGAGCTGATCTCAAAAATCTACAAAGAGCTGATGAGACTCAACAAAAAAAAAAGAAAATAATCCAGTCAAAAAATGGGCTGAAGAGCTTAAAAGAAATTTCTCTGAAGAGGAAATGCAAATGGCCAACAAGGATATGAAAAAATGTTCAACATCACTTGTAATCAGGGAAATGCAAATCAAAACCACGATAAGATACCATCTTACACCAGTGAGAATGGCACATATCAAAAAAAAAAAATAGTAACAACAAATGTTGGCAAGGATATGAAGAAAAAGGAACTCTCCTACACTGCTGGGAGGAGTGCAAACTGGTCCAACCACTGTGGAAAGCTGTGTTGAGGTTCCTCAAAGTGATAAAAATGGAGCTTCCATTTGATCCAGCAATCCACTCCTAGGTATTTATTTACCCAAAGGACACAAACATTAATTCAAAAGGACACCTGCACCCCTATGTTTATTGCAGCACTATTTACAATAGCTAAGCTATGGAAACAACCCAAATGCCCAAAAATAGATGACTTGATCAAGAAGATGTGGTACATATACACAATTGAATATTACTCAGCAATCAAAAAAGATAAACTCATGTAATTTGTAGCAACATGGATGGAGCTGGAAGGGATCATGCTCAGTGAAATAAGCCAGGAAGAAAAAAAAAATACCAGATGGTTTCCCTCATAGCAGGAATATAGAAAACCTAAATAATGGATCAGGAAAAAGACTAATAATAAAGTAAAAATCAAAATCAAAAGGCAACTATACCAGAGAGACACTACAGTGTGGGGGAGAGAAGGGAGTAGAATCAAAACAATGGGGTGGGAATATTATGGGGACAATAACCAAGATAAAAATGGATACATTGAACAAAAATGAAAAATGATGTAAAAATATATAAAATTAAAAAAAAATAAGAGGACACCTGCACTGCTGTGTTTATTGCAGCACTACTTACAATAGGCAAGCTATGGAAACAATTCAAATGTTCCAAAATAGATAACTGGATCAAGCAGGTGTGATATATATATATACACAAAGGAATAGTACTCAGCAAGCAAAAAAGATAAGCGTGCAGCAAAATGGATGGGGATGGAAGGGATCATGCTCAGTGAAATAAGCCAGAAAGAAAAAGAAAATACTAGATGGTTTCACATACCAGGAAAGTAGAGGACCCAAATAAGGAATCAGGGGGGAAAAGTAATTATAATACAATGAAAATCCAAATTAGAAGAGACATAACCAGACAAAACCATAAACCAGAGACATTCTGTCAGGGGAGAAGGGAGTAGCATCAAAACAGGAGAGGAAAAAGCTCAAGGGACTATGGTGATGGTACATGGGTGAATTGGTGGTGGGAATTTCACAGGGACTATCATGGAGATGAGAAAGCATACATTGTAAAAAAATGAAGAATGACAAAAAATATATGAAAGAAAAAAAAGTTTTAGATTTTAACTATTTGAGGTGATGGAGTTTAGCTCTACTACATATTCCAGACACCTCAGTACATGATTATATGAAAATTCATGGTGTCTATTTCATGGTTATATGATCTGATATGTCAAATATCTCCATAGTTCTGAGGGAGGGTTATCAGTAGTGAGATGAGTTTGGAGTCAATGGCAGTGGTCTTTATTATTTACAACTTACGTGGTGGCTTAGGTGGTCCTTCTGTTTCTGATAACATAAGAAAAATAGAAATGGATGTAACAGCAGTTATTCTTTCTGACTCCCCACAGAAAATCCTCCAAAGGTTTTTACCCATGTAAATGGAAATCACATGGCCATAGAAGCTTTCTAAAGTGATAGCTGCATTTAGCAGGCAAATTCAAAGTGTTGTGAGGGCTCTGAAAAATTCCCAATAATGGAAGTGGAGTTTTCAATATGTAATGAGGTGATGGGTTTAGCAGCATTGTGTGTTTTTCATCATGTAGAACATGATCATATGCAAGTTGATGGTGTCCACTTAATGGTTACACAATTAAATCTCTAACTGTCTCAAAAGATTCATGGAAAGGCAAAAACAAAAAAAACTGAGGTTAGTGTGGAATAAATAGGAGTGGTCTTTGTTGGTTACCAAATACTTGTGACAAAGGTGGTGTCCCTATTGTTGATAACATAAGAAAAGGGGAAGCAGGTGTACTATTAGATACTGTCTGATTGACTCTCCACAGAAAATTCACCTCCCCAAGTTGTCTAACGTAGAAGGAATCCACATGGTAATAGAAGCAACGTAAACATGTGGTATTTGCCCTTATCAAGCGAGCAAGTTGAAAATGTTATCGGAGATCTTAGAATCTCAACAGAATTGTAGGTATTCATTTTCGTTATATTAGGTACTGGACTTTAGCCATATTATATTTATTTCTCCTGGCAGATATGATCATATCTCAATGAACAGTGTCCATTTAATGTTTGTGTTATTTGATCTGTCACCTGTCTCATTTGATCTGTGGAATGGTGAACAAAACCGAGCTAAGTGTTGAATCAATGGGAATAAATCTTTGTTGCTTCCCACTTACCTATTGGGTCATGTTCACCTCCTATTAATAATAACACAATGAAAAGAGATGGATGTATTATGAGATAGTGTTCTCCTGTTCCCCACACAGTATTCACCTCACATCTTATCCCACTTATAACAGTAATTTGTGGACACAATAGTAATGTACAAGAACACACATATAGAATGCCAGCATTTGTAAAATGGATTCACAAGAGGATCTTTGAATTGCTCCTCCAAATTACAATTGACAGACTACCACAGTTTGATTTGATAGAACTAGTCACAGTACATGGTATTCCTTCTGCATTGTATGATAATATCAAATTGTATGCTGGCCAGCTAATTTTATACGATGTTTTAATTCATTGCCTCAGTCGAACTGTGAGAGGGAGAGTAAAATCTGTCGTGAAAACATGACTGCTGGTTGGTATATGGGATCGCAATTGAAGGTATGTTAGTTAGTACCTTTCTCCACCCATTCACTGTGAATTCACTCACAATTTGGTTCCTATTGCTAGACTAGCAGAAGGGTGCTACATGACTGATGTAGTTGTTAAGCTAAGATGAAGGGTTAAGAGCTAGAAATGTAAACGTGCTCATCAGTATTGAAATGGTAAGGATTCAATTTTGTGAGGTGATAGATGCTAACTATAGATGCTGTACTTTTCCTTTGCTGCATACACATCGAAATAATTCTGGCACACATCCAAACTGATATGATGCCCATTGTCAATTGTGAGATTTTCTCAAGGAGATCTGGGATCACTGCAGAATTTAATGGAAGTGGGACTTGGTTGTATTGCATTTACCTGGTGGGTCAGGTGTCGATTGTGTACCTGATATTGACTCTGAAAAGCACAAGAAATACAGTAATGTTAGTAATGGAAGTAATGTTAGATAATGTGTTACTTACTCCCCATAGAAAATTTAACTCAATTATTGTCCCACATGGTAAAAGTCATATAGTTACAGAAGTAATGTACATCATGGTACAAGTAACTGGGATGGAAATGGGAATTTGCTGATTGTGATGATCTGAACATTGTTCTCCAAGCTATATATCTTAATTATAACTAATTGAGGTTATGGATGTTAGTTGCATTACATGTAATTCACCATGTAGCATCTCATAGCATATTTAATGCTGCAGGGGGCCTTGCTGCCCCAGCCAGGTAAGACACTGGCAAGCAGCTAAGAAAAGGGCCTCACACCGTGGGGCCAAAGCTTAAAGAGCCTCACACTGTGGGGCTGAAGATTGAACATTTCCTTTGTTTTTTTGTTCTTGGTCATAATAAGAAAGAACTTCTCAGTAAATACACTGGGCCATAAATTATACGTATAAGAATATTCTAAGTACATATCATGGAAAATTACTTGCTTAAAAATTGAACACTGAATAATTTGGCCCACTTGACAATGGGAAATAATTATTGTGCAAGGGCATGTCTGATAGGTAACCCAGAGCTGGTCATAATATTTCTTATATGGAAGTTCCGTAAAGAAGCCTTGTAATGATTCATAAAGTTGATTATGCTAGGAGTTTCTAGGTAGAAAAAAGTTCTAATAACTGATTACCAGGAAGCAACTGGTCTCTAGCTGCAGGCCATATAGATAGAGGAGTCTCCTGATATTGTAGTCTTGGCAATAAGGCGGTACCAAGGACTGTTAGCTGACCTAGATAGTTGTTTAGGCTGAAATAATGAGTCTAAGTTTTAATTATCCATTAACTTTTTTTTTAAAGATTTATTTATTTATTTATATAAGCACTGGGTATAATCAGAAGCATGGGAGGGTGAGAGAATTCACCAGAGCCAGAGGGGAGAGCAGAACAGGCAGACTGATGAAGTACACTGCTGAGGGGAGCAGCGGGCGGCAGGAGAGGTCTGTGCGCCATGTGGGACCCTCCCCCAGCAGCTGGGGATTGAACTGGCACTGCAGAGGCTGCAGGCAGCTTCTCAACCCAGTGCTCAACCGCTGCACCACCTGGGAGACCCTAATTATCCATTAACTTTTGAGGTCGTTTCTTTTCTTGAAAACATGTAGGTGCCAAAATGTCAATGGGAAAGGAATGTACTGACTGTTTTGTTTTGCTTCTATGCATATGATGATATAATTCCACCGCTTGATTAACATATAAATAAAGACCCTCTGTGACCCTCAGCAGGAGATGCTTTCACCAATATAAAAGTGTTTGTGTCTGCCTTACTCCCCTTCCCTTCAACCCTCAGGTTTGGCCTAGGCCGTCTCATCCTTTCAGGGACACCTGACCCGACATTTTGCCTGAGCTGGTCTTCGACAATTTAATGTGTCTAATTAATATTTACATGATGTCATTTGTTTTAATGAAACTGTCGGGGTGAGAATAAAATTTGTGCTCACCACAATATGTAATGTTTTTGCATGTCAAATAAAGTGCTTATTCTTTACTTTTTTTCACTAAAAAATCATAAACTAGAAATACAAAGTTATTTTTATTCCCCTCTTCCCCCTTTGTACAGTAAATTTCACTCCATGCTTGGTCCTTCCTTGACAAGGAAATCAACCAATTGCAGAAGTAATGCACAACATGGTACATATAGTTATCAATCAATTGAAAGTTTATAATAATGAACAACATAAATGTGCCAATCAAAAATAATATAATAATGTTTGAATTGTATGGAATGTTGGATCTTAACTATACTTTCCTTTTTAGATTCACATTTTTGTATACACCTTTCCTTTTTTTTATACACACATGACAAATACTTAAGTTGCATATTTAAGAATTGTAATATATTCCATCTCATTTGTCTGAAGGCTAAGGCAGGAGGAGGTATAAACTTGGTGACCATTGCTGCATCTAACGTACTAGGTCTTTCTTGGGTACCACTTACCCGGTTGTTCATCTCCTTGTCCGACTGAAAATAACACCAGAAAAAATCCGGATTATTGTCAGATAGATGTCTCTGTGGCAACCCACAAAAATGCAACTATAATCCTCTCCAACTTGCAACAGAAATATTAAGTTCAAGGAAGTATTGCACAAGATACATATAGCAATGGAGGAGGATTTTGAATGTCACCAATAGAGTGGATCTTAAAGTTCTGGTCGAATGTTTAAAGTATCACTATGTGATGGGAATGATATCAACTATTTTATTTTGTAGAACTTCTGTAATATATATACTTGTCAAACTTTGTGGTGTATGTCTAAAATTTATATGATGTTATCTTTCAAAGGTGTCTGTGGAATTGTAAGAGATGTCATAAAATCTGAGATAAGTGATGAATTTGATGGTAGTGGGTGTCTTTTGCATACCACTTACCTTGTCCTTTCTCTTCAGGCACTTTTTGAAAATAACATAAGAAAGAAAGATGGAAATAATGTTAGGTTGTGTGTTTCTGGCTCCCCACAGAAATTTCACCTCTGAGCTGTTGGCATGTCTAATAGAAATCATATGGTCACACAAGTAGTGTACAATAGGATTACTGTAGTGAACACATGTGAAAGTTGCTCAGACAGTGACCTTTATGTTTTCATCAAAAGTAATATGCTATTTTCACTTGTGTGAGGTGATGGGCTGTAACTATCCAATCATGGTCATCATTCTTTAAACCATATACATATCAAACCTTTATGTTGTACCTTATAATATATGTGAAGCTATATGTCAAATGACTCAAGAGAACTGTGGGAAGGAGGAAAAATCTAATGCCACAGGTGACTTCAGTTGGAATGGGTCTTGGTTGTATATCATTTACCTTTCGATTTCCTTAATGGAACTGTGTTAATAAAAACACAAGAAAGCAAAAACAAAAGCATGTTAGAGTGTGTGTTTTTCACACTCTGCAGACAATCCACCTGAGGTCTTGGTCCTCACTTGAGCACAGAAACACTAGGGTCAGAGAGTTCATGTACCAATGTATGAATGACACATATGCCATTGACAATCCCAAATTCTAATCACATACAGATTTCTATTTCAGAATAAAACATTTAACACACCCACTGATAAATATTGTATGATTTGTGAATGGATACATAAAGAAAACAAACATGATATCAAGTGTATCTATTTCCTTTCTCATTTATTGCCTTGGATGAGTTCTCAAATTTGAAAATATAGGTGCTAAATACCTGGACATTCTAATCTTTTCTGCCATGATTTCCTAAAGGGGTCATCTAAAAATGACTAGATGTTCTCATTTCATCACTAGAGCAATTATGAGTTGATTGGCATGATAAGAAGAAATGGCAATAACTACTAAGAAAGTGTGTATATCCCATACTGGCAAAACACTACATGACATCCATCTCAGTAACCTCTTGAATGACTCTTCCACCAAAGTAAAGAAAGTGAAGGAAAGGTAAACAGCTGGGACTACATCAAATGAAAGAGCTTCTGTAGAGCAAAAGGGACATCCACCAGGACCAGGAGACGCCCTACTGATTGGGAGAAAACTTTTGTACTCCATACAACTGACAATGGACAGAATTGTAAGGTCTACAAAGAACTCACACAGCTCAATAAAAACAAAGTAAACAATCCAGTCAGAAAATGGGCAGAAGAGCTAAAAAGACACTTCTCTAAAGCGGAAATGCAAATGGCCAACAGGCAAATGAAAAAATGTTTCAACATCTCTTACAATCAGGGAAATACAAATCAAAACCATAATGAGATACAGCCTTAGAGCAGTGAGAACGGCACATATTAATAAAAAAAAAATAGGCCACTACAATTGTTGGTGAGGATGTGGAGAAAAAGGAACACTCCTACAATGCTGCTGGGAGTGCAAAGTAGTCCAACCACTATGGAAAGCTATGTGGAGGTTCCTCCTCACACTGGTAAAGATGGAGCTTCCATATGACCCAGCAATTCCACTCCTCAGTATCTACCCAAAAGACACAAAAGCATTAATTTAAAAGGACACCTGCGCCTGCATGTTTATTGCAGCACTATTTATACTAGGCAAGCTATGGAAACAACTCAAATGCCCCCAAATTGAAGACTGGATCAAAGATGTGATATACATACACAAGGGAATAGTAATCACAAACAAAAAAGATAAGCCTACTCTTTTTAATATGTGCCATTCTCACTGGTGAAGATGGTATCTCATTGTAGTTTTGATTTACATTTCCCTGGATACAAGTGATGTTGAACATTTTTTCATATGCCTGTTGGCCATTTGCATTTCCTCTTTGGAGAAGTTCCTTTTTAGCTCTTCTGCCCATTTTTTGACTGGATTATTTTCTTTGTTTTTGTTGAGTCTCATCAGCAGCTCTTTGTAGATTTTTGTGATCAGTCCCTTATCATTAGTGTTGTGTGCAAAAATTTTCTCCCAGTCGGTGGGGTTTCTCTTTGTTTTGGTTATTGTCTCTTTCACCAGTGAGAATGGCACATATTAAAAAAATTAGCAACAACAAATGTTGGTGAGGATGTGGAGAATAAGGAACTCTCCTGCACTGCTGATGGGAGTGAAAACTGGTCCAACCACTATGGAAAGCTGTGTGGAGATTCCTCAACCTACTAAAGATAGAGCTTCCATATGATCCAGCAATTCCACTCCTAGGTATTTACTCAAAGGACACAGAAACATTAACTCAAAAGGGCACCTGCACCCCTATGTTTATAGCAGCACTATTTACAATAGCTAAGTTATGGAAACAACCCAAATGCCCAAAAATAGATGACTTGATCAAGAATATGTGGTACATATACGCAATTGAATATTACTCAGCAATCAAAAAAGATAAACTCATGCAATTTTCAGCAGCATGGATGGAGCTAGAAGGGATCATGCTCAGCAAAATAAGCCAGAAAGAAAAAGAAAAATACCGATGGAATCTGTCATAACAGGAATCTAGAAAACCTAAATGAGGGACCAGGAAAAAGAATAACTATAAGAAAGAAAAAATCAAAATCAACAAACAACTATAAACCAGAGACACACTAGGGTGGGGCAGGGAAAGGGGGGATTGGGGTTAAAATAAGGGGGGTGCAATTGTATGGGGAATATAAAAATAAATAAATTAAAAAAAGATAAGCCTACAGCAAAATGAATGGGGCTAGAAGGTATCATGCTCAGTGAAATAAGCCAGAAAAAAAAAAAAAAGCAAAATACTACATGGTTTCACTTATAGCAGGAATGTAGAGGATCCAAAGAAGAGACTGGTGGGAGTGGGAGAATGTAATTATAACACAGTGAAAATCAAAACGCAACAAGAGACATAACCAGACATAAGCATGAACCAGAAATATTCTGTAGGGGAAGAAGGGACTAGCATCAAAAGAGGGGAGGAAAAAGCACAAGGGACTATGGTGATGGTATATGGGTGAATTGGTGGTGGGAATTTCACAGGAACTATCACAGAGATGAGAAAGCATACATTGTAAAAAATGAAGAATGATGTAAAAAAATACATGAAAGAAAAAAATCAGATTTCAACTTTTTGAGGTGATGGAGTTTAGCTGTATTACCTATTACTCCACCTGCAGGACATTATTATGTAAAAATTCATGGTGTCTATTTCATGTTTACATGGTATGATATGCCAAATGTGCACATAGCTCTGAGGGTGAGTTATTGGTAGTGAGATGAGTTTGTAGTGAATGGCAGTGTTTTTTGTTTTTTTTTTACCACTTACCTGGTGGCTTAGTTAGTCTTTCTGTTTTTGATAACATAAGAAAAAGAGAAATGGATGTAATGTTAGATATTGTCTTTTTGACTCCCCCCAGAAAATTCTCCACAGGTTTTTATTCATGTAAATGGGTAACATATGGTCATAGAAGCTTTCTAAAAGTGATAGCTGCACTTAGGAAGCAATTGAAAGTGTTGTCAGAGCTCTGAAAAATTCCCAGCAAAATGTAAGCGGAATTTTCAATATTTAATGTGATGATGAGTTTAACTGCATTGTGTGTTTTGCATCATGTAGAACATGATCATATCCAAGTTCATGGTGTCCATTTAGTGGTTTCACTATTTATCTGTATATGACAGAGTCCATCGGTATTTTTCTTTTTCTTTCTTTTTCCTATTGTTGATGCCAAACAAACAAACAAACAAACAAACAAACCAGGAAGCAGATGTACTTTTAGATACTGTCTGATTGACTCTCCACAGAAAATTCACCTCCCATGTTGTCCAATGTAAAAGGAATCCACATGGTAATAGAAGCGATGTAAAAATGTGGTATTTGCCCTTATGGTGTAAGTTGAAAGTTTTATCAGAGATCTTAGAGTCTCAGCAGAATCTCAATTGTAGGTATTCGTTTTCATTATAAGAGGTGCTGGACTTCAGCCCTATTGTATTTATTGCTCCTGCCAGACATGATCATATCTCAAATAATAGTGTCCATTTAATGTTTGTATTATTTGATCTGTCACCTGTCTCATTAGAGGTGGAATGTGGAATATGAACAAAACCGAGCTAAGTGTTTAATCAATGGGAATGGGTCTTTGTTGTTTTCTGCTTACCTTTTGGCTCAGGTTCATCTCCTATTAATAATAACACAGTGAATAAAGACATATGTATTATGAGAATGTGCCCTCCTGTTCCCCACACAGATTTCACCTCACATCTTATTCCACTTATAGCACTAATTTGTCATCACAATAGTAATGTCCAAGAGCACACAGATAGAATGCCAGTATTTGGATAATGGTTTAGCGAGAAGGTCTTCAAATTGCCCCTCCAAATTAGAACTGACAGGCTACCATAGTTTGATTTGATAGAACTAGTCATAGTACATGGTATTCCTTCTGCATTGTACGATAATATCAAATTGTATACTGGCCAGTTAATTTTCTTTTTTTTTTTTAAAGATCTATTTATTTATTTATACAAGCACTGGGAACAGTTAGAAGTGCAGGAGGGTGAAAGAATTCACCAGAGCCAGAGTGGAGAACAGAACGGGAAGACTGACGAAATACACTGCTGAGGGGAGCAGCGGGTGAAATGGGAGAGGTCTGTCCAGCCATGTGGGACCCTCGCCAGTGGCTGGGGATCGAACTGGAGCTGCAGAAGCTGCGGGCAGCTTCGCAGCCCAGCGCTCAACTGCTGTGTCACCAGGGGAGGCCCTGGCCAGTTAATTTTCTATGATGTTTTACTTCATTACCTCAGTCGAAGTGTGAGAGGGTTAGTAAAATCTGTCCTGAAAACATGAGCTGGTTGTTTTGTACTTCAGGTCATTTACTTAATCTCCAAATGTTTCCATGCAGTGTGTGTGTGTGTGTGTGTGTGTGTGTGTGTGTGTATATATATATATATATATATATGATCATATATATATGATCAAAATTGAAAGTATGTTAGTACCTTTATCCACCCATACACTGTGAATTCACTCACAATTTGGTTCCCAAACTAGGCTATCAGAAGGTTGTTACATGACTGATGTAGTTGTTAAGCTAAGGTGAAGAATCCTAGAGCAACAAATGTAAACATGCTCATGACTATTGAAATAGTAAGCTTTCGATTTTGTGAGGTGATGGAGGTTAACTATAGTTTGTGGTACTCTTCCTTTGCTGGAAACACATAGCTCTGGCACACATCCAAATTTACTGATGCCCATTGTCAATTGTGCATCAAGGAAAATCTGAGATCACTGCAGAATTTAATGGAAGTAGGACTTGGTTGTATTGCATTTACCTGATTTGTCATGTGTTGATTGTAAATCTGATATTGACTCTGAAAAGCACAAGACATAAAGTAATGTTAGTAATGGAAACAATGTTAGATAATGTGTTACTGACTCCTCAAAACAACCCATAGAAAATTTAAATCAATTATTGTCCCACATAGTCAGAAGTCATATAGTTACAGAAGTAATGTACATCATGGTACAAATAACTGGGGTGGAAATGGGAATTTGCTGATGGTGACAATCTGAACATTGTTCTCAAAATTATAAATCTTAATTATAACTGATTGAGGTTATGGATGTTAACTACATTACATGTAATTCACCTTGTAGCATCTCACAGCATATTTAATGTATCCACCTAATATTTCCATGATGTTTTATGGCTTTTGTTTCAATGAAACTGTGGGGTGAGAATAAAATCCGTGCTCAGCAAAATGTGTAATATATTTGTTCATCACAGAAAGTCCTTATTCTTTACTTTTTTCCCACTGAAAAATCATAAATTAGAAATATGAAGCTATTTTTAACCCCTCTTCACCATTTGTACAGTTAATTTGCCGCTATGCTTGGTCCTTCTTTGACAAGGAAATTGGCAGATTGCAAAAGAAATGTGCAACATGACACATATAATTAACAACCAAATGTGCATGTTTATGAGAGTGAACAATGTAAAGGTGCTGATCAGAATTAAAATATAATGTTTCAATAGTGTGAGTGTTGGATCTTAAATATACTTTCTTTTTTAGATAAACATTTTTTATACACATTTCCTTTTTATACACATATGACAAATACTTAAGTTGTGCATATAAAATTGGTAATATGTTCTGTCTCAGTTGTCTGAAGGCTAATGTAAGAGGAGGTATAAATCTGGTGACCATTGCTGCATTCTAATGCAGTGGGTCTTTCTTGTGCACCACTTACCTGGTCGTTCAACTCCTTGTCTGACTGAAAATAGCACAAGAAATAGTCTGGATTATTGTCAGATAGATGTCTCTGTGGCAATCCACAAAAATTCAACTAGAAAGCTGGCTCACATGCAACAAAAATAATGAGTTCATCGAAGTATTACACAGGATGCACACAGTAATGGAGGAGGACTTTGAATGTTACCAGTGCAGTAGATCTTAAAATTTTAGTAAGTGTTTAAAGCATTGCTATCTGATGTGAATGATGTTAACTATTTTATTTCATTAGAACTTCTGTAGTATGTATACTTGTCAAACATTATGGTGTATGTTTAAAATCTAGATGATGTCATCTTTCAGAAGTGTCTGTGGAATTGTAAAAGATGTCATAAAATCTGAGAAAGTGATGAATTCAATGGTAGTAGATGTCTTTTGTATACCACTTACCTTGTCCCTTCTCTTCAGGCACTTATTGAAAATAACATAAGAAGAAAGGTGGAAATGATGTTAGGTTGTGTGTCTCTGGCTCCACACAGAAATTTCACCTCTGAGATTTTGCAATGTACAGCAGAAATCATATGATCATACAAGTAGTATACAACAGGATTACTGTAGTTAACAAGTGTGAACATTATTGTAGTTAAATTATTATAGCTAATAAATGTGAAAATGCTGAAACAGTGACCTCAATATTTTCATCAAGTGTAATATGCTGTATTTCACGTGTGGAAGGTGATGGATTAAAACCACCCCATCGTGGTCATCATTCTTTAAACCATGTTCTATCTGGCCTTTATTGTGTACCTTATAATATAGGTTAAGTTGTATGTCAATGTCTCAATAGAACTGTGGGAGGGAGGGCAAAATCCTAGGTCATTGCTGATTTCAGTTGGATTGGGTCTTGGTTGTACATCACTCACCTTTAAAACTCTTTTTTGGTACTGTGTTAATAAGAACACAAGAAAGAAAAAACAAAATCATGTTACATTGTGTGTTTCTACTCTCTACAAAGACAATCCGCCTCAGGTCTTGGTCCCAACTTGAGTACAGAAACACTAGGATCAAAGCGTTCATGCACGTCTATGACACATATTCCATTGACAATCCCATATTTCTAATCACATACAGATTTCTATTTCAGAATAAAACATTTAACACACACTGTTCATTGTTTGATTTGTGAATGGATATATATAGAAAGCAAACAAGATATTCATTGTATCCATTTCCTTTCTTTTTAATTCCATCGATGAGGTCTTAACTTAGAAAGAATAGGTGCTAAGTACCTGGACATTCTAATCTATCCTGCCATGATTTCCTAAAGGGGTCGTCTGAAAATGATTTTGATGTTCTCATTTCATCACTAGAGCTGTTTTGAGTTGATTGGCATGATAAGAAGAAATGGCAATAACTACTAAGAAAGTGTGTATATCCCATATTGGCAAAACACTACATGACATCCATCTCAGTAACCTCTTGAAAGACTCCTCCACCAAAGTAAAAGAGTGAAGGAAAGTAAAAAGCTGGGACTACATCAAATGAAAGAGCTTCTGTAGAACAAAGGAGAAATCAACCAGGAACAAGAGACACCCCACTGATTGGGAGAAAACTTTAATGCACCAGACAACTGACAATGGATGGATCAAAAAGATCTACAAAGAACTCACAAATCTCAATAAAAACAAAGTACACAGTCCAGTCAAACAATGGACACAAGAGCTAAAAAGACATTTCTCCAAAGAGGAAATGTAAATGGCCAACAGGCAAATGAAAAAATGTTTCAACATCACTGACAATCAGGGAAATGCAAAACCAAACCACAATGAGATACCACCTTATAGCAGTGAGAATGCACATATTAAAAAAAATTGGCAACAGGTAGGGTGGGAAAGTGGAGAAATGGGAACTCTTCCACACAGCTGGTGTGAATGTAAACTGGTCCAACCACTATGGAAACCTGTGTGGAAGCTCCATAAACTGCTAAAAATGGAGGTTCCTTATGATCCAGCAATTCTGTTCCTAGGTATCTACCCAAGGGACACAAAAGCATAATTTAAAAGGATACCTGCACCGCTATGTTTATTGAAGCACTATTTACACTTGGCAAGCTATGAAAACAACTCAAATGCCCCCAATTGAAGACTGGATCAAGAAGATGTGATATATATGTGTATATATATATATATATATATATATATATATATATATATATATATACACACACACAGGGACTACCACAGAAATGAGAAAGCATACATTATAAAAAATGAAGAACGAAGTAATAAATATATGAAAGAAAAGAAACAGATTTCAACTTTTTGAGATGATGGAGTTTAATTGTATTACCTATTACTCCACCTGCAGCACATGATTATGTGAAAATTCATGGTGTCTATTTCATGTTTTTATGATCTGATATGCCAAATGTCTCCATAGCTCTGGGGGAGGGTTATTGGTAGTGAGATGATTTTGTAGTCAATGGCAGTGTTCTTTATCGTTTACCACTTACCTGGTGGCTTAGTTCCTCCTGTTTTTGACAACATAAGAAAAATAGAAATAGATGTAATGTTAGATGTTGTCTTTCTGATTCCCACAGAAAATTCTCCACAGGTTTTTATCCATATAAATGAACTCATATGGTCATAGAAGCTTTCTAAAAGTGATAGCTGTACTTAGCAGGCAATTTGAAAGTGTTGTCAGAGCTCTGAAAAATTCCCAACATAATGTAAGTGGAGTTTTCAATATGTGATGAGGATATGAGTTTAGCTGCATCATATGTTTTTCATCATGTAAAACATGATAGTATCCAACTTCATGGTGTCCATTTAGTGGTTACATGATTTAATCTGTAAACTGTCTGAAAAGATTCATGGGAAGGCAAAAACCAAAAATACTGAGTTGAGTGTGGACTCAATGGAAGTGGTCTTTGTTGTTTCCCAGAAACTTGTTGATGAAGGTAGTGTTCCTATGTTGATGCCCGCCCCCAAAAGGGGAAGCAGATGTACTATTAGACACTGTCTGATTGACTCTCCACAGAAATTCACCTCCCCATGTTGTCCAATAAAAGGAATCCACATGGTAATAGAAGCAATGTAAGAATGTTGAATTTTCCCTTGTCAAGTAAGTGAAAGTTTTATCAGAGATCTTAGAATCTCAACAGAATTATGGGTATCGTTTTCATTATATGAGGTGCTGGACTTTAGCCATATTGTATTCATTGCTCCTGCCAGACATGATCATATCTCAAATGACTGTGTCCATTAAATGTTTGTATTATTTGATCTGTCACCTGTCTCATTAGATCTGTGGAATGGTGAACAAAACCGAGCTAAGTGTTGAATCAATGGGAATGGGTCTTTGTTGTTTTCCACTTACCTTTTGGCTCAGGTTCACCTCCTATTAATAATAACACAATGAAAAAAGACAGATGTATTATGAGATAGTGTCCTCCTGTTCTCCCCACAGATTTCACCTCTCACCTATCCAACTTATAATAGTAATTTGCGTTCACAGTAGTAATATGGAAGAGCACACACATAGAATGCCAGTATTTGTGAAATGGTTTAGTGGAAATACCTCAAATTGCTGCTGCAAATTACAACTGAATGGCTATCATAGCTTGATTTGATAGAACTAGTCATATTACATGATATTCCTTCTGTATTGTACAATAATATCAAATTGTATGCTGGAGAGTTAACTTTCTATGATGGTTTAATTCATTGCCTCAGTCGAATTGTGAGAGTGATAGTAAAATCTGTGGTGAAAACCTGACTGCTGGTTGTTTTCTACTTCAGTTCTATACTTAATCTCTAAATGTTTCCATGCAGCATATATTTAGGATAGAAATTGAAAATATGTTCATTACTACCTTTATCCACCAATATACTGTTAATTCTCTTACAATTAGGTTCCCATTACTAGGCTATCATAAGGTTGCTACATGACTGATGTAGTTGTTAAGCTAAGGTGAAGGGTTCTAAGAGCAAGGGATGTAAACATGCTCCTCAGTATTGAAATAGCAGGGATTCAATTTTGTGAGGTGATGGATGTTAGCTATAGTTTGCTGCACTCTTCCTTTGCTGCATAAACATTGAAATAGTTCTGGCACACATCCAAATTTATTGATGTGATCAATTGTGAGGTTTTCTCTAGGAGATATGAGATCTCTGCAAGTGGGACTTGGTTGTATTGCATTTACCTGGTGTGTCAGGTGTCCATTGTAAATCTGATATTGACTCTGAAAAGCACAGGAAATACAGTAATGTTAGTAATGGAAGTAATGTTAGATAATGTGTTACTCACTCCCCATCAAAAATTTAATTCAATTATTGTCCTACATGGTCAAAAGTCATATAGGTACAGAAGTAATGTCCATCATGGTACAAGTAACTGGAATGGAAATGGGAATTTGCTGATGGTGACAATCTGAACATTGTTCTCAAAGTTATAAATCTTATTTATGACTGATTGAGGTTATGGGTGTCAATTACATTACATGTAATTCACCTTGTAGCATCTCACAGCATATTTAATGTGTCTAATTAATATTTACATGATGTTTTATGTTTTTTGTTTTAATGAAACTGTCGGTGAGAATAAAACCATGCTCAGCAAAATGTGTAATATATTTGTTCATCAAAATAGTCCTTTTCTTGGGCCTCCCCGGTGGAGCAGCGGTTGAGCGCTGGGTTGCGAAGCTGCCCGCAGCCTCGGTAGTGCCGGTTCGATCCCCGGCTGCTCCCCGGCCACCCGAGGAAGGTCCCACATGGTGCGCAGACCTCTCCTGCTGCCCGCTGCTCCTCTCATAGTGTACTTCGGTCCTTCTGCCTGCTCTGCTCCCTGCTCTGGCGCTGGTGAATTCTCTCACCCTCCCACACTTCTGACTGTACCCAGTGCTTGTATAAATAATAAATAAATATTCCTTAAAAAAAGTAAGTAAATAAATAAATATTAAACAAAAAGCCCTTATTCTTTACTTTTTTTCCACTGGAAATTCATAAATTATAAATATGAAGGTATTTTTATTCCCCTCTTCACCCTTTGCACAGTTAATTTGCTGCTGTGCTTGGTCCTTCCTTGACAAGGAAATTAATCAATTGCAGAAGAAATGTACAAACATCCATATAGTTAGCAATCAAATGTGCAAGATTATGAGAGTGAACAACATAAACGTGCTGATCAGAATTAAAATATAATGTTTCAATTGTGTGAAATGTTGGATCTTAAATATACTTTCATTTTTAGATAAACATTTTTATATACATTTCCTTTTTTATACACATATGACAAATACTTAAGTAGTGTATATAAAATTGGTAATATGTTCTGTCTCAGTTGTCTGAAGGCTAATGTAAGAGGAGGTATAAACTTGGTGACCATTGCTGCATTCTAATGTAGTGGGTCTTTCTTGTGCACCACTTACCTGGTCGTTCAACTCCTTGTATGACTGAAAATAGCACAAGAAATAGTCTGGATTATTGTCAGATAGATGTCTCTGTGGCAACCCACAAATTCAACTAGAAAGCTGGCTCACATGCAACAAAAATAATGAGTTCATAGAAGTATTACACTGGATACATAAAGTAATGGAGGAGGACTTTGAATGTTACCAGTGCAGTAGATCTTAAAATTCTAGTCAGTGTTTAAAGCATTGCTATCTGATGTGAATGATGTTAACTATTTTATTTTGCAGAAGTTCTGTAGTATGTATACTTGTCAATCTTTATGGTGTATGTTTAAAATCTAGATGATGTCATCTTTCAGAAGTGTCTGTGGAATTTTAAGAGATGTCATAAAATCTGAGAAAGTGATGAATTCAATGGTAGTAGATGTCTTTTGTATACCACTTACCTTGTCCCTTCTCTTCAGGCACTTATTGAAAATAACATAAGAAGAAAGGTGGAAATGATGTTAGGTTGTGTGTCTCTGGCTCCGCACAGAAATTTCACCTCTGAGATTTTGCCATGTATAGCAGAAATCATGTGGTAATACAAGTAGTGTACAACAGGATTACTGTAGTTAACAAATGTGAGCATTATTGTAGTTAAAAAATGTGAAAATGCTGAAACAGTGACCTTAATGTTTTCATCAATTGTAATATGCTTTATTTCACGTGTGGGAGGTTATGGATTAAAACCACCCCATCATGGTTATCATTCTTTAACCATGTACTATTTGACCTTTATTGCGTACCTTATAATATAGGTTAAGTTATATGTCAATGTCTCAATAGAACTCTGGGAGGGAGGGCAAAATTCCAGGTCATTGCTGACTTCAGTTGGATTGAGTCTTGGTTGTACATTACTTACCTTTAAAACTCTTTTTTGGTACTGTGTTAATAAGAACACAAGAAAGTAAAAACAAAAGCATGTTAGATTGTGTGTTTCTACTCTCTACAAAGACAATCCACCTCAGGTCTTGGTCCCGACTTGAGTACAGAAACACTAGGATCAAAGCGTTCATGCACCAGTCTGAATGACACATATTCCATTGACAATCCCAAATTCTAATCACACACAGATATCTATTTCAGAATAAAACATTTAAAACACCCACTGACA
Source organism: Talpa europaea (assembly GCF_964194135.1). NCBI lineage: Eukaryota > Metazoa > Chordata > Mammalia > Eulipotyphla > Talpidae > Talpa > Talpa europaea. The sequence goes on along the minus strand of NC_140074.1, from coordinate 101,867,088 downwards.
AATATTGTATGATTTGTGAATGGATACATAAAGAAAACAAACATGATATCAAATGTATCTATTTCCTTTTTCATTTATTGCTTTGTGTGAATTCTCAGATTTGAAAATATAGGTGCTAAATACCTGGACATTCTAATCTTTCCTGCCATGATTTCCTAAAGGGGTCATCTAAAAATGACAGATGTTCTCATTTCATCTAGAGCAATATGAGTTGGATGATAAGATGAAATGACAATAACTACTAAGAAAGTGTGTATATCCCGTGTAAACAAAACACTACATGACATCCATCTCTGTAACCTCTTGAAAGACTCTTCCACCAAAGTAAAGAAAGTGAAGGAAAGGTAAACATCTGGGACTACATCAAATGAAAGAGCTTCTGTAGAGCAAAAGAGACATCAACCAGGACCAGGAGACACCATACTGATTGGGAGAAAACTTTTGCAGTCCATAGAACTGACAACGGATAGATATCAAAGGTCTACAAAGAACTCACACAGCTCAATAAAAACAAAGTAAACAATCCAGTCAAAAAATGGGCAGAAGAGCTAAAAAGACATTTCTCCAGAGAAGATATGTAAATGGCCAATGGGCAAATGAAAAAATGTTTCAACAAAACTTACAATCAGGGAAATGCAAAACCAAACCATAATGAGATACATCATCAGAGCAGTGAGAATGGCACATATTAAAAGAAACTGGCAACAAGTAGGGTGGGAAAGTGGAGAAAACGAACTCTCCTATACAGCTGGTGTGAATGTAAACTAGTCCAACCACTATGGAAAGCTGTGTGGAGTCTCCTTGAACTGCTTAAAAATGGAGGTTCCTTATGATCCAGCAATTCTGCTCCTAGTTATCTACCCAAAGGACACAAAAGCATAATTTAAAAGGACGCCTGCACTGCTATATTTATTACAGCACTTTTTATACTAGGCAAGCTATGAAAACAACTCAAATGCCCCCAAATAGAAGACTGGATCAAGAAGATGTGATATATATATACACAGGGACTACCACAGAAATGAGAAAGCATATATTGTAAAAAATGAAGAACGATCTAAAATATATATGAAAGAAAAGAAACAGATTTCAGAGGGGGCGGATCAACATGGCGGCAAGGAAACGCTGCGAGTAAGATCTCCCATTAAAAAAAAGTTAATAGGGAGGAAAAGCGGCAGGTCCAGTGAGAACTGAGACATGGAAGATAAATGGACGACTCCAGCAAACTACCCGAAGAAGAAAGTTGCCATAAAAGAGGACTAGAAGGGAGGAAACTCAGAAACCTGCTACCCTCCTCCAACCACAAATTCGGCACTCTCTGACCAACAGAAAGGAGGAAAAAACAACAACAAAAAAACCGAAAACAACCAACAAGAACAAAGTACTCATCAAGCAGGACTGTGAGTGGAAAGGAACTATTTCAGCCACCACACCCCGTGAACTGGAGCTGTGGAGAATCCTGCAGGATTTGCTGCAGAGGTGAACGAACGGCTCCAGGCACCATTAGAGAAAAACAAAGACTCCTGGAGACCTGCACACAGCCCCAGGCCAGCTGGTAAACTTGTGTGGGAAAGCAGCACCCTTGAAAAGCAAACGTGGATCGTGGCTGCTCAGATCGCTGTGCCGGTGACCTAGGCTTATGGGGAGATGCGTGGGGGCCCTCATTGAGGTGAATATCCCTCACTGAGTAATCAGAAACTAGGCTCCCGTATACGGGAGCGGGGTGCAAAAGGTGCCATTTCTGCGGACACTGAACTGGGCTACAGCCTGCGTCCTGAACCTGAGGGCTTTGGAACTAAGACCTGGGGCATGAAATTCGGGGCGTGGGTTCCCCATGATGGTGGGGCACAAGGCAGACACAGCACCCCAAAGCCGTTGAGGCTTTCCCCTCCACTCCCACTCTGTTCCCCATCCCAACGGGTGGAAAAAACAGCTCCCCAAGGACACTAAGAGATATCTCTAGCGCCACCTAGTGACCAGAAAAAAATCACCAACACCCTATAGAATAGGGACTTTTCTTCAGTAAAGCCTGCTTGAAACCAGCAGAAGGCTCCCGGAGGATCCAGTGGTGAGCTGGGAAGTTCACCCACGCCAGGCCCCTTCGGGCCAGCAGTCCGAGCCCAGAGGGGAAGCAGGCACCCATGGCCGGGACAGACCGGGCGCTCAGGGGAGTACATACCTGCATTGCCTTTTTAGAACAGGGACCTTTCTTCAATAAAGGCTGCTTGAAACTGGCAGAAGGCCCCTGGAGAGTCAGAGGAGAGCTGGGAAGTTCGCCCACGCCAGGCCCCTTCTGGCCTACAGTCCCAACCCAGAGGGGGAGTGGGAACCCACCGCTGGGGCAGACCAGGCACGCAGGGAGTGCTTCTTGCATCACCAGTTTAGGACAGGGACATTTCTTCAGTAAAGACTGCCTGACACCAGCAGAAGGCTACCGGAGGAGCCAGAGGTGAGCTGGGAGTTTTGCCCATGCCAGGCCCCTACTGGCCTGCAGTACCAGCAAAGAGGGGGAGCAGGAACCCACTGCTGGGGCAGACCGGGCGTGCAAGGAGTGTGTCCTGCATCGCCATCTTAGAACAGGGACACTTCTTCAGTAAAGACTGCCTGACACCAGCAGAAGTCTCCCTCAGGAGCCAGAGGTAAGCTGGGAAGTTCGCCCATGCCAGGCCCCTTCTGGCCTGCATTCCAAGCCCAGAGAGAGAGCGGGAACCCACTGCCGGGGCAGACCAGGCACGCAGGGGAGTGTGTCCCCGCATTGGTATTTTAGAACAGGGACCTTTCTTCAATAAAGACTGCTTGAAACCAAGAGATGGTTCCCGGAGGAGCCAGAGGGGAGTGGAGAAGTTCACCCAAGATGCCGGCCAGTCCCAGCAACACAGTGTCCCAATGCATACGGCAAATTAGAAAACAGACAGTATAGAGTAGAAGACAATACCAAACACGTTCTATGAAGCCAACATTACACTAATACCAAAACCGAACAAGGACAACACAAAAAAGGAAAACTACAGGCCAATCTCCCTAATGAACACGGATGCAAAAATCCTCAATAAAATTTTAGCTATCAGAATCCAACAATGTATCCATAAGATAATTCACCACGACCAAGTAGGATACATGCCAGGGACACAAGGATGGTTCAACATCTGAAAATCAATCAACGTCATCCAACACATCAACAAAAAGAAATATAAAAACCATATGAGGGCCTCCCCGGTGGCGCAGCGGTTGAGCGCTGGGTTGCGAAGCTGCCCGTGGCCGGTTCGATCCCCGGCTGCTCCCCGGCCACCGGAGGAGGGTCCCGCATGGTGCGCAGACCTCTCCTGCCGCCCGCTGCTCCCCTCAGCAGTGTACTTCGGTCTTTCTGCCTGCTCTGCTCCCCGCTCTGGCTCTGGTGAATTCTCTCACCCACCCGCGCTTCTGACTGTACCCAGTGCATGTATAAACAAAAAAACAAACAAACAAACCAGGAAACAAATAAATAAAAAGCATGCCTCTATTAAAAAAAAAAAAACCATATGATAATATCAATAGATGCTGAGAAAGCTTTCAACAAAGTGCAACACCCATTCATGATAAAAGCCCTTGAAATTCTTGGGATTCAAGGAACATACCTCAACATCATAAAGGCCATCTATGACAAGCCAACAGCCAGTATCATCTCAATGGTGAAAAGCTGAAAGCACTTCTATTAAGATCTGGAACAAGACAAGGATGTCCACTCTCACCACTGCTTTTCAATATAATACTGGAAGTCCTAGCCAGAGCAACAAGACAAGAGAAAGACATACAAAGAATCCAAATAGGAAAAGAAGAAGTCAAACTATCACTATTTGCAGATTATATGATAATATACATAGAGAACCCCAAAAACTCCACAGAAAAACTAATTCAACTCATCAATCAGTTCAGTAAAGTGGCAGGATACAAAATCAACACGCAACAGTCAGTAGCCTTCCTATACACAAACAATAAATCTGAAGAAGAAGAAATCAAAAAAACCTTCCCTTTTATTATCGAAACAAAAAAAATCAAATACTTGGGAATAAATCTAACAAAAGAGGTAAAGGACTTATACAAAGAAAACTATAAAACACTGTTAAAAGAAACAGAAGAAGACACAAAGAAATGGAAAGACATCCTCTGTTCATGGATTGGAAGAATAAACATTATTAAAATGGCCGTCCTACCAAAAGCAATATATAGATTCAATGCTATTCCAATCAAAATTTCAATGTCATTCTTCAAAGAAATAGAACAATTATTGATGAAATTCATATGGAATCACAAAAAACCCCGAATAGCCAAAGCTCTCCTGAAAAAAAAAAAAAAAGAAGGGAATGGAGGCATCACACTCCCAGACTTCAAACTATACTACAAAGCCATAATCATCAAAACTGCATGATATTAAACAAGAACAGACACACAGACCAATGGAATCAAATAGAAAATCCAGAAATAAACCCACAGATTTATGGTCAATTAATCTTTGACAAAGGAGCAAAGACTATACATTGGAGCAAAGAAAGTTTGTTCAATAAATGGTGCTGGGAAAACTGGGTCCCTACATGCATAAGAAGGAAGCTTGACCACTACCTCACACCATACACAAAAATCAACTCAAAATGGATTAAAGAACTAGACATAAGACATGAAACCATAAAATACATGGAAGGAAATGTAGGCGAAACACTACATGATATGCACATCAAAGACATCTTTACAGACACATCACCCAAAGCGGTGATAGTGAAGGCAAAGATAAACAGCTGGGAGTACATCAAATTAAAGAGCTTCTGCACAGCAAAAGACACAATAACAAAAACAAAGAGAAACCCCACCAACTGGGAGAACATTTTTGCACCCAACACTAATGATAAAGGACTGATCACAAAAATCTGCGAAGAGCTGATGAGACTCAGCAACAACAAAGAAAATAATCCAGTCAAAAAATGGGCAGAAGAGCTAAAAAGAAACTTCTCTGAGGAGGAAATGCAAATGGCCAACAGTCATATGAAGAAAAGTTCAACATCACTTGTAATCAGGGATATGCAAATCAAAACTACCATGAGATACCATCTTACACCAGTGAGAATGGCACATATTAAAAAAACTAGCAACAACAGGGGCCTCCTCAGTGGCGCAGCAGTTGAGCGCTGGGTTGTGAAGCTGTCTGCAGCCTCTGCAGCGCCGGTTCAATCCCCGGCTGCTGCCCGGCCACCAGAGGAGGGTCCCGCATGGCGCGCAGACCTCTCCTGCCGCCTGCTGCTCCCCTCAGCAGTGTACTTCAGTCCTTCTGCCTGCTCTGCTCCCCGCTCTGGCTCTGGTGAATCCTCTCACCCTCCCGCGCTTCTGACTGTACCCCATGCATGTATAAACAAAAACAAACAAATAAATAAATAAATACAACATGCCTCTATTAAAAAAAAAGTCATTAAAAAAAAAAACTAGCAACAACAAATGTTGGCGAGGATGTGGAGAAAAAGGAACTCTCCTGCACTGTTGGTGGGAGTGCAAACTGGTCCAATCACTATGGAGAGCTGTGTGGATATTTCTGGACCTACTAAACATAGAGCTTCCATATGATCCAGCAATTGCACTCCTAGGTATTTACCCAAAGGACACAGAAACATCAATGCCAAAGAACACCTGCACCCCTATGTTTATAGCAGCACTGTTTACAATAGCTAAGCTCTGGAAACAACCCAAATGCCCAAAAATAGATGACTGAATCGAGAAGATGTGGTACATATACACCATGGAATATTACCCACCATTCAAAAAAGATAAACACATGCAATTTGCAGTAACATAGATGGTGCTGGAAGGGATCATGCTCAGCGAAATAAGCCAGAAAGAAGAGGAAAAATACCGGATGATCTCACTCATAGCAGGAATCTAGAAAACTTAAATAAGGGACCAGGAAAATGAATAACTATAAGAAAGTGAAAATCAAAATCAACAAAAAACTACGAACCAGAGACACTCTATGGGGGGTGTGGTGCGGGAAGGGGAGGGATTGGGGTCAAAATAAGGGGATTGAAATTGTATGGGGAATATAAAAATAAAATTTATTTAAAAAAACTTCAAAAAAAGGAAAATGTCATATATTAATGCAAAATAAATTGCACTCTTGCTTCTTAAAAAAAAAGAAACAGATTTCAACTTTTTGAGGTGATGGAGTTTAATTGTATTACCTATTACTCCACCTGTAGCACATGATTATGTGAAAATTCATGGTGTCTATTTCATGTTTTTATGATCTGATATGCCAAATGTCTCCATAGCTCTGAGGGAGGGTTATTGGTAGTGAGATGATTTTATAGTCAATGGCAGTGTTCTTTATCGTTTACCACTTACCTGGTGGCTTAGTTCCTCCTGTTTTTGACAACATATGAAAAATACAAATGGATGTAATGTTAGATGTTGTCTTTCTGATTCCCACAGAAAATTCTCCACAGGTTATTATCCATATAAATGAACTCATATGGTCATAGAAGCTTTCTAAAAGTGATAGCTGTACTTAGCAGGCAACTTGAAAGTGTTGTCAGAGCTCTGAAAAATTCCCAACATAATGTAAGTGGAGTTTTCAATATGTGATGAGGATATGAGTTTAGCTGCATTGTGTTCTTATCATCATGTAGAACATGATCTTATCCAACTTCATGGTGTCCATTTAGTGGTTACATGATTTAATCTGTAAACTGTCTGAAAAGATTCATGGGAAGGCAAAAACCAAAAAAACTGAGTTGAGTGTAGACTCAATGGAAGTGGTCTTTGTTGTTTCCCAGAAACTTGTTGATGAAGGTAGTGTTCCTATGTTGATACCCCCCCAAAGGGGAAGCAGATGTACTATTAGACACTGTCTGATTGACTCTCCACAGAAATTCACCTCCCCATGTTGTCCAATAAAAGGAATCCACATGGTAATAGAAGCAATGTAAGAATGTTGAATTTTCCCTTGTCAAGTAAGTGAAAGTTTTATCAGAGATCTTAGAATCTCAACAGAATTGTGGGTATCATTTTCATTATATGAGGTGCTGGACTTTAGCCATATTGTATTCATTGCTCCTGCCAGACATGATCATATCTCAAATGACTGTGTCCATTGAATGTTTGTATTATTTGATCTGTCACCTGTCTCATTAGATCTGTGGAATGGTGAACAAAACCGAGCTAAGTGTTGAATCAATGGGAATGGGTCTTTGTTGTTTTCCACTTACCTTTTGGCTCAGGTTCTCCTCCTGTAAATAATAACACAATGAAAAAAGACAGATGTATTATGAGATAGTGTGCTCCTGGTCCCCGCACAGATTTCACCTCACACCTATCCCACCTATAATAGTAATTTGTGTTCACAGTAGTAATATGGAAGAGCACACACATAGAATGCCAGTATTTGTGAAATGGTTTAGCGAGATGGACCTCAAATTGCTGCTGCAAATTACAACTGAATGGCTATCATAGCTTGATTTGATTGAAACAGTCATAGTACATAGTATTCCTTCTGTACTGTACAATGATATGAAATTGTATGCTGGAGAGTTAACTTTCTATGATAGTTTAATTCATTGCCTCAGTCAAATTGTGAGAGTGATAGTAAAATCTTTGGTGAAAACCTGACTGCTGGCTGTTTTCTACTTCAGGTCTATTACTTAATCTCTAAATGTTTCCAAGCAGTTTATAGTTAGGATAGAAATTAAAAATATGTTCATTATTACCTTTATCCACCAATATACTGTCAATTCTCTCACAATTAGGTTCCCATTACTAGGCTATCATAAGGTTGCTACATGACTGATGTAGTTGTTAAGCTAAGGTGAAGGGTTCTAAGAGCAAGGGATGTAAACATGCTCATCAGTGTTGAAATAGCAGGGATTCAATTTTGTGCGGTGATGGATGTTAGCTATAGTTTGCTCCACTCTTCCTTTGCTGCATACACATTGAAATAGTTCTGGCACACATCCAAATTTATTGATGCCCATTGTCAATTGTGAGATTTCTCAAGGATATCTGAGATCTCTGCAAGTGGGACTTGGTTGTATTGCATTTACCTGGTGTGTCAGGTGTCGATTGTAAATCTGATATTGACTCTGAAAAGCACAAGAAATCAGTAATGTTAGAAATGGTAGTAATGTTATAAAATTTGTTACTCACTCCCATGGAAAATTTAACTCAATTATTGTCCTACATGGTCAAAAGTCATATAGCTACAGAAGTAATGTCCATCATCGTACAAGTAACTGGGATGGAAAATGGGAATTTACTGATGGTGACAATCTGAACATTGTTCTCAAAGTTATAAATCTTATTTATGACTGATTAAGGTTATGGGTGTCAATTATATTACATGTAATTCACCTTGTAGCATCTCAAGTATATTTAATGTGTCTAATTAATATTTACATGATGTTTTATGTCTTTTGTTTTAATGAAACTGTGGGATGAGAATAAAATCCATGCTCAGCTAAATGTGTAATATATTTGTTCATCAAAAAAGTCCTTATTCTTACCTTTTTCCACTGGAAATTTATAAATTAGAAATATGAAGGTATTTTTATTCTCCTCTTCACCCTTTGCACAGTTAATTTGCTGCCGTGCTTGGTCCTTCCTTGACAAGGAAGTTGATCCATTGCAGAAGAAATGTACAACCCATACATATAGTTAGCAATCAAATGTGTAAGATTATGAGAGTGAACAATGTAAACGTGCTGACCAGAATTAAAATATGTTTCAATTGTGTGAAATGTTGGATCTTAAATATACTTTCTTTTTTAGATAAACACTTCTATACACATTTCATTTTTTATACACATATGACAAATACTTAAGTTGTGTATATAAAATTGGTAATATGTTCCGTCTCAGTTTTCTGAAGGCTAATGTAGGAGGAGGTATAAACTTGATGACCATTGCTGCACTCTAATGTAGTGGGTCTTTCTTGTGCACCACTTACCTGGCCGTTCATCTCCTTGTCTGACTGAAAATAGCACAAGAAATAGTCTGGATTATTGTCAGATAGATGTCTCTGTGGCAACCCAAAATTTCAACTAGAAAGCTGGCTCACATGCAACAAAAATAATGAGTTGATAGAAGAATTACACTGGATACATACAGTAATGGCGGAGGAGTTTTGTTACCACTGGAGTAGATCTTAAAATTCTAGTAAATGTTTAAAGCATTGCTATGTAATGTGAATGATGTTAACTATTTTATTTCATTAGAACTTCTGTATTATTTATACTTGTCAAACTTTATGGTGTATGTTTAAAATCTAGATGATGTCATCTTTCAATAGTGTCTGTGGAATTGTAAGAAATGTTATAAAATCTGAGAAAGTGATGAATTCAATGGTAGTGGATGTCTTTTGTATACCACTTACCTTGTCCCTTCTCTTCAGGCACTTATTGAAAATAACATAAGAAGAAAGGTGGAAATGATGTTAGGTTGCGTGTCTCTGGCTCCACACAGAAATTTCACCTCTGAGCTTTTGTCATGTATAGCAGAAATCATGTGGTCATACAAGTAGTATACAACAGGATTACTGTAGTTAACAAATGTGAACATTATTGTAGTTAAATTATTGTAGCTAATAAATGTGAAAATGCTGAAACAGTGACCTTAATGTTTTCATCAATTGTAATAAGCTGTATTTCACGTGTGGGAGGTGATGGATTAAAACCTCCCCATCGTGGTCATCATTGTTTAAACCATGTACTATCTGGCCTTTATTGTGTACCTTATAATATAGGTTAAGTTATATGTCAATGTCTCAATAGAACTGTGGGAGGGAGGGCAAAATCCCAGGTCATTGCTGACTTCAGTTGGATTGGGTCTTGGATGTATATCACTTACCTTTCAAACGCTTTTTAGGTACTGTGTTAATAAGAACACAAGAAAGTAAAAACAAAAGCATGTTAGATTGTGTGTTTCTACTCTCTACAAAGACAATCCACCTCAGGTCTTGGTCCTGACTTGAGTACAGAAACACTAGGATCAAAGCGTTCATGCACCAGCTATGAATGGCACATATTCCATTGACAATCCCAAATTCTAAACACACACAGATTCTATTTCAGAATAAGACATTTAAAATACCCACTGACAAATATTGTAAGATTTGTGAATGGATACATAAAGAAAACAAACATGATATCAAATGTATCTATTTCCTTTCTCATTTATTGCTTTGTATGATTTCTCAAATTTGAAAATACAGGTGCTAAATACCTGGACATTCTAATCTTTTCTGCCATGATTTCCTAAAGGGGTCATCTAAAAATGACTAGATGTTCTCATTTCATCTCTAGAGCAATTATGAGTTGATTGTCATGATAAGAAGAAATGACAATAACTACTAGGAAAGTGTGTATATCCCGTGTAAACAAAACACTACATGACATCCCTCTCAGTAACCTCTTGAAAGACTCCTCCACCAAAGTAAAGAAAGTGAAGGAAAGGTAAACATCTGGGACTACATCAAATGAAAGAGCTTCTGTAGAGCAAAAGGAACATCAACCAGGACCAGGAGACACCCTACTGATTTAGAGAAAACTTTTGCAGTCCATATTACTGACAATGGACGGATCTCAAAGGTCTACAAAGAACTCACACAGCTCAATAAAAACAAAGCAAACAATCTAGTCAATAAATGGGTAGAGGAGCTAAAAAGACATTTCTCCAAAGAAGAAATGCTAATGGCAAACATGCAAATGAAAAAATGTTTCAACATCACTTACAATCAGGGAAATGCAAAACCAAACCACAACGAGATACAGCCTTAGAGCAGTGAGAATGGCACATATTAAAAGAAATTGGCAACAAGTAGGGCGGGAAAGTGGACAAAAAGGAACTCTACACAGCTAGTATGAATGTAAACTGGTCCAATTTCTATGGAAAGCTGTGTAAACTGCTCCATAAACTGCTAAAATGGAGGTTCCTTATGATCCAGCAGTTCTGCTCCTAGGTATCTAACCAACGGACACAAAAGCATAATTTAAAAGGACGCCTGCACTGCTATGTTTATTGCAGCACTATTTACACTCGACAAGATATGAAAACAACTCAAATGCCCCCAAATAGAAGACTAGATCAAGAAGATGTGATATATATACACAGGGACTACCACAGAAATGAGAAAGCATATATTGTAAAAAATGAAGAATGATGTAATAAATATATGAAAGAAAAGAAACAGATTTCAACTTTTTGAGGTGACGGAGTTTAGCTGTATTACATATTACTCCACCTGCAGGACATGGTTATGTGAAAATGCATGGTGTCTATTTCATGTTTATATAATCTGATATGCCAAATGTCTCCATAGCTGTGAGGGAGGGTTATTGGTAGTGAGATGATTTTGTAGTCAATGGCAGTGTTCTTTACTGTTTACCACTTACCTGGTGGCTTAGTTCCTCCTGTTTTTGATAACATAAGAAAAATAGAAATGGGTGTAATGTTAGATGTTGTCTTTTTGATTCCCACAGAAAATTCTCCACAGGTTGTATATCCATGTAAATGAAGTCATACGGTCATAGAAGCTTTCTAAAAGTGATAACTGTCCTTAGCAGGCAACTTGAAAGTGTTGTCAGAGCTCTGAAAAATTCCCAACATAATGTAAGTGGAGTTTTCAATATGAGATGAGGAGATGCGTTTAGCTGCATTGTGGGCTTATCATGATGTAGAACATGATCTTATCCACCTTCATGGTGTCCATTTAGTGGTTACATGATTTAATCTGTAAACTGTCTGAAAAGATTCATGGGAGGGCAAAACACAAAAAAAAACTGAGTTGAGTGTGGACTCAATGGAAGTGGTCTTTGTTGTTTCCCAGAAACTTGTTGATGAAGGTAGTGTTCCTATGTTGATACCCCCCAAAGGGGAAGCAGATGTACTATTAGACACTGTCTGATTGACTCTCCACAGTAATTCACCTCCCTATGTTGTCCAATAAAAGGAATCCACATGGTAATAGAAGCAATGTAAGAATATGGAATTTTCCCTTGTCGAGTAAGTGAAAGTTTTATTAGAGATCTTAGAATCTCAACAGAATTGTAGGTATTCATTTTCATTTTATGAAGTGCTGGACTTTTGCCATATCGTATTTATTGCTCCCACCAGACATGATCATAACTCAAATGACTGTGTCCATTTAATGTCTGTATTATTTGATCTGTCTTCTGCCTCATTAGATCTGTGGAATGGTGAACAAAACCGAGCTAAGTGTTGAATTAATGGGAATGGGTCTTTGCTGTTTTCCACTTACCTTGTGGCTCAGGTTCACCTCCTATTAATAATAACACAATGAAAAAAGACAGATGTATTATGAGATAGTGTCCTCCTGGTCCCTTCACAGATTTCACCTCACACCTTATCCCACTTATAATAGTAATTTGTGTTCACAATAGCAATATAGAAGAGCACACACATAGAATGCCAGTATTTGTGAAATGGTTTAGCAAGAAGGACCTCAAATTGCTGCTGCAAATTACAACTGAAAAGCTATCACAGCTTGATTTGATAGAACTAGTCATATTACATGGTATTCCTTTTATATTGTACAATAATATCAAATTGTATGCTAGAGAGTTAACTTTCTGTGATGGTTTAATTCATTGCCTCAGTCAAATTGTGAGAGTGGTAGTAAAATCTGTGGTGAAAACCTGACTGCTGGTTGTTTTCTACTTCAGTTCTATTACTTAATCTCTAAATGTTCCAGGCAGTATATAGTTAGGATTGAAATTGAAAATATGTTCATTACTACCTTTATCACAATTTGGTTCCCATTACCAGGCTATCAGAAGGTTACTATATGACTGATTAGTTGTTAAGCTAAGGTGAAGGGTTCTAAGAGCAAGGGATGTAAACATGCTCATCAGTATTGAAATAGTAGGGATTCAATTTTGTGAGGTGATGGATGTTAACTATAGTTTGCTGTACTCTTCCTTTGCTGCATACACATTGAATTAGTTCTGCACACATCCAAATTTATTGGTGCCCATTGTCAATTGTGAGATTTTTCTCAAGGAGATCTGAGATCACTGCAGAATTTAATGGAAGTGGGACTTGGTTGTATTGCATTTACCTGGTGTGTCAGGTGTCGATTGTAAATCTGAAAAGCACAAGAAATACAGTAATGTTAGTAATGGAAATAATGTTAGATAAATGTGTTACTCACTCCCCATGGAAAATTTAACTCAATTATTGTCCCACATGGTAAAAGTCATATAGCTACAGAAATAATGTCCATCGTGGTACAAGTAGCTGGGACGGAATTGGGAATTTGTTGATTGTGAGGATCTGAACATTGGCCTCAAAGTCATAAATCTTATTTATGACTGATTGAGGTTATGGATGTTGACTACATTACATGTAAGTCACCATGTAGCATCTTATAGCATATTTAATGTGTCTAATTAATATTTACATGATGTTGTATGTATTTTATTTTAATGAAACTGTGGGGTGAGAATAAAATCCGTGTGTAATGTTTTTTGTACAACAAATAAAGTTGTTATTCTTTACTTTGTTTCACTGAAAAAAAATAAATTAGAAATATGAAGGTATTTTTATTCCCCTTTTCACCCTTGTACAGTTAATTTCACTCCATGTTTGGTCCTTCCTTGACAAGGAAATCGACTGATTGCAGAAGTAATGTACAACATGGTACATATAGTTATCAATCAAATGTGAAAGTTTATAATAGTGAACAACTTAAACGTGCAGATCAAAATTAAAATAATAATGCTTCAATTGTGTGAAATGTTGGATCTTAACTATACTTTCTTATTTAGGTACATATTTTTGTATACACTTTACTTTTTTTTATGCGCACATGACAAATACTTAAAAGTTGTATATTTAAGAACTGTAATATGTTCCATCTCAGTTGTCTGAAGACTAAGGCAGGAGGAGGTATAAACTTGGTGACCATTGCTGCATCTAACATACTGGATCTTTCTTGGTCACCACTTACCCGGTTGTTTATCTCCTTGTCCTACTGAAAATAACACAAGAAATAATCTGGATTATGGTCTGATAGATGTCTCTGTGGCAACCCACAAAAATTCCACAAGAATATTGTCCCACTTGCAACAGAAATATTAAGTTCATAGAAGTATTGCACATGGTACATGCAGCAATGGAGGAGAACTTTGAATGTTACCAATAGAGTAGATCTTAAAGTTCTAGTCAAATGTTTAAGGTACGACGATGTCATGTGAACGATATTAACTATTTTATTTCATAGAACTTCTGTAATCTGTATACTTGTCATACTTTATGGTGTATGTTTAAAATCTAGATGATATTATCTTTCAAAGGTGTCTGTGGAATTGTAAGAGATGTCATAAAATCTGAGATAAGTGATGAATTTGATGGTAGTGGATGTCTTTTGCATACCACTTACCTTGTCCCTTCTCTTCAGGCACTTATTGAAAATAGCATAAGAAAGAAAGATGGAAATGATGTTAGGTTGCGTGTCTCTACCTCCCCACAGAAATTTTACCTCTGAGCTTTTGTCATGTATAACAGAAATCATATGGTCATAGGTGTAGTTTACAACAGGATTACTGTGGTTAACACATGTGAAAGTTGCTGAGACAGTGACCTTAATGTTTTCATCAATTATAATATGCTGTGTTTTCCCTTGTGTGAGGTGATGGACTGTAACCACCCAATCGTGGTCATCATTCTTTAAACCATATACATACCAATCTTTTATGTTGTACCTTATAATATATGTGAAGCTATATGTCAAATGACTCAACAGAACTGTGAGAGTGAGGACAAAATCTAATGTCAATGGACACTTCAGTTGGAGTGGATCTTATTTGTACATCATTACCTTTCGAATTCTTTAATGGTAATGTGTTAATAAAAACACAAGAGAGCAAAAACAAAAGCATGTTAGATTATGTCTCACACTCTATAAAGATATCCACCCGAGGTCTTGGTATCCACTTGAGCACAGAAACACTAGGGTCAGAGAGTTCATGTACCAATCTATGAATGACACATATGCCTTTGACAATCCCATATTTCTAATCACATACAGATTTCTATTTCAGAATAAAACATTTAACACACTGATAAATATTGTATGATTTGTGAATGGATACATACACAAACGAAGCATGATAACAAATGTATCTATTTCCTTTCTCATTTATTCCTTTGGATGAGTTCTCAAACTTGAAAATATGGGTGCTAAGTTCCAGGACTTTCTAATCTTTTCTTCCTTGATTTCCAAAGGGTGATCTAAAAATGACTTTGATGCTCTCATTTCACACTAGAGCAATTATGAGTTGATTGGCATGATAAGAAGAAATGGCAATAACTTCTAAGAAAGTGTGTATGTCTCATATAGGCAAAACACCACATGACATCCATCTCAGTAACCTCTTGAAAGACTTCTCCACCAAAGTAAAGAATGTGCAGGAAAGGTAAACAGCTGGGACTACATCAAATGAAAGAGCTTTTGTAGAGAAAAAGAGATATCAACCAGGAGAAAGAGACACCCTACTGATTGGGAGAAAACTTTTGCACTCCATATAACTGACAATGGACAGATCTCAGAGGTCTACAAAGAGCTCACACAGCTCAATAAAAACAAAGTACACAATGCAGTCAAAACGTGGGCAGAAGAGCTAAAAAGAGACTCCTCCAAGAGGAAATCAAATGGCGAACAGCAACTGAAAAAATGTTTCAACATCAGTTACAGTCTGGGAAATGCAAATCAAAACCACAGTGAGATACTGCCTCAGAGCAGTGAGAAATGCACATATTTTTTTAAAAAAGGCCACTACAATTGTTGATGAGGATGTGAAGAAATAGGAACACTCCTACGCTGATGCTGGGAGCGCAAAGTAGTCCAACCTCTATGGAAAGCTGTGTGGAGATTCCTCAAACTGGTAAAGGTAGAGCTTCCATATGACCCAGAAATTCCACCCCTTGGTATCTACCCAAAGGACACAAAAGCATTAATTTAAAAGGACACCTGTGCATCTATGTTTATTGCAGCTCAATTTACACTAAGCAAGCTTATGGAAACAACTCAAATGCCCCCCAAATAGAAGACTGGATCAAGAAGATGGGAGATATATATATATATATATATATATATATATATATACACACACACACACATAAGGGAATAGTACTCACAAGCAAAAATGATAAGCCTGCAGTGAAATGGATGGGGCTGGAAGGAATCATGCTCAGGGAAATAAGCCAGAAAGAAAAAGCAAAATACTGGATGGTTTCACTTATAGCAGGTATGTAGAGGAACCAAAGAAGAGATCGGTGGGGTTGGGGAGAAGTAATTATAAATCAGTGAAAATCCAAAATCAACAAGAGACATAACCAGCCATAACCATAAACCAGAGACATTCTGTAGGGGGAGAAGGGAGTAGCATCAGAACAGGGGAGGTAAAGCACAGGGGACTATGGTGATGGTACATGGGTGAATGGTGGCAGAATTTCACAGGGGCTATCACAGAGATGAGAAAGCATACATTGTAAAAAAATGAAGAATGATGTAAAAAATATATATTTAAAAAAATCAGATTTCACCTTGTTGAAATGATGGAGTTTAGCTGTATTACCTATACTCCACCCGCAGGACATGATTATGTGAAAAATCATGGTGTCTATTTCATTTTTATATGATCTGATATGCCAAATGTCTCCATAGCTCTGAGGGAGGGATATCGGTAGTGAGATGAGTTAGTGGTCAATGGCAGTGGTCTTTATAGTTTACCACTTACCTGCTGGCTGAGGTCTTCCTGTTTTTGATAACATAAGGAAAATAGAAATGTATGTAATGTTTGATATTGCCTTTCTTACACCCACAGAAAATTCTCCACAGGTTTTTACCCATGTAACTGGAAGTCATATGGTCATAGAAGCTTTCTAAAAGTAATAGCTGCACTTAGCAAACAATTGAAATTGTTGCAAGAACTCTGAGAAATTCCCAACATAATGTAAGTGGAGTTTTCAATATGTGATGTGGTGATGAGGTTAGCTGCATTTTGTGTTTTTCATCATGTAGAACATGATCATATCCAAGTTCATGGTGTCCATTTAGTGGTTACACGATTTAATCTGTAAACTGTCTCAAAACGTTGTTGCGAGGACAAAAAACAAAACAAACTGAGGTGTCTGTGGAATAATGTGAGTGATCTTTGTTGTTTTCCAGGTACTTGATGAAGGTAGTGTTCCTTTTTTTGACACCAAAAAAAAAAAAAAAAAGAAAAAGCGGGGGGTGGTGGGAAGCAGATGTACTATTATATACTCTCTGATTGACTCTCCACAGAAAATTCACCTCCCCATGTCATCCAATGTAGAAAGAATCCACATGGTAATAGAAGCAATGCAAGAAGCAATGTGGTTTTGCCCTTATCGAGTAAGTTGAAAGTTTTATCAGAGATCTTAGCAGCTCAACAGAATTGTAGGTATTCATTTTCATTATATGAGATGCTGGGCTTTAGCCATATTGATTTTATTGCTGCTGCCAGACATGATCGTATCTCTATTAACAGTGTTCAATTAATATTTGTATTATTTGTGTGTGAATACATATGAACAAGAAGTACCTGAATGGTCAGCAAACAGTTACTAATGGCTAGGACTATAATTTGATCTGTGGCACTGTGAACAAAACTGGGTCTTTGTTGTTTACTACTTACCTGTTGCCTCAGCATCACCTCCTTTAATAATAGCACAAAGAAAAAACACAGATATATTATGAGATAGTGTCCTCCTGGTCCTCACACAGATTTCACCTTGCATCTTATCCCACTTGTAACAGTAATTTGTGGACACAATAGTAATGTACAAAGCACACACGTAGAATGCCAGCATTTGTAAAATGGTTTAGCAAGAAGGTCTTCAAATTGCTCCACCAAATTACAACTGAAAGGCTACCATATTTGTTAAGCTAAGGTGAAGGGTTCTGAGAGCAAGGGATGTAAACATGCTCATCAGTATTGAAATAGCAGGGACTCAATTTTGTGAGGTGATGGATGTTAACTATAGTTTGCTGTACTCTTCCTTTGCTGCATACACATTGAAATAGTTCTGCACACATCCAAATCTATTGATGCCCATTGTCAATTGTGAGATTTTCTCAAGGAGATCTGAGATCACTGCAGAATTTAATGGAAGTGGGACTTGGTTGTACTGCATTTACCTGGTTCGTCAGGTGTCAATTGTAAATCTGAAAAGCACAAGAAATACAGTAATGTTAGTAATGGAAGTAATGTTAGATAATGTGTTTCTCACTCCCCATAGGAAATTTAGCTCAATTATTGTCCCACATGGTAAAAGTCATATAGCTACAGAAGTAATGTCCATCGTGGTACAAGTAACTGGGATGGAAATGGGAATTAGCTGATGGTGACAATCTGAACATTGTTCTCAAAGTTATAAATCTTATTTATGACTGATTGAGGTATGGGTGTCAATTACATTACATGTAATGCAACTTGTAGCATCTCACAGCATATTTAATGTGTCTAATTAATATTTACATGATGTTTTATGTCTTTTGTTTTAATGAAACTGTGGGTGAGAATAAAATCCGTGCTCAGCAAAATGTGTAATATTTTTGTTCATCACTGAAAGTCCTTATTCTTTACTTTTTTTCACTGAAAAATCATAAATTAGAAATATGAAGGTATTTTTATTCCCCTCTCACCCTTTGCACAGTTAATCTGCCACTGAGCTTGGTGCTTCCTTGACAAGGGAATAGATCAATTGCAGAAGATATGTCCAATGATACGTATAGTTGGCAATCAAATGTGCAAGTTTATGAGAGTGAACAACGTAAACGTGCTGATCAGAATTAAAATATAATGTTCCAATTGTGTGAAATGTTGCACCTTAAATATACTTTCTTTTTTAGATAAACATTTTTATACACATGTCCCTTTTTAATACACCTATGACAAATACTAAAGTTGTGCATATAAAATTGGTAATATGTTGTGTCTCAGTTGTCTGAAGGCTAATGTAGGAGGAGGTTTAAACTTGGTGACCATTGCTGCATTCTAATGTAGTGGGTCTTTCTTGTGCACCACTCACCTGGTTGTTCATCTCCTTGTCCTACTGAAAATAGCACAAGAAATAATCTGGATTATTGTCAGATAGATGTCTCTGTGGCAATCCACAAAAATTCAACTAGAAAGCTGGCTCACATGCAACAAAAATAATGAGTTTAAAGAAGTATTACACAGGATACACACAGTAATGGAGGAGGACTTTGAATGTTACCAATGGCGTAGATCTTAAAATTCTAGTCAATGTTTAAAGCATTGCTATGTGATGTGAATGATGTTAACTATTTTATTTCATAGAACTTCTGCAGTATGTATACTTGCCAAACTTTATGGTGTATGTTTAAAATCTAGATGATGTGATCTTTCAAAAGTGTCTGTGGAATTGTAAGAGATGTCATAAAATCTGAGAAAGTGATGAATTCAATGGTAGTGGATGTCTTTTGTAGACAACTTACCTTGTCCCTTCTCTTCAGGACCTTATTGAAAATAACATAAGAAAGAAAGGTGGAAATGATGTTAGGTTGCGTGTCTCTGGCTCCCCACAGAAATTTCACCTCTGAGCTTTTGCCATGTATAGCAGAAATCATATGTTCATACAAGCAGTATACAACAGGATTATTGTAGTTAAGAAATGTGAACATTGTTGTAGTTAAATTATTATAGCTAATAAATGTGAAAATGCTGAGACAGTGACCTTAATGTTTTCATCAATTAAAACAACACCATCATGGTCATCATTCTTTAAACCATGTACTATCTGACCTTTATTGTGTGCCTTATAATAGAGGTTAAGTTATATATCAATGTCTCAATAGAACCGTGGGAGGGAGGGCAAAATCCCAGGTCATTGCTGACTTCAGTTGGATTGGGTCTTGGTTGTACACCACTTATCTTTAAGACTCTTTTCTGGTACTGTGTTAATAAGAACACAAGAAAGTGAAAACAAAAGCATGTTAGAGTGTGTGTTTCTACTCTCTACAAGACAATCCACCTCAGGTCTTGGTCCCGACTTGAGTATACAAACACTAGGATCAAAGCGTTCATGCACCAGTTTACGACACATATTCCATTGACAATCCCATATTTCTAATCACATACAGATTACTATTTCAGGATCAAACATTTAACACACACTGTTTATTGTCTGATTTGTGAATGGATATATAAAGAAAGCAAACAAGATATTCAATGTATCTATTTCCTTCTTTTTAATTCCATTGATGAGGTCTTAAGTTAGAAACAATAGGTGCTAAGTGCCTGGACATTCTAATCTTTCCTCCCGTGATTTCCTAAAGGGGTCATCTAAAAATGTCTTTGATATTCTCATTTCATCACTAGAGCTGTTTTGAGCTGATTGGCAGCATAAGAAGAATTGGCAATAACTACTAAGAAAGTGTGTATATCCCATATTGGCAAAACACTACATGACATCCATCTCAGTAACCTCTTGAAAGACTCCTCCACCAAAGTAAAAGAGTGAAGGAACGGTAAACAGCTGGGACTACATCAAATGAAAGAGCTTCTGTAGAGCAAAAGAGACACCAATCAGGACCTAGAGACACCCTATTGATTGGGAGAAGTCGTTTGCGTACCTGACGACTGACAAAAGATGCATCGAAAAGATCTACAAAGAACTCACAAATCTCAATAAAAACAAAGTAAACAATCCAGTCAAAAAATGGGCAGAAGAGTTAAAAAGACATTTCTTCTAAGGGGAAATGTAAATGGCCAACAGGCAAATAAAAAAAATGTTTCAACATCACTGACAATCAGGGAAATGCAAAGCCAAACCACAATGATATACCACCTTACAGCAGTGAGTATGGCACATATTAAAAACATTTGGCATGCCCCCAATTGAAGACTGGATCAAGAAGATGTGATATATTTACATGGGCACTACCACAGAGATGAGAAAGCATACATTGTAGAAAATGAAGAACGATGTAATAAATATATGAAAGAAAAAAACCAGATTTCAACTTTTTGAGGTGATGGAATTTAGCTGTATTACCTATTACTCCACCTGCAGGACATGATTATATGAAAATTCATGGTGTCTACATGTTTTTATGATCTGATATGCCAAATGTCTCCATAGCTCTGAGGGAGGGTTATTGGTAGTGCGATGATTTTGTAGTGAATGCAGTGGTCTTTATTGTTTACCACTTACCTGGTGGCTTTGTTATTCCTGTTTTACATAAAATAAGAAAAATAGAAATGGGTGTAATGTTAGATATTGTCTTTCTGATTCCCCACAAAAAATTCTCCACAGGTTTTTATCCATGTAAATGAAATCATATGGTCATAGAAGCTTTCTAAAAATGATATCTGTCCTTAGCAGGCAAATTGAAAGTATTGTCAGAGCTCTGAAAAATTCCCAACAAAATGTAAGTGGTTTTCAATATGTGATGAGGAGATGAGTTTAGCTGCATTGTGTGTTTTTCATATATAGAACATGATCTTATCCAACTTCATGGTATCCATTTAGTGGTTACATGATTTAATCTGTTAACTGTCTGAAAAGATTCATGGGAGGGCAAAAAACAAAAAAACCTGAGTTTAGTGTGGAATCAATGGGACTGGTCTTTGCTGTTTACCAGAAACTTGTTGACAAAGGTAGTGTTCCTATGTTGATACCCCCCGTCCCAAAAAGAGGAAGCAGATGTACTATTTGACACTGTCTGACTCTCCATAGAATTTTACCTCCCTGTGTTGTCCAATAAAAGGAATCCACATGGTAATAGAAGCAACGTAAAAATGTATACTTGCCCTTATTAAGCAAGTTGAAAGTTTTTATCAGAGATCTTAGAATCTCAACAAAATTGTAGGTATTGGTTTTCTTTATATGAGGTGCTGGACTTTTGCCATATTGTATTCATAACTCCTGCCAGACATGATCATATCTCATATAATGGTGTCCATTTAATGTTTGTATTACTTGATCTATCATCTGTCTCATTAGATCTGTGGAATGGTGAACAACACTGAGCTAAGTGTTGAGTCAATGGGAATGGGTCTTTGTTGTTTTCCACTTACCTTTTGGCTCAGGTTCACCTCCTATTAATAATAACACAATGAAAAAAGACAGATGTATTATGAGATAGTGTCCTCCTGGTCCCTGCACAGATTTCACCTCACACCTTATCCCACTTATAATAGTAATTTGTGTTCACAATAGCAATATAGAAGAGCACACACATAGATTGCCAGTATTTGTGAAATGGTTTAGCAAGAAGGACCTCAAATTGCTGCTGCAAATTACAACTGAAAAGCTATCACAGCTTGATTTGATAGAACTAGTCATATTACATGGTATTCCTTTTATATTGTACAATAATATCAAATTGTATGCTAGAGAGTTAACTTTCTGTGATGGTTTAATTCATTGCCTCAGTCGAATTGTGAGAGTGATAGTAAAATCTGTGGTGAAAACCTGACTGCTGGTTGTTTTCTACTTCAGTTCTATTACTTAATCTCTAAATGTTCCAGGCAGTATATAGTTAGGATTGAAATTGAAAATATGTTCATTACTACCTTTATCACAATTTGGTTCCCATTGCCAGGCTATCAGAAGGTTACTATATGACTGATTAGTTGTTAAGCTAAGGTGAAGGGTTCTAAGAGCAAGGGATGTAAACATGCTCATCAGTATTGAAATAGTAGGGATTCAATTTTGTGAGGCGATGGATGTTAACTATAGTTTGCCGTACTCTTCCTTTGCTGCATACACATTGAATTAGTTCTGCACACATCCAAATTTATTGATGCCCATTGCCAATTGTGAGATTTTTCTCAAGGAGATCTGAGATCACTGCAGAATTTAATGGAAGTGGGACTTGGTTGTATTGCATTTACCTGGTGTGTCAGGTGTCGATTGTAAATCTGAAAAGCACAAGAAATACAGTAATGTTAGTAATGGAAATAATGTTAGATAAATGTGTTACTCACTCCCCATGGAAAATTTAACTCAATTATTGTCCCACATGGTAAAAGTCATATAGCTACAGAAATAATGTCCATCGTGGTACAAGTAGCTGGGACGGAATTGGGAATTTGTTGATTGTGAGGATCTGAACATTGGCCTCAAAGTCATAAATCTTATTTATGACTGATTGAGGTTATGGATGTTAACTACATTACATGTAAGTCACCATGTAGCATCTTATAGCATATTTAATGTGTCTAATTAATATTTACATGATGTTGTATGTATTTTATTTTAATGAAACTGTGGGGTGAGAATAAAATCCGTGTGTAATGTTTTTTGTACAACAAATAAAGTTGTTATTCTTTATTTTGTTTCACTGAAAAAAAATAAATTAGAAATATGAAGGTATTTTTATTCCCCTTTTCACCCTTGTACAGTTAATTTCACTCCATGTTTGGTCCTTCCTTGACAAGGAAATCGACTGATTGCAGAAGTAATGTACAACATGGTACATATAGTTATCAATCAAATGTGAAAGTTTATAATAGTGAACAACTTAAACGTGCAGATCAAAATTAAAATAATAATGCTTCAATTGTGTGAAATGTTGGATCTTAACTATACTTTCTTATTTAGGTACATATTTTTGTATACACTTTACTTTTTTTTATGCGCACATGACAAATACTTAAAAGTTGTATATTTAAGAACTGTAATATGTTCCATCTCAGTTGTCTGAAGGCTAAGGCAGGAGGAGGTATAAACTTGGTGACCATTGCTGCATCTAACATACTGGGTCTTTCTTGGTCACCACTTACCCGGTTGTTTATCTCCTTGTCCTACTGAAAATAACACAAGAAATAATCTGGATTATGGTCTGATAGATGTCTCTGTGGCAACCCACAAAAATTCCACAAGAATATTGTCCCACTTGCAACAGAAATATTAAGTTCATAGAAGTATTGCACACGGTACATGCAGCAATGGAGGAGAACTTTGAATGTTACCAATAGAGTAGATCTTAAAGTTCTAGTCAAATGTTTAAGGTACGACGATGTCATGTGAACGATATTAACTATTTTATTTCATAGAACTTCTGTAATCTGTATACTTGTCATACTTTATGGTGTATGTTTAAAATCTAGATGATATTATCTTTCAAAGGTGTCTGTGGAATTGTAAGAGATGTTATAAAATCTGAGATAAGTGATGAATTTGATGGTAGTGGATGTCTTTTGCATACCACTTACCTTGTCCCTTCTCTTCAGGCACTTATTGAAAATAACATAAGAAAGAAAGATGGAAATGATGTTAGGTTGCGTGTCTCTACCTCCCCACAGAAATTTTACCTCTGAGCTTTTGTCATGTATAACAGAAATCATATGGTCATAGGTGTAGTTTACAACAGGATTACTGTGGTTAACACATGTGAAAGTTGCTGAGACAGTGACCTTAATGTTTTCATCAATTATAATATGCTGTGTTTTCCCTTGTGTGAGGTGATGGACTGTAACCACCCAATCGTGGTCATCATTCTTTAAACCATATACATACCAATCTTTTATGTTGTACCTTATAATATATGTGAAGCTGTGGCGGCTCCTGAGAGCAATGTGACAATTGCCACAATCTCGCATTAATTGGGTGGCTGTGCTAGTGTGGCATAATAAGCCCCCTGCCCCTGTGCGCTGGACTGGACAGTCAATGACGGGTAAGATCAGGAAGTGAATTCTGACAACCTAAGACAGACGCAGTCCCCGAGGGGAATTTGGTTCCCACCTTTTCAGCCATGACGAATAACTGGAACAATTAGGCCTGGGCGTTGTTAAGGCACCACCAAAATATGTTGTTACTCATTGCCAGTAACAAGGATCATAGTAAAGGAATGCAGCCATGGAAACTGATTCTATTACTTAGTAAATAATATAGCCAAACAAAGGTATAAGAATAAATAATAGTATATGAAAAATATAATACTAAAATAATAATAACAATGTAATCATAATGCAAATGTGCTAGAGTGAACCTCCAGTATGGAGATTAGAGTAAGAAATGTTCTTGATTTGCACTTGATTTCTTGATAGATAATAAGCAAGATGTAATGATATATGACACAATATGCACTTATGCCTTGGTAAATGATTAACCAGACACTGTGCAAAACACAATGAAGTAATTACTGTAAAAATGTATAAAAAGAGAAGATTGCTTTCAATAAATTGCACTCAGATTTTCACTCTCCCTTGAGTGTGTCTGTGTGTCATTCTTTCTTGTCCCTCGCCCTAATTCCTTCGATCACCTTTTGCTCATTCACATTCAACCCTGAGATTGTCTCAATCTCCCGCCACTGCTGGGCTGGTCCGCGGCAGCTGGCGCCCAAACGTGGGGCCCGAGTCCCAAACTGTGGGAGCTCTGTGAAGCTGGACGATTTGGCCTTCTCTGCTTTGTGTGCCTGCGTGTATGTTAGTGTGAGTGCTTGTGTTTGCGCTCCAAGGCTCTTTTGAGCCGCGGAGCCTGTGTGGGCTCGTACCTGCAGTTCCGCGAAAGCCGTCACGGTTTAGTGGGGTCTCCCTTGGGAGTCCGAGACCGGGGCTTATACGGTCACCCCTATACCAAGGCTTTCTAATACTCCGCGAGGAGTACGGTCAGGCGAGCATCGCTGAGTGTTTTTAGTTTCGCTTTCTAAGCGATCCACTCTCTAGGTTTTTCCTTAAGAAGAAGACGTGTTCGCGAGGAATGAGCTCTAGGTAAGCTATCTCTTCACTTTTATATTTTCCTTTATTATCGAAGGATAGGGAGTCTCGTCGGGGCGCCGCGGGCCCGCTGGTAAAGGCTGACCAGTTAAAGAAGGCGAGTAATCCATAACTATGGGACACTCTTACTCTAGAAATAGAGGACTTTTCCTTTCAGTTTTAAGTCACATGTTGAAAAGCCGAGGGATGACAATAAGTAACAGATCCCTCAGTGAATTTTATGAGTTTATTTTAAGAATCTGCCCCTGGTTTCCTGAAGAGGGCAGTTTGTCTTTGACAAATTGGATACGTGTAGGAAAAGAAATTCAAAAATTTTATATTCAAAACGGCCCTACACAGGTGCCCGTTCAGGCTTTTCCTCTATGGGTACAAATTAGAAATTTATTAGTTGATACTACAGAAGCAGATCTATGGAAAGGAGAAATCTCAGAAAAAAGTAGTGATCAGGAAGCTGTTCCTTTTGCCAATAAATCTAAAACATATTCGGGTGCTGTGTTCCCTACTGCACCTATTGCAGAAGGAGAACTTGTAGATTGTCACCCTGGAGATCCTGAATATGCAGAAGTTATGGGTGATGAGGATAATAGTGACTTTCAAGAAGCATTTGCTGATCTTTGTAGGACAACAGAACCAAAACAAAACCCCGTGCCACAAAATACTCTTATGGCTCCAAATTATTTTAACAAGAAAAAACAATGTAAATGCTCTAAACCAAAGAGGCTGCACACCCCTCCTCCAGGAACAGTAAGTGACATAAGGATGGACATAAATTAAAACAAATAAAAAAGAATCAAAAACAAAACTCTCCTCTCAGAGGGGCAAGCCCTCAGCCCCGTAAACGAAAGAGGGTCTGACTCGGCGCCTAACAACATCACACCGACTGAAGCGCCTGACTCTACTGTAACCATACATGAATTACCTAGAGGCACTCCAGGAAGTGCCGGACTTGATCTTGCATCGGTTGCTGATGTTATTCTTTCAGCCATCGATGGAGTTACACCTATTGAAACCTGCTTAAAGGGACCACTACCCCAAGGAACAGTGGGGCTGATAATTGGCCGTAGTTCAAATTATAAAAAGAATTTTGAAGTACTTCCGGGCATTGTAGACTCTGATTTTACTGGAAAAATTAAAGTTATGATCAGACCTTTAAAGGAAACAATACAAATTCATAAAAATCAGCGTATTGCGCAAATTCTTGTGCTTTCTTATATTAAGTTACCAAACCCAATTTTGAAGGAAGAAAGAGGAGAACAAGGTTTTGGGTCCACAGATGTGATTGCTTGGACTCAAAATATTACAAAAGAAAGACCATTGAAAAAGTTAATTATTAATGGACACCCAATTATGGGATTGTTAGACACAGGAGCCGACCGGTCATGCATTGCAGGTAAAGATTGGCCTGCGGCTTGGCCTGTGTTAAATTCTTCCTCTACACTGATTGGATTGGGCATGGCCAATAATGTTGCTCAAAGCTCACAAATGTTGTCTTGGCAACTGGGGTCACAGAAAGAAAAGTTTCAGCCTTATGTGATTCCTGCCTTGCCGTTTTCCCTATGGGGACGTGATATTATGGAATCTTTACAAGTGTCTTTAGTTACCCCTGATGTAATAGATGAACAGGCTTTTTTATAGGGGCCATTGAAACTCAACAATATGCTGATAAAATTAATTGGAAAAATGAAAATCCTGTCTGGATCGATCAATGGCCCCTTACTTCAGAAAAGATCCAGGCTATTCAAACTATAGTTAAAGAGCAATTAGCTAAAGGTCATTTGGAACTGTCTACGAGTCCTTGGAATACTCCTGTTTTCTGTATAAAGAAAAAATCTGGCAAATGGCGATTATTGCAGGATCTGAGAGCGGTAAATGCCACAATGCAAGACATGGGGGCCCTACAACCAGGGTTGCCCTCTCCTGTAGCAGTTCCAAAAAACAGCTATGTTATTATTATTGACCTTCAAGACTGCTTTTTTACAATTAAATTACATCCAGATGATTGTAAAAAATTTGCCTTTAGTATTCCATCTAGTAATTTTCAGAAACCGTGGCAACGTTATCAATGGAAGGTTTTGCCACAAGGTATGAAAAATTCTCCTACTTTATGTCAAAAGTTTGTAGATCAAGCTTTACAAAAGACAAGGTTAAAATTTCCAGAGGCCTACATTGTTCATTATATGGATGATATTCTCCTAAGTCATCCTATGAAAGAAATTGCGGATCTAATATTGAAACATCTCATAGGACAATTGACTACATATGGCCTAGTAGTGGCCCCTGATAAAATTCAAAAAGATAGACCTTTAAATTATTTAGGAAAAGTCATATATAATAATTGCATTATGTCACAAAATTTACAGATTCGTGTTGATAAACTACAGACTTTGAATGATTTCCAAAAATTATTGGGAAATATTAATTGGATAAGACCTTACTTAAAAATTACTACTAGAAATTTACATCCACTTTTTGCAATTTTACAGGGAGATTCAAACCCTAAATCTCCTCGTAAATTAACTCAGGAAGCATTGCAGAGTATTAAATTGGTTAAACAAAAATTATCTGAAGCAAAAGTTATTCAAGTGAATTATTCAAAAACTTGGGACTTATTAATTATTCAGACTGTTTATACTCCAACAGCTTGCTTATGGCAAGACGGCATCCTGGAATGG
Organism: Talpa europaea; assembly: GCF_964194135.1. Taxonomy (NCBI): domain Eukaryota; kingdom Metazoa; phylum Chordata; class Mammalia; order Eulipotyphla; family Talpidae; genus Talpa; species Talpa europaea. The sequence continues at coordinate 101,838,674 of NC_140074.1, read as the reverse complement.
CTGCACTTGTCACATGTACAAACACGTGTGGTCACTGCATATCCATTAATGTGTGCCTGGTTAATCATAAAAGGTATCCTAAGGTCTCGAGAATTATTTGGCAGAGATCCAAATAATATAATAATTCCATATAACAAAACACAATTTAAATTTTTATTGCAAAATAATAATGATTGGGGAGTTGCCATACAAAATTTTTCAGGACAAGTTAAATCTCATTTGCGTCAACATCCATTATTGAAATTTGCAGAAAAAACTAAACTTATTTTTCCAAAAATTATTAATTCTAAACCTGTACCCAATACAAAGGTCATTTTCACTGATGGCTCTTCATCTGGAGTCTTTGCAGTTTATAGTCTTAGAGATAAACCTTTGCAAAAAGTCTCTAAAAATGTCTCTGCTCAGCAGGCTGAAATAATTAGTCATTATGACACTTGAGCATTTTGCTCAGCCTTTAACTTTGTTTTCTGATTCTAAGTATGTGGTTAGGCCATTTATTCTTTTAAAATAAATAAATAAAATATTTCTAAATAATAATATTTAAAGTTCATTTACTATTGCTAAGGTAATAAAAAATGGTTAAATATAACTATATAATATAACTAAAGGTTTTTATAATGATATTCTAAACCCACTGCAACGAATGGGTGGGGGCTGCCCCTGATCTCAACAAGCAGCTGCCTGGACTTTTTCTCCAGTGTTGGGATCACTGGCAAGTCTCTACTGCCTTCCTGCTGTGGGGGACTAAACTGTTTTGGTTCATTCTAGGAAAAAGGTTTTATTTCCCTATGTTTTTTTTTTTTTTAAATTTTAAAGTCTAAATTGTCTAAGTAAAAAAAAAATACTGAGTTATTTTAAATTTGCTAACAAGCTATACAAAATGCTTATTGGTTGAATAAAAGTTTTTAGATTTACTTATTGGACCTGTAAAAGGTTAAATTTCTTGTTAAAATTAATTAACCAAAAAAAAAAAAATTAAATAATAATACAAACATATTTGAGCTAAATTCAAACCTCAAATTTTAATAAAAGCCTAAAAACAAACAAACTGTAAAAATTTCCCTCTTCTTCTGTTATCAAAATAACAGTATTCTTTTTTGTTTTAATATATACTTGCTCTCAGTATAATAAAACATTGACAACCTAAAGCCAAATAATCACTTCTTAAAAATATAAACTCAAAAAATATTCTCTTATCTAAAAAAGTTAATAAAACTGCCTGATTGTTGTGGTCTCGAGCCCAAGGTCTTTAATAATAATTAAAATTAAATACTTATTTTCTGCACAGTTTTTAGCTTTTAACTCATTAAAAAACCTCAGTGACGTCACAAAAATTAATAAAATAACTATCTCTTAAATTATATACATATGGCCAAAATTTTAAATATATATATCAAGAGATCTCTGTATCTGTTTGTCTGTCTTTGTGTTTTGTTTTGTGTTGTTTTATTTTGTTTTGTTTTTGACCTCTAGAGGACTAATTATAAATGGCGCCTATATAAATTCTCATAAAAACAAATCTTACAATCACTATCAAAAATTTTTTTTAATTTTTGGAAAACAAAAACTAGTTCAAATTTTATAATATAATTCAAGGTATATATGCCTTAAAATTATGTTAAATATTAATAATTTACTTTGTTTAAATGTGTTTATTAAAAAAAAAAATATTGAGTCACCTCTATGTAAAAAATGTACAAAGTATCTATATGGTACTCTAATTTTTTTGTTCCTTTTTATTAATTTATCTAATACTTGTTTAATGATGCTAATTCACCCATCTGGTCCCTGCTAAATTAAACCAACACCTTGGTTCCTCCTCTGCACTGACTGAAACCTGAAAAGTCACAGATCACCTACTTCTTCACCACTTCCAATGGAACTCGTGCTTACTTGAACTTTTTCGTCTTTTTGCTGCTGTGAATACTATCAAACTTTTTAGCACCAGACAAAATATCTACGCCGTATGAAATTTCAATCTTCGTGCCTGCATTGAATACCCCTATACATTGCTTTTTGGATCTGCCAACACAATGAACATTTCCTGCCATGGGAATTCCTATTCTGTCACCTGTTCTAAATGTGTGTTGTCTAATTGCCTAACTCCTAATATTGTTCATAATTTTTCTACTATGGTTATGTTAAATAGACCTTATGTTATATTACCTGTGGATTTACAAAATACCCCATGGTTTGACAATATTGCTTTACAAATTATTCAGGAAGTCAATGCTTTAATTCATTCTAAACATTTTGTTGCTACGCTTATTTTACATATTACTGCCCTGATTGCAATTGTTACTTCTCTTGCAGCATCATCTGTTGCCTTGGTACAGGAAACACATACAGCACATTTTGTTAATGATCTTACACAAAATGTAACTTTGGCACTTGCTTTGCAACATTCCATAGATAGAAAAATGAAACAAAAGCTTAATGCTCTTAAAAAAACTGTATTGGCACTGGGAGAGGAAGTACAGCAAATCAAAAAACTTCTCTCCACTCGTTGTCATGCACAATTTAAATTTATTTGTGTTACACCTAAACCTTATAATTCTTCTCTTGATTGGAATTTTGTTAAAAATCTGCTTGGTGTTTGGCGTGAAAGTGACTCTAGTCATGATATGTCATCTCTTCAGGCAGAAATCTCTGCGATGAGCCAGGCGCATTTGTCTGAACCAGCATTGTCTGATTTTGCTTCTACATTTTCTGATTCTCTGCGTTCTCTGGCTCCCTCAAATTGGCTGCATTTTTTAATTTCATTTGGAGTGATTACACTCATTGTTTTGGTTGGTTGCCTTTTAATGCCTGTGTTTTTAAAGCTACTTAACAAAAATCTAAAGATTCTTCGTCGTGATATGCATTTTGCAGCTTCAATTTAAAAAGAAAGGGGGAACTGTGGCGGCTCCTGAGAGCAATGTGACAATTGCCACAATCTCGCATTAATTGGGTGGCTGTGCTAGTGTGGCATAATAAGCCCCCTGCCCCTGTGCGCTGGACTGGACAGTCAATGACGGGTAAGATCAGGAAGTGAATTCTGACAACCTAAGACAGACGCAGTCCCCGAGGGGAATTTGGTTCCCACCTTTTCAGCCATGACGAATAACTGGAACAATTAGGCCTGGGCGTTGTTAAGGCACCACCAAAATATGTTGTTACTCATTGCCAGTAACAAGGATCATAGTAAAGGAATGCAGCCATGGAAACTGATTCTATTACTTAGTAAATAATATAGCCAAACAAAGGTATAAGAATAAATAATAGTATATGAAAAATATAATACTAAAATAATAATAACAATGTAATCATAATGCAAATGTGCTAGAGTGAACCTCCAGTATGGAGATTAGAGTAAGAAATGTTCTTGATTTGCACTTGATTTCTTGATAGATAATAAGCAAGATGTAATGATATATGACACAATATGCACTTATGCCTTGGTAAATGATTAACCAGACACTGTGCAAAACACAATGAAGTAATTACTGTAAAAATGTATAAAAAGAGAAGATTGCTTTCAATAAATTGCACTCAGATTTTCACTCTCCCTTGAGTGTGTCTGTGTGTCATTCTTTCTTGTCCCTCGCCCTAATTCCTTCGATCACCTTTTGCTCATTCACATTCAACCCTGAGATTGTCTCAATCTCCCGCCACTGCTGGGCTGGTCCGCGGCATGAAGCTATATGTCAAATGACTCAACAGAACTGTGAGAGTGAGGACAAAATCTAATGTCAATGGACACTTCAGTTGGAGTGGATCTTATTTGTACATCATTACCTTTCGAATTCTTTAATGGTATTGTGTTAATAAAAACACAAGAGAGCAAAAACAAAAGCATGTTAGATTGTGTCTCACACTCTATAAAGATATCCACCCGAGGTCTTGGTATCCACTTGAGCACAGAAACACTAGGGTCAGAGAGTTCATGTACCAATCTATGAACGACACATATGCCTTTGACAATCCCATATTTCTAATCACATACAGATTTCTATTTCAGAATAAAACATTTAACACACTGATAAATATTGTATGATTTGTGAATGGATACATACACAAACGAAGCATGATAACAAATGTATCTATTTCCTTTCTCATTTATTCCTTTGGATGAGTTCTCAAACTTGAAAATATGGGTGCTAAGTTCCAGGACTTTCTAATCTTTTCTTCCTTGATTTCCAAAGGGTGATCTAAAAATGACTTTGATGCTCTCATTTCACACTAGAGCAATTATGAGTTGATTGGCATGATAAGAAGAAATGGCAATAACTACTAGGAAAGTGTGTATATCCCGTGTAAACAAAACACTACATGACATCCCTCTCAGTAACCTCTTGAAAGACTCCTCCACCAAAGTAAAGAAAGTGAAGGAAAGGTAAACATCTGGGACTACATCAAATGAAAGAGCTTCTGTAGAGCAAAAGGAACATCAACCAGGACCAGGAGACACCCTACTGATTTAGAGAAAACTTTTGCAGTCCATATTACTGACAATGGACGGATCTCAAAGGTCTACAAAGAACTCACACAGCTCAATAAAAACAAAGCAAACAATCTAGTCAATAAATGGGTAGAGGAGCTAAAAAGACATTTCTCCAAAGAAGAAATGCTAATGGCAAACATGCAAATGAAAAAATGTTTCAACATCACTTACAATCAGGGAAATGCAAAACCAAACCACAACGAGATACAGCCTTAGAGCAGTGAGAATGGCACATATTAAAAGAAATTGGCAACAAGTAGGGCGGGAAAGTGGACAAAAAGGAACTCTACACAGCTAGTATGAATGTAAACTGGTCCAATTTCTATGGAAAGCTGTGTAAACTGCTCCATAAACTGCTAAAATGGAGGTTCCTTATGATCCAGCAGTTCTGCTCCTAGGTATCTAACCAACGGACACAAAAGCATAATTTAAAAGGACGCCTGCACTGCTATGTTTATTGCAGCACTATTTACACTCGACAAGATATGAAAACAACTCAAATGCCCCCAAATAGAAGACTAGATCAAGAAGATGTGATATATATACACAGGGACTACCACAGAAATGAGAAAGCATATATTGTAAAAAATGAAGAATGATGTAATAAATATATGAAAGAAAAGAAACAGATTTCAACTTTTTGAGGTGACGGAGTTTAGCTGTATTACATATTACTCCACCTGCAGGACATGGTTATGTGAAAATGCATGGTGTCTATTTCATGTTTATATAATCTGATATGCCAAATGTCTCCATAGCTGTGAGGGAGGGTTATTGGTAGTGAGATGATTTTGTAGTCAATGGCAGTGTTCTTTACTGTTTACCACTTACCTGGTGGCTTAGTTCCTCCTGTTTTTGATAACATAAGAAAAATAGAAATGGGTGTAATGTTAGATGTTGTCTTTTTGATTCCCACAGAAAATTCTCCACAGGTTGTATATCCATGTAAATGAAGTCATACGGTCATAGAAGCTTTCTAAAAGTGATAACTGTCCTTAGCAGGCAACTTGAAAGTGTTGTCAGAGCTCTGAAAAATTCCCAACATAATGTAAGTGGAGTTTTCAATATGAGATGAGGAGATGCGTTTAGCTGCATTGTGGGCTTATCATGATGTAGAACATGATCTTATCCACCTTCATGGTGTCCATTTAGTGGTTACATGATTTAATCTGTAAACTGTCTGAAAAGATTCATGGGAGGGCAAAACACAAAAAAAAACTGAGTTGAGTGTGGACTCAATGGAAGTGGTCTTTGTTGTTTCCCAGAAACTTGTTGATGAAGGTAGTGTTCCTATGTTGATACCCCCCAAAGGGGAAGCAGATGTACTATTAGACACTGTCTGATTGACTCTCCACAGTAATTCACCTCCCTATGTTGTCCAATAAAAGGAATCCACATGGTAATAGAAGCAATGTAAGAATATGGAATTTTCCCTTGTCGAGTAAGTGAAAGTTTTATTAGAGATCTTAGAATCTCAACAGAATTGTAGGTATTCATTTTCATTTTATGAAGTGCTGGACTTTTGCCATATCGTATTTATTGCTCCCACCAGACATGATCATAACTCAAATGACTGTGTCCATTTAATGTCTGTATTATTTGATCTGTCTTCTGCCTCATTAGATCTGTGGAATGGTGAACAAAACCGAGCTAAGTGTTGAATTAATGGGAATGGGTCTTTGCTGTTTTCCACTTACCTTGTGGCTCAGGTTCACCTCCTATTAATAATAACACAATGAAAAAAGACAGATGTATTATGAGATAGTGTCCTCCTGGTCCCTTCACAGATTTCACCTCACACCTTATCCCACTTATAATAGTAATTTGTGTTCACAATAGCAATATAGAAGAGCACACACATAGAATGCCAGTATTTGTGAAATGGTTTAGCAAGAAGGACCTCAAATTGCTGCTGCAAATTACAACTGAAAAGCTATCACAGCTTGATTTGATAGAACTAGTCATATTACATGGTATTCCTTTTATATTGTACAATAATATCAAATTGTATGCTAGAGAGTTAACTTTCTGTGATGGTTTAATTCATTGCCTCAGTCAAATTGTGAGAGTGGTAGTAAAATCTGTGGTGAAAACCTGACTGCTGGTTGTTTTCTACTTCAGTTCTATTACTTAATCTCTAAATGTTCCAGGCAGTATATAGTTAGGATTGAAATTGAAAATATGTTCATTACTACCTTTATCACAATTTGGTTCCCATTACCAGGCTATCAGAAGGTTACTATATGACTGATTAGTTGTTAAGCTAAGGTGAAGGGTTCTAAGAGCAAGGGATGTAAACATGCTCATCAGTATTGAAATAGTAGGGATTCAATTTTGTGAGGTGATGGATGTTAACTATAGTTTGCTGTACTCTTCCTTTGCTGCATACACATTGAATTAGTTCTGCACACATCCAAATTTATTGGTGCCCATTGTCAATTGTGAGATTTTTCTCAAGGAGATCTGAGATCACTGCAGAATTTAATGGAAGTGGGACTTGGTTGTATTGCATTTACCTGGTGTGTCAGGTGTCGATTGTAAATCTGAAAAGCACAAGAAATACAGTAATGTTAGTAATGGAAATAATGTTAGATAAATGTGTTACTCACTCCCCATGGAAAATTTAACTCAATTATTGTCCCACATGGTAAAAGTCATATAGCTACAGAAATAATGTCCATCGTGGTACAAGTAGCTGGGACGGAATTGGGAATTTGTTGATTGTGAGGATCTGAACATTGGCCTCAAAGTCATAAATCTTATTTATGACTGATTGAGGTTATGGATGTTGACTACATTACATGTAAGTCACCATGTAGCATCTTATAGCATATTTAATGTGTCTAATTAATATTTACATGATGTTGTATGTATTTTATTTTAATGAAACTGTGGGGTGAGAATAAAATCCGTGTGTAATGTTTTTTGTACAACAAATAAAGTTGTTATTCTTTACTTTGTTTCACTGAAAAAAAATAAATTAGAAATATGAAGGTATTTTTATTCCCCTTTTCACCCTTGTACAGTTAATTTCACTCCATGTTTGGTCCTTCCTTGACAAGGAAATCGACTGATTGCAGAAGTAATGTACAACATGGTACATATAGTTATCAATCAAATGTGAAAGTTTATAATAGTGAACAACTTAAACGTGCAGATCAAAATTAAAATAATAATGCTTCAATTGTGTGAAATGTTGGATCTTAACTATACTTTCTTATTTAGGTACATATTTTTGTATACACTTTACTTTTTTTTATGCGCACATGACAAATACTTAAAAGTTGTATATTTAAGAACTGTAATATGTTCCATCTCAGTTGTCTGAAGGCTAAGGCAGGAGGAGGTATAAACTTGGTGACCATTGCTGCATCTAACATACTGGATCTTTCTTGGTCACCACTTACCCGGTTGTTTATCTCCTTGTCCTACTGAAAATAACACAAGAAATAATCTGGATTATGGTCTGATAGATGTCTCTGTGGCAACCCACAAAAATTCCACAAGAATATTGTCCCACTTGCAACAGAAATATTAAGTTCATAGAAGTATTGCACATGGTACATGCAGCAATGGAGGAGAACTTTGAATGTTACCAATAGAGTAGATCTTAAAGTTCTAGTCAAATGTTTAAGGTACGACGATGTCATGTGAACGATATTAACTATTTTATTTCATAGAACTTCTGTAATCTGTATACTTGTCATACTTTATGGTGTATGTTTAAAATCTAGATGATATTATCTTTCAAAGGTGTCTGTGGAATTGTAAGAGATGTCATAAAATCTGAGATAAGTGATGAATTTGATGGTAGTGGATGTCTTTTGCATACCACTTACCTTGTCCCTTCTCTTCAGGCACTTATTGAAAATAACATAAGAAAGAAAGATGGAAATGATGTTAGGTTGCGTGTCTCTACCTCCCCACAGAAATTTTACCTCTGAGCTTTTGTCATGTATAACAGAAATCATATGGTCATAGGTGTAGTTTACAACAGGATTACTGTGGTTAACACATGTGAAAGTTGCTGAGACAGTGACCTTAATGTTTTCATCAATTATAATATGCTGTGTTTTCCCTTGTGTGAGGTGATGGACTGTAACCACCCAATCGTGGTCATCATTCTTTAAACCATATACATACCAATCTTTTATGTTGTACCTTATAATATATGTGAAGCTATATGTCAAATGACTCAACAGAACTGTGAGAGTGAGGACAAAATCTAATGTCAATGGACACTTCAGTTGGAGTGGATCTTATTTGTACATCATTACCTTTCGAATTCTTTAATGGTAATGTGTTAATAAAAACACAAGAGAGCAAAAACAAAAGCATGCTAGATTATGTCTCACACTCTATAAAGATATCCACCCGAGGTCTTGGTATCCACTTGAGCACAGAAACACTAGGGTCAGAGAGTTCATGTACCAATCTATGAATGACACATATGCCTTTGACAATCCCATATTTCTAATCACATACAGATTTCTATTTCAGAATAAAACATTTAACACACTGATAAATATTGTATGATTTGTGAATGGATACATACACAAACGAAGCATGATAACAAATGTATCTATTTCCTTTCTCATTTATTCCTTTGGATGAGTTCTCAAACTTGAAAATATGGGTGCTAAGTTCCAGGACTTTCTAATCTTTTCTTCCTTGATTTCCAAAGGGTGATCTAAAAATGACTTTGATGCTCTCATTTCACACTAGAGCAATTATGAGTTGATTGGCATGATAAGAAGAAATGGCAATAACTTCTAAGAAAGTGTGTATGTCTCATATAGGCAAAACACCACATGACATCCATCTCAGTAACCTCTTGAAAGACTTCTCCACCAAAGTAAAGAATGTGCAGGAAAGGTAAACAGCTGGGACTACATCAAATGAAAGAGCTTTTGTAGAGAAAAAGAGATATCAACCAGGAGAAAGAGACACCCTACTGATTGGGAGAAAACTTTTGCACTCCATATAACTGACAATGGACAGATCTCAGAGGTCTACAAAGAGCTCACACAGCTCAATAAAAACAAAGTACACAATGCAGTCAAAACGTGGGCAGAAGAGCTAAAAAGAGACTCCTCCAAGAGGAAATCAAATGGCGAACAGCAACTGAAAAAATGTTTCAACATCAGTTACAGTCTGGGAAATGCAAATCAAAACCACAGTGAGATACTGCCTCAGAGCAGTGAGAAATGCACATATTTTTTTAAAAAAGGCCACTACAATTGTTGATGAGGATGTGAAGAAATAGGAACACTCCTACGCTGATGCTGGGAGCGCAAAGTAGTCCAACCTCTATGGAAAGCTGTGTGGAGATTCCTCAAACTGGTAAAGGTAGAGCTTCCATATGACCCAGAAATTCCACCCCTTGGTATCTACCCAAAGGACACAAAAGCATTAATTTAAAAGGACACCTGTGCATCTATGTTTATTGCAGCTCAATTTACACTAAGCAAGCTTATGGAAACAACTCAAATGCCCCCCAAATAGAAGACTGGATCAAGAAGATGGGAGATATATATATATATATATATATATATATATATACACACACACACACATAAGGGAATAGTACTCACAAGCAAAAATGATAAGCCTGCAGTGAAATGGATGGGGCTGGAAGGAATCATGCTCAGGGAAATAAGCCAGAAAGAAAAAGCAAAATACTGGATGGTTTCACTTATAGCAGGTATGTAGAGGAACCAAAGAAGAGATCGGTGGGGTTGGGGAGAAGTAATTATAAATCAGTGAAAATCCAAAATCAACAAGAGACATAACCAGCCATAACCATAAACCAGAGACATTCTGTAGGGGGAGAAGGGAGTAGCATCAGAACAGGGGAGGTAAAGCACAGGGGACTATGGTGATGGTACATGGGATGGTACATGGTGATGGTACATGGTGGCAGAATTTCACAGGGGCTATCACAGAGATGAGAAAGCATACATTGTAAAAAAATGAAGAATGATGTAAAAAATATATATTTAAAAAAATCAGATTTCACCTTGTTGAAATGATGGAGTTTAGCTGTATTACCTATACTCCACCCGCAGGACATGATTATGTGAAAATTCATGGTGTCTATTTCATTTTTATATGATCTGATATGCCAAATGTCTCCATAGCTCTGAGGGAGGGATATCGGTAGTGAGATGAGTTAGTGGTCAATGGCAGTGGTCTTTATAATTTACCACTTACCTGCTGGCTGAGGTCTTCCTGTTTTTGATAACATAAGGAAAATAGAAATGTATGTAATGTTTGATATTGCCTTTCTTACACCCACAGAAAATTCTCCACAGGTTTTTACCCATGTAACTGGAAGTCATATGGTCATAGAAGCTTTCTAAAAGTGATAGCTGCACTTAGCAAACAATTGAAATTGTTGCAAGAACTCTGAGAAATTCCCAACATAATGTAAGTGGAGTTTTCAATATGTGATGTGGTGATGAGGTTAGCTGCATTTTGTGTTTTTCATCATGTAGAACATGATCATATCCAAGTTCATGGTGTCCATTTAGTGGTTACACGATTTAATCTGTAAACTGTCTCAAAACGTTGTTGCGAGGACAAAAAACAAAACAAACTGAGGTGTCTGTGGAATAATGTGAGTGATCTTTGTGGTTTTCCAGGTACTTGATGAAGGTAGTGTTCCTTTTTTTGACACCAAAAAAAAAAAAGAAGAAAAAGCGGGGGGTGGTGGGAAGCAGATGTACTATTATATACTCTCTGATTGACTCGCCACAGAAAATTCACCTCCCCATGTCATCCAATGTAGAAAGAATCCACATGGTAATAGAAGCAATGCAAGAAGCAATGTGGTTTTGCCCTTATCGAGTAAGTTGAAAGTTTTATCAGAGATCTTAGCAGCTCAACAGAATTGTAGGTATTCATTTTCATTATATGAGATGCTGGGCTTTAGCCATATTGATTTTATTGCTGCTGCCAGACATGATCGTATCTCTATTAACAGTGTTCAATTAATATTTGTATTATTTGTGTGTGAATACATATGAACAAGAAGTACCTGAATGGTCAGCAAACAGTTACTAATGGCTAGGACTATAATTTGATCTGTGGCACTGTGAACAAAACTGGGTCTTTGTTGTTTACTACTTACCTGTTGCCTCAGCATCACCTCCTTTAATAATAGCACAAAGAAAAAACACAGATATATTATGAGATAGTGTCCTCCTGGTCCTCACACAGATTTCACCTTGCATCTTATCCCACTTGTAACAGTAATTTGTGGACACAATAGTAATGTACAAAGCACACACGTAGAATGCCAGCATTTGTAAAATGCTTTAGCAAGAAGGTCTTCAAATTGCTCCACCAAATTACAACTGAAAGGCTACCATATTTGTTAAGCTAAGGTGAAGGGTTCTGAGAGCAAGGGATGTAAACATGCTCATCAGTATTGAAATAGCAGGGACTCAATTTTGTGAGGTGATGGATGTTAACTATAGTTTGCTGTACTCTTCCTTTGCTGCATACACATTGAAATAGTTCTGCACACATCCAAATCTATTGATGCCCATTGTCAATTGTGAGATTTTCTCAAGGAGATCTGAGATCACTGCAGAATTTAATGGAAGTGGGACTTGTTTGTATTGCATTTACCTGGTTCGTCAGGTGTCAATTGTAAATCTGAAAAGCACAAGAAATACAGTAATGTTAGTAATGGAAGTAATGTTAGATAATGTGTTTCTCACTCCCCATAGGAAATTTAGCTCAATTATTGTCCCACATGGTAAAAGTCATATAGCTACAGAAGTAATGTCCATCGTGGTACAAGTAACTGGGATGGAAATGGGAATTAGCTGATGGTGACAATCTGAACATTGTTCTCAAAGTTATAAATCTTATTTATGACTGATTGAGGTATGGGTGTCAATTACATTACATGTAATGCAACTTGTAGCATCTCACAGCATATTTAATGTGTCTAATTAATATTTACATGATGTTTTATGTCTTTTGTTTTAATGAAACTGTGGGTGAGAATAAAATCCGTGCTCAGCAAAATGTGTAATATTTTTGTTCATCACTGAAAGTCCTTATTCTTTACTTTTTTTCACTGAAAAATCATAAATTAGAAATATGAAGGTATTTTTATTCCCCTCTCACCCTTTGCACAGTTAATCTGCCACTGAGCTTGGTGCTTCCTTGACAAGGGAATAGATCAATTGCAGAAGATATGTCCAATGATACGTATAGTTGGCAATCAAATGTGCAAGTTTATGAGAGTGAACAACGTAAACGTGCTGATCAGAATTAAAATATAATGTTCCAATTGTGTGAAATGTTGCACCTTAAATATACTTTCTTTTTTAGATAAACATTTTTATACACATGTCCCTTTTTAATACACCTATGACAAATACTAAAGTTGTGCATATAAAATTGGTAATATGTTGTGTCTCAGTTGTCTGAAGGCTAATGTAGGAGGAGGTTTAAACTTGGTGACCATTGCTGCATTCTAATGTAGTGGGTCTTTCTTGTGCACCACTCACCTGGTTGTTCATCTCCTTGTCCTACTGAAAATAGCACAAGAAATAATCTGGATTATTGTCAGATAGATGTCTCTGTGGCAATCCACAAAAATTCAACTAGAAAGCTGGCTCACATGCAACAAAAATAATGAGTTTAAAGAAGTATTACACAGGATACACACAGTAATGGAGGAGGACTTTGAATGTTACCAATGGCGTAGATCTTAAAATTCTAGTCAATGTTTAAAGCATTGCTATGTGATGTGAATGATGTTAACTATTTTATTTCATAGAACTTCTGCAGTATGTATACTTGCCAAACTTTATGGTGTATGTTTAAAATCTAGATGATGTGATCTTTCAAAAGTGTCTGTGGAATTGTAAGAGATGTCATAAAATCTGAGAAAGTGATGAATTCAATGGTAGTGGATGTCTTTTGTAGACAACTTACCTTGTCCCTTCTCTTCAGGACCTTATTGAAAATAACATAAGAAAGAAAGGTGGAAATGATGTTAGGTTGCGTGTCTCTGGCTCCCCACAGAAATTTCACCTCTGAGCTTTTGCCATGTATAGCAGAAATCATATGTTCATACAAGCAGTATACAACAGGATTATTGTAGTTAAGAAATGTGAACATTGTTGTAGTTAAATTATTATAGCTAATAAATGTGAAAATGCTGAGACAGTGACCTTAATGTTTTCATCAATTAAAACAACACCATCATGGTCATCATTCTTTAAACCATGTACTATCTGACCTTTATTGTGTGCCTTATAATAGAGGTTAAGTTATATATCAATGTCTCAATAGAACCGTGGGAGGGAGGGCAAAATCCCAGGTCATTGCTGACTTCAGTTGGATTGGGTCTTGGTTGTACACCACTTATCTTTAAGACTCTTTTCTGGTACTGTGTTAATAAGAACACAAGAAAGTGAAAACAAAAGCATGTTAGAGTGTGTGTTTCTACTCTCTACAAGACAATCCACCTCAGGTCTTGGTCCCGACTTGAGTATACAAACACTAGGATCAAAGCGTTCATGCACCAGTTTACGACACATATTCCATTGACAATCCCATATTTCTAATCACATACAGATTACTATTTCAGGATAAAACATTTAACACACTCTGTTCATTGTTTGATTTGTGAATGGATATATAAAGAAAGCAAACAAGATATTCAATGTATCTATTGCCTTCTTTTTAATTCCATCGATGAGGTCTTAATTTAGAAACAATAGGTGCTAAGTGCCTAGACATTCTAATCTTTCCTCCCCTGATTTCCTAAAGGGGTCATCTAAAAATGTCTTTGATATTCTCATTTCATCACTAGAGCTGTTTTGAGCTGATTGGCAGCATAAGAAGAATTGGCAATAACTACTAAGAAAGTGTGTATATCCCATATTGGCAAAACACTACATGACATCCATCTCAGTAACCTCTTGAAAGACTCCTCCACCAAAGTAAAAGAGTGAAGGAATGGTAAACAGCTGGGACTACATCAAATGAAAGAGCTTCTGCAGAGCAAAAGAGACACCAATCAGGACCAAGAGACACCCTATTGATTGGGAGAAGTCTTTGCGCACCAGACGACTGACAAAAGATGGATCAAAAAGAACTACAAAGAACTCACAAATCTCAATAAAAACAAAGTAAACAATCCAGTCAAAAAATGGGCAGAAGAGTTAAAAAGACATTTCTTCAAAGGGGAAATGTAAATGGCCAACAGGCAAATGAAAAAAATGTTTCAACATCACTGACAATCAGGGAAATGCAAAGCCAAACCACAATGATATATCACCTTACAGCAGTGAGAATGGCACTTATTAAAAAAAATTTGGCATGCCCCCAATTGAAGACCAGATCAAGAAGATGTGATATATTTACATGGGCACTACCACAGAGATGAGAAAGCATAAATGTAGAAAATGAAGTACGGTGTAATAAATATATGAAAGAAAAAAACCAGATTTCAACTTTTTGAGGTGATGGAATTTAGCTGTATTACCTATTACTCTACCTGCAGGACATGATTATATGAAAATTCATGGTGTCTACTTCATGTTTTTATGATCTGATATGCCAAATGTCTCCATGGCTCTGAGGGAGGGTTATTGGTAGTGCGATGATTTTGTAGTGAATGGCAGTGGTCTTTATTGTTTACCACTTACCTGGTGGCTTAGTTCTTCCTGTTTTTCATAACATAAGAAAAATAGAAATGGATGTAATGTTAGATGTTGTCTTTCTGATTCCCACAGAAAATTCTCCACAGGTTTTCATCCATGTAAATGAAATCATATGGTCGTAGAAGCTTTCTAAAAGTGATAGCTGTACTTAGCAGGCAAATTGAAATTGTTGTCAGAGCTCTGAAAAATTCCCAACATAATGTAACTGGAGTTTTCAATATGTGATGAGGAGATGAGTTTAGCTGCATTGTGTGTTTTTCATCAGGTAAAACATGATCGTATCCAACTTCATGGTGTCCATTTAGTGGTTACATGATTTAATCTGTGAACTGTCAGAAAAGATTCATGGGAGGGCAAAAAACAAAAAACCTGAGTTGAGTGTGGACTCAATGGGAGTGGTCTTTGTTGTTTACCAGAAACTTGTTGATGAAGGGTGTGTTCCTATGTTGATACCCCCCAAAAAGAGGAAGCAGATGTACTATTAGACACTGTCTGATTGACTCTCCACAGAAGTTCACGTCCCCATGTTGTCCAATAAAAGGAATCCACATGGTAATAGAAGCAATGTAAGAATGTGGAGTTTGCCCGTGTCGAGTAAGTTGAAAGTTTCGTCAGAGATCTTAGAATCTCAACAGAATTGTAGGTGTTTGTTTTCATTATATGAAGTGCCGGACTTTTGCCATATTGTATTTATTCCTCTGCCAGACATGATGATATCTCAAATGGCTGTGTCCATTTAATGTTTGTATTATTTGATCTGTCTTCTGTCTCATTAGATCTGTGGAATGGTGAACAAAACTGAGCTAAGTGTTGAATCAATGGGAATGGGTCTTTGTTGTTTTCCACTTACCTTTTGGCTCAGGTTCACCTCCTATTAATAATAACACAATGAAAAAAGACAGATGTATTATGAGATAGTGTCCTCCTGGTCCCTGCACAGATTTCACCTCACACCTTATCCCACCTATAATAGTAATTTTTGTTCACAATAGCAATTTAGAAGAGCACACACATAGAATGCCAGTATTTGTGAAATGGTTTAGCAAGAAGGACCTCAAATTGCTGCTGCAAATTACAACTGAAAATCTATCACAGCTTGATTTGCTAGAACTAGTCATATTACAGGGTATTCCATTTATATTGTACAATAATATCAAATTGTATGCTGGAGAGTTAACTTTCTGTGATGGTTTAATTCACTGCCTCAGTCAAATTGTGAGAGTGATAGTAAAATCTGTGGTGAAAACCTGACTGCTGGTTGTTTTCTACTTCAGGTCTATTCCTTAATCTCTACTTGTTTCCAGGCAGTATACGGTTAGGATAGAAATTGAAAATACGTTCATTACTACTTTTATCCACTGATATACTGTTAATTCTCTCACAATTAGGTTTCCATTACCAGGCTATCAGAAGGTTGCTACATGACTGATGTAGTTGTTAAGCTAGGTTGAAGGGTTCTAAGAGCAAGGGATGTAAACATGCTCATCAGTATTGAAATAGTAGGGATTCAATTTTGTGAGGTGATGGATGTTAACTATAGTTTGCTGTACTCTTCCTTTGCTGCATACACATTGAAATAGTTCTGCACACATCCAAATTTATTGATGCCCATTGTCAATTGTGAGATTTTCTCAAAGAGATCTGAGATCACTGCAGAATTTAATGGAAGTGGGACTTGTTTGCACTGCATTTACCTGATTTGTCAGGTGTCGATTGTAAATCTGAAAAGCACAAGAAATACAGTAATGTTAGTAATGGAAGTAATGTTAGATAAATGTGTTACTCATCTCCATGGAAAATTTAACTCAATTATTGTCCTACATGTTAAAAGTCATATAGCTACAGAAGTAATGTCCATCGTGGTAAAAGTAACTGGGACGGAATTTGGAATTTGTTGATTGTGAGGATCTGAACATTGGCCTCAAAGTCATAAATCTTGTTTATGACTGAACGATGATATGGATGTTAATTATGGATGTTAATTACATTATGTGTAAGTCACCATGTGGCATATCACAGCATATTTAATGTGTCTAATTAATATTTCCGTGATGTTTTATGTCTTTTGTTACAATGAAACTGCAGGGTGAGAATAAAATTCGTGCTCAGCAAAAGGTGTAATATATTTGTTCATCAGAGAAAGTCCTTATTCTTTACTTATTTTCACTGAAAAATCATAAATTAGAAATACAAAGCTATTTTTAACACCTCTTCACCCTTTGTACAGTGAATTTCACTCCATGCTTGGTCCTTCCTTGACAAGGAAATCGACTGCAGAAGTAATGTACAACATGATACATATAGTTAGCAATCAAATGTGAAAGATTATAATAGTGAACAACTTAAACGTGCAGATCAAAATTAAAATAATAATGCTTCAATTGTGTGAAATGTTGTATCTTAACTATACTTTCTTATTTAGGTACATATTTTTATATACACTTTACTTTTTTTATACGCACATGATAAACACTTCAGTTGTACATTGAAGAATTGTAATATCCGTCTCAGTTGTCTGAAGGCTAAGGCACGAGGAAGTATAAACTTGGTGACCATTGCTGCATCTAACGTACTGGGTCTTTCTTGGGCACCACTTACCCGGTTGTTCATCTCCTTGTCCTACTGAAAATAACACAAGAAATAATCTGGATTATTGTCTGATAGATGTCTCTGTGGCAACCCACAAAAATTCAACAAGAATCCTGTCCCACTTGCAACAGAAATATTGAGTTCATAGAAGCATTGCACATGGTATATACAGCAAGGGAGGAGGACTTTGAATGTTACCAATAGAATAGATCTTAAAGTTCTAGTCAAATGTTTAAAGTATGACTATGTTTTGTGAATGATATTAACTATTTTATTTCATAGAACTTCTGTAATCTGTATACTTGTCATAATTAATGGTGTATGTTTAAAATCTAGATGATATTATCTTTCAAAGGTGTCTGTGGAATTGTAAGAGATGTCATAAAATCTGAGATAAGTGATGAATTCAATGGTAGTGGATGTCTTTGCATACCACTTACCTTGTCCCTTCTCTTCAGGACCTTATTGAAAATAACATAAGAAAGAGAGATGGAAATGATGTTAGGTTGCGTGTCTCTACCTCCCCACAGAAATTTTACCTCTGAGCTTTTGTCATGTATAACAGAAATCATATGGTCATGGGTGTAGTTTACAACAGGATTGCTGTGGTTAACACATGTGAAAGTTGCTGAGACAGTGACCTTAATGTTTTCATCAATTATAATATGCTGTGTTTTCCCTTGTGTGAGGTGATGGACTGTAACCACACAATCGTGGTCATCATTGGATGTTAACCACCCAATCGTGGTCATCATTCTTTAAACCATATACATACCAATCTTTTATGTTGTACCTTATAATATATGTGAAGCTATATGTCAAATGACTCAACAGAACTGTGAGAGTGAGGACAAAATCTAATGTCAATGGACACTTCAGTTGGAGTGGATCTTATTTGTACATCATTACCTTTCGAATTCTTTAATGGTATTGTGTTAATAAAAACACAAGAGAGCAAAAACAAAAGCATGTTAGATTATGTCTCACACTCTATAAAGATATCCACCTGAGGTCTTGGTACCCACTTGAGCACAGAAACACTAGGGTCAGAGAGTTCATGTATCAATCTATGAATGACACATATGCCATTGACAATCCCATATTTCTAATCACATACAGATTTCTATTTCAGAATAAAACATTTAACACACTGATAAATATTGTATGATTTGTGAATGGATACATACAGAAACGAAGCATGATAACAAATGTATCTATTTCCTTTCTCATTTATTCCTTTGGATGAGTTCTCAAATTTGAAAATATGGATGCAAAGTTCCTGGACTTTCCCTTGATTTCCAAAGGGTGATCTAAAAATGACTTTAATGTTCTCATTTCACACTAGAGCAATTATGAGTTGATTGGCATGATAAGAAGAAATGGAAATAACTTCTAAGAAAATGTGTATATCTCATATAGGCAAAACACTGCATGACATCCATCTCAGTAACCTCTTTAAAGACTTCTCCACCAAAGTAAAGAATGTGCAGGAAAGGTAAACAGCTGGGACTACATCAAATGAAAGAGCTTTTGTAGAGAAAAAGAGATATCAACCAGGAGAAAGAGACACCCTACTGATTGGGAGAAAACTTTTGCACTCCATATAACTGACAATGGACAGATCTCAGAGGTCTACAAAGAGCTCACACAGCTCAATAAAAACAAAGTACACAATGCAGTCAAAACGTGGGCAGAAGAGCTAAAAAGAGACTCCTCCAAGAGGAAATCAAATGGCGAACAGCAACTGAAAAAATGTTTCAACATCAGTTACAGTCTGGGAAATGCAAATCAAAACCACAGTGAGATACTGCCTCAGAGCAGTGAGAAATGCACATATTTAAAAAAAAAAAAGGCCACTACAATTGTTGATGAGGATGTGAAGAAATAGGAACACTCCTACACTGCTGCTGGGAGCGCAAAGTAGTCCAACCACTATGGAAAGCTGTGTGGAGATTCCTCAAACTGGTAAAGATAGAGCTTCCATATGACCCAAGAAATTCCACCCCTTGGTATCTACCCAAAGGACACAAAAGCATTAATTTAAAAGGACACCTGTGCATCTATGTTTATTGCAGCTCAATTTACACTAAGCAAACTTATGGAAACAACTCAAATGCCCCCAAAATAGAAGACTGGATCAAGAAGATGGGATATATACATACATATATATGTATATATATACATATATATACATATATATATGTATACATATGTATACATATGTATACATATATATGTATATATATACATACATATATATATATACACACACATACATAAGGGAATAGTACTCACGAGCAAAAATGACAGGCCTGCAGCGAAATGGATGGGGCTAGAAGGAATCATGCTCAGGGAAATAAGCCAGAAAGAAAAAGCAAAATACTGGATGGTTTCACTTATAGCAGGTATGTAGAGGAACCAAAGAAAAGATCGGTGGGTTTGGGGAGAAATAATTATAAATCAGTGAAAATCCAAAATCAACAAGAGACATAACCAGCCATAACCATAAACCAGAGACATTCTGTAGGGGGAGAAGGGAGTAGCATCAGAACAGGGGAGGTAAAGCAAAGGGGACTATGGTGATGGTACATGGATGAATGGTGGCAGAATTTCACAGGGACTATTACAGAGATGAGAAAGCATACATTGTAAAAAAAGAAGAATGATGTAAAAAATATATATTTAAAAAAATCAGATTTCACCTTGTTGAAACGATGGTTTAGCTGTATCACCTATACTCTACCCGCAGGACATGATTATGTAAAAATTCATGGTGTCTATTTTATGTTTATATGATCTGATATGCCAAATGTCTTCATAGCTCTGAGGGAGGGATATCAGTAGTGAGATGAGTTAGTGGTCAATGGCAGTGGTCTTTATAGTTTACCACTTACTTGCTGGCTGAGGTCTTCCTGTTTTTGAAAACATAAGGAAAATAGAAATGTATGTAATGTTTAATATTGCCTTTCGTACCCCCACAGAAAATTCTCCACAGGTTTTTACCCATGTAACTGGAAATCATATGGTCATAGAAGCTTTCTAAAAGTGATAGCTGCACTTAGCAAACAATTGAAATTGTTGCAAGAACTCTGAGAAATTCCCAACATAATGTAAGTGGAGTTTTCAATATGAGATGTGGTGATGAGTTTAGCTGCATTTTGTGTTTTTCATCATGTAGAACATGATCATATCCAAGTTCATGGTGTCCATTTAGTGGTTACACGATTTAATCTGTAAACTGTCTCAGAATGTTCATGCGAGGACAAAAAACAAAACAAACTGAGGTGTGTGGAATAATGGGAATGATCTTTGTTGTTTTCCAGGTACTTGTTGACAAAGGTAGTGTTCCTATTGTTGATACCAAAAAAAAAAAAAAAAAAAAAAAAAAAAAGCCGGGGCGGGGGTGGCGTGGAAGCAGATGTACTATTATATACTCTCTGATTGACTCTCCACAGAAAATTCACCTCCCCATGTCATCCAATGTAGAAAGAATCCACATGGTAATAGAAGCAATGCAAGAAGCAATGTGGTATTTGCCCTTATCGAGTAAGTTGAAAGTTTTATCAGAGATCTTAGAAGCTCAACAGAATTGTAGGTATTCATTTTCATTACATGAGATGCTGGACTTTAGCCATATTGATTTTATTGCTGCTGCCAGACATGATTATATCTCTATTAACAGTGTTCAATTAATATTTGTATTATTTGTGTGTGAATATACATGAAAAAGAAGTACCTGAATGGTCAGCAAACAGTTACTAATGGCTAGGACTATAATTTGATCTGTGGCACTGTGAACAAAACTGGGTCTTTGTTGTTTACAACTTACCTGTTGCCTCAGCATCACCTCCTATTAATAATATCACAAAGAAAAAAGACAGATGTATTATGAGATAGTGTCCTCCTGGTCCTCACACAGATTTCACCTTGCATCTTATCCCACTTATAACAGTAATTTGTGGACACAATAGTAATGTACAAGAGCACACACGTAGAATGCCAGCATTTGTAAAATGGTTTAGTAAGAAGGTCTTCAAATTGCTCCACCAAATTACAACTGAAAGGCTACCATATTTGTTAAACTAAGGTGAAGGGTTCTAAGAGCAAGGGATGTAAATATGCTCATCAGTATTGAAATAGCAGGGACTCAATTTTGTGAGGTGATGGATGTTAACTATAGTTTGCTGTACTCTTCCTTTGCTGCATACACATTGAAATAGTTCTGTACACATCCAAATCTATTGATGCCCATTGTCAATTGTGAGATTTTCTCAAGGAGATCTGAGATCACTGCAGAATTTAATGGAAGTGGGACTTGGTTGTACTGCATTTACCTGGTGTGTCAGGTGTCGATTGTAAATCTGAAAAAGCACAAGAAATACAGTAATGTTAGTAATGGAAGTAATGTTAGATAATGTGTTTCTCACTCCCCATAGGAAATGTAACTCAATTAATGTCCCACATGGTAAAAGTCATATAGCTACAGAAGTAATGTCCATTGTGGTACAAGTAACTGGGATGGAAATGGGAATTAGCTGATGGTGACAATCTGAACATTGTTCTCAAAGTTATAAATCTTATTTATGACTGATTGAGGTATGGGTGTCAATTACATTACATGTAATGCAACTTGTAGCATCTCACAGCATATTTAATGTGTCTAATTAATATTTACATGATGTTTTATGTCTTTTGTTTTAATGAAACTGTGGGTGAGAATAAAATCCGTGCTCAGCAAAATGTGTAATATTTTTGTTCATCACAGAAAGTCCTTTTTCTTTACTTTTTTTCACTGAAAAATCATAAATTAGAAATATGAAGGTATTTTTATTCCCCTCTTCACCCTTTGCACAGTTAATCTGCCGCCGAGCTTGGTGCTTCCTTGACAAGGGAATAGATCAATTGCAGAAGATATGTCTAATGATACGTATAGTTAGCAATCAAATGTGCAAGTTTATGAGAATGAACAACGTAAACGTGCTGATCAGAATTGAAACATAATGTTCCAATTGTGTGAAATGTTGCATCTTAAATATACTTTCTTTTTTCGATAAACATCTTTTATACACATTTCCTTTTTTAATACACGTATGACAAATACTAAAGTTGTGCATATAAAATTGGTAATATGTTGTGTCTCAGTTGTCTGAAGGCTAATGTAGGAGGAGGTATAAACTTGGTGACTATTGCTGCATTCTAATGTAGTGGGTCTTTCTTGGGCACCACTTACCCGGTCGTTCATCTCCTTGTCTGCCTGAAAATAGCACAATAATCTGGATTATTGTCAGATAGATGTCTCTGTGGCAATCCACAAAAATTCAAGTAGGAAGCTGGCTCACATGCAACAAAAATAATGAGTTCATTGAAGTATTATACAGGATACACACAGTAATGGAGGAGGACTTTGAATGTTACCAATGGCGTAGATCTTAAAATTCTAGTCAATGTTTAAAGCATTGCTATGTGATGTGAATGATGTTAACTATTTTATTTCATAGAACTTCTGTAGTATGTATACTTGCCAAACTTTATGGTGTATGTTTAAAATCTAGATGATGTCATCTTTCAAAAGTGTTTGTGGAATTGTAAGAGATGTCATAAAATCTGAGAAAGTGATGAATTCAATGGTAGTGGATGTCTTTTGTAGACCACTTACCTTGTCCCTTCTCTTCAGGACCTTATTGAAAATAACATAAGAAAGAAAGGTGGAAATGATGTTAGGTTGCGTGTCTCTGGCTCCCCACAGAAATTTCACCTCTGAGCTTTTGCCATGTATAGCTGAAATCACATGGTCATACAAGTAGTATACAACAGGATTACTGTAGTTAACAAAAGTGAACATTGTTGTAGTTAAATTATTATAGCTAATAAATGTGAAAATGCTGAGACAGTGACCTTAATGTTTTCATCAATTGTAATAGGCGGTTTTTCACGTGTGGGAGGTGATGGGTTAAAACCACACCATCATGGTCATCATTCTTTAAACCATGTACTATCTGACCTTTATTGTGTACCTTATAATATAGGTTAAGTTATATATCAATGTCTCAATAGAACCGTGGGAGGGAGGGCAAAATCCCAGGTCATTGCTGACTTCAGTTGGATTGGGTCTTGGTTGTACACCACTTATCTTTAAGACTCTTTTCTGGTACTGTGTTAATAAGAACACAAGAAAGTGAAAACAAAAGCATGTTAGAGTGTGTGTTTCTACTCTCTACAAGACAATCCACCTCAGGTCTTGGTCCCGACTTGAGTATACAAACACTAGGATCAAAGCGTTCATGCACCAGTTTACGACACATATTCCATTGACAATCCCATATTTCTAATCACATACAGATTACTATTTCAGGATAAAACATTTAACACACTCTGTTCATTGTTTGATTTGTGAATGGATATATAAAGAAAGCAAACAAGATATTCAATGTATCTATTGCCTTCTTTTTAATTCCATCGATGAGGTCTTAAGTTAGAAACAATAGGTGCTAAGTGCCTAGACATTCTAATCTTTCCTCCCATGAGTTCCTAAAGGGGTCATCTAAAAATGTCTTTGATATTCTCATTTCATCACTAGAGCTGTTTTGAGTTGATTGGCAGGATAAGAAGAATTGGCAATAACTACTAAGAAAATGTGTATATCCCATATTGGCAAAACACTGCATGACATCCATATCTGTAACCTCTTGAAAGACTCCTCCACCAAAGTAAAAGAGTGAAGGAATGGTAAACAGCTACATCAAATGAAAGAGCTTCTGCAGAGCAAAAGAGACACCAATCAGGACCAATAGACACCCTATTGATTGGAGGAAGTCTTTGCGCACCAGACGACTGACAAAAGATGAATCAAAAAGATCTACAAAGAACTCACAAATCTCAATAAAAACAAAGTAAACAATCAGTCAAAAAATGGGCAGAAGAGTTAAAAAGACATTTCTTCAAAGGGGAAATGTAAATGGCCAACAGGCAAATGAAAAAAATGTTTCAACATCACTGACAATCAGGGAAATGCAAAGCCAAACCACAATGATATATCACCTTACAGCAGTGAGAATGGCACTTATTAAAAAAAATTTGGCATGCCCCCAATTGAAGACCAGATCAAGAAGATGTGATATATTTACATGGGCACTACCACAGAGATGAGAAAGCATAAATGTAGAAAATGAAGAACGGTGTAATAAATATATGAAAGAAAAAAACCAGATTTCAACTTTTTGAGGTGATGGAATTTAGCTGTATTACCTATTACTCTACCTGCAGGACATGATTATATGAAAATTCATGGTGTCTACTTCATGTTTTTATGATCTGATATGCCAAATGTCTCCATAGCTCTGAGGGAGGGTTATTGGTAGTGCGATGATTTTGTAGTGAATGGCAGTGGTCTTTATTGTTTACCACTTACCTGGTGGCTTAGTTCTTCCTGTTTTTCATAACATAAGAAAAATAGAAATGGATGTAATGTTAGATGTTGTCTTTCTGATTCCCGCAGAAAATTCTCCACAGGTTTTCATCCATGTAAATCAAATCATATGGTCATAGAAGCTTTGAAAAAGTGATAGCTGTACTTAGCAGGCCATTTGAAAGTGTTGTCAGAGCTCTGAAAATTCCCAACTTAATGTAAGTGGAGTTTTCAATATGTGATGAGGAAATGAGTTTAGCTGCATTGTGTGTTTTTCATCAGGTAAAACATGATCGTATCCAACTTCATGGTGTCCATTTAGTGGTTACATGATTTAATCTGTGAACTGTCAGAAAAGATTCATGGGAGGGCAAAAAACAAAAAACCTGAGTTGAGTGTGGAATCAATGGGAGTGGTCTTTGTTGTTTACCAGAAACTTGTTGATGAAGGGTGTGTTCCTATGTTGATACCCCCCAAAAAGAGGAAGCAGATGTACTATTAGACACTGTCTGATTGACTCTCCATAGAAGTTCACGTCCCCATGTTGTCCAATAAAAGGAATCCACATGGTAATAGAAGCAATGTAAGAATGTGGAGTTTGCCCGTGTCGAGTAAGTTGAAAGTTTCGTCAGAGATCTTAGAGTCTCAACAGAATTGTAGGTGTTCGTTTTCATTATATGAAGTGCTGGATTTTTGCCATATTGTATTTATTGCTCCCGCCAGACATGATGATATCTCAAATGGCTGTGTCCATTTAATGTTTGTATTATTTGATCTGTCTTCTGTCTCATTAGATCTGTGGAATGGTGAACAAAACTGAGCTAAGTGTTGAATCAATGGGAATGGGTCTTTGTTGTTTTCCACTTACCTTTTGGCTCAGGTTCACCTCCTATTAGTAATAGCACATGAAAAAGACAGATGTATTATGAGATAGTGTCCTCCTGGTCCCTGCACAGATTTCACCTCACACCTTATCCCACCTATAATAGTAATTTGTGTTCACAATAGCAATATAGAAGAGCACACACATAGAATGCCAGTATTTGTGAAATGGTTTAGCAAGAAGGACCTCAAATTGCTGCTACAAATTACAACTGAAAGACTATCATAGCTTGATTTGATAGAACTAGTCATATTACATGGCATTCCTTCTGTATTGTACAATAATATCAAATTGTATGCTGGAGAGTTAACTTTCTGTGATGGTTTAATTCACTGCCTCAGTCAAATTGTGAGAGTGATAGTAAAATCTGTGGTGAAAACCTGACTGCTGGTTGTTTCTACTTCAGGTCTATTCCTTAATCTCTACTTGTTTCCAGGCAGTATACGGTTAGGATAGAAATTGAAAATACGTTCATTACTACTTTTATCCACTGATATACTGTTAATTCTCTCACAATTAGGTTTCCATTACCAGGCTATCAGAATGTTGCTACATGACTGATGTAGTTGTTAAGCTAAGGTGAAGGTTTGTAAGAGCAAGGGATGTAAACATACTTATCAGTACTGAAATAGCAGGGATTCAATATTGTGAGGTGATGGATGTTAACTATAGTTTGCTGTACTCTTCCTTTGCTGCATACACATTGAAATAGTTCTGGCATACATCCAAATTTATTGAAGCCCATTGTCAATTGTGAGATTTTCTCAAGGAGATCTGAGATTATTGCAGAATTTAATGGAAGTGGGACTTGGGTTGTATTGCATTTACCTGATTTGTCAAGTGTCGATTGTAAATCTGAAAAGCACAAGAAATACAGTAATGTTAGTAATGTAAATATTGTTACATAAATGTGTTACTCACTCCCCATGGAAAATTTAACTCAATTATTGTCCTACATGGTAAAAGTTGTATAGCTACAGAGGTATTGTCCATCGTGGTACAAGTAACTGGGACGGAAATGGGAATTTGTTGATTGTGAGGATCTGAACATTGTTCTCAAAATTATAAATCTTATTTATGACTGCTTGAAGTTATGGATGTTAATTGCATTACATGTAAGTCACCATGTGGCATCTCATAGCATATTTAATGTGCCTAATTAATATTTACATGATGTTTTATGTCTTTTGTTTTAATGAAAGTGTGGGGGTGAGAATAAAATCTGTGCTCACCACAAGTGTAATGTTTTTTGTATCAAATGAAGTCCTTATTCTTTACTTTTTTCCACTGAAAAATCATAAACTAGAAATATGAAGGTATTTTTATTCCCCACTTCACCCTTTGTACAGTTAATTTCACTCCATACTTGGTCATTCCTTCACAAGGAAATCGACTGATTGCAGAAGTAATGTACAACATGGTACATATAGTTATCAATCAAATGTGAAAGCAAGCTTATAATAGTGAACATCTTAAATGTGCTGATCAAAATTAAAATAATGATGCTTTAATTATGTGAAATGTTGGATCTTAACTATACTTTCTTAATTAGATACATATTTTTATATGCACTTTTCTTTTTTTGTATACACGTGACAAATGCTAAAGTTGTAGGTTTAAGAATTGTAATATGGAGGGCAGAGCAACATAGTGGCAAGGAAACGCTGCTAGTAAGCTCTCCCATTAAAAAAAAAGTTAAGATTGATAAAACAGGAGGGGCGGAGCAACATGGTGGCGAGGAGACGCTGCGAGTAAGATCTCCCATTAAAAAAAGTTAATAGGACATTTTTTCATATGCCTGTTGGCCATTTGCATTTCCTCTTCAGAGAAGTTTCTTTGAAGCTCTTCTGCCCATTTTTTGACTGGATTATTTTCTTTGTTGTTGTTGAGTCTCATCAGCTCTTTGCAGATTTTTGTGATCAGTCCTTTATCATTAGTGTTGGGTGCAAAAATGTTCTCCCAGTTGGTGGGGTTTCTCTTTGTTTTTGTTATTGTCTCTTTTGCTGTGCAGAAGCTCTTTAATTTGATGTAGTCCCACTTGTCATCAGGGAAATGCAAATCAAAACTACCATGAGATACCATCTTACACCAGTGAGAATGGCACATATTAAAAAAACTAGCAACAACAAATGTTGGCGAGGGTGTGGAGAAAAAGGAACTCTTCTGCACTGTTGGTGGGAGTGCAAACTGGTCCAACCACTGTGGAAAGCTGTGTGGAGATTTCTGGACCTACTAAACATAGAGCTTCCATATGATCCAGCAATTCCACTCCTAGGTATTTACCCAAAGGACACAGAAACATCAATTCCAGAGAACACCTGCACCCCTATGTTTATAGCAGCAGTGTTTACAATAGCTAAGCTTTGGAAACAACCCAAATGCCCAAAAATAGATGACTGGATCAAGAAGATGTGGTACATATATACCATGGAATATTACTCAGCATTCAAAAAAGATAAACACATGCAATTTGCAGCAACATGGATGGTGCTGGAAGCGATCATGCTCAGCGAAATAAGCCAAAAAGAAAAAGAAAAATACCGGATGGTCTCACTCATAGCAGGAATCTAGAAAACTTAAATTAGGGACCAGGAAAATGAATAACTATAAGAAAATGAAAATCAAAATCAACAAAAAACTATGAACCAGAGACACTTTTAGGGGGGCGGGGGCGGGGGCGGGAGGGGAGGGATTGGGGTCAGAATGGGGGGGCTGCAATTGTATGGGGAATATAACAATAAAATTTATAAAAAAAAATAAAATAAAAAAAAATTAAAAAACAATAAAGTAAAAAAAAAAAAAAGTTAATAGGGAGAAAAAGCGGCAGGTCCCAGTGAGAACTGGGACACGGAAGATAAACGGGTGACTCCAGCAAACTGCCCGAAGAAGAAAGTTGCCATAAAAGAGGACTAGAAGGGAGGAAAGTACAGAACCCTGCTCCCCTCCCGCACCCACAAAGTCGGCACTCTCCGACCAGCAGAGAGGAGGATAACAACAAACGAAAACGACCAACAAGAACAAACTACGCAGCAAGTGGGACTGGGAGTGGAAAGAAACTATTGCACCCACCACACCCCGTGAATGGGAGCTGTGGAGAATCCTGCAGGATTTGCTGTGGCGAATGCTCCGGGCGCCATTAGACCCTGGGAGACCTGCACACAGCCCCGGGCTGCTGGTAAGCTTGTGCGGAAAAGTGGCGCGCTTGGTGCGCTTGAAACTACTAAATATAGAGCTTCCATATGATCCAGCAATTCCACTCCTAGGAATTTACCCAAAGGACACAGAAACATCAATTCCAAAGAGCAACTGCACCCCTATGTTTATAGCAGCACTATTTACAATAGCTAAGCTTTGGAAACAGCCCAGATGCCCAAAAATAGATGACTGGATCAAGAAGATGTGGTACATATATACCATGGAATACTACTCAGCATTTAAAAAAGATAAACACATGCAATTTGCAGCAACATGGATGGCACTGGAAGGGATCATGCTCAGCGAAATAAGCCAGAAAGAAAAAGAAAAATACTGGATGGTCTCACTCATAGCAGAAATCTAGAGAACTTAAATAAGGGACCAGGAAAATGAATAACTGTAAGAAAGTGAAAATCAAAATCAACAAAAAAACTATGAACCAGAGAAACTTTTTGGTGGGTGGGGGGCAGGAGGGAAGGGACTGGGGTCAGAATGGGGGGGTTGAAATTGTATGGGGATTATAAAAATAAAATTTATTAAAAAAAATAAAGTGCAAATCTGAAATAGGCTTGGAAAAAAAAATGAAATGCCATTTTCAAAAAAAAAAAAAAAAAAAAAAAGAAAAGCAAACGCGGCTGCCCAGGTCCCTGCGCCTGCGACCTAGGCTTGCAGGAAGACACGTGGAGGCCCTCACTGAGGTGAAAGTCCCTCACTGAGTAAGCAGGAACCAGGCGCCCAGGCACAGGAGCGGGGTGCAAAAGGCGCCATTCCCGCACCACTGAACTGGGCTACAGCGTGCGTCCTGGACCTGAGGGCTTTGGAACTGAGACCCGGGGCACGAAATTCGGGGCGTGGGTACTCCACGACGGTGGGGCAAAAGGCAGACACAGCACCCCAAAGCCGTTGAGGTTTACCCTACCATTCTCGCTCTGTTCCCTGGCCCACGGGGGGCGGGTGTCGAAAAACAGCCCCCCAAGGACAATAGGAGAGATCTCTGGCGCCACCTAGCGACCAGAAAAAAAGTCACTAACACCCCATAGAACAGGGAAATTTCTTAAGAAAAGACTGCTTGAAAAGGGCAGAAGGCTTCTGGAGGACCCAGTGGCCAGCTGGGAAGTTAGCCCACGCCAGGCCCCTTCCAACCAGCAGTCTGAGCCCACAGAGGGAGCAGGCACCCACGTCCGGGGCAGACCGGGCACGCAGAAGAGTGTGCCTGAGACCAGATGTGCAGGGACTGCTTCCCGGTTCGCCATTTTAGAACAGGAACATTTCTTCAGTAAAGACTGCCTAAAACCAGCAGAAAGCTCCCCCAGAAGCCAGAGACGGCTCCTGGAGGAGCCAGAGGGGAGCGGAGAAGTTCACCCAACATGGCGGCCAGTCCGAGCAACACAGTGTCCCAATGCATACGACAAATTAGAAAACAGACAGTAGGGAGTAGAGGAACCACACGCAACCTAAGAACTCCTCAGGAAAGAAGCACACCACAAAAAGAAAACCACCCCCCCAGATTGCAACGACAGTAACTTGGAAGAACTTCTGAGACTTCCAGAAAGAGAATTTAAAATTGCCATGATTAAAAAAGTGACAGAAGTCATAAAGGGAAACAATGATCAGAAGAAGGAAATTGAGTCCCTAAAGAGGGAAAACAGTGGTCAGAAGAATGAAATTGAGTCCCTAAAGAGGGAAGTAAAAGAAATGCAGGAGATCAAAGAATCAAAGGAGGCACTAAAGAACTCTGGGAAAAGCAATGAAAGCAGAATAGATGAAATGGAAGAATGAATAAGTACTCTTGAAGACACAGAAATAAAAAGAACCAAAACAGAAAAGGAAAGAGAAGTACGAAGGAAAAAGAATGAAGAAAGACTTCGGGAACTATCTGACTCAATGAGGAAAGGAAATACAAGAGTTATAGGAATTCCAGAAGGTGAGGAGAGAGATGTAGGAACAGAGAAAATATTCCAGGAGATAATTGAAGACAACTTCCCAAACATGAAGAAGGAGCTGAAAATTGATATACAAGAAGCAAGAAGAACACCAAACTTCCACGACAAAAGGAAAAATACAGCAAGACACATAATAGTAAACCTCCCAAGAATCCAGGACAAGGAAAAAAAAAATGAAGCTGACAAGAGGGAATAAACAGATAACATTCAAAGGAAAACCAATCAGGCTGACATCAGACTTCTCTGAAGAAACACTACAGGCAAGGAGAGAGTGGAGGGACATAGTCAATAGACTCCAAGAAAACAGATGCCAACCAAAAATACTCTATCCCGCAAAGCTCTCCTTCCTCTATGAAGAAACAATAAGGACCTTCCCAGACAAACAGAAAGTCTGGAATTTCATTACGACTAAACCCCCACTCCAAAAAGTACTACAAGGAATCCTAAAGCCAGAACCTCAGAGGGACGAATAACAATGAAAGAAGACCAAAAAAAAAAATTTATTAAAGGAATAAAAAAATAAAATCAAAGGAAAGACAAACACAATGGCAAATACAGATGCTAACATATCAATATTAACTCTAAATGTAAATGGACTAAACTCTTCAATAAAAAGACACAGAGTTGCAGCCTGAATTAAGAAACAAAACCCAACCTTTTGCTGTCTCCAGGAAACACATTTAGCTACAAAAGATAAAAATAGGCTCAAAGTTAAAGGATGGAAAACAATCCTACAAGCAAATGGACCAAAAAAGAAAGCAGGAACAGCTATACTTATATCAGATAAAACAGACTTCAAACTCAAAAAAATAAAAAGAGACCCCAATGGTCACTACATTATGATCAAGGGGACAATACTTCAAGAAGAAATAACACTCATTAACATATACTCACCAAACGAAGGAGCACCAAAATATATCAGACAACTGTTGTCCTCTCTGAAAACAGACATCAGAGAAAACACATACGTAGTGGGAGACTTCAACACACCATTATCAGCAATGGATATATCAACAAGACAAAAAATAAGTAAAGAAACTAAAGCTCTAAATAAGGACCTAGAGCATTTGGGCATAACAGACATCTATAGAACACTAAACCCCCAAAAAAACGGAGTACACATTTTTCTCAAGCGCACACGGATCATTCTCCAGGATCGATCACATACTGGGGCACAAGACAAACATCAACAGTTACACCAAGATTGAAACCATACCAACCATCTGTTCTGACCATGAAGGCATCAAACTAGAAATAAACCATAAAAAGAAGACAAGGAACTATCCTACCTCATGGAGATTAAAATCCACACTACTGGAAGACCACTGGACTAACGAGGAGATCAAAGAAGAAATTAAAAAATTCTTTGAATTGAATGACAAGGAGGACACCAATATCCTAAATGTATGGGATGCAGCAAAAGCAGTAATAAGAGGAAAATATTTAGCAATAGAAGCTCACATCAAAAAACAAGAAAGAACTCAAAGAAACAACCTAATCTCGAAGCTCAGAGATCTAGAAAAAGAACAACAAAAAACCCCAAAACCAGTAGAAGAAAAGAAATAATAAAAACCAAGCAGAAATAATGAAATTGAAACTAAAAGAAAAATCCGAAAGATCAATGAAACCAAGAGCTGGTTCTTTGAAAAAATCAATAAAATAGACAAACCCCTAGCCAGGCTCACAAAGGAAAAAAGGGAGAAAGCACAAATAAACAGGATCATAAACGAAAGAGGAGAAATCACAACAGACACAGCAGAAATCAAAAGAATAATCAGTAACTACTATGAACAGTTGTATGGAAACAAGTTCAACAATCTAGAGGAGATGGACAAATTCCTACAACTCTACAATCACCCAAAGCTAGATAAAGAAGAAATAGAACACCTAAACAGACCAATTACAAGCAGCAAAATTGAAATGGTAATCAAAAACCTTCCCAAAAATAAAAGCCCAGGAACTGATGGATTTACATGAATTCTACCCAACATTCAGAGACTAATTAGTGCCTATCCTTCACAAACTCTTCCAAAAAATTGAGAAGGAAGGGACAATACCAAACACGTTCTATGAAGCCAACATTACACTAACACCAAAACCGAATAAGGACAACACAAAAAAGGAAAACTACAGGCCAATCTCCCTAATGAACACTGATGCAAAAATCCTCAATAAAATTTTAGCTATCAGAATCCAACAATGTGTCCATGAGATAATTCACCACGACCAAGAGGATTCATTCCAGGGACACAAGGATGGTTTAACATCCGAAAATCAATCAACGTTATCCAACACATCAACAAAAAGAAATATACAACCATATGCTAATATCAATAGATGCTGAGAAAGCTTTCTACAAAGTGCAACACCCATTCATGATAAAAGCCCTTGAAATTCTTGGGATACAAGGAACATACCTCAACATCATAAACGCCATATTTGACAAGCCAACAGCCAGTATCATTCTCAATGGTGAAAAGCTGAAAGCAATTCCATTAAGATCTGGAACAAGACAAGGATGTCCACTCTCACCACTGCTCTTCAATATAATACTGGAAGTCCTAGCCAGAGCAATCAGACAAGGGAAAGACATCCAAGGAATCCAAATAGGAAAAGAAGAAGTCAAACTATCACTATTTGCAGATGATATGATAATATACATAGAGAACCCCAAAAACTCCACAGAAAAACTAATTCAACTCATCAATCAATTCAGTAAAGTGGCAGGATACAAAATCAACACGCAAAAGTCAGTAGCCTTCCTATACACAAACAATAAATCTGAAGAAGAAGAAATCAAAAAAACCATCCCTTTTATTATCGAAACAAAAAAAATCAAATATTTGGGAATAAATCTAACAAAAGAGGTAAAGGACCTATACAAACACAACTATAAAACACAGTTAAAAGAAATAGAATAAGACAGAAAGAAATGGAAAGACATCCCCTGCTCATGGATTGGAAGAATAAACATTATTAAAATGGCCATCCTACCAAAAGCAATATACAGATTCAATGCTATTCCAATCAAAATTTCAATGTCATTCTTCAAAGAAATAGAACAATTATTGATGAAATTCATATGGAATCACCAAAAACCCCGAATAGCCAAAGCTCTACTGAAAAAAAAAGAAGGAAATGGAGGCATCACACTCCCAGACTTCAAACTATACTACAAAGCCATAATCATCAAAACTGCATGGTATTGGAACAAGAACAGACATACAGACCAATGGAATCGAATAGAAAATCCAGAAATAAACCCACAGATTAATGGTCAACTAATCTTTGACAAAGGAGCAAAGACTATGCATTGGAGCAAAGAAAGTTTGTTCAATAAATGGTGCTGGGAAAACTGGGTTGCTACATGCAAAACTGGGTTGCTACATACACAAAAATCAACTCAAAATTGATTAAAGAACTAGACATAAGACCTGAAACTATAAAATACATAGAAGGAAATATAGGCGAAACACTACGTGATTTGCATATCAAAGACATCTTTACAAACACATCAGCCAAAGCAGTGATAGTGAAGGCAAAGATAAACAGCTGGTACTACATCAAATTAAAGAGCTTCTGCACAGCAAAAGAGACAATAACAAAAACAAAGAGAAACCCCAGCAACTGGGAGAACATTTTTGCACACAACACTAATGATAAAGGACTGATCACAAAAATCCACAAAGAGCTGATGAGACTCAGCAACAACAAAGAAAATAATCCAGTCAAAAAATGGGCAGAAGAGCTAAAAAGAAACTTCTCTGAGGAGGAAATGCAAATGGCCAACAGGCATATGAAGAAATGTTCAACATCACTTGTCATCAGGGAAATGCAAATCAAAACTACCATGAGATACCATCTTACACCAGTGAGAATGGCACATATTAAAAAAACTAGCAACAGCAAATGTTGGCGAGGTTGTGGAGAAAAAGGAACTCTTCTACACTGTTGGTGGGAGAGGAAACTGGTCCAACCACTATGGAGAGCTTTGTGGAGATTTCTGGACCTACTAAACATAGAGCT
The DNA here is from genome assembly GCF_964194135.1 of Talpa europaea. Taxonomy (NCBI): domain Eukaryota; kingdom Metazoa; phylum Chordata; class Mammalia; order Eulipotyphla; family Talpidae; genus Talpa; species Talpa europaea. The sequence continues at coordinate 101,803,456 of NC_140074.1, read as the reverse complement.
TCCATATGATCCAGCAATTCCACTCCTAGTTATTTACCCAAAGGACACAGAAACATCAATTCCAAAGAACACCTGCACCCCTATGTTTATAGCAGCACTATTTACAATAGCTAAGCTTTGGAAACAGCCCAAATGCCCAAAAATAGATGACTGGATCAAGAAGATGTGGTACATATACACTATGGAATATTACTCAGCATTCAGAAAAGATAAACACATGCAATTTGCAGCAACATGGATGGCGCTGGAAGGGATCATGCTCAGCGAAACAAGCCAGAAGGAAAAGGAAAAATACCAGATGGTCTCACTCATGGCAGGCTTCTAGAAAACTTAAATAAGGGACCAGGAAAATGAATAACTATAAGAAAGAGAAAATCAAAATCAGCAAAAAACTATGAACCAGAGACACTTTTTTGGGGGTGGGGGCCGGGAGGGGAGGGATTGGGGTCAGAATGGGGCATTTGCAATTGTATGGGGGAATATAAAAATAAAATTTATTATTTTTAAAAAAAAAAAGTTAAAAGGGAGGAAAAGCGGCAGGTCCCACTGAGAACTGGGACACGGAAGATAAACGGACGACTCCAGCAAACTACCCGAAAAAGAAAGTTGCCATAAAAGAGGCCTAGAAGGGAGGAAAGTGCAGAACCCTGCTACCCTCCCCCACCCACAAAGTCAGCACTCTCTGACCAACAGAAAGGAGGAAAAAAGAAACTAAAACGACCAACAAGAACAAACGATGCATCAAGCAGGATTGTGAGTGGAAAGGAACTATTTCAGACACCACACACCATGAAATGGAGCTGTGGAGAGCCCTGCAGGATTCGCCACGGAGGTGAGCGAATGGCTCCAGGTGCCATTAGAGAAAAACAGAGACTCTGGAGACCTGCACACAGCCCCGGGCCGGCCGGTAAGCTTGCGCAGAAAAGTGGCGCGCTGGAAAAGGAAACACGGATTGCGGCTGCGCAGGTCCCCACGCCTGCGACATAGGATTGCGGGGAGACGCGTGGGGGCCCTCACTGAGGTGAATGTCCCTCACTGAGTAATCAGAAACCAGGCGCCCGGACACGGGAGCGGGGTGCAAAAGGTGCCATTTCTGCGGACACTGAACTGGGCTACAGCCCGTGTCCTGGAACTGAGGGCTTTGGAACTGAGACCCGGGGCACGAAATTTGGGATGTGGGATCCCCACGATGGTGGGGCACAAGGCAGACACAGCACCCCAAAGACGTTGAGGTTTTCCCCACCATTCCCACTCTGTTCCCAGTCCCACAGGGTGAAAAAAACAGCTCCCCAAGGATATTAGGAGAGATCTCTGGCACCACCTAGCGACCAGAAAAAAAAATCACCAACACCCCATAGAACAGGGACCTTTCTTCACTAAAGACTGCTTGAAACCAGCAGAAGGCTCCCGGAGGAGCCAGTGGCCAGCTGGGAAGTTAGCCCATGCTAGGCCCCTTCTGGCCTGCAGTCCAAGCCCAGAGGGGGAGTGGGGACCCACCGCCGGGGCAGACCAGGCACGCAGGGAGTGCGTCCTGCATCGTCATTTTAGAACAGGGACATTTCTTCAGTAAAGACTGCCTGAAACCAACAGAAGGCTCCCGTAGGAGCCAGAGGTGAACGGAGAAGTTCGCCCATGCCAGGCCCCTTCTGGCCTGCAGTCCAAGCCCAGAGGGGGAGCGGGAACCCACCGCCAGGGCAGACCAGGCCTGCAGGGGAGTGTGTCCCCACATCGGCATTTTAGAACAGGGACCTTTCTTCAGTAAAGACTGCTTGAAACCGACAGATGGCTCCCGGAGGAGCCAGAGGGGAGCGGAGAAGTTCACCCAAGATGCCGGCCAGTCCCAGCAACACAGTGCCCCAATGCATACGGCAAATTAGAAAACAGACAGAAGGGAGTAGAAAAACCACATGCAACCTAGCAACTCCTCAGGAAAAATGCACACCACAAAAAGAAAACCAACCCCAAGATTGCAATGACAGTAACTTGGAAGAACTCTGAACCTTCCAGAAAGAGAATTTAAAATTGCCGTGATTAAAAAAATGACAGAAGTCATAAAGGAAAACAATGATCAAAGAAGGAAATTGAGTCCCTAAAGAGGGAAGTAAAAGAAATGCAGGAGATCAAAGAATCAATGGAGGCACTAAAGAACTCTGGGAAAAGCAATGAAAGCAGAATAGATGAAATGGAAGAACGAATAAGCACTCTTGAAGACACAGAAATAAAAAGAACCAAAACAGAAAAGGAAAGAGAAGTAAGAAGGAAAAAGACAGAAGAAAGACTTCGGGAACATTCTGACTCCATGAGGAAAGAAAATATAAGCGTTACAGGAATTCCAAAAGGAGAGGAGAGAGATGTAGGAACAGAGAAAATATTCCAGGAGATAATTGAAGAGAACTTCCCAAACGTGAAGAAGGAGCTGAAAATTGATATACAAGAAGCAAGAAGAACACCAAACTTCCACGACAAAAGGAAAAATACAGCAAGACACATAATAGTAAATCTCCCAAGAATCCAGGACAAGGAAAAAAAAAATGAAGCTGACAAGAGGGAAGAAACAGATAACATTCAAAGGAAAACCAATCAGGCTGACATCAGACTTCTCCGAAGAAACACTACGGGCAAGGAGAGAGTGGAAGGACATAGTCAACTGACTCCAAGAAAAGAGATGCCAACCAAGAATACTCTATCCCGCAAAGCTCTCCTTCCTCTATGAAGAAACAATAAGGACCTTCCCAGACAAACAGAAAGTCTGGAATTTCATTACGACTAAACCCCCACTCCAAAAAGTTCTACAAGGAATCCTAAAGCCAGAACCTCAGAGGGACGAATAACAACAAAAGAAGGCCCCCCAAAAAAAAGTTATTAAAAGAATAAAAAAATAAAATCAAAGGAAAGACAAACACAATGGCAAATACTGATGCTAACATATCAATATTAACTCTAAATGTAATTGGACTAAACTCTTCAATAAAAAGACACAGAGTCACAGGCTGGATTAAGAAACAAAATCCAATCTTTTGTTGTCTCCAGGAAACACATTTAGCTACACAAGATAAAAATAGACTCAAAGTTAAAGGATGGAAAACAATCCTACAAGCAAATGGACCAAAAAAAGAAAGCAGGAACAGCTATACTTATATCAGGTAAAACAGATTTCAAACTAAAAAATATAAAAAGAGACCCCAATGGTCACTACATTATGATCAAGGGGACAATACTCCAAGAAGAAATAACACTCATTAACATATACTCACCAAACGAAGGAGCACCAAAATATATCAGACAACTATTGTCATCTCTGAAAACAGACATCAGATAAAACACATACGTAGTGGGAGACTTCAACACACCATTATCAACAATGGATAGATCAATGAGACAAAAAAATAAGTAAAGACACGAAAGCTCTAAATAAGGACCTAGAGCGTTTGGGCTTAACAGACATCTATAGAACACTAAACCCAAAAAAAACGGAATACACATTTTTCTCAAGCACACACGGATCATTCTCCAGGATTGATCCCATACTGGGACACAAGACAAACATCAACAGATACACCAAGATTGAAATCACACCAACCATCTTTTCTGACCATGAAGGCATCAAACTAGAAATAAAGCATAAAAAGAAGGCAAGGAACTCTCCTACCTCATGGATATTGAAAAGCACACTACTGGAAGACCACTGGACTAAGGAGGAGATCAAAGAAGAAATTAAAAAATTCTTTGAATTGAATGACAATGAGAACACCAATTTCCTAAATGTATGGGATGCAGCAAAAGCAGTAATAAGAGGAAAATATATAGCAACAGAGGCTCACATCAAGAAACAAGAAAGAACTCAAAGAAGCAACCTAATCGCGAAGCTCAAAGATCTAGAAAAAGAACAACAAAAAAACCCCAAAACCAGTAAGAAAAGAAATAATAAAAACCAAAGCAGAAATAAATGAAATTGAAACAAACAAACAAAAAAAAAACAATCCAAAAGATCAATGAAACCAAGAGCTGGTTCTTTGAAAAAATCAATAAAATAGACAAACCCCTAGCCAGGCTCACAAAGGAAAAAAAGGAGAAAGCCCAAATAAACAGGATCATAAATGAAAGAGGAGAAATCACAACGTACACAGCAGAAATCAAAAGTTCAGAAAGAAGTTCAACAATCTAGAGGAGTTGGACAAATTCCTACAACTCTACAATCACCCAAAGCTAGATAAAGAAGAAATAGAACACCTAAACAGACCAATTACAAGCAGCGAAATTGAAATGGTAATCAAAAACCTCCCCAAAACAAAAGCCCAGGACCTGATGGATTTACAATTGAATTCTACCAAACATTCAGAGATGAATTAGTGCGTATCCTTCACAAACTCTTCCAAAAAATTGAAAAGGAAGGGACAATACCAAACAAGTTCTATGAAGCCAACATTACACTAATACCAAAACCGAACAAGAACAGCACAAAAAAGGAAAACTACAGGCCAATCTCCCTAATGAATGCAAGAATCCTCAATAAAATTTTAGCTATCAGAATCCAACAATGTATCCATAAGATAATTCACTATGACCAAGTAGGATTCATGCCAGGGACACAAGGATGGTTCAACATGCGAAAATCAATAAACGTTATCCAACATATCAGCAAAAAGAAATATAAAAACCATATGATAATATCAATAGATGCTGAGAAATCTTTCGACAAAGTGCAACACCCATTCATGATAAAAGCCCTTGAAATTCTTGGGATACAAGGAACATACCTCAACATCATAAAGGCCATATATGACAAGCCAACAGCCAGTATCATTCTCAATGGTGAAAAGCTGAAAGCATTTCCATTAAGATCTGGAACAAGACAAGGATGTCCACTTTCACCACTGCTTTTCAATATAATACTGAAAGCCCTAGACAGAGCAATAAGACAAGAGAAAGACATACAAGGAATCCAAATAGCAAAAGAAGAAGTCAAGATATCACTATTTGCAGATGATATTTTAATATACATAGAAAACTCCAAAAACTCCACAGAAAAACTAATTCAACTCATCAATCAGTTTAGTAAGGTGGCAAGATACAAAATCAACACGCAAAAGTCAGTAGCTTTTCTATACACAAACAATAAATCTGAAGAAGAAGAAATAAAAAAAAAATCTCTTTTACTATCGAACCAAAAAAAATCAAATACTTGGGAATAAATCTAACAAAAGAGGTAAAGGACCTATACAAAGACAACTATAAAACACAGTTAAAAGTAATAGAAGAAGACACAAAGAAATGGAAAGACATCCCCTGCTCATGGATTGGAAGAACAAACGTTATTTAAATGGCCATCCACCAAAAGCAATATACAGATTCAATGCTATTCCAATCAAAATTTCAATGTCATTCTTCAAAGAAATAGAACAATTATTGATGAAATTCATATGGAATAACCAAAAACCCCAAATAGCCAAAGCTCTCCTGAAAAAAAAAAAGAAGGGAATGGAGGCATCACACTCCCAGACTTCAAACTATACTACAAAGCCATAATCATCAAAACTGCATGGTATTGGAACAAGAACAGACACACAGACCAATGGAATCCAATAGAAAATTCAGAAATAAACCCACAGATTTATGGTCAACTAATCTATGACAAAGGAGCAAAGACTATGCATTGGAGCAAAGAAAGTTTGTTCAATAAATGGTGCTGGGGAAACTGGGTCGCTGCATGCAAAAGAATGAAGCTTTACCACTACCTCACACCATACACAAAAACCAACTCAAAATGGATTAAAGAACTAGATATAAGACCTGAAACCATAAAATACATAGAAGGAAATATAGGCGAAACACTACGTGATATGCACATCAAAGACATCTTTACAGACACATCACCCAAAGCAGTGATAGTGAAAGCAAAGATAAACAGCTGGGACTACATCAAATTAAAGAGCTTCTACACAGCAAAAGACAATAACAAAAACAAAGAGAAACCCCAGCAACTGGGAGAACATTTTTGCACACAACACTAATGATAAAGGACTGATCACAAAAATCTGCAAAGAGCTGATGAGACTCAGCAACAACAAAGAAAATAATCCAGTCCAAAAATGGGCAGAAGAGCTAAAAAGAAACTTCTCTGAGGAGGAAATGCAAATGGCCAACAGGCATATGAAGAAATGTTCAACATCACTTGTAATCAGGGAAATGCAAATCAAAACTACCATGAGATACCATCTTACACCAGTGAGAATGGCACATATTTAAAAAACTAGCAACAACAAATGTTGGCGAGGATGTGGAGAAAAAGGAACTCTCCTGCACTGTTGGTGGGAGTGCAAACTGGTCCAACCACTATGGAGAGCTGTGTGGAGATTTCTGGACCTACTAAACATAGAGCTTCCATATGATCCTGCAATTCCACTCCTAGGTATTTACCCAAGGGACACAGAAACATCAATTACAAAGAGCACCTGCATGCCTATGTTTATAGCAGCACTGTTTACAATAGCTATGCTTTGGAAACAACCCAAATGGCCAAAAATAGATGACTGGATCAAGAAGATGTGGTACATATACACCATGGAATATTACTCAGCATTCAGAAAAGATAAACACATGAAATTTGCAGCAACATGGATAGAGCTGGAAGGGATCATGCTCAGCGAAATAAGCCAGAAAGAAAAAGAAAAATACCGGATGGTCTCACACATAGCAGGAATCTAGAAAACTTAAATAAGGGACCAGGAAAATGAATAACTATAAGAAAGTGAAAAACAAAATCGACTAACAACTATGAACCAGAGACACTCTATGGAGGGTGGGGGGCGGGGAGAGGAGGAATTGGGGTCAAAATAAGGGTATTGTAATTGTATGGGGAATATAAAAATAAAATAAAAAAAAAGAATTGTAACATGTTCCATCTCAGTTGTCTGAAGGCTAAGGCAGGAGGAGGTATAAACTTGGTGACCATTGTTGCATCTAACGTACTGGGTCTTTCTTTGGCACCACTTACCCAGTTGTTCATCTCCTTGACCTACTGAAAATAACACAAGAAATAATCCGGATTATTGTCTGAAAGATGTCTCTGTGGCAACTCACAAAAATTCCACAAGAATCTTGTCCCACTTGCAACAGAAATAGTAAGTTCATAGACGTATTGCACATGATACACACAGCAATGGGGGAGGACTTTGAATGTTACCAATAGAGTAGATCTTAAAGTTCTAGTCAAATGTTTAAGATCAACTATGTTATGTGAATGATATTAACTATTTTATTTTGTAGAACTTCTGTAGTATGTATACTTGTGAAACTTTACGGTGTATGTTTAAAATCTAGATGATGTTATCTTTCAGAGGTGTATGGAATTGTAAGAGATGTCATGAAATCTGAGATTAGTGATGAATTTGATGGTAGTGGATGTCTTTTGCATACCACTTACCTTGTCCCTTCTCTTCAGGCACTTATTGAAAATAACATAAGAAAGAAAGATGGAAATGATATTAGGTTGCATGTCTCTGACTCCCCACAGAAATTACACCTCTGAGCTTTCGTAATGTATAACAGATAACTTATAGTCATACAAGTAGTATACAACAGGATTACTGTAGTTAACACATGTGAAATTTGCTGAGACAGTGACATCACTTGTAATCAGGGAAATGCAAATCAAAACTACCATGAGATACCATCTTACACCATGAGAATGGCACATATTAAAAAAACTAGCAACAACAAATTTTGGTGAGGATGTGGAGAGAAAGGAACTCTTCTGCACTGTTGGTGGGAGTGCATACTGGTCCAATCACCATGGAGAGCGGTGTGGAGATTTCTGGACCTACTAAACATAGAGCTTCCATATGATCCAGCAATTCCACTCCTAGGTATTTACCCAAAGGACACAGAAACATCAATTCCAGAGAACACCTGCACCCCTATGTTTATAGCAGCAGTGTTTACAATAGCTAAGCTTTGGAAACAACCCAAATGACCAAAAATAGATGACTGGATCAAGAAGATGTGGTACATATATACCATGGAATATTACTCAGCATTCAAAAAAGATAAACACATGCAATTTGCAGCAACATGGATGGAGCTGGAAGGGATCATGCTCAGCGAAATAAGCCAGAAAGAAAAAGAAAAATATCGGATGGTCTCACTCATAGCAGGAATCTAGAAACTTAAATAAGGGACCAGGAAAATGAATAACTATAAGAAAGCGAAAATCAAAATCAACAAGAAACTATGAACCAGAGACATTCTACAGGGGGTGGGGTGCGGGGAGGGGAGGGATTAGGGTCAAAATAAGGGGATTGCAATTGTATGGGGAGTATAAAAATGAAATTTATTTAAAAATAAAGTAATATGCTGTGTTTTCACTTGTGTGAGGTGATGTATTGCAACCACCCAATCGTGGTCATCATTCCTTAAACCAATACATATCAATCCTTTATGTTGTACCTTAAAATATATGTGAAGCTATATGTCAAATGACTAAACAGAACTGTGAGTGGGAGGACAAAATCTAATGTCAATGGTGACTTCAGTAGGAGTGGATCTTGGTTGTACATCATTACTTTTCGAATTCCTTAATGGAATTGTGTTAATAAATACACAAGAGAGCAAAAACAAAAGCACGTCAGATTGTGTCTCACACTCTATAAAGACATCCACCCGAGGTCTTGGTCCCCACTTGTGCACAGAAACACTAGGGTCAGAGAGTTCATGTACCAATATATGAATGACACATATGCCATTGACAATCCTATATTTCTAATCACACACAGATTTCTATTTCAGGATAAAATATTTAACACACTCACTGATAAATATTGTAGGATTTGTGAATACATACATATAGGAAAAAAACACGATAGCAAATGTATCTATTGCCTTTCTAATTTATTCCTTTGATAGAGGTCTCATATTAAAAATACAGCTGCTAAGTACCTGGACATTCTAATCTTTCCTCCCATGATTTCCTAAAGGGGTGATCTAAAAATGACTTTGATGTTGTCATTTCATCACTAGAGCAATTATGAGTTCATTGGTATGATAAGAAGAAATGGCAATAACTACTAAGAAAGTGTGTATATCCCATATAGGCAAAACACTACATGACATCCATCTCAGTAACCTCTTGAAAAACTCCTCCACCAATGTAAAGAAAGTGAAGGAAAAGTAAACAGCTGGGACTATATCTAATGAAAGAGTTTCTGTAGAGTCATAGAGACATCAACCAGGACAAAGAGATACCCTACTGATTGAGAGAAAACTTTTGTACTCCACATAACTGACAATGAATGGATCAAAGAATACAAAGAACTCACATGACTCAACAAAAACAAAGTAAACAATCCATTCAAAAAATGTGCAGAACTTAAAAGACACTTCTCGGAAGAGGAAATGCTATTGGCCAACAGGCATATGAAAAATGTTCAGCATCACTTATAATCAGGGAAATGCAAATCAAAACCACAATGTGATAGCACCTTACACCAGTGAGAATGGCACATATTAAAAAAAAAAAAACTAGCAACAGCAAATGTTGGTGAGGATGTGCTGAAAAAGGAACTCTCCTACACTGCTGGTGGGAATGAAAACTAGTCCAACCACTTTGGAAAGCTGTGTGGAGATTCCTCAGTCTACTAAAAATGGAAGTACCATATGACCCAGCAATTCCACTCCTAGGGATCTACCAAAATGACACAAAAACATTAATTCAAAAGGACACCTGGATGCCTATGTTTGCAACATTCTTTATAATTGGTAAAGCCTGGAAACAACCCAAATTTCCAGAAATCGATGATTGGATCAAGATGTGGTACATATACACAATGGAATACTATTCAGCAATCTAAAAAGATGAACTAATTCCATTTGTAGCAACATGGATGTAGCTAGAAGAGATTATCCTTAGTGAAATAACACAGAAAGAAAAAGAAAAACATCAGATCGTTTCCTTTATAGGAGGAATATAGGGGAACCAAATAAGGGATTGGGGAAAAATAATAACAATAAAAAACACAACACAACAAAACAAAAATAAGCACACAACTATAAATTAGAGATATTCTGCAGGGGATGGGGAGGGAAAAAGATCAAAACAAGAATGGGAAAATCACAAGGGAGTATGGTGATGGTGCATGGGTGAATTGGTGGTGGAAATTCTATGGGGATGACACCTGAGAAAAGAAAGTAAGCATTGTCAAAAAAATTAATCAACAATGATGTAAAATATATATAAATAAAATAAAAAACAAAACTAGCAGGAAACAAGAAATCAAACGTTCTCCATGGGACGGGAGGGAGAAGGATCAGAACAGGGGAGGATAGTCACAAGGGTCTATGGTGATGGTTCATGGTTGAATTGTTACTGGAAATTTTATGGGGATTACATTTGAAAGGAGAAAGCAAACACTGTTCAAAAATGAACAATGATGTATATGCATATGTATACATATAAATATAAATATTTAAAAAAGTGTATTTTCTTTTTTGAATTTCTTTTTTTTTATTTATTTTTTTATTTATTTATTTATTTATTTTTTATAAATTTTATTTTTATATTCCCCATACAATTGCAACCCCCCCATTCTGACCCCAATCCCTCCCCTCCCGCCCCCCACCCCCCAAAAAGTGTCTCTGTTTCATAGTTTTTTGTTGATTTTGATTTTCACTTTCTTATAGTTATTCATTTTCCTGGTCCCTTATTTAAGTTTTCTAGATTCCTGCTATGAGTGAGACCATCCGGTATTTTTCTTTTTCTTTTTGGCTTATTTCGCTGAGCATGATCCCTTCCAGCGCCATCCATGTTGCTGCAAATTGCATGTGTTTATCTTTTTTGAATGCTGAGTAATATTCCATGGTATATATGTACCACATCTTCTTGATCCAGTCATCTATTTTTGGGCATTTGGGCTGTTTCCAAAGCTTAGCTATTGTAAATAGTGCTGCTATAAACATAGGGGTGCAGGTGTTCTTTGGAATTGATGTTTCTGTGTCCTTTGGGTAAATACCAAGGAGTGGAATTGCTGGATCATATGGAAGCTCTATGTTTAGTAGGTCCAGAAATCTCCACACCGCTCTCCATAGTGGTTGGACTAGTTTGCACTCCCACCAACAGTGCAGAAGAGTTCCTTTTTCTCCACACCCTCGCCAACATTTGTTGTTGCTAGTTTTTTTAATATGTGCCATTCTCACTGGTGTAAGATGGTATCTCATGGTAGTTTTGATTTGCATTTCCCTGATTACAAGTGATGTTGAACATTTTTTCTTATGCCTGTTGGCCATTTGCATTTCCTCTTCAGAGAAGTTTCTTTTTAGCTCTTCTGCCCATTTTTGGACTGGATTCTTTTCTTTGTTGTTGTTGAGTCTCATCAGCTCTTTGCAGATTTTTGTGATCAGTCCTTTATCATTAGTGTTGGGTGCAAAAATGTTCTCCCATTTGGTGGGGTTTCTCTTTGTTTTTGTTATTGTCTCTTTTGCTGTGCAGAAGCTCTTTAATTTGATGTAGTCCCAGCTGTTTATCTTTGCCTTCACTATCACTGCTTTGGGTGATGTGTCTGTAAAGATATCTTTGATGTGCAAATCACGTAGTTTTTTGCCTATATTTCCTTCTATATATTTTATGGTTTCAGGTCTTATGTCTAGTTCTTTAATCCATTTTGAGTTGATTTTTGTGTATGGTGTGAGGTAGTGGTCAAGCTTCATTCTTTTGCATGTAGTGACCCAGTTTTCCCAGCACCATTTATTGAACAAAAAAAAGTGTATTTTCTTACAGGAAGAGATTTCACTGGAGAAAGGAATTGGGGAAAGGGTTGCTTAACCTACCTTGGGCTCAATGGACATGTACCTTTGCACACTTAAGTCAAGAAATAGTCCTTCAATATGAAATAGCCTAAAATCTAGTATGTCCTCTGGATTTTCAAAAATAGGGTTGTCTTCTGACCCACAACTTCAAATGCTCCAAACGCAGGTTGCTGAGTTGTCCTGTAGCCTCAGGAGCCTGAAGCACTGGATCTTATATGGCTCTGACCTCAAGTTGAATTGGCCCCAGAATGAGCTCCAAATTCTCCAGATTTAGGGATAATTAGAATTTCTATGCTATATCCTCTCAACCATATCATATTAACTGATCATTTGAGATTTTCTGGTAACAAGAATCACTTGTCCTGACAAGTCCCTTTTTAGAAGTTTCCTAAGTAGAAAACAATCAAGAATGTTTGTTGGACAATGCCACACTGTCCACAAAAAATACTTTATCAAAAAAGCTACTAAACATTTCAGTAATTGTGACTATATGGAACACAGGAGAGATTTTGGAAAGAAAGGAAAAGGCTTGTCTCACCTGAAGGTTATCTGTGAGTTTAGATGCTCAAATACTCATTCTTTAGCATAGAGATGAATTTGGGTGGATTATTCACAGTCCCAGCTCCATTATATAACCTCATTTATGTCCTTTCCAGAGAGACTATCTAAGATCTCTTTAAACTTCTTCCCTTCTTCTTCAAGAATAATGTGGAGTTTCCCTATATATCTTAAGAGGAGATCTATTTAAAAAGTTTATGGCCAAAGTTCTTCATCAAAGTTCTCCTTTGACGCTCAAGAGGACAACTGAAGTCAAGGGTTTCAAATCAGTAGGAAATCAATTTAGTTTCATAAGAGATTATTTATTAGACATATCAAATGAAATCAATTAACTGTTTTATGATGTTTAATCCTGAACCAATAAAAAAAGATTGATTTCCAAAATCAACAATAAACTATGAACCAGAGACACTTTTAGGGGGGCGGGGGCGGGAGGGGAGGGATTGGGGTCAGAATGGGGGGCTGCAGTTGTATGGGGAATATAACAATAAAATTTATTAAAAAAACAAACAAACAAAAAAAAAAGGTATCAAGTGTCAAGACAGAATAAAAATATTTTTAGGAATTCTAGACCAATGTACTAAAAAGTTGTATGCATAAACTCTACAGATTTTCAAAGTTTACCAAATTTCAAAAAATATAAAATGTTTAAAATGTAAAAAAAAAAAAAAGATTGATTTCTCTTGTTCCTCATGATTTAGAAAAATAATGAACAGAACAAAAATGAGCAAAAAAAGCAACAATCTTATTAATGAAACTCATTTGCTTATCCACAGATAAGTGCGGAGATATCACCCTGATCTGGAGTTGGCACAGGCCATGGTCTCTCAATAAAGTAGGACATGTGGCCCCACTGTAGCCTGCACAGAGCACCATGAAATGCTATAATGAGGGGGCATGTTTTTAGGGTCACAGAGAGCACGCAGATCATTGAATAAGTAGTTAGGGATCACCAGGCTCCCACAGGCAAAACATGGTACAGGGGAAATGATTAAGCAATAAAATTTTCAGATTGGTAAAATACAAGAACAAAAGCACAAAGATCATTGAATCACTAGAAAAACTAAGAAATGAGGTTGAGGGAGTTTAAAAATTAAATAAAAATAGAAAGCACTTACAGAGAAAATAATTGACAATATGAGTCAAAGCTTATACATACTCTATATAAACAATTTAATATATCATATGAAAATACAAATCCTTTTAAAAAGTCTTGTGTTGGTGTTTGTATATTGGTTTAGCAGCTCATAATTTAAAATAAATATTAGTGTTTCACCTATATTTCCTTCTATGTATTTTATGGTTTCAGGTCTTATGTCTAGTTCTTTAATCCATTTTGAGCTGATTTTTGTGTATGGTGTGAGGTAGTGGTAAGCTTCATTCTTTTGCAAGTAGCAACCCAGTTTTCCCAGCACCATTTATTGAATAAACTTTCTTTGCTCCAATGCATAGTCTTTGCTCCTTTGTCAAAGATTAGTTGATCATAAATCTGTGGGTGATATTCACATCAAAGACATCTTTACAGACATATCACCCAAAGCAGTGATAGTGAAGGCAAAGATAAACAGCTGGGACTACATCAAATTAAAGAGCTTCTGCACAGCAAAAGAGACAATAACAAAAAACAAAGAGAAACCCCACCAACTGGGAGAACATTTTTGTACACAACACTAGTGATAAAGGACTGATCACAAAGATCTGCAAAGAGCTGATGAGACTCAACAAAAACAAAGAAAATAATCCAGTCAAAAAATGGGCTGAACACCTAAAAAGAAACTTCTCTGAAGAGGAAATGCAAATGGCCAACAGGCATATGAAAAAATGTTCAACATCACTTGTCATCAGGGAAATGCAAATCAAAACTACCATGAGATACCATCTTACACCAGTGAGAATGGCACATATTAAAAAAACTAGCAACACCAAATGTTGGCGAGGTTGTGGAGAAAAAGGAACTCTTCTGCACTGTTGGTGGGAGTGCAAACTGGTCCAACCACTATGGAGAGCTGTGTGGAGATTTCTGGACCTACTAAACATAGAGCTTCCATATGATCCAGCAATTCCACTCCAACGTATTTCCCCAAAGGACACAGAAACATCAATTCCAAAGAGCACCTGCACCCCTATGTTTATAGCAGCACTGTTTACAATAGCTAAGCTTTGGAAACAGCCCAGATGCCCAAAAATAGATGACTGGATCAAGAAGATGTGGAACATATATACCATGGAATATTACTCAGCATTTAAAAAAGATAAACACATGCAATTTGCAGCAACATGGATGGCGCTGGAAGGGATCATGCTCAGTGAAATAAGCCAGAAAAAAAAAGAAAAATATCGGATGGTCTCACTCATAGCAGGAATCTAGAAACTTAAATAAGGGACCAGGAAAATGAATAACTATAAGAAAGTGAAAATCAAAATCAACAAAAAACTATGAACCAGAGACACTTTTTGGGGGGTGGGGGACGGGAGGGGCGGGATTGAGGTCAGAATGGGGGGGTTGCAATTGTATGGGGAATATAAAAATAAAATTTATTATTTAAAAAAATAAATATTAATATTAACTATAACATAATAATAAAGCACTCAGGAATTAGAAGTAAACAACTTGAGAATCAAATTCAGGCACTGACTTGTAAACATCAGAAATAGTATAAAAATACATAAAGGTATTTTCATGTTATTTTTGTGGTCCAGAAAAATTTAATAGATTTACTAAACAGAAATATTTACTACCATATGAACCAGTAGCTCTTCTATGTATTATTGAGGGAAATGAAATCACTATCTAGAAGCTTACATGTCCTTTCTTGTTCACAGCAGCCTGATGAACATAGACATGGCAGCAACTTATGTGTCCCAGATGGATGGATGAATGAAGAGAGAATTTGAAACAGAGACAACTCACTCTTTGTGTTTTGTGTTTAGTGTGTGTGCATGAGTGTGCATGTGTGTGTGTCTAGATAGACAGGGTTATGGGTAGGTATATGTGTACACGTATATGTAGATATGTGTTTACGTACACATATATAATGGAATCCTAGTCAGCCAGAAAAACAAGTTTAATTTTACCATTTACATAACATGGGTGAAAATTGATAGCATCATGTTCAGACAAAAATCAGAGAGACAAATAGTGTATCATATCATTTAGAGGTGTAATTTACAAAAGAAAACCTCACATAAACATTAACTTTTGTGGTTTCTTGAGGTGATGGGTGAGCAGTAGGGTGAACAAAAGGGACAAACCTCCTGTAGAAAATAAAGAAGTTCTGGAGAGGTAATGCACAACATGATAACTGTAGTTAACTACATTTACAGTCATGCTGAATTCAGTTGGAGTGGGTTTTTGGTGTATGTCACTTACCTGTCTCATTGTTTACATTTTCTGCATGCAAAAATGGAAAAAGGAAAATGAAAGTATGTTAGACAATAGAAATTCATCCAAGATCTTGGTCCCCACTAGACAACAAAAACTCTAGTCACAGGAGTAATGTACAAGATGATGACCTGCAGTTAACATGCAAATTTGAAAGTTGCCATGGAATAGGCTCAGAAGAGCCAGAAGATGTTTCCTGACAAATTATACGAACTCAATATACATGTGAGAACAGAACAACTTGTCTTTGTAGGTAACTAAGAGTTTAACATAGAAAAATAATCCATGGTTTTTCAATACTTTGTATAAAGTTTTCAAGAATTAGCTAATATGTTCATAAACATTACCAAAGAAGGAATTAAAAAGACTTTTAAGATAATAAAATCTAAAGTGCTATATATTAAGTGGTACTTCCTCCTTGATTATCATACAATATGTGTAAAATTTTTTTCTGAGTAATAGATAATTTTTTTAAAAGATTTATTTATTTATGCAAGAACCGGGGTACAGGCCAGATGTGCGGGAGGGTGAGAGGATTCACCAGACATAGAGTCGGGAACAGAACAGGCAGACTGACTGAAATACACTGCTGAGGGGAGCAATGGGCGAGACAGGAGAGGTCTGCTGTGCCATGTGGGCATCTCCACAGATGGCCAGGATCAAACCTGCACTGCAGAGACTGCAGACAGCTTCAAAGCGCTGCACTCAAGTGCCTGCGCCACCAGGGGGCCCAAGAGATAATTTTTAAATGATTGGGCAATAAAATTGTATTTGTAATTCAAAAAAGTAAAATAATGAGTTTTAACTATGTGAAGTGAGGAATGTGAACTACATGATGAAAAAATCATCCTGTAATACATATATATGTCAAATCTTTATGGTGTACACTTAAAATTTATGTTACAAGTCAATTTTATCAATCAACTATTGGAGGGAGAACCAAATCTGATTCAATGTTGAATTCAGTCGGAGAATGTCTTTGTTGCATGCCACTTACCATTCTGACACACTACTTCTGCTGTGTAAAAAGAAACACAAAAAAGCAAAACAAAGGTATGTTAGATAGTATCTTCCTTACCCTATCCACAGAAAATCACCCATATCTTGGTTTACACTTGAAAACAGGAACTGTAAGCTTACATAATAATGTTCAACATGATTATTGTAGTTAACAAATTGGAAAGATGCTAAGACATTGACCTTAACGTGCTCCTCAGAAGTACTATGTGTGAGGTGGTGGATTGCAACCACACAATTGTGGTCCTCATTCTTCACACATACACATATCAAATCGTTAGTTGTACCTTTAAAGTATATGTGATGTTATATGTCAAATGTCTCAATAGAACTGTGGGATGGAGGATAAAATGTAAGGTCAAGGCTGAATTCAATCTGGATGTGTCTTTGCTGTATATCACTTACCACTCCCACTCAGTAACGGTTCTGTGTCAATAGAAACATAAGAAAGCCAAAACAAAAGTATGTTAGATTGGGTGTTTCTCACTCTCCACAAAGACAATCCACCTCAGATCTTGGTCCCCACCAGTACTGAAACACTAAGGTCAGAGAGTTTATGTTCCAACCTATGAACAACACATCTTACATTGACAATCCCCTATTTCTAATACTTCCTTTCTTGTTTATTCCTTCGGATGAGGTCTCAAATCTGAAAATATAGGAGCTAAGTACCTTGACATGCTATCCTTTCCTCCCATGATTTCCTAACGGTGTGATCTAAAACTGACTTTGCTATTCTCATTTCATCTCTCGAACAATTATGAGTTGATTGGCACAATAAGAATATACTGAAATAACTGCTAAGAAAGTGTGTATTGCCCTTCAGAAAGTGATTTCACTGAAGAAAGGCATTGGGAATGGGGCTGCTTTACTTACCTTAGGCTCAGTAGATTGGGACATTTTGCAAAATCAGATCAAGCAATAAAATCTTTCAATATGAAATAGCACCAAAATCTAGTGTGTTCTCTGGAGTTTCAAAAATAGAGGTGGTATTCTGAGCTATGACTCCAAATGCTCCAAACCACAGGCTGCTGAGCTGTCCTGTAGCCTCAGGAGCTTGAAGCACTGGATCTTACATTGATCTGAACCTCATGCTGATTTGGCCCCAGAATGGACTCCAAATTGTGTAGTTTTAGGGGTGATTGGAATTTCTAAGGTATATCCTGTGAACTGTATCATATTGACTTATCATTTGAGATTTTCTGGTAACAAAAATGATCACTTGTCCTGACAAGTCCCTTTTTAGAAGTTTCCTAAATAGAAAACAATCAAGAATGTTGGGCAGTGCCCAATTTACACACAAAAAAACACTTATCAAAACAACTATCTACTAAACATTTCAGTAGTTGTGACTATATGGGACACAGGAGTAATTTTGGGAATCTTGCATGATACCACTACACCTCGGAGCTGTTAATCACAGGAGTAATTTTGGAATGAGAGGAAAAGACTTGTCTCACCTGAGACAACTCATCTGTGAGTTTAGATGCTCAAATACTCTTTTTTTAAAATTGCATAGCAATGAATTTAAATGGATTCCTCACAGTCCCAGTTCCATTACATAACCTCATTTATGTCCTTTCCAAAGGGACTGACTGAGAACTCCTTAGACCTCTTCCCTTCTTTTTCCAGAATAAATCGGAATTTCTTAAGATACCTTAAGAGGACATCTATTCAAAAATAGTTTATGGCTAAAGTTCTTCACCAAATCTCTTCTTTGACCCTCAAGAGGACCGCTAAGGTCATGGAGTTCAAATCAATAGGAGATCAATTTATTCTCATAAGAGATTATTTATTAGATATATCAGATGCAATCAATTAACTGTTTTATGATGTTTAGTCCTGGACAAAAAGAAAAAAATATTAATTTCTCTTGCTTTTCATGATTTGGAAAAATAATGAGCAGAACAAAAATGGGCAAAGAAAACAACAATCTTATTAAACTCATTTTCTTATCTACAGATATGTGTGGACTGATCACCCTGATCTGGAGTCAGCACAGATCACGGTCTCTCAAAAATGTAGGACATGTGTCCCTACCTGTTTCCTGCACAAAGCACCATGCAATGCAATAATGAGGGGGCATGATTAGGGGGGGTCACTGAGAATATTCAGATCACTAGAGTTAGTGAGGAATCACCAGGCCCCCACAGGGGAAACATGATTCAGGGGAAATGATTAAACAATAAAATTTTCAGATTGGTGAAATACAAGAACAAAAGAACAGAGATCATCAATCACTAGAAAAACTAAGAAATGAGGTTGAGGGAGTTTAAAAACTAAATAAAAATAGAAAGCACTTATAGAGAAAATAATTGACAGATTATATGAGTCAAAGCTTTACATACTCTATAAACACAATTTAATATGAAAATGCAAGCCTTTTAAAAAGTCTTGTGTTGATGTTTGTATATTAGGTGGCAGCTCATAATTTAAAATAAAAATTAATATTAACTATAATATAATAATAAAGCACTCAGGAATTAGAAGTAAACAACTTGAGAATCAAATTCAGGCACTGACTTGTAAACATATCAAAACTAGTATAAAATACATAAAGGTATTTTCAAGTAATTTTTGTGGTCCAGAAAAATTTAACAAATTTACTAAACAGAAATATTTACTACCATATGAACCATAATACGAAACAGTAGTTCTATGTATTATTGAGGGAAATAAAATCACTATCCAGAAACTTTTATGTCCTCCAACTTTCATAGCAGCCTGCTGGACATGGACATGGCAGCAACTTATGTGTCCAAGATGGATGGATGAATGGAGAGAGAATTTGAAACAGAGACAACTCACTCTGTGTGTTTTGTGTTTAGTGTGTGTGCATGAGTGTGCGTGTGTGTGTGTCTAGATAGACAGGGTTATGGGTAGGTATATGTGTACATGTATATGTAGATATGTGTTTATGTACACATATATAATGGAATCCTAGTCAGCCAGAAAAACAAGTTTAATTTTACCATTTACATAACATGGGTGAAAATTGATAGCATCATGTTCAGACAAAAATCAGAGAGACAAATGGTGTATCATATCATTTAGAGGTGTAATTTACAAAAGAAAACCTCACATAAACATTAACTTTTGTGGTTTCTAGAGGTGATGGGTGAGCAGTAGGGTGAACAAAAGGGACAAACCTCCTGTAGAAAACAAAGAAGTTCTGGAGAGGTAATGTACAACATGATAACTGTAGTTAACTACATTTACAGTCATGCTGAATTCAGTTGGAGTGGGTTTTTGGTGTATGTCACTTACTTGTCTCATTGTTTACATTTTCTGCATGCAAAAATGGAAAATGGAAAATGAAAGTATGTTAGACAATAGGAAACTCATCCAAGATCTTGGTCCTCACTAGACAACAAAAACTCTAGGTCACAGGAGTAATGTACAAGATGATGACCTGCAGTTAACATGCAAATTTGAAAGTTGCCATGGAATAGGCTCAGAAGCAGTCAGAAGATGTTTCCTGACAAGTTATATGAACTCAATATACATGTGGGAACAGAACCACTTGTCTTTGTAGGTAACTAAGAGTTTTACATAGAAAAATAAATCCATGTTTTTTCAATACTTCGTATAACATTTTCAAGAATTAGCTAATATGTTCATTAATATTACCAAAGAAGGAATTAAAAAGACTTTTAAGATAATAAAATCTAAAGTGCTATATATTAAGTGGTACTTCCTCCTTGATTATCATACAGTATGTGTAAAATTTTTTCTGAGATCATTTTTTTAAAAGATTTATTTATTTATGCAAGAACCGGGGTACAGGCCAGATGTGCGGAAGGGTGAGAGGATTCACCAGACACAGAGCGGGGACCAGAACAGGCAGACTGACTGAAATACACTGCTGAGGGGAGCAATGGGCGAGACAGAAGAGGTCTCCTGTGCCATGTGGGCATCAACATGGTTGGCCAGGATAGAACCTGCACTGCAGAGACTGCAGACAGCTTCAAAGTGCTGCACTCAACAGCCTGCACCACCAGGGGGTCCACAAGATAATAATTTTTAAATGATTGGGCAACAAAATTGTAGTTGTAATTAAAAAAGGTAAAATAATAAGTTTAAACTATGTGAAGTGAGGAATGTTAACTACATGATGAAAAAGTCACCCTGAAATATATATGCATATCAGATCTTTACGGTGTACATTTAAATTTTATGTTACAAGTCAATTTTATCAACTATTGGAGGGAGAACCAAATCTGATTCAATGCTAAATTCAATCGGAGTAGGTCTTTGTTGTATGTCACTTACCTTTCTGATGCGCTGCTTCCTCTGCATAAAAAGTAACACAAGAGAGCAAAACAAAGATATATTAGATAGTGTCTTCATCACCCCACCTACAGAAAATCACCCATATCTTGGTTTACACTTGAAAACAGCAACCATAAGTTTACATAAGTAATGTTCTTCATGATTACTGTAGTTAACAGATTGGAAAGAAGCTGGGATAGTGATCTTAAAGTGCTCATCAAAAATAATCTATTAAATTTTCACTTGTGTGAGGCGATGAACTATAACCACACAATTGTGGTCATCATTCTTTAATACAGATAATATAAAATCTTATAATATATGTGATGTTATATGTCAATGTCTCAATAGAACTGTGAGAAGGAGGACAAAATCTAAAGTCAAGGCTGACTTCAGTTGGAGTGGGTCTTTGCTGTACATCCAACTTACCATCCCTATTTTCTGCTGCTTCTGCATGAATAGAAACGCAAGAAAGCAAAACAAGTATGTTAGATTGTGTGTTTCTCACTCTTCACAAAGACAATCCACCTTAGATCTTGGTCCCGACTTGAATATAGAAACTCTTAGGTCAGAGAGTTTGTCTTCCAATCTATGAATGACACATATTCCATTGACAATCCCATATTTCTAATCACATACAGATTTCTATTTCAGAATAAAACATTTGACTCATTATAAATACTGTTGGATTTGTAAATGGCTATATACATGTAAAGGAAACAAGATACTTAAAATATTCTCTTCTTTCTTGTTTGTTCCTTAGTGAGGAGGTTTTAAAATTGGAAACAAATGTGCTAAATAATCACAACACTATTCTTTCTTTCCAGGATTTCCTAAGGGTGTGACCTAAAACTGACTCTGGAACAACTAATGAGACCGTGTGTATTGCCTTACAGGGAGAGATGTAACTAAAAAGAGGATTTGTGGATGGGGCTGCTTTACCTTGGACCAAAGGGGCTGGTGCATATTGTGCTCTCATGCCAGATGCTGTAAGAAAAAGCCATAAAATCAAGCATGTCTCTGGAAATTCTGAAATAGGGGTCCTCATCAATCCACCCCTTCAAATGCTCCAAAACACAGGCTGCTTGCTGTCCTATTTTACCTCGTTAAAAATAATTTGGATTAAAAAAAAGCAAAAAAACTTTATAAGATCATTTCTCAAAAATTTCTTATAAATATATATTTCTCATATATGTGTGTATACATAAATATGGTGAGATTCAGAAGCTTCACAGGCTAGCAGTATCCAGCTACACTTACAGAAATGTAAACAAATTAGGGTACAGAAAAATGGATTCATTAAGGAGGTGTTTTCTTCTAGGGGTTGGGGGGAAGCAGTTATAAGCAGTAATTGCTTGGGTGAAAATCCTAATTTGTCAATGTGTTCTTTTTAAGCTCACACACACACACACCCACACTAATCAGTATACTGATCCACCCTGAACCCCACGCCCCCAAATAATTAGAAGACATCTGATTTCTGACAACAGAAAAGGACATATTCTAATATTAAAGAAGATTTCAATTAACAAGAAATGTCACAGAGCATTTCATTACCTTTGGGATAACAAATCTAGTTTCCAATCCACAAATTTAAGTTCCAAATCACAAATAAACCAAGTATATGTGTCCCTCTTTCTCTCTCAAAATATATATACATTTATATTTATACAAAATACATCTATACATTTATATACACACAAAATATAGATACATTTATATTGTATATATAAATATATTATATGATATTATAATATAGACACAAATATATAGTATGTATATATACATAATGTATAACTGTATATTTATATATGTATATATCTGCATCATTATTTTAATCCTTGTTCATTTTTCACAATATAGAATTTCTCCCACAAGGTGTGGTCACCATAGATCTCCCACCACCACTGCCATAACCCTCCTCCATAATCTTTTGTGCTCTTCCCCTCCCTGCCCCCAGTTTTCTACCCTCCTGGATGCTTCAGATCTATGGTGTATGCTCTTGATGAGATCTCTGACCTTACCCAGACAAACCTCTATTATCTGACAAACGTGGAACCAAGAGTGTGTCGTTAGCATTATTTTCTCTTGTCAGATGTTTTTCTTCTCAATTTTAAATGCTAAATATTCCCTATTAGCTTTTCTGACATTTTTGTTATTATGGCCTCTGGTTTTTCCAAATTTCCACCCTCCTGCCCCATGATATCCTTCCCACTCTTTTCTGATTTACCTTTGAGTTTTCTAGTATACACAGCATATGCACCAAAGGCTACAGCAGCAACAACCAAGAGAGTCAGGAGCACAGGAAACCCCACTTTCCAGAGATTGTCCGTGGTATCTGAAAAACAGGAGATCTTTCATTTAAGATCCAGGTTGACATCAAGTGACTTGGCTGCTAGGAAGAAATCCCAAGAGATTTTCTCCAGAATTATGGAGACAGAGATTCTAGCCTCACCCATCTTTCCTTGCAATTCAAAGCATCTCAGGAGCCCCAGAAAGGGTTCTATTTCCATTCTTCTTTCTAACGTACAGATGTATGTTTATTACATAAATTATGATAATGTTTTAATATGCTATACACATGAAAATAGTGATACAGATGCCTATGTACCCTCAATCATATTTTAACAAATGTTAATGTATTAACATATTTGTGATATTTAATTCTCTTATAATAAATAAAATGCTACAAATGTAATGAAGGATTGCCTTCCATCCAGCTCCCCATCTCTCCCATGATGTCCCAAACTGACTTTACCATAAGTCCTTTCTATTCAATTATTTTCTACATAAACATGTATGTGATCTTGGCGCTATGTGGATGAGTGAGCGGCACATAGAACTTCTAAGATTAAAGACAGGACTGTGAGGTCTGATGGTCTAGGTCTCTAAGGTGAGAATTCTATCGCATTAGATGTCTGAGAGCTAGTAGCTTAAATAAGTAATAA